>NC_089697.1:1875000-2500000 GCF_031753505.1 Anomalospiza imberbis | reverse complement strand
ATTATAATCAGCAGCTAATGGAAACCCTTCCAGGAGGGGTTTGGGAGTTGAGCACAACTACAGCTGATGATCCAGGCTTGTGAATTTTGCATGAACTCCTGTGTGACAGCAACATTTTTGAAAGGTGCAGTCAGGAAGTGATTCCTGTAGCTTTGTCATAGCAAGAGGAGGTTTTACTGCTGGTGCAAGGCCAGTTGTAGTGTTTAAATAAAATAATAATAAAAAAATCCCTTTGTATTACAAGCAGAGTGAACATCATCTTCAACCCTTGGTCTCAAGGGACTCCTAAGTTTTTAGCAATAGGGTGTTTGAAAAACAGCCACCAAGCATCCCAGAGAGAAAAACTAATGCAATTGAGTCGTTCCAGACCAAAATGGATGGTCTGTGCTTCTACTGCACTCACCCTGGGGAAAAAAGGGAAAAAGAAATAGCATCTCGAACAGCTGAAGACACCTGTCAGGTGGCACACAGCACCTGGTAGGGATGAGAAACACTGAAACTGTTGTGGTGGCTGAATTTCATGGGCAGATATTTCATCAAGGAGATTGCTGATAGGTTTAGGTTTAGGGCCAAAGGCAGGAGGGAGAAGGAGATCCTCAGGTGCACTGGAGGACACACACCACACTTGACAGCCTGAGGGCTGGCCACCGCGTGCACCACTCTCCAAGGTCCCCTGGAGACCATAGCCAGCTCTAGCCAGCCCCAGCAGCTACCTTTCCTTGGCTTTCTTCTGTCTTTCCAAGGTTTTCTAGGATATGAATCTGCTCAGAAAATGTTTTAACCCAAAAAAGGGTGTATGTATCAACCAGCACATCTGGCTGTAGCCCTTGTTCTGTGAGATGTGGAATCAAAATGTGCCTGAGGATCTTCAGCCAGAGCTGGGATTTCTTTTGCAGTGAAAAGGTCTGTAAACAGTGAAACACTTAAAAATTAACAATAAAAATCCAATCTGTGCAGGAGATTGGCCCAGGTCTGGAGGCAGCAGAGCTGGGGAGGTGGTGGGAACCTGGGGGTGGCAGAGAAGGAGCAGCAGGTCCATGTCCATCCCCCTGAGAAACAGCCTTTGCTGCTGCTGCATCTTGATCTGAAGGGTTCCATATAGAAAATACCGGTACCAGGATGAGTTCTGATAGACTATTGGACATGGGTGGTTCTTGGTGCCGAAATTCCACCCTGCCCACCAGTGGGGCTGCAGGAAAGGTGTATCCTAGATCCCAGGAATGCTCCCTGTGCTGGAGGGTGAAGGAGATGGAGTGACAGGGACTGCTTCAGAGCACCGCGGGGCACAGCTGAGGTCCAGTCAGACTGGACAGGATCTGCTGGTGTGCAGGGTGGCTCCTGTGACATGAGGACACGTGGCCTGGCTGTCCAGCAATGCTGCCGGGTTTGTAAAGCCGATGGCTTCTAAAAGAGCAGCAAATGATGAGGAAGGTGGTGTGCTTTAGCTAAGAAAGTGTCACTTTATCAAGGATTTCCCATGTGCTTTTACTGCTGTAAAGGGACTGCACACAGTGTAAAGAGATCCACTGTCTTTGATGGTCAGCATGGCCCAGGGCAAGGTGAAGACCTGCAAGGGGGACAGCCTGGAGCAGCTCTGGAGAGAGCAGACCCCCTTTAAAGCACAGCTCTCAGGTTGATATGGTGCTTATGTGTGATTGAAACCCTCACCAGGGCCACTCCTGCTGCTCCCAGGCTGGCCTGGAGTGGTGGCAGTCACTCAGCCAAAGGCAACCCCATCCACAAGCTGTTTGTGCCTTTGGATCCTCCAGCTCCTTGTGCTGAGCTGATTCCCCAGCGTGTGTCCCCAGTTCCTGCTGTGACACAGTGTGACAGGGAGCCACGGCTGTGCATGCCAGGACTGATGCTGAGCTCTGAGAGCGCAGCCCAGCACTCTTGGGGAGCTGAGATGAGCAAGGATTTCCTCCTGTGTCCTGTTGGGGGGTTGGGTTTGGCTCCTGCAGAGGGTGGTTTGCTTCTCTAATGGACCTCTGGGGAGTTGCTCTGGAAAACTCTGTTTATTTGTGGAAATGCAGCTCCGTGGGCTGCAGCAGTGTGCAAGAAAATACCCAGCCCATTGCTCTTGGGATTTCCTTTCCCAGCTGATTGATTACTTCTTCCCTCCTCATCAGAGACCCATCCTGAGCTGATGTTTGGGTCTGCTGTCACAACACAGTGATTAACTGAGGAGCCACTTACTTCCAGCAGGAAAATGTTATTTTCCACTTCAGCATTTGGATGAAGGCCTGGGCAGAAAGGAAAGCCCCTCTGTTGCCTTGGCTGATGGCAGAATGAGCCCTTCTCTCTGTGTCAGCTCTGAGGCTGCCCTGGACACGTGCAGGGTTGGGCTCCATTCCAGGACCATCAGCAGAGCATCTGTACCCAAAACAGAGTGACCAGGAGCACTAGGACAGTGATTGTCCCCTGTGCTGGCACTGCTGGGGCACCTCGAGTGCTGTGCCCCGTTCTGGGCCCCTCATGAGAGGCTGGAGTGTCCAGAGATGGGAACAGAGCTGGGGAAGGGGCTGGAGCATCGGGAGGGGCTGAGGGAGCTGGAAAGGGGCTCAGCCTGGAGAAGAGGAGGTTCAAGGGGGACCTGGTGGCTCTGCACAACTCCTGACAGGAGGGGACAGCCGGGGATGTCGGGCTGTGCTGCCAGGCAAATATCAATAGAACAAGAGGAAACAGCCTCATGCTGTGCCACAGGAGATTAAGATTGGATATCAGGAGGAATTTCTTCTCTGAAAGAGTGGTCTGACATTGGAGTGGGCTGCCCAGGGAGGCACTGGAGTTCCCATTCCTGGAGGTATCTAAGGAGAACCTGGCCATGACTCTCAGTGCTCTGGGCTGGGTGACAAGGTGGGGATTGATCACAGGTTGGACTTGATGATACTGGAGGGCTTTTCCACCCTGAATGATTCCATGATGTCAGGGCTCTGCAGGCACTGGAGGATGATGAGGGCTGTGGATCCCAAGTGCAGCCATCCAGCTCCTTCTGCGCAGAGCCAGGCTCTGGTTGACTCCGACCTCCCCTCGCTCATGAGGCTGGGCAGAGCAGGGGACCTGAGCAGGCTGGGGAGAGAATGCCACCAGTCCTTGTGCTCCTGCTCCTTTGGGGGAGGCTGAGATCTTCCCTCTCAGGTGACACACCAGGCCAGGCTGGTCAGAGCCGTGGTGGGAACCAGAAACCAGGGGCAGTTGGGCAGCTTTCCCAGGGAGCTGAGCTGTGACACGGGGCCCAGCTGAAGGATGGCTGTCACAGCAGCTCCATGAGCTCCACGTTTGGCCCATGTTCCATCACCTGTTGGGCTGTTCAGCCAAGGGCTGTGCTGGGTCTCACCCATCACTGCCACCATGATCAGCAGCCTCTGAGACGGCCTGAATTAAACTTATCTCAAAGTAGCAAATCCATCAGCTGCCATCAAAAGTGCCAGGTCTGATGCTGTCCAGCTCAGGTCTATCTATCTGTGTACACCATAAAGGGCAAAATATGGCTTGGCTTTTATTACTTTAATTAAAACATGAGTGAAGAGTATGAGATTTATATTGAATTGTATTTTCCTGGCTGCTGTGGGAAGGAGCTAACTGATCTGATTACCATGAAGATTACAAACTATCAAAGTGAAAAAGGGCTTTTTGCAAGTATTTCATATTAAACCTTCAAACATAACACTTAAAGAATAATTATAGTTGTATTACTGGAAAATGATTCATGAATTCTGAATAAATATAAGGCCCTTAAAGGGAAATGTTCCAAGACCACAGTTTTCATTCCAATCTGATGAAATTTAGTATCATTTTGCAGCTGTAGAATAGAATGAAAAAAAATATGTACATAGACTGTATTGAATATATGTCAGACTAAACTAATGAGATTTTTTACATCAACTCTGAGCACGAACGCAGACAAATGGAATAGCCATCCTCATTTTCTGTAATAGAAATCACTGAAAGGGAAGGCAGAGAGGATCTTACTGCTCACAAGTCTTTATTCCACCCTTGATTGTTAAATAATATATTTTAAGTTCTCATATCTCGCCCGCAGAATGTTTGAACTGACACTAATGGGTATGTAAGAGAAAAGAGTGAGCTCTAAGAAAAAAGAGTGAGGAAAGGCTAGGTTTGGGAATTTTATCAGTATTCCCAGTAGGCTGTAATAAAGATACTTTTCACACAATACAGTGAATGTTTACAGCAGACAGTTTAGTTTCCTTCCAACAATTATGAGAGAAATTGAATCTCAGGAAATGTTAGTTTTCGCTAAAATTAGACATAACAATAAAGATACCCCTGAAAGTTTATTAAGGAGGGAAAAAAAAGAAAAAAAAAAGCCATCAGTCTCTGGAAGACAATTTAGCAAATTTATTTTAAGAATTCCAGATGACTTCTAAACAAAACCACACACCTATGTGGCACTGAGGGCTCAGGTTACCCATGGGAGCTGCTTTTCTCCTGAGAAGCTTTCTTTCCCAGGCTTCATGAACTCCTAGTGCATTTTGGAGGCAAATATCCAAAAGGTGCTTGTTTCCAGGCTGGATCCAGCTGGAGGATGATGCCCATCACTTCTGCAAGCAGATGGAACAGCAGGTCACATTTTTTGGGCACAAGTCAGGTGCTGCAAGGCTGGGAACCCACACTGGTATTGAGAGCAAGTTACTGAATGTCCTTAAATGCAGCTTTAGGAAGGATCTTACCATGCTCAGACAGAGATGCTGGAGATCCAAAAACAATTAAAAAATAAAAAAGGAAAGATGCTCTGTGAAGTGCAGGAAACTCTGGAGTGCTCTGAGCAGCTCATGTGATTGTGTTTAATTTTTGAAACTCAGCAAGTGGAACTTGCAGTGGAATTCTGCTGTCCTGATTTCCAGATTTCTGCATCGAGGAGTGCTGCAATATCCCTGTTAGAGACACCTGCTTTCCTCTTCTTTTGTCCAGGCAATCCTTGATTTTTGACTTCTTTCTCACTCTGTTTCAGTCTGGAAAGAGATTCCTGTTATTTGATATCAAGAACAGGGATGAGAGAAGTGGTGAAAGCTGATGCAGCTTAGCTTGCAGACAATGTGTCCCATTTTGGTTGTATTTGGGGTCAGAGTGGGTTGATGCTTTTTGGTAACACCAAGTGGGACTTGAGGTGCCCAGTTTGGTGCTAGAATTGGCAATAGAAGCACTTGGCTCTGAGTCATCCCAGGTTTATGGAAATATCTAGGCCTTGTGTGGGCTTGGATTTGACAGATAGCAGCTGCAGCCCTTGAATGCGTTGGGAAATGTGAATTTTTACCATGAGGTTGATGTTTTTGGCTTCGTTATGTGCAGCCCTGTTGTGCTCAGAGCCTCCCCCTCCTCTCCATCAGCATCTCTCCCTCTCATTTTGACTCTTCCACTTCTGCCCAGTTTTTTGGAGCAGTTCAGGTTCTACCTGGTGTTTCTAAACCAGTGAAAATAACAGAACCACCTCTCCAGCTGCTCAATGAATGCAGAGTTTCAGGTGGTTTGGCCTCTGGAGAGCTGGGGCTGGGTTTCTCTTCTGACCTCATGCCTTGGGTGTTTGCTTGGGCCTTCTGGTTGAGTGATCCGTGTTGGGCTGGTGTGGATGTGAGGCCTCTTGCACCTTCTTTTCCTCTGCAAAGCCATTCCCTATGTGCACAAATGTTGTCCATGGCCTCTGGATCTGCCAGTGCCAGAGCTGGAGCTGGTTCTTGATGCAGGCTCCTGGCTGTGAACAGCAGATGGATGCCCTGGCTGACCTCCTAGATGGACAGTTGTCCTTACTTTAGGGAAACATTGCTGTTTTGATTATTAATGTGGTGGTTTTCCTTTTTGCCTTCCTCTTGAAAGGCCAGTTCCTACTCTCACTGCTCATTTTGTCCGGGTTGCTTAATGCTTGAGAAGGAATTTGATGAGTGTCTGATTTAGGGCATAGATGAGTCTCTCCCAACCATGTGTGTGTTCCTGCCTTTTTTTAGATAGCATATATAAGCCTGGCTTTATTAAAGAAAAAAAAGAAAAAAAAGTTGTTAAAATTGTTAAAGAGAAAATCTGTTTGTTTCCCAAAATTCACATATTGGAGGCTTAAGGCTGAGATTTTCACACCTACTCTGGGGATTTGGATACTTGGCCTTGCACCACGTTCCAGATCTCACAGTTCTGTCACGAGTCTCTTGGTGCTTCCTGCTTTCCCTAACAGCCCCAGCACCTTTGTCTTCCTGTGACATGACAGCTTCTGCTTTGGATAAGGGAGGAAAAGAACAAAATTCTTGGAGCTGTGGTTGTGAAGGAAGAGTCATAATTGTGGCTCTCAGCAAATGCAAAGGAGGTAGAGAGAGATCCTGTGTGATTATCATGGCATGCTTTGGGTGGGAAGGGACCTTGAAGTTCACATGGTTCCACCCCTTGCCATGGACAGGGAACCTGCCACTGTCCCACGTTGCTCCAAGCCCTGTCCAGCCTGGCCTTGGACACTTCCAGGGATCCAGGGGCAGCCACAGCTTCTCTTGCCTTGACATCTCATGGACTGGGAGTACTGGGAGTACTGGGTTCAGGGGGTATGGGCAGTCAGAGGTTGGGCTTGATGGTCTTGGAGGTCTTTTCCAACCTCAGTGATTCTGTGATTGTGTGATTCTGTGGCTGGCCCGTTGCTGAGTTGTGCATATTTAGGATCTGCAAGGAGTGAGACATCCCAGCCCCGTGGTCAGTCTGTCACTGACCTCCCTTGGCCAACCACACCCTGTCACTGCCACTGGAATTGGGTCAATGCCCTCTCTGTCCCACCTCAGGGTTTGCTTTGGCAGAGCTGACTCAGGAGTACTTGGCTTTGGCACATCTCCCACGTGCCAGAGCCAGATTCGGGGGCTGAGGTTCTTTGGGATTACGTGGGAAGCTGATTTATCACCCTGGAGATTTCAGTTCATTTCCTTTCCCCATTTCGGCAACTTCCTGGCAGCCTGAAATATTTGGCAGTGGATGGGTGGTGAAGAATTTCAAGCTGTTCTTGGGGGTAAAGAGTAGAGACAGGAGGGAAGAAGGTGGCATTTTACAAAGCTGTGGTACATTCTTAATTTCAATAAAATAAATGTAAAAAAAAAAAAGGTAAGCAGCACCTCAGCTGCTGAGGTGACAGGCGCTTAAGAAGCACTGAATAAATACATTAAACATATTTGCTGAAGGCATTTGTTGTTGGAAGTTTAAACATTAAACATGCCTTCTTCGTCTGGTACCATAATAAAGCAGGGATGTTCAAAGAGCCATTAGTGGCGCTCTGACTACAGCTTTACATCTTCACTCGTGTACCAGAGAACCTGCATTACATCAGCAATGCCTCAGTGAGTTTTGCCCCCAGAAGGGAGGGATTTCAGTGTGGGCTTGAGCTTTTTTTGTGGTGCATTTCCCTTTTCCCATCCATCGATGTGGGTGTTTTGGTATTGTTTCCCTTGTAAAGTGCTGGGGCAGGTCCAGGGGACGCAGCAGCTCTGCCTTTGTCCCGCTGTCCCCAGGCCTAGTAAGTGCTGGCTCGGGGCCTGATGAGACAAATAAACAGGTTTGTGTACTTAGGTTTTTAAATTACAGGCTAAGGAGGAACACAGATACTCAATCCATTAAGAAATAACTAGGTGGGTGATTCAGTACCGTTTGTGTAAATGGCACTAACTCTGGTCTGCCTGCACAATTTATTAATACTTCACGGGATGAAAAAAAAATTATTTTAATCTCATAATGGATGATGAGCTGTGAAATTGCTTCTGCAGCAGCTGGGCACCCTGGGGGAGGTGCTAGATTGCACCACATTATGCAAGCCATCCCCACATCCCTGCCTTCCTCGTGCTAATCACACACATCAAATCTGGCTGATGGCGAGGGGGGCACTGCTTCTGCTGGGGTTTATTACTTTTTGATTTTTTAATATCTACAGTTTTCTTGTCAATTTGCTTTGGGGTCCCAAGCCTGGCTTGGGAAGTGTGAGGGCTCAGATCCGAGTAGGTTTGTGATGATGCTTTGAACTTCAAAGGTGTTGGCAACAGGAAATAAAGAAATTTAGCAAAAGTACCAGGTCTGGCCCAGTTAGTGAAGATTTCATCTTGCTGATACCCACACTGTGAAAGAAAGGGTACCAAGAGCTGTTACTGCTCTTTGCTCTGCTGTTATGGGACTGGGACCATGAGCAGGACCGACATCCCAGGTGCTGTGGAGTTCCCACACTAAAAACAGAGCCTGAGGTTAAGGACTTTTGTTCTGTGTGGGAAGAGGGAGCAAAGCAAGGGGTAGTGTGGGGCATTTAGGAAAAAATTGTAACTGTCCCTTTAGCTCCAGCACGGGATCCTCAGCATTGGTGATGTGCTCTTGGTGGTGTCTCTGGTGCCTTGCCCACACCACTTCTGGTGTGCTCTGGGTGCTGAGGGCCATGCAGGGCTTCTCTGGAAAATGTCTCTTTGCTGATGAGAGCAAAAAACCCAAACAGGGTATATTTGGGGGGAAAAAGTCTGGGTTGCAGATGGGTTGTGTTGGCATTGTGGCTTTGCTGAGGGACCTTGCTGCAGCCCACAACACCCCAGAGCAAGGGACGGCTGTGAATGCCACACGCCACACATAGGACATGTCTTTTGAGATGAAACTCTGAAAAATGTGGTGCAAAAGAATCATCCATGTGAAGTGTGGCACAAAGGATTTGTTTAATCCCTTAACTCCACTCCTTCAGTTTTGAGCACAAGGGAAATACTCTAAGACAAAATCTGAAAGAGAACAAGCGTGGTACAGAGTGTAGTTTCCTTCCTGCTCTGCGTCCTTCTGGCTCAGCTGAAGCCAGGTTGAATTAATTTCTTAGAGTGCTTTTTGCTAATTCTTCCTTGCTTGTGCCTGGTTTTGGGCTGCCTTATCGCCTGACCTGCTTACAGTGCATTATACACCATTGTGTAACACACCCTGGGCTCAGCACCCTTCACCAAATCCATCCAGCCCAACAATGGATTGCTGTGAGTGCACTGAGCTCATTATGCAAGTTCAGTATGCCGTGAGACAAAAAAGCCAATTATGTAAAACCTGTACTCAAATAATTCCCTGAAATGCATGATGTTCTTGAGCAGAATATGATATTCCTTGTATTCACTTCAAGGAGAGATCCTAGGAAAGAAAAGAAATGGGTTTATATTTGTCTGGCCTAGTCAGTCTAATTTTAGATCCCATTGGCTGCTGTCTCACTGGGTGTACAGCGCCTTTAATACATTTTAAAGCCAGGCAGAAATCATTATAAACAATTTTAAGGAGGCTGATTGTGAGGCAGATGACAGAGGCTGCTCTTTGCCAAGGTGGAGCAGAGCTTGCACATCCCCTGGCTTTGCCTGGAGCATTGCCACGTTTGCTCTGAGAGCCTGGGGAAGAACAGCCACGGAAGCAGGCAGTGAAAGGAAACAGCTCCCTCCTCAGCGTGGGGAGGTAAGGAAAAAATAGGTGAGGTGAAGTGAGGTGAGGTGAGCTGCTGCTCTGGGTCACCCAGGAGCAACTGTGCATCAGACGTGCCCCCCAGCCCAGCCCTGCACGTGGAGTACAACAAAGGGTTTGCAGAACCCTGGTTATTGCTGATGTTTGTGTAAACCAATACTGAGTTCTTCTGAAAACGCTGTCAGCAGGAATTGAGCCTTAATATCCCATCTGGACAGGGCTTGGAGCAACCAAGGGTACCGGGAGGTGTCCCTGCCTGTGGCAGGGAGCAGAGCTGGCTGAGCTTCCAGGTCTGTCCCAAGCCAAACCACTCGGTGATTCCATGCTCTGCGTATCCAGGAGTGCAGGTCTCTGTGCAGGGACGTGGTGCTGCCGTGCAGAGGTGGCACCTGGTGGCATGAGAAGGTGGCTCTGGAGGGACAGCTGTGCCAGCAGGCTCACGTGGGGCTCCCTCTGGGACATGTGGGGTGCTGGCAGGGTCCTGCCCTGCCCTCTCCTGCAAGGCAGCTGCTGCCTTGCCATGAAAGCAAGAAAGGCTGAGATGTGTGATTACATTTTTCTTCCTCTTTATTCCTGGGGGTATCTACTTCCAAAACTCATTTTTGTCTGTGTCACCGGGGAATTAGGGGTCTGTCTGTCTCTCTTTCCTCAGGAGGATAAACAGAGCACTCCTAATCCTTTCTGCACCCCTGCCTGCTGCACTGCTGCCCCTTCCATCTATATCTGCCTTTATGGAAACCGTAACCTTTGCTTGAACCAGAGATTTTCCTGAACAGGAGCCCTTGGGGATCTGAGTGGGCTTTCCTGGATACATTTTTAATAAACACAATAATTTGACTGCAAACCCATTACCTATCCCCTGTTTGTTCTATGGGATAGTCATTTCCATGCCTGCAAAAGCCACTAACTCACAGGGCAATCAAAGGAGGAATGACAACCAGGATAAAATTGGTCTGTGTTGTGATAAACCCGTCCATCTTCACATCGTGCTCTGGAGCTTTATGTACTGCCTATAAATAATGGCCTCAAAAAGATATTAAATCTTTAGAAAGAATCAAGCCTAATTGTAACTATATTTTTGTTTTCCATTTTGGTTTATGTACAGTATATGACTTCTGCGGAGACATTTTTATTCCAGGAAAATGACAGGCCAACAAGAAGCCATAATTGCACTGATTTTTAGAAGTGCCTGCATTACTACAGATCTGATGTACTGCAAGACATGAATCAGAAAAATTCTATTAAAAAATCTCTTGAATGGCTGACACAGGAGTATTATCCATGATGATTAATTTGACTTGGTCATTATGAACACAGACAAGTCTGACAAAATTGCATTTCATTCCCCACTGAATTCATAAAATCACTATACACATAATAAGAAGTTATACTTCCCTGCTATCCACTATTCTTGACAGGATTCCAGTTCTGGATAAGATACTGATTAAAAAAAAAATAGAGGGGGAGAGAGAGTTGTGAGCCTTTTTAAAAGCCTACAATAAGGCTGATTTCTTTTGCTCTAAATTGTTCACAGAACTCTATTATTTTTAGATTTTTTTTTTTTTGTGGTGATGCAGGTCAAGAGCAGTTTGGACAATATCAAACCTGACTGTGAGATTGTGGTGCCATGGGAGAGGATGCAGCAGAATGACCAGGTTAAATCTCAGGGATTTCCCATCCTTCAGATAATTATAAATAATTGGCACCTTATTCTTCATTTCCCACCCACACAACAGACAGGTTGAGGCCAGAGGGTCCTGACAATGTTGTTTCTGTCCTTAGTAGCATGTAAAATAATCTCCCAAAATGCAGAAATGGATGCAAGCCTCCAAATTTTTTTTTTTTTTTGGTGTGAACTGAGATTTTCTGCTCCCTGTGGATATTGTTCCCTCCACAGCCCCATCCTGCTGAGCACCACACCAGAGCCTACCCTTTGCCACTGTGGCAACTTCCCAAGGACATCCAAGGTTAGTAGGACAAGCAAGGATGTTCAGGACCCTCTGTGGACAAATGGTTTTATGAAATACAAATTTTTGTAAAATGTGTAGAAGAGAGACCTTTCTGAGCTCTCAGATTTGGTTGAAACCATCCAGGCTTTGGGAAGAGCTGTGGCTCCAGGACTGCATGGGATCTACAGGAGATGGGAGAAGGTCAACTCATGTAAAGTTTAAAGGTATAAACATCCCACCGATTCAAAGGTGAAGCCATGCAGAAGAGCTGGGATTGAGTTGGGAATGGATTTGTGCTGCAGTTGTAGTGTAGAGTCTGCATCAGAGCAATGCCCATGGAGTGGGGAGATGAGGGTTTGATCTTTGGGACAGCCAGCACTTGCTTGGGGTTTTTGGAGAGAATAACCTTTTCTTGGGAACAGGCTGGGAGAGCTGGGGGTGCTCACCTGGAGAGGAGAAGGCTCTGGGGAGAGCTCAGAGCCCCTTTCAGAGCCCAAAGGGGCTCCAGGAGAGCTGGAGAGGGACTGGGGACAAGGCATGGAGGGGCAGAACCAGGGGAATGGCTTCCTACTGCCAGAGGGCAGGGATGGATGGGATATTGGGAAGGAATTGTTCCCTCTGAGGGTGGGCAGGCCCTGGCACAGGGTGCCCAGAGCAGCTGTGGCTGCCCCTGGATCCCTGGCAGTGTCTAAGGCCAGGCTGGATGGGGCTGGGAGCAGCCTGGGCTAGTGGCAGGTGTCCCTGCCTCTGTCAGGGGGTTTTGAAAAAGATGATCTTTAAGGTCCTTTCCAACCCAAACCATTCAGTGTTTCTATGATTTTAAACCCCTCTACTCTGGATATGGAAGAGGAGCACACACAGAGGGAGGAAGAGCCCACTTTCCCACAGGTTCCCTGCTGCTCTGCTGTGCCCCCAGCCTCTTGCTGAATATTGTGCAGACACTTCCAGGGCACATTTCTGTTCAGGCAAGAACTCGTTTTCCCTTTTCAACAGCATTCCCCTAGTAAAAAACCTGAGCATGTGAAAATTAATGTAGCAGGGGCTGGGAACACTTCAAAGACAATTTGTAGATAGTATGTGACTGTTAATAAATACTTCTTTCCAGTATTTATCCACCTCTCCCCTCATAATTCATTGACCCTGGTATTCACACAGATCTCCATGTGTGAGGATGAGGCAAATCAATTTCCATTCCTAAGACCCAGAGCTGCTGACGCAGAAAATCAGCACTGCTTCACTTCTTGGCACAGGGCTTTGGGAACACGGGTGTGAACAGGAGCCCTCTGCCATCCCTGCCTGCAGAAGGAGTGATGGAAGGGGCAACCCCCCTTGCCACCCCACAGCAAGCACCCATCCATTCCCATGCTGGCCCCAGTGCATTTCTCTGGAGTTTGCAATGTCCCAAGTGACTTCCACCTTCTCCTGCCACCTCAACTGACATTTCTGTCCCCGTGGCTTCAGTGCCATGAGATGAGCAGAAAACTCCTCTGGTTTCTGTGCTGGAGAAACGTATCAAAATCTCCTTCTTGCAAATAGGATCGTGCCTGTGTGAGTAATGGGTGTAGTGGGAGAGGAGACCAAAGGCTTTTGAGGAAATACGGGCAGCTGGTCCTCAGGAAGCTTCAACTTTACCTTTTTCCTTGTGTTTGGACTCTTTCTGTGGCTCAAGGCGTTCTCTCAACCTGGCGATCCCTGCAGTTGCTGTGACCAGTGGCATGTGGTGAATCTTTGAGGTGCTGTAGGGAATGGGGAATGTGTCTGTATGGTAAATCCATCCATGTGCTTCTCTGTCTCCTGACTCCATCTCACACATCATCCAGCTTTGGATAAATCAAGATACCCCCAAAACCACCTGGCTGCCTGTCTGCAGCTCCTTCCCTGTGTGGTGCTGGTGGGAGAGTGCTCACCCTGGGTCCTGCTGGGATTGGGGGGATTGCCATCACAGCTCATGGGATGGTGTGGGCACCCCATAACCTCCGTGTGCTCCTTGTGCACACCAGGAGCCCAAGCTGTAGCACCTCTCAGCCTCACAAATATCAATGTTTTCCTCACTTTGCAGACTTGCCAGGCTGGTTCGGGTCTCTTTAGATCCATGTCATTTCTGAAGTGTCAGGAGTGTCACTGAGCTTTTGCATTAGCTTCAGGAAAACCCCAGTTAGATGAGGGATGGCACAGAATCCATGGTGGTTTGTGTCATCTGGATAGATTGCAGCAGCCTCCCTATTTCCTTGTACCTTCCCAAGAACAAATGTTCTCTCTCAGGCTCACATTTACTGTTGAATGCTTTTTGACAGGACAAATATTTACCTGCAATAATACTACAAATCTTTATCCTTCTCACTGTGAAGAACATTTCTCTGAATCAATGCTTGGCTGCAACTCCTGGACCCTCACGGATAATCACACAGAACATGACTCAGTGGAGAATTGGGGTCACTGGACATTTGCCACGCTGCCAAGGAGGAGAATGGTTTCCCAGGTCCTTGGTCAAGCCATGTCCTCTGTGATTTATACCAACATGCAGTGCAGAGATGGTGCTGCCTGGCTGTGGAGTGTTTTGTAAAGGAGAACAGTGCTTTCCTGCCCTTCCAGGAGGGGAGAGGCAGGAGAAAGGTCAAGACATCATTTATAGAGCATATCTGTAAATGATGTCCCTCCCTCCTGAGTCACCTGCATGAGGATGTGCCCTCTGAACATGGCTCTGCCATGGCTTTGGCTGGGTCACAGCTGGTCCCCAAGAGCTGCGTGACATTCAGACATCTGGAGGTCCCTTGGCCCACCCTCCTCTTTGCTGCAGTGCTAGGAATGCTCCCCCAGGCTCAGGGGGTTCTGTTAAGGGATGGCTGGTGGGAGCTTGCTGGGGCTTGGCTTCATTTACAGTCCAAGAGGAGGTGCAGCACAGGAGCAAAAGGTGAAGCAGCAGCAACATCAAGGGTGGTTTTGGGGCCATGGCAGAGGGTGAGCAAGGTCACTGTGCCCATCAGGCCATAACCCCCAGATGTGCTCTGAGTTTGCAGCAGAGGAGCCACCTGCCATGGACAGACATGTCCCCAAAGCTGCCTCCCACCTGAGAGCCCTCTCCTGCGGGTCCTGGGCGTCTGGGATGCCTCCTGTCCATCTCTGCCTCCCTCTCCTGAAAAGCATCAGGGAATACAGCAACTCTGGGAGATCTTGGCACCTTGTCCCTGTGGTGGGGAGCAGCGTTGGCAGGAGACCACTTTGGGGTGTCTCCAAGACCGTCAGGTGCTTTTGGCAGCTCAGCAGTGGGGCCTGGCTGTGCAGGCCAGCCCCTGCTCTTGCAAGGGGTTCAGGAATTCTGCCTTTCCTCTCAAATTATTCCAAATATCATGTCTCCATCCCCGTGCTGTGAGCTGGGAGGGAGCAGCCAGTTCTGGCTCCTCTTGGTCTCGCCCATGGCCTGGGTGTCATCTTGCCAGGAACCAGAGCCTCTCTCCTCATTACAATCCCCCCACATCACCTCCCCTCCAGTCCTCTGTCTTCTGACCCTGAATCTGCTGTTGGATGGAGATGGTGCAGGGACCCCTGCTCAGACTTGGATTTCAAGATGGAAAAAGTGTTTTAAAATACAATTTTGCTGCTGTTGGAGGTTGATTGTAGCTGGTGTGATGCCATCCTGTGCAAGCATGGGGCAGAACCAGGTTTATGAGGTGCTGAGGCCCTGGCACAGGGTGCCAGAGAAGCTGTGCCTGCCCCTGGATCTGTGGAAGTGTCCAAGGCCAGGTTGGATGGGGCTTGGAGCAACCTGGGATAGTGGAAGGTGTCCCTGCCGTGGCAGGAGGTTTGGAATGAGATGATCCTTCAGATCTCTTCCCAGACTATTTTATGATTCTGCAATAACCCTGGGGGCCGTGCTTAGGGCAGTTTGATCCTGTACAACCCCTATGGCTGGTACACAGGGAAACCTGTGGGGCTGAGGGCAAGGGGAGCACTCAGAGGAGGGGCACGTCCCCTCTGTGACCGGGTCTGTCTCCATCCTGTGTCTCCAGCCCACTGCAGGGCTTCCCTGCTCCAAGCTGCGCCTGGCATCTGCCCGGCAGCACCAGCCACGAGAGGGTTTGCAAGAAGAGGCTTGTTGTTTCAGCTGATTTCAGTGTTTTAATTTGAAGAGGAATAATGTGTAATCACAAAAACTGTCATCTGTTTGACAGTGGAAAATCCTCGATCCTTTTTTGTGCACAGTAAATGGGCAGCCATTCAGCAGCACGAGCTGCTCCACGCTCGGAGTCCTGGTGGGATGAATGGCTTCAGACCAGCCCGCTAATCTAATTTGTAATGTATCCTTAGAACGTATAATTGGCTCTTTAATTTAATTCAAATTAACATAAGAATAGGAAATATAATCTGCCACAGAGCCCACATGGTGGTGGAGAGGAGCTGGGTGTTGCTGCAGAGGGGCTGAGGGGACGGCTCTGTGCACACTGTGTGAGACCACTCCTTGTGGGGACAGAGGTGTCACTGTGGACGCGTCAACATGCACCGTGTGTGACAATAAACCACCCCTTTTCCCAGCCTTCTGAGTGTCTGTGTGCCTCATCTCCCTTCCTTATCTCTCTGACCATCCATTTCAAGCAGACGTAGAGGGAGCGAGGGCAGCCTGCTCGGGGAAGCTCGGTAGCGACAGGGTGTGAAAGCTGGCAGGCGCCGAGGCTGATTATGTTGATTGGATATTGTCTAATCTGATTTTGATTGTGTACAGCTTTGATTGTAATTTTGATACGTCTGCAAAATGCTGTAGCTATTTGGAAAGCTTTGTGATTTAAACGGGTCTTTTTTTTCTTTTCTCTCTTTTTTTTTCCCCCTGGGTTGAATAGAACAGAGGCAGAAACGTGCCTGGGGGTGAGCAGGGCGCTGGGGCTTTGGCACCCTGTACAAAACCACCTCAAAGTCCTTGGGTGAGCTGCTCTGCAGCAACACAGGGGACTCAGAGTTTTGAAGAGAGCTTTAGGAAACTTTGAGTGGGTTTTACATAATTTAGTTAAGTACAGCAAAGCCACTTGCTTATATACCTGATACCAAAATAAACCAGTTGGAGGAACAAGTTTGCTGTGTGATGATTTATTTAAATCCCTTTCTGTAAAGCATGGAGAGAAATCCTCTTAAATAACTGGGAAAGAATCAGTGTACCTCGAGAAGCGTGGCCCAAATGGAAACCTAGCTACGAGACGTGTTAAATGGGATCTCTCTGTCTGCCTTGAGTACATCCCCTCAGCCCACTGCATTCCCTGTATCACAACAATGATAGACAGAAGCTGCCTGGAAAAAGAGCTGGGCTTGAATTTTCCCTGAACACTAACACTGGGTACAGGGCTGTCATGGCCCAGGCTCTCTCCTGTGTTTCTGTCGTGCTCCTGTTTCCCTACAGCCAGTGGGAATCTCAGGCAAACGTAAAGGTTTGGGTCAGATATGCAGAAGCTGCTCTTGAATCACAGAATCAGCAAATGGATTGGGTTGGAAGGGGCCTTGAGGCTCATCTCATTCCAATTCCCTGCCATGGGCACCATCCCAGGTTGCTCCCAGCCCTGTCCAGCCCTGTCCAGCCTGGCCTTGAGCACTTCAAGGGATCCAGAGGCAGCCGCAGCTTCTCTGGGCACCCTGTGCCAGAGCCTCTCCACCCTCACAGGGAAGAATTTCTTACCAATATCCCATCTAACCCTGTCCTCTGGCAGTGTGAAGCCACTGCCCCTCTTCCTGTCTCTCCAGCTCTTGGAGCCCCTTTAGGCACTGGAAGGGGCTCTAGGCTCTCCCTGGAGCCTTCTCCAGGCTCCAAACCCCAGCTCTCCCAGCCTGACTCCAGAGCAGAGGGACTCCAGCCCTTGGAGCATCTCTGTGGCCTCCTCTGGAGCTCCAACAGTTCCGTGTCCTTCTCCCATGTGAGCCCCCAGAGCTGCAGGCACCCCGCAGGCAGGGTGTGCAGAGAGGGGAGCAGAGGCAGGGTCCCCTCGCTGCCCACGCGTGGGTGAGCCTGGCACACGGGGGGTTCTGGCTGCCAGGACACAGGGCTGGCTCCTGCCCAACCCTTCCTCCACCAGAATCCCCAAGTCCTTCTCTCACAGGGCTGTTCTCAATATTGACCTCTCCTGCTCTGTACTCCACCTGGATCACCCCGCACAGGAGCAGCTCCTTGACCTTGGACTTGTTGAACCCCATTAAGTTCCTGTGGCCACACTTGTCCAGTTTGTCCAGGTGCCCCTGGATGCCATCCTGTCCTGCTGCTTTTTTTGTTCCTTTCTGCAGCAGGGTGAGGGAAGGTGAGAGGTGTGGGCTCAGCTTAGCAGAGGATGAGCCTCTTCCAGCCCCAGCTGTGGGGTGAGGCAGGAGTGCCCCTCTGCTCTGACACCCCACAGAGCCATGGTTCTCCCTGGCAGTGCCCTTTCACCAATCCCTCCTTGCTCCCTCCTTGCTCCCTGCTGCCTCTCCCACTGACTTCTGTACTCCAGTTAAACACAGGCTTTATTTTATTTTATTTTATTTTATTTTATTTTATTTTATTTTATTAAGGACTTTGTCCCCACAGTCTGTGGTGATGAAGAGCACGAATCCAGGGGTGAGCTCTGGGACGATGGATTATTAAAGCCTACAGTGCTTAACTGTTTTTTTTAACATCTGGGGTTTTGCTCTTAAATCAAGTATTAAGTCCAAATCCAACCATGAAACTAGGTGATCTGGGAAATTTAGCTTTAGCATGTGTGTAATGCTATAGCTAATCAGAATTTCATATGCTATAATAATATGTGAAACAGTAGATGTTTAGAATAAGCCTCCTCTGCCAGAGACTCATTATATTCTGTGCTGGTAATTAATGATTTTGGATAGATTCACACGTTATGAAGAATAAATGGTTTTGTCTGAAGTGAAAATGCACAGGTGTGATAACATATTTTTATATAAATGGGAATGCTTAGAAGTAAACAGGCCATGAGAAAACATGGGGAGCAGACAGAGTTCCAACATCTCTGCATGTTTGTGTCACCTCGAGGGAGTGTTAGTAGGGACGTGAGGGAATGCTTTTCCAGATGAAATTTGGGAGGGGATCTAAGGAAGAACAAATCTCCATGTGTAGTGGAGTCATACAGGCTTTCTTTAAAGGGTTTTTAAAGAGTGATGGCTGGGTTTCCAAATCTCCCTCCCTGGTTGTGGCTTCTGTGCTGGAGTTTTTCAGGATTCTGAGGGAGTTAGGATGATAGAGAATGGCTTTAACCTGAAAGAGGGAAGGATTAGATTAGATATTAGGGGAAAATGCTATACTGTGAGGGTTGGGAGGCCTTGACACAGGGTGCCCAGAGCAGCTGTGGCTGCCCCTGGATCCCTGGAAGTGTCCAAGGCCAGGCTGGACAGGGCTTGGAGCAGCCTGGGACAGTGGAAGGTGTCCCTGCCATGGCAGGGGATGAGACTGCATGGGCTTTAACATCCCTTATAACCCAAACTGTTCCATAATTCTTTAAATTTTGATCCCAAGTGATTGTTATTTCTACAGCTCTAATTCCAACAGCAGCTGTTAAAAATACCAGCTGTAGGTTGAGAGCTGAGCTGGGTGCCCAGAGAGAGACTTTGACCTAGGTAGGCAGCAGCTGGTCAGGAGGCAGCCGTGCCCTTCCATGGCTGTGGTCCAGGTGTGGGAGTTCCTGCTGAGGTTTTTGGGACTCAGAGATGAACAGGAATGCCGTGAGGGGGAGCAAGGGGCTCCATGCCTCAAGGGGCTCCATGGTGTGTTCCTGATGGATGGTGCAGTGCTGCCACACTCACACCCTGGCTCCTATCTCATTACAACCTGGTGTGCAGGACTGGAGGTGTCTTTTTTATCACAACAATCACAACAAACCCATTTCCACTGGAATCCGTATTTCTTAGAGAAATAGTCATTTTTTCTTTGCTGAAGCAGCAAGGCAGTGATGATTTGCAGAATAAGGACTTTACAATTAAAATTTGTAAAGCAGGTACGTTTTACTCCAGCTGGGACAGATGGGGGATATTTCCACCAAAGACATGGGGGGTATTTCCACCAGAGACATGGAGCTATTTCCACCAAAGACATGGCGGGTATTTCCACCAAAGACATGGGGGGGTATTTCCACCAAAGACATGGCGGGTATTTCCACCAAAGACATGGGGGGGTATTTCCACCAAAGACATGGGGGGTATTTCCACCAGAGACATGGGGGGTATTTCCACCAAAGACATGGGGATATTTCCACCAATGACATGGAGCTATTTCCACCAAAGACATGGGGATATTTCCACCAAAGACATGGGGATATTTCCACCAAAATCATGGAGCTATTTCCACCAAAGACATGGGGATATTTCCACCAAAGACATGGGGATATTTCCACCAAAATCATGGAGCTATTTCCACCAAAGACATGGGGATATTTCCACCAGAGACATGGGGGTATTTCCACCAAAGACATCTGTGCCTAGTGAGACAGATTTCAGGTTTAAATACACATTGATCCCCCAAGCCCACACCTCCCTGCCTGCCCATTCTCTGCCCAGAGTCTTTGGTGGTGCCACACCTCCTGGTGGTTGTGGGCTGGCGTCTTTGATGAAGTAACCTCATCTTCCTCAATGCTCTCTGCTTGACCCTTTTTCTGGGCAGGTGCAGTGGAGGTTTGGCTTTCTCTCAGGTCAGTTTGTGCTGGCCAAAAGCAGGAGCCTGGTTCTTGCTGGCTCCTTAAGCAAAAGGTTCTGCTCTATGGGTTTCAACAATACCGAAGTCTTGCTTTACTGAGTTTTCTTATCTTTACGGCCTTTACCTAGCAACTCAATTCTTATGTGCTGTGTTACAAGTTGTCTCTACCTAGCAAGTTACATTCATGTTACAAACTGTGTTCTGCACTTTTGCAAATTTGTTAAATAAGCAAATTTGTTAAATGCATTTGTTAAATATATCTCTGTTATTTCAATATATTTCTGTTTTCCTCCACCTGCCTAAGTGCATTATATGCTTCTAAAGTTCTCAATATTCATACATATCAGTGACACGTTGCAAAATGTCTCTTTGGTGTTTCAGACGTACAACAGTCAGAATGAGAACAACGAGGACTACGAGATCCCTCCCATAACGCCTCCCAACCTCCCTGACCCATCCCTCCTGCACTTGGTGGACCATGAAACTGGATACCACTCGCTGTGCCACAGCCTCCCTCCCAACAGCCTGATCCCAGCCTATCCCTACCAGAACATGGACCTGCCGGCCATCATGGTGTCCAACATGTTGAGTCAGGATGGGCACCTCCTCTCCAGCCAGCTGCCCACGGTCAGTGCCTTTCCCCTCTCTCTGCCTTTCATCCAAAGCACTCTGTGTTGCCAGTGAGTGAGCTGAGCAGAGGAGGGTGTTGGTGATGGGCTGTCTGCTGTGAGGGGTGGGATGAGCTGGGGTGTGTTGGCAGGTCTCCATGCTCATGGTGGCAGTTTCAGCCTTCGTTTGGTGTCCTCCTGAGCCTCATTAACCACTCAGGATCAGGGCAAAGGGTTTTTCCCCCGTGTGTGGAACATCCTCCTGTTGCCTTTTCCCCCAGTTTGGAAATGAAGCTCGAGATAATTTTAGTAAGGAGGTAATATTTTGGGGCTTGGTCTCTTTCTCCAGGCAGCACTGACAGAACCAGAGGACACAGTCTCAAGCTGCACCAAGGGAAATATAGGTTGGGTATTGGGAAAAAGTTTTTAATGGAAAGAACTTATGTTCTGGAATAGCTGCCCGGGGAGGTGGTGCAGTCACCATCCCTGGGTGTGTTTAACAAAGCCTGGATGTGGCACTGGGTGCCAGCGTTCAGTTGAGGTGTTGGGGCTGGGCTGGACTCGATGATCTTGAAGGTCTCTTCAACCTGGTCATTCTGTGAATTCTGTGAATATAAAAGTGGATTTTTTTTGAAGGATTTCAAGGGTAGTCATGGAAAGATGTGCACAAAAGCCCACCCCCACAGGGGTGAGTACATTTTTATAGGTTTTAGGAAATTAGCATAATTGATAAAAAGCACCAATTAGGAGCACAAGTGGTGAGGCAATTCCCCCCCAGTCAAGCCCCTTCTCTGGAGTCCCCCCTTGGCACTGGCTGTTCTCTGTCCATGAAATGGATCTCCAAGAGTTGTTCATGGCCTTGGTTCCCAGGAAGAGCCAAGAGAGCACTGGGGTCCTGTACCCCTCAGGGCTTGGAGCTCTGGAATTTGTTTGGTTTTCTGTCTAGGAAGAGGCCATGGGAAATTACTGGGAAAATGAGCCATTAATAGAATATGCTACAGAGCTACAAATACATGTGTGAAGAGTACAGAGAACATATCAAAGAAAAAAAGGCAAAACCAAAAGGACATCACTGCCTGAACCAAGCGAAGTGCATGTGCCCCATCCCCCATGGCAAGGTGGCCAGCCAAAGCCCCAGCATCCTGGGTCCTTTCTGTTCCTCCCTGTCACCCGTGTCCCACCGCCAGGGTGGCACCAGCAGGAGGAGCACGGATGCTCCCTGAAGGGAAAGCTCTCCTATTGATTTCAGGGGGAACAGGATCCCTCCTCGCTCTCACAAACTCCAAGTGCCTCCTGGCTCACGCTGTGGGAAGGGGATACCTTGCAAAGTTTCAAATGACTGGTGCAGGGATAAACAAGGCAGGGATAATGAAGTGAAGTGGGAAGAAACTCCAGGGCTAATTAGAGCTTATGGTGCTTCTGCATCAGCAGCACCGAGGAAAGGTTGTGACTTGATTTTGACAGTGATATTGAATTAATATTGCTGCTGTTTAATACCATTTTCCTCTCCAGCAGCTTCAGCCCCATGGTTGGTTTTTGACATTGTTTCTCTCTAAGATCATTGATTTTGAATGACATTGATATCAAACAGAGTTAATTTTACTTAAAGAGTGTGGCTGGGAGCCTGGCCCTGCCTAGCTGGGAAACGCTTGGTGTTGATTGCTTCAATAGATAAGGGTTTGAAAGGTAGTGATATTTAAATATTTAAATGGGATATTATCTCTTAGTCTAGGAAAATCCCAAGGCTTTCTGAAGTCCTGATGAGTCTCTGAGTTTCATTGTTAGTGTGTTTAAGAGAAATATCATGTTCTGCCCATCAATATTGAACAGAGGCATATTTCTATGGAATTAAATATTACTAAGGGCTCTGTGTTACCTTTTAGGTTCTTAGGTGATTAAAACATTCATTTCTGAGACAGAAAGAGTCAATTTCAGATGAAATATTTTTCCCTGGTTTAATTTAAAGCACAGCCCCTTTGCCTGACCTCTATTTTCATAACATGATAATTTTATCCCATGTTGATTGTCTCATTTTTGAGAGGTGATATTACACTTATAAATCACTTTCTAAAATACCTAAAGAAAAAAAGAAGAGGGGCATTTATTAAGCAGCTTCTCTGTGTCTGAAATAATTTATTTTGGAGTAGTCCTTGGGAAATGTTCTCTTTCTTACTTTATGGTACTGTTTCACAAATGCAGCTCAGTGGCGATAAATCAGGGCCGAGCCACAGAAGATAAGAAGGGGACTTAGTGGGCTGTAAATGTAGAATAGAGAGATTAAGATTTGTTTGCCCCTTACCATGAAAATAAAAAAAGTCCAATGAACCCTGAATTTCCCAGCTGAGAGTGAACTGAAACTGCTCAGTTTTGGAAACCCTCGGAGCTGTGCTACATCTCCAGAGGTCCCAGCAACAAGGGCATCAGGGAGGGAGCTGTGTTGCAGTTTACGGTCAGAATTATATCGTGCCTTACCCTCCCATCACAGCCTTTTTTCCACTGAAGGGTAGAAGGTACCACCTTCTGTCCCTTTTGGTGGGGAATCAAGTCTCCCTTTGCTGCAGCACCAGCCCACGATGGCAGCGCCGGTCCCAGAGCACACCTGTGGGTGCTGAGGGGAGCAGCATGTGCACAGCAGGGCACAGAAGAATCCTGGAGAGAAAGCACACTTTGAACTCATCTAGTTGGTACCTAATAGCACCTTCCAGTGCCTACAGGGGCTCCAGGAGAGCTGGAGAGGGACTGGGGACAAGGGATGGAGGGACAGGATACAGGGAATGGCTCCCACTGCCAGAGGGCAGGGATGGATGGGATATTGGGAAGGAATTGTCCCCTGTGAGGGTGGGCAGGCCCTGGCACAGAGTGCCCAGAGCAGCTGTGGCTGCCCCTGGATCCCTGGCAGTGCCCAAGGCCAGGCTGGATGGGGCTTGGAGCAACCTGGGCTAGTGGAAGGGGTCCCTGCCCATGGCAGGGGGTGGAAAGAGATGATCTTTAAGGTCCCTTCCAACCCAGACCATTCTGGGCCTTGTTTGCCTACACTTCCAGAGAGAGAGGGGTTCTTTCACCCACGCAGTGATGGGAGGCCAGTCTGGGAGTGAGCCTTGCCTGCTCAGGGCTCAGAGGAGGTGGCTCAGTGTGCAGAGGTTTTGGGTTTGTTCCAGGACCAGCATTGCTGATGCAAATGCTGGAGCTGGAGCTTCTCTCCTCCCTGCTGCTCTCTGCTGCAGCTCACACAGGTTTTTGCATGCACAGCTATTTCCTGCCTCAGTTGCCATGTCTGTATGTTTGAATACAGTGAGAAACAAAAAGCAATTTATGGTAAAATGTTTAGACATTGGTCAGACTTTTGCTCTAAAAATGTAACTTGAGCCTTAGGATTTTTTTAAGTCAAAAAGAAAAAAAAAAAAAGGACAAATCTCTAACTGCTGATAAGACAAGAGCCATAGGATTGGTATTTTTTCCTGAGAGCTCAGAAGTGAATAAAGAAAATCCAGCTGCAGGTTGCTGTTCCCTGGGTGTGTCCCTTGTCCTGGGATGTCCTACATTACCCTCAGACTGCATCAAACCTCCCAGTGCCTCTCAAGGGATATCCTACTGCTCCCACTGTGCAGGTGATCAACCCCGAGGGAGTTTAATCAGCACAGAAATTCCCATGGCAGGATGGGAGCTGGGGAGTGAAGGAGGAATTGCTGTGTGCCAGCCCCTGCTCCTCGCTCCAGCTCACCCATGGGCTGTCAGATGGACACCCTGGTTTCAGCAAAGCAGCTGTGCCCTGATGGGGAAACCCAAAATCCAGCATCCCTTCTGTTTGCTCATGCCTTCAGCAGCACCACCCAGAGCACCCTCCACAGCACCAGCTGGATCTGCCCAGGGATCAGCTCCACATTTCCATGCCATGGCTCTTCACTGCTGTTTTTGTCACTTCATTTCCCCTTTTTCCCCCCACCCGTGAGTTTTTAGAAGTTAAGGGAGTTTTCCATCCCTGATCAGGGTACAGGGAGCTGCAGAGCAGGGAAGCAGGGATGGATGGACAAGAGTAGGCAAAGACATGGCACAGGATGTGATGAGTGAAAAGCTGCTGGAAGGGGTGGGGGAGGGCTGGGGAGGAGGCAGAGCTGGCTCCTTTGGGAAAGGTTTGTTTGGTTTTTTCTGTTGATGACAAGAAACAACCAGAAAATTCTTACTGCAGTGGATTTTTCCTTTCTAGTGATCCCTCTTTTCCTGTGGGGAAAAAAGGAAGGGAAGAGAAGGGAAAGAAGGAATGGCAGGAGGGAAAGAAAACAGAAGAAATGTGACTGTCACTGAGAAATGGGAGTAATTAAGGAAAAGTAATCAAAGAGGAAAAAAAAACACATTTTCCTTGGGAAGAGAATAACTTTGCTCACTGTGAACATCCCAGCAGCAGCTGAGCCTTCCAGAGATCCACAGGGAGTCCTGCTGGGCTGGGATCACACTGGGGCTGGGATTTGGGGCTGTGGGGAAAGCAGGGGAGGGGACAGAGATTTGCTCTGGATCAGTGGGGAGGTGGGTGAGCGCTGGGTTAAAGAGCTGCTGGGAATAAATGAGATTTCAGAGTGGATTTGGCAGAACATTTTTGACAGAAACAAAGGGTGATCAAGGTCAGAGCCCAGGAATCTCCAACGCAGCACAAACGTATTTCCATAAATATTGGATAGCAGCCGAGAGGGCTGGGGGTGCCTCTGCTTATCAGGTGGGACAGTGCTGGGGTGGGGGGAGCCAGGAGCCCCTTACATGCTGAGACAGCACTGCCCAGAGCCCTCCAGCACTGCTCCAGGACCCAAAACTGTGGTCCTCCAAGCCTGGCCACAGGATGCATCTACACACTCCAAAAAAGCAGCTACCCTGCTTCTTCTTGCTCTGCCCTGGCCAGGGGCAGTGTGGGCACAGCCATGCTTTTCTGCATGTGGGAAGCATCCTTTGGGGCATGTGGGAAGCATCCTTTGGGGCATGTGGCTGCTCCTGTGGGCCAGCATGAGCTTTGTAGGTGTATAGAGCTGGTTGGAGAGACTGACACCTCTCCCCGTGTCTGCCTCTTCCCATTGCTTCTCACGATGAGTGATTTTTGTGACTCCTCTAAAAGCACTAACATTTCCTTCAGCCCACTGGGGTGCCTTTTTATGCTCACAGCAAGCTGGTGTGAGGGCAGAAAGGCCTCAGCCACAACCTGAAAGGTTTCATTTCAGTTTGTTGAGTGGAACGGAATTATTTGAAAAATATTGAAAATCCTCCGAGACAAAAAGGAACATCCATGGTGTAAAATGTCACATTTCCAGTGAGCTGTGGAACCTGTTTAGGTAGAGGTGAGACAGTAAAATGGTAAATGGGGGTGAATTGTAGAAGAAAGGTGAGTGCCACCCTAAAATTCCAGAAGTTTTCAGTTGACTTTGAGCAGCTGCTTCCCAACACACCGGGGCTTTGGTGTGGAACAGAGAGGAGAGCAGTAAAATAAACCAGCAGGAACCCAGCTGCCTGTGTCCCACGTGAGAAATGGAAAGGAAAAGTAGCCCTTTCCAGAGCTGGGATATGCATTCCTGGGATGCTGTAGGCTCCAAGGACAAGCTTGGTGATCACCAGGCCTCGAGTGAGGTTGTCCTGCAGGAAAATTGCAGGGCCAGAACCCAGATTGCTCCAAACCCCATCCAGCCTGGCCTGGGACACTTCAGGGATGGGGCAGCCACTGCTGCTCTGGGCAACCTGGGGCAGATTTTACCACCCTCATTGAAAAAAACTTGTTATGTCAATTAAATATTGTCACAAAAACCAAGTAAGCTGTGCCAGTCTTTCCTCCAGGCCGCTGGAAATCCAGGATCCCAGCGGGCAGAGTGGTTTACATGCTGTGGGCAAATACTTCCAATGCATCAATATTTCAACAATTTTGAGTCACTGCCTGCTAAAATAAGTGATTTAAATTAATCCACATCCCAGTGCAGTGTCCAGGCAGCATTGCCCTTCAAAGCAAGTTCCTGCTCTTCAGAAGAGCCTTTATAAATAAGCAAACCAACAAGAGCATTGCTCGGGTCACCAGCAGCAAAAACTTCCCTGAGTTCCAAATGTTTCAGTCCTGGATAAGTTTCCACTGGCAATTTTGTGTTGTGAGCTTTAAGGTTTTGACTAATTTGGCTTTCTGCTTATTAATGGTTCAGTATTTAAAAACTAAACTCCCAAACATGAGGTGGAAAATAGTAATAACGCAACCCTACATGAAGGGTTCTTTGTATTAAGCAGAGCCCTGTTTGCAATTCTCTGCTAGTGTTTTTCTCAGAGGCAATAAATGAAAGAAATATGTCTTTTTAAATTTTATAAAACTCAGAAAAATGGTTTTAAACAGCTTTTCTTCACCTTCTATAATTATTTATTTTCAAACAGTCCTTCAGGGTAATGTTCCGTTTTCTTATTTCACACTCCTTTTTCTCATAAATGAACCATCACTTCAATAAATCATTATGAAAACAGAGACTAACACAAACCCTGAAAGGTTGAAAGATTTATGTAACACATTTATGTTTTCCATTTTCTCATTCTGGTACTCCACTGCTAAAGCTAAGCTAATAAAAGCTGCTATTAATATTTCTTGTTGCCTGGCAACCACTGAGAGGGAGTAATAGCTTTAGCTAGAAAAATAGATGACCGATAAGGAAAAATTCAATTCTTTTATTATCTCAAGGGAAAATGGGCTTTTACTGGAACATTATGATGTACGAGTGTGAAGTTGAATACAAAGGGTATTTTTTTTCAGTTGTTTTTCTATTTTTAATGAACATTATTTTACCTTCACAAACTCGTTTAAGGCATTTGCCCCACCTACTTGCAAGCTTAATTTAGCAACACCCACACACGCTTCTGGCTCTAAGTATCTGTTGGCATTTTCCCTTGGAAGCCCCTTCCCTCCTTGCCTCCCCCCGAGCTGGAGGGCTTGCTCATAAAATTTCACTCCAGGTTGGAACCTGGGAGACAAGATCCCAAATCAAAGAGTAAATTGTTCTTGTGTGCGTTCAGAACTTGCTGTCTCAGAGGAAGGGGCTTGTGTGGAGAGGTGTTTTCTGAAGTTTGAGGTGTCGTGGCTGGGCTGTCTGTGCTCAGGGAGAGCAGGAGCCACTGCTGCTGCTGGGGGTGCCAGTGCAGAGCTGCTGCCTGTGGGCAGAGTGTGCGTGGATCCCTCTGGCAATACCAGGCCTGGGGATGAACAGATCACAAACAGCCCTGGGAGAAGGACTTGGGGGTGCTGGTGGGTGAGAGCTGGACATGTGGGTGGGAGTTGGACGTGTGTGTGCCCAGAAACCCCCCAAGCCCTGGGCTCATCCCCCAGTGTGAGCAGCAGGGCAGGGGGGGATTCTACACCTCTGCCCCACTCAGGTGAGACCCCACCTGCAGAGCTGTCCCAGCCCTGGGGCCCAGCACAGGGAGGACCTGGAGCTGCTGGAGAGAGTCCAGAGGAGGCCACAGAGATGCTCCAAGGGCTGGAGCCCCTCTGCTCTGGAGCCAGGCTGGGAGAGCTGGGGAAAAGGAGGATCCAAAAAGCCTCAGAGCCCCTTCCAGGGCCTAAAGGAGCCTATAAAAAATGCAGGGATAGACTTTTTGTCAGGGCTTGGCTTGTAGCAATAGGACAAGTGGGAAAAATTTCAAACTGAGAGTTGGTTTAAATTAGATATAAGGAAGAAGTTTTTTGCAGTGAGGGTGGGGAGGCCCTGGCACAGGGTGCCCAGAGAAGCTATGGCTGCCTCTGGATCCCTGGAAGTGCCCAAGACCAGGCTGGACAGGGCTTGGATCCACCTGGGCTAGTGGCAGGTGTCCCTGCCCCTGGCAGGGGGTTGGACTAGATGACCTTTAAAGGCCCATTCCAACCCAAACAATTCTATAATTCTATGAATACAGGCCCTGTTCTATGGGGGAGGTCCTCTCTGAGTTTCTCAGTCATCCTGGACACCAGCAGAAGCTGCCTGTGGAGCAGCCCCTCTTTTCACATGGCTGAGGCAGCTTCTTCATGGTCCCTTGCTAAGTGCTGCTGTGAGAGAATTGGGGGGATGTGGGTCACTCTCAGGACCCGGCTCTGTGAGTGTTCAGGGAACAGCAGAGCTTGTGAGGACTGGGCTGTGCTGAGGGCAGTGAACGTGAGGAGCCTGGATGGTTGTGTGCTTGGTCTTTAGGTTCACCCATGGCTATCCCATTTCTGAGATCTGAGTAACCAGGGTGTCATGATACACTTTTCACACAAGGGAACTGTTGTGACAGCTGAGAAGCAAAGCAGATGTGGGCTTTGCTTGGTAATGAACGAATTTCTCCCTGAACGAGGGAAAGAAAGAAGACAAGGTGTCACTTGAACTTGCAGAGGGTGACTGTCACCTGCCAGGGTGGGAATCTCACATGGGAATCTGCTTTTTTCCCTGGAAACCCCTCATAGCCACCTTCCTGCAGGAGAACTCCTCCTCAGCAGGAGATCCCTTCCAACCCAAACCATCCCAGGAGTCTATGTCCCAGAGCAGGGGGTGCAGGAGAGCCTTCAGCTGTGCTCTTACCCACAGCACCCACATCGTGCCTGCAGGAGGGGCCCTGTGATGCCTTGTGCAGGCTGCCCTAGAACAGAGGCTGGACAGAGCTAAAGAATAAAGCAAGGATTTATTAAAAGGCCTCAATGGATCCACCTTGGGCAGCACCAGAGCCCAGCCAGGGCTGCACCCAAGATGAACCAAAATGGTCCCAAAATGCACGACCACTCCCGGGGGCTCTCACTGTGATCAGCTCTGCTCCATTTGCACATTGGAGTTCATTGTCCAATTTCAGCTTTAGCCCATGCAGTCCCATCCTGCTTGTTTTTCTCTCTTCAGGCCACGTTGTTTGTGCTCTTGGGCCTGAGATCTGGATCATTTGTCCTTGGTCCCCAGCTGGAGAAGGAATTGTTTTGTCTCCCTACTCTGTGCAGAGAGCTCACCATCCCCTAATACGAAACTCAGAAGTGCACACTGAAGCAGCACAGAATCTGAAAAATATAAAAGCTAAAACCTGAGGCATCACCTGCACAATGAACTAACATGTATGTGTGTGTGTGTATGTGTGTGTAAGCCTGGCTGCAGACTTGTCTCTGCTGCCTGTGCCCCTTTTGGTTCTAGGCTGCGAACTGGGTCCTTATCTCCCCCTATTCATCTCTCGGCCAGAAGCCAGCAGGTCCCATCCAGAGGTGCACCTGCTGCTCTCAATGAACCAGCAGCTCTTCTTCATTGTTTGCACTTCCCTTTTTAGCTATTCCATGAAAATTCATCCTCCTAAACTTTCCTTTCCTCTCCTTGAGTTGGTCACTCTGTCTCTCTGATAAGCCAGTACCCTGAGGACAGTCCCAGTAGGGAAAGTCCCCTTATCAGCCATACAGGAGGGCACAGCCAGATCCCGAGTGGGACAGTCCCTCTTGTTCATTCTGTACCTGCCACAGCTGCCATTAATTGCTGGTGACACAATTTGCTTTCCTTTTACGGCACTTTCAGATAGCCCTGACTGCGCTTAAACTCGCGCTTAAGCAAACTCGCGTGGAGCTCTAACGAGCGCGGTTTGCGTAAGGCTGGGGAGGAGGAGGAGGAGGAGGAGGAGGAGGAGGAGGCTGGCTGTGAGCAGCGCCTGTGTATCAGCGATGTAATTAAAATATCAATTACGCCGTGTTGACAGTGCGCCAAAGAACTGCCTCTCGTGTGTGCGCTAAACTTAATCACTCCAAAGTCTCCTCACAAAACCTGACGCAATCGTGGTGCCAAACACAACACGGACCCGGCTTTGCTAAAGCACGGCTGAGATATTACTCTGTGTAATGGTGCCGTGCTCCAGAGCTGGTATCATGTTCTGGAAATTATCTTTTAATGTACAATTTGTATTGCTGAGAAATGTCACTTACTTTGAAGAACGTCTCGCCGGCATAAAACCTAAGATTTATTCCTGTCATTTTTTTGTCTCCTCTGCCATGTTGATAATAAGAAGTCTATTTTATGTGCGTAATGCCTGTGTCAGTTTTGAAATTTGGGGTTTCATAAAAGACAGTGGTATAAATAAAACATGATATAAATTAAAAACATAGTGGAAAATAAAATCTCTGAATTACGGGAGCAGATGAGATGAATGCACCGTGAAGGAGGTTTTCAGAACAATATCAAGTAACTCCTGTAAATATGTTCAAGTAATGGGATGGATCTTTTTTAAGATCTGATTCTGATCTCAGATGTGTTTGTCTCTAGTGCACAGACATGCAGGTAGATGTCTGTTCTTTGCTCAGTTTTAACCCTTTAGGTTTAGGCCATGTCCATCTTTGGAGTGAAATCGTTTTCAACCTTCTTAGCAAAAAGCAATTTTCCTGGGTGAGGTTAAAAATCCATTTTGCCTCCATCGAAAAATCCTGCAAATGAGAACATGCAACATGCTTTGCAAAATGAACTAGAGATTTCAAAGAGAGTTTCTCTGGAGTCTGGGATGTGGCTTTAGGGAAAGAGTATCCCAGCATGAGCAATTCCTCATTTCCTGGTGAAGGATTTGTCAACTCAGCCCCAGAAACTGGAGTTGGTGCCTGGATGGGCTTTTCCCCAGCCATTTGAGCTCTGGTGTACTGTGGGACCATCTCCGTATCATAATTTGTAAAAACACAGGAAATTATGTCAAAAGTAGGCATGAGGAAAGATAAACAAACTGAATAGATAAATAATGGTCAGAAAGTGTTGGGATTACCCTTGTTCATGCTGACTAATCTGGGGCATTGTGGAATGTCTTGCCTTTAGTTGCAGCATGAGTTAAACGATGCCAGATCATCTCTGCTTAAAGACTGGTTGTCCTTGATGCAACAGTTTTAGGTGTGTTTGAACCTCAGGGGTCCCAATCCCTTTGGGAACAGTAGGTAAAATGAACTATGTGTTGCCAGGGTCTCTGTGCTTACCAGCACATGGGTTTCAGCAGCAGCCAGGTTCATGTGAGAGCTGCAGGCAACATCTTCCTCGTTCCGTTAAAGTGTTGGACATGGGTTGGAGCAACCTGGTCTGGTGGAAGCGTCCCTGCCCATGTCAGGAGAGTGGAACTAGATGAGCTTTAAGGTCCTTTCCAACCCCAACCATCCTGTGATTCCTTTGCCTCTTGTTGAAAGTACTCAGCCCTCTCTCAGCTGATTAACCAGAAGTTGCTTCACCCTCCCCAAAATGCTGCCCTTGTGCCTTATTTTGTACATGTGACCAATGGTGCAGGTCATCTGAGGACTTGTTTTTGTTTGGGTCACACAAAGGAAAACAGAGGCATTTCCAGGCAGGAATAATCCCCAAGGCACGTGTCCCTGCACCTTCTCCTGCCTCCGATTCCTGCTCCCTGACTGTGCCAACAAAGCTGAGCTTTCATTGCCACCTCTGGACTGACAGCAGGGGCCTAAAGTGAGGAAGTGGTTTTGCCAAGGAGATGGAGCTCCCTGCATCCTCCTGGACCTTGCACCATCTGCCCACCTTGTTTGCTGTCCTTTCTGCTCCATGCTTCTCCTCTCTTTTCTCATTTCTGTGGGAATAACAAGATGTGGTGGCTGTGAGTCAGTGCCAATGCAAAGAGGCTCCAAAAGACAAGTGAAGGGTTTTAATTTTCATCATAGCCTCTGCCACACCATCAAGTGTTCATGTTCCCATGTGTGTTCACACCCCATAACATAATGTGACATAAAATCTTCTTTGCAGTGCATCAGGCAGCTGTAAACAGAACAATTTTTGCCACTTTTTAACCAGCGTCACCTCTGATACAAGAAAAAACAAAGTAGCGTGTCTGGCAACTCTTTGCCATCCATTTTGTGCATTTTGATCAATGTTGCAGACCATCTTTAATTGCCCTTATCCCTTAGATCAATCATATCTATCTCATAGCTGTCACTGGCCTCCCCTTTGCATGTTACCAGGGTGCATTAACCTGCTCCAGCAATCACTCATTGCCCCGCACAAAGAGGGGCTGTGGAACTTTGAGGTTCATTCCCAGTCATGCACGTGCCTTGCTTTCCATTGCTTTTCCAGAAGTTTCAGCCCCAAATGGCCTTGCAGTGACTGGTGTTGGTTCCATTCCTGTCCCGCCCGGGGCAGGAGAGCACAAAAGGATGGAAATTTCCACAGCTTTTGTTTCAGCTGTAGAAGTTATGATGACTGTTCACTGCTGTAGGTGTGTGCACGTTGAGTGAGTCTCTTTGTATTATTTCAATGGGAGCCGTTTTTAGAGGCAAATAACAGAAAGTGCTTACAATAAAAATAATGGGCTGTAACAGTCTTTGTTATGCAATGAGGAGATCAAAGAGCCACATCAGCCACTCGGCCGAGCTCCGGAGTGACAGGAGGAATGGTCCCTAATTGGTAGGTAAGATTTCCTTAGCTGGTAAATAGAAATGGCAATCCCAGCCCTTTCAGAGGAGTTTTCCCCTGCCAGTGGCCTCGGTGGAGATTGCTGTGAGTGTGAGTGATGGTGCAGAGCAAGGGAGAACACAAACAGCAATCCCAAGGCAGATTTCCCTTTCTTCAATAAAAACTCCCCATCTCTACTTGCCTTTTGTGTGTGAATCTGACAAGGTCCAGCTGCCAAATTCGGACCCCACCGCAGAAGACTGAAAGCTTTGAATGTGGGAAGCACACCCTGAGAAAAGCTCTGGCAGCCCCTGCTTCTGAGTGGTAGAGGCTGAACCACTTCACATCCCTGTAGCCCTGAGAAATCAAAGTTATCATTTAAATGAAGAGTGCTACTTGAGTCCTGCCTCTGTGAAGAGGTGTGGGATGCAATGTCAAGAGAAATTATAATGATTGCTACAGATGCAGCTTGTCAAAGAAAGAGAAAAATATTTCTGCATCTGATGCATGGCAGCGAGCCAGTTGGTAATGTTATATGTCCGAGTGTTCCACTCGGGCTCTGCTGGCTGGAAAGCATTCCTTAATGCTCTGCCTGGCTGTTCCATTTGTCTCCCAGCTCTGCAGAATCCCATTAGGAACCTTCAGTTTACACCATGGAAATTGTTCAGTCTCAGCTGAGGGCGGCCCAAGGAGGGAGCCGGGTATTGCTGCAATCCTTCACCAGCCACAGCAATTGCCAGCTGTATTTCTCACTTATCCCTGCTGCACTGGGCATTCCTCATCAGGGATCCAGGTGTCCTGGAACCTGCAGCAGGCAGCTGTGGGACACCAGGGTGCTGTTGGAGGAAGTGGGATCTGCTCCCTTTTCCCAGGGCTGGCCCCAATGTCTTTTTGTCCAAAGCCTGGGTATCAATTTGGAGCTAAAGAAACCAAAGGTGGGTATGTAGTGACCAACATGGCCAGTCCTGTCCCACCATGTGTTGGACATGGCTCCCCCCATGGACACCTGTCTTGTCCCTGTGGAAATGGGCAGCAGGGCAAGTGGAGCTGATGGAAGTGGAAGTGGCAAACTGGGAGGAGCATTCCTTCTCCTTGTGCTCCTCCTGAGGCAGAGGTGGATGAAATCAGGGCAGTTTGAGGTGTTGCCACAAAAAAATGGATAACAAAGTGTCAGGGAGTGGCTGCCCTGAACCAGGACATTTTCTGTAGAGGAGAAGAGTTTTTTGCCAATCTCTTCCATTCTTGATGTTATTTGCAAACACTAGAAAAAGCAGTGGTTAAAGACTCGTGTACCTCATGATTTGTGAGGGTCTCTCAAGGTTTTGTCATTACCCTGGATGCTCTGTTGTTTATGCTTTTGCATTAACGATGCTGAATGTAGGCAGTGAGGGATAAAACTGGAGGGTGACACAAAGAAATTGGACATATTTGGGACAGAAGAAAGGAAATTCATAGAGATGTAAGCATAGGAAAGAATTGGACTGCAAGATTGCAAAGGCAGTTTGTTCAGCATTGATAAATGTGGAATTAATGCATGTTGAGGAGAAAAATATTCACTATTCATAAAGCTTGCAGTGCTCTGGATTGACTGCTAGAAAGCACCTCAAAAAACCTTGTGCAGGGATAGAGGAAGGGAAAAATTTGTGGAAGGGGGTGGTTTGGAGAGATGTACACTCTGTACTGTGTTGCTCATCCCCTCTCAGGCAAGAGGGCGAAAAAAGAGGCTCAAAGAATAGAAACAGAAATTATTATGGGTATGGAAAGATCCTCTGCAATGGCAGTTGCTCAGCTTAAGAGGGAGGCAAATAAAGTAATTGAAATCATAAAAGTGCATGGAATACACAAGTGAAAGCAGCTACATCAGGAAACTTCATGGGAATTGAGATTTGGAATTTCAGAGCAATAAAAGGGAATACTTTTGTCCATACAGGCAAGGATAAACACTGTGACTTGCTGAGAGTAAGGGTGAAAATGAAAATGCCAAAAAGATATTTTGAAAATGCTTATGGATCTACCAAAAACATGGGGAGTTGCTGTAGTAGATGTTAAAATGTGTGTTGGTGGAGAGTAGTAAATCCAGAGCTGATTTCTGGCTGGAATTAATCTGAAGCTGGGAGCACCAGGTCCCATTTCACCTGTACTGTGTCTCATTACAGGGAAGGTGTGGTGGAATGGGACCATCTCTGCTTTGGGCTCCTGGGAGCACCTTACATGTGCTGGTTTTGCCATAGAATATTGTTAAAGAACAGTGACTGAATCAACTCTGGCTCCACTGTTACACAGAAATGCAAGCAATGTGTTGTTTCCCTGTGCATCCAAACCCTGGACCCTCTTTCTTGACAGGGCAGGGGCAGAGATTTGGGCACATTCCCAAATTAAACCTCATAGTATTAATAACTCCTTATTACTCAAAGCATTTTTAAAACATCTCATCAACATCACCTTCTCTAACATAGAGAGAAGGTCTGTCTCAATACATTTCTTCCAATTCCCACTGCTGCCAAGCCCTTGGGACAGAGCAGTCTTCCTGAACCACCTCTTTGAAGGTGCACTTTCCACTTGGGCCTGGCTTACACTGAGGCCTCAAGTTTTAGCTTTTATCTTTTCCAGATTCTGTGCTGCTTTAGTGTGTGGGTCTGGGTTTCCTATTAGGGGATGGTGAGCTCTCTTCACAGAGTAAGGAGACAAAACAATTCCTTCTCCAGCTGGGGACCAAGGACAAATGATCCAAACCTCAGGCCCAAGAGCACAAACAACGTGGGCTGGAGAGAGAAAAACAAGCAGGATGGGACTGCATGGGCTGGAGCTGGAATGGGACAATGAACTGCAATGTGCAAATGGAGCAGAGCTGATCACAGTGAGAGCCCCCAGGAGCGCTCGTGCATTTTGGGACCATTTGGGTGCAGCCCTGGCTGGGCTCTTGTGCTGCCCAAGGTGCATCCATTGAGGCCTTTTAATAAATTCCTACCTTATTCTTTAGCTCTGTCCAGCCTCTGTTCTAGGGCAGCCTGCACAAGGCATCAGCACGTGCAGGACTGGCCTCTGGAAGAGCCCAGCTCTAGTTGTTAGCGCAGGTTTTGTGCTCTTGGTGCAAAACATCCATCTGCCACTGCCAAACCACCTGCTCCACCACAGAGGGTTTCTGCACAGTGCTGGAGACAATCCCTCACACAGCTCCAAGTTTCACGCTGGTTGGGATTTTTCGTGGCACATTTCCAGTTCTAAATCAGTTCTCTGTGTCTGTCCTAGAGACTCTCAGATTATTTCAGCCTGTGGTTTTTAGCAGCAGTCTACAGGCAGTTGGCATAAATCTAGGGGAGGAGGAGGCATGTTTACCTGCAGAAAAATCACTTCCCTTGCAAAATGAGTCCTGTCAACTTTTATTACTGGGATCAGTAACTGAAGTTGAGCTTTTGCATTGATTTCCATGTCTTGGCACCTCGATGAGGTGGAAGGTGCCTGCCCCCTCACCCAGCATGGTGAGGCAGGGGTAGGTCACTGCTCAGCCTCCACAGCCAGCTGAGGCCAGCTTGGTTGGTAGTGCTGGCTGATTCTCTCCTTTGGGAAATCTGCTCCTTTTTAAGCTCATGTCTCATGGTGGCACTGGGTGGGATTCTTGGGGTTGTCCTGTGCAGTGCCAGGAGTTGGATTCAGTGATCCTTGGGGCTCCCTTCCTGCTCAGGATATTCTGTGATAGGATTTGTGGCTACCACAGCCTCACTCCCCTTACAACTGCCCCATAAGAAAATACATTCGGGGTTGTTTTCCTTCTAACAGAGCTGAGGGTACAATTAGGCCCCTGTGTGTGATATGGGAGGTGAAAGGTCCAGAAATAAACCACATTGTGGAGATCAGAGCTTCTGCGGACATTGAGCAAATATTTGCTGGTGACAGAACTGTCTTCATGGCCCAAGAAGTTACTCCAGGACTTTCCTGGGGTGTCTTAGATGCCAGGCAGCTGTAAGTGAAGAAGAAGGTTAATTTTAAGGCCTCCACACTGCAGGCTGAAGGATAGAAAGATCTGTGCTTATGTATCCTCCTATTGCCTCCATCCCATCAGCTCGCTGAGAGGACCCAGCACTTCTTGCTCAGCTTTGTCATCTTCAGGGGGTTCATTTCTTCTTCATCGTCTGCCTGTTCCACCAGAATTTCAGCCCCCTCATGGAGGCCAGGAGATGCTCTACAGCCTCTTCAGAGAATCTGAGAGGTGTCCTAAGAATTAAACCCAAACAGCAGAGACCAAGACAGGAAAAAAAGGCAGTTAAATCCTTCCACCAAAGCAAATACTGAATTGGTGGAGTCTTAGTTGTGCCAGGAATCCCTATTACCTGTTCCAAGAACATCACAAGGCGGATTAGACATCCCTGTCCCACGTGGGGTATGGCTGATTTTTAAAGTCCTTCTTTTACATGTAGTTCTGCCATGGCCGTGCTGGTTTACAAGGCAGAAATGCAGTTCCTGGAGGGCTGGAAGCCAAGGTTCAGCACAAAGTATTCTGCCCTGGTGAGGAGACTGTGTTGATGCCAAGTGGAGGAGCAGTTCCACTGCTGATTTCCTGGGATGTGTGTGTGGCTAAGCAGCATGAGGTGAACATTTCCCCTGCTCACCCTGTGGCTCCTCGTTTTACAGTCAAGATCAGTAAAATTAATCTGCTTGTGGAAGGGCTCCCGTGTGGAATTCTGCCAGCAAGTTCTGCAAGTGGGACTTCTTTTAAACGTGGTTTTTCTCTGGCTTCTCACAGTCACAGAGCATTGATGAAATGTGACCTGATAGAGCCTCCCTGATGTGGATTTCCAAGGAATTTGGTGGAAAAGAGCCTGGATCTGCTAGGATCAAACACAGAGCTGTGTCCCCCAGCTCCTTGCACGTGCAAGGGCTGGTTTGTGTGTGCCTGTCTGTACACATGGCTGTTGTGCACTGATTTCAGTTCTGCACAGGAGAACTTCCCTCTGTGCCAATCCTGCCTTTTGTTTTTATGCTTTGCATCTTACGCCTCAAAAATCCAGGACTAAATTGAGGCCCCTTGGACAATTTGGATTTCCTGATCCATAATGGTTGATGGGAGCTGGAATTCTCCTGAGTGACAGTTTGCTTCATTCCCTTTTGCTTTGCTTTCTCACTGAAGTAGAAAAGTCATATACAGTACAATGACTTTAGTGCAGTCAGCAGCATTTCAGCCATGCTGATTTATTTGAGCCATTCACCGAGAAGCTCTGCCCTGCTCTGGAAGTGCTGGTGCCCGTGAATTTCATGTTGATTTTTTATTGTTGCCTATGAGTGGTCAAAGGTTTTAGTTATTACAACCAGATTTTTGCTGTTCCCTGGCTGATGCTGAACTCAGTCATCCAGCTGTGCTTGGAGGATGCATGGGTGGAAGTGGATCTGGATGGAGGTTACTCCAATTTGGGAGTGGGATTCTTGCAGTGATTTTTAATCATATTCCATTGTATTTACATTCCTGCAGTGCTTGTGTTGTTGTTGCCACATGATCACAATAAATAGGTGTGAGGGAACAGCCAGTAACATTTTTAGCACCCAATCGATCACTTGGCACACCCAGATGCCATGTACACCACGAATAATAATAACTGGCCCTCAGTTACAGCTCACATTGAAGGGTCACCAGGGACAAATTAGAGGAATAACTGCAATTATGGCTGTAGCAAGATGGCTTCTTTGTAGTCCATCATCTACAGTAATTTAAAATCGTGGATCATTAAAATCAATACATATTGCAACCAGACCTTAGGAGCTCACACAGATGTGTCAATTAATCTTGTCAAAGCTGGCAGCCAAAGTTACAGGACACAGCATTAGCCCAGGAAAGGTTGGACTTACTGTTTCCTCTAAAAAACCTTTTCCTAGTTCACTTCTTCCCTGTGTTTATCACAGAATAGGAATACAAGTATTTCATTGTAATGGTTTTGTTCACCAATTTGACATTTTGCCAATTTTGAGATTTCCTGGCCAATGCATCAATGAGTGTGGTGGGTTCAGTGCTGCCAATCACCAGTGCACTCACTTCCTGCTGTGAGATAGGATTAGGAGAAAGGTAAAGCAGGCTCAAAACTTTAAAAGGGCATAAAGAAAAATTTATTAACAGTAACTAAAAGAAAGAGTAATAAGAATCAGAACAAAACCTTCAGAACACTTCTCCTCCCTCCAAAACCTTTTCTTTCCCACTGACAAGGTAAAGAAACAAAACCTAAAATTTCAGTTTACCACCTCTAGAATAGACTTTTCTTCAGTTCACTTAGGGAGAGGAGTCCCTCTTGTTAATGTCATGGAGACTTCTCCACAGGGAAAAAAACCAGTTCTCTCGTGGGTGTCAATTTTTTCATGAATAGCAGCCCCCCAGGGAAATCTGCAATCGTGAAGTCTCTCCCAATTTCCACATATAGATAATCATAGAATCATTTTGGTTGGAAAAGACCTCTAAGATCACCAAGTCCAATCATTAACCTGACACTTCCATGCCCACCACTAACCCATGTCCCAAAGCACGTCATCTGTATGGTTTTGAACACTTGCAGGGATAGTGATTCCAACATTTCCCTGGACAGCTTGTTCTGATGTTTGACCTCCCTTTCAGTGAAGAAATTCTTCCTGCTGTCCAACCTGTACCTCCTCTAGTGCTTGAGGATGTTTCTTCACCATGGGAAAATTGAAGCCACCTGGTTACTGTACTTTTAGGTGACTTCTTCAGTGCCAAAACAACCAAAGAGGAAAGAAGGAGAAATGCCCTGCCCTGATGGGAATTGGGCCAGAGGAACTGAGTACAGACAGGGCTCTTCCTGAGTTATGAAAAGTTTCTACGACATAACAGCTTACAGAGTCCTTAGAAAAAAAATTCTCACTGAAATAAAAAAAAATAAGGGTTTTCAGCCAAAGTCAAGAATAAGATTCCCAAGTGCAAGATGGTGTCAGTGTTTACTGTAGACTATAAAAATACTAAGTAGTGAGCCTGAGTATTTTGTTAGAAGCATTCCAAAGGTGTAAAACACCACATAAATAAACCAACTTTGTGGAGAGATACCCAGGGTGGGACTGAATGAGTCCCCCAGGTTTCTTTCACAGTAAGAAGCTCTCCTGGAGTGTGATTCATTGAACTGTCTGAAATCCCTTCCCTGGGATGAAACAAATGTCACTGCAGGGATTCAAGGAGGACCAGACCCCCAGCTCAGACACATTAACCCACATTTTGAGTGTCTGTGTTTGTACACATGGTGATTTTTCCAGGAAGAGTTCCATGTCAGAAGTGAAGGTTAGTAAAAAATTCACATTCTGCCTTCACAACACACTGAAGAGATGTGAGTAGACATGAACATGGCAAGGAACAGGTGGAGTTGGGAGTGAAATCCTGGCCCTCAGAGGACAAGGCATTGGTGGGGTGGGGTGAACAGGGGCTGAGGTGCAGGAGGGAAGGGGCTGAAGGGACAGAGGATAGCTGTGATTTGCAACCTCTTCACCTGACACAAGAAAGGAACTTCATAGAATCATGGAAAACTGGGACAACATTTGCCAGCTTTCAGTCAGCTGGCACCTCTCTGGATTCTGAAGACTGCTCAAAAATCATTGAGAGAGGTTTTGTGATGACATCAGCACAATTTGAGTATTCTCCCACAAATTTCAGCAGGCCTCATGGATTTGTAGAGATGAAGCTGGAGCAGCCAGTCCTGCACAACTCCAGATCAGCTGGGACCTGATCATTCTCACAGTCCTGATCCTCTAGCTCCAGGCACTGAGAGCCCCTTGGTCCATCACCTGTGTTGAAGACAGAAGAAAAGAATGCATTAAACACCTCTGCCATGTCCATGTCCCAGCTTGTGAGGGGACATCATCATCCCCATCCTGGAATCCACTGATGTTTTTTCTACACTGCCTTTTGCCATTAATATAGTTGAAAAATCTTGGCAGCATTCCTGCTGGTGTCACATGAGGGACATTGCTTGATGCATCATCCCTTGCAGCATCGACTGCAAAGGCAGAGCAGCAGGACACGACCCTGCACTTGTGCAGCAAGGGAGGTTTCCTGAATTGACCTCATGTTTCTCAAGGGTTGGGACAGCCAAGAGCCTCATCCATGCCATGGTGCTGCAGCCCAGCCCTCCTGGGTGAGCTGTGTGTTCCAGGTGTGCCTGGAGCTGTGCATCAATCCCATCCAGCTTAAGGAGAATTTTAATGGGAAACTTGGCACTCGTGTTCACTAAAATTTCAAGAACAAAATTCTTCCATGGACTGGGAGTTTCCTTCCCACTTTCTCCTACATTTAAAACCTGGCAGATTTCATTTTCAATGGACTGTCCTTCCTGCCTCTGCAGATTCTGCTTCTGGCGTGGAGGCAGCTCTTAAAGCCATCAGTCTCACTTGGGCCACGAGATGAGGTGATCCAAAGGGAACAGAGTAATGACCCACCCCATTTAGCGTGCTGGATACAAGGATCAACCCACTCCCAATCCTCAGGGCTTCCAGCTGAGCAAAGTGCCTTTTCCCAGTGTAGATTGCAAAGCTGGGTGAATGATGGCAGAGTCTGTAGGAGCCCAGCCAGCTCCTTGTTTCTCAGGGAAGCAGAATGAGCCCTAGATCTGGGAGCATAAAGGAAAACATGTCTGAATCATGCATTGACATCACTGGAGCGCTGCTGCTCTCCAACTCACGTCAGAGCTGGATTGATATGGTTACAGCAGAGTGCGTGCCTTTTGGTATTCTGGGAGAGCTGCTGCTGTGGCAGAGAAAATTATTCATGGATCAAAAAAAAGAAAGCTGTACAAAGTGTCAGGGTTGTCTGTGTTCCACTGTGAGGCTGAAACACGGTGCCAGCTGTGGTACATGAGGAACAGCTGGAAGAAACACCAACAAAAATGCACAGATTAGTCTTGAAAGACCCTTGCAACTGCAGCCAAGGTATCACTTACTAATTTATGGGGAAGTACAGCGGGTGCAGAGCCCTGAGCTGACTCACAGGCGGGTGATCTGGAACAAGAGGGATCACAACAGAGGAGCAGAACAGTCGGATGCTTTCTGTCACTGGAAATAAAGGTTGAGGTGAACAGATGATCTGCCAGCCAGCCACAAAGCCATAATTAAGAGATGCCAAAACAGCCTTTTGTCCTACAAGGGGGTGGGAAAAAGGAATGCAAAGATCACAGAGGAGATGGTGGTTCCTGCTGTGCACACAGGGGAATAGAGGAGGGAATAATCTTCCCCACGAGGAGTCACATTCAGATTCCAGCAGGCAAATGCTGCACAGAACGTTGAGTCCTGTGGCAGAGGCATAACATGGAAAAAGGAGCAGATCCAAAATCACCTTAATGCCTGAAATCTTTTAGTAGGATCAGTGGTGGAGTGTTAAGTTTGGCAGTGTGAGTACTGCCAGTGGAGCCGTGGGTGGTCAGCACCAACCCACTGTCTCCACTGGTGGAAGTAAAACTGTGTGTAAAATACGTGTAGGTGTCTGCAGGAGGTACCATGAATGCATTTCAGAGTTAGGAACATCCAAATACAGGGCTGGAGGAGAAACACGTGTGGACCTCATTTTCCTTGAAACTGAGTCTAAAATCCTTCAAATTATCCCAAGCCACAAAAATGCCTCGGTGCAGAAACAACTTTGCAAAAACGTTGTTTCGTTAAACTTCTGCGGTTTTGAAGTTGTTCGTTCAGCTGAGCCATCGGTAATTAGCGTTTAAACACTCTGTGAATATTCATTAACTTTGCCAACCCTCCTGGCAGAGGAAAATCACTCCTGGCATCCAGGAGGGGTTGGGGGTCAAGGCCCCTGGCAGTGATGTCTCCGGAGGGAGCTGGGAGCTGCTGGGGACCCTCCTCTGCCTCTCCCTGTGCTCACCTCGGGACACGGGAGCCACAGAGCAGCTCCTGGGCACAGCAGCATCAGCCAAATCTCCTGCTGGGATAAACTGCTTGGCCTCTGGTCTTTCCTTCATCCATGTGCTGTTGAGACTGCTCCACACGAGACAGGGACAGCGATATTGTCCCCTGAGCAAGGCAGCGGGGTTTGGTGTGCCTGAGAGAAAGTCCTGGCCAGTGTTCGCTCCAGAAAAAAAATCCTGTTTTCTCTGGAAATAAGGCAGTGGCTGCTGTTATTTCCCACCTGGCAGCTCTGATCTGATAGGGTGGAAGTCAGTGCACAGGAGGGAACATTTGAGTCTGGGGGTTTTCCTGGAGCTCACCACACTGCTGGGAGCACTCAGCAGCCCTGGGAGAGCCTGAACCTCCGAAACCTTCAGGCTCATGTCACCACCCCGTTTGCAAGGAGGGAATATTCCCCCCGTTGGCAGGGGGAAGGAATATTTTAATTTCTGAACTAACCTTGTGTGTTATGTGGTGCTGCTGAGAAGCTGCAGCCAGCGAGTCCCACGATGTCATTTTTACAGTCTCTGGTCAGAGCAGGATCTCACTTTGAAATGAAAACATTCAGGCTTAAAATAGAAACCCACACAGAATTGTACAGCCTCTTGAGAATGGCTTTTTAGGGCTGCTGCTAAAAATGCCCCATTAAAAGCCTGTGAGGTGCTGCAGAGCCATCAGGCTGCCACATGTAGGGATTTTATGGTGGCTGCATTTTATTTCCTAATTTTGATGGGCCAAAGGCTGGTGACCACAGAGCAAATATTCACAGTTATCCCTGTGTTTCTCTCTCCTGTGCAGTGGGAGTAGGGCACAGCACAGCTGCTGGGGTGCCAGCTCAGACTCAGGCCATCCCACATGTGCCACCCACATTTGTTCTGGGCAGTGGGGCAAGCTGTGGTGCCAAAGCTGTGACGTGGCCACACGTGCCAGCCTTTGAAATCCTGCCAGTCCACGTGCTCAGAGCAACCAGGAGGGAAAGAGCCACCCAACATTAATTATGACTTTTGAAGCCTTGCCTAATTACATTGTCTCTCTTAAGAAAATGACACAAATATTTATGAGTGGGACTTTTAATTCTCATTGTAATCAGTGACATAAATAGGTAACACCTTTATAAAGAGTTAATAAAAATGTGTCAACACAAGCTCCAGCACAAACTATCGAGCAGTGTGCAGTAAAACATTCCAGTGTTTATTGTATTGATTGAATATTCATGAGATGCCAATTTAAATTACAGTTCACAACTGTTGCTGTGTCTAATGAATAATTTAAACAAGTGTGGCCAAAGAGATTTCAACGCTGCATTAGCAAACTGCAAGGGATTAAGCAACAGAGAATTTATAATTAGCTTTGTATATCCTATAATAAATTCATTGGAAAGATGGTTTTAATTATCCCACATGTTAATTCAGAATTCAGTGCATTAATTTTCAATTGAAAAGTAACCCTTTCTTCCCAGATAATATATTTGGCTCTTCTTCATCTTCCACATCTCAAGAAGAGAGAATTTCAAGTATGGATGGCTCGATTTTTGCAAATCTCATCCATCATGACACAGCATTTGTACCTGCCCATCTCAGGTCTGGAGCAATTCCTTTTTTTCCATTTCCAGCTGGAGAAGTTGCAACCAATGAGATCAAATCCCTTCCTACAAGCTGGATCCCAGAATCCTGCTGGAGCTTCTCCCAGATCTGTGTGCTGCTGCACATCCTCTTTGATCCACTCGTGGCTGCTTGGGCAATATTGTCTGCTCCTGGCAATCAAGTCTGTGACAGTGATGGAAGTTTTTTGCAGTTGTCTCCTATAAGCAGTTTTAGGGTTTTGTTTCAGAAAGGAGGATGTGTGTAGATAACAAGTGTAAACCTCAGAGCTGGAGCTGAGATTGCTGCATTCTTCAGAGCCAACCAGGGATGGTTTTATCTCTATTTGGCAAGTCTATAAAGAGCTTTTTCCTGGGGGAGATTGGTCCTTTTGCCCATAGGGACAGGCCTGCAGAGTCCCTGCCATTTGTCCACATCCAGGGTGAGGAGGGCACCAGCCCTGTGCCTGTGAGAGGCTGGGGGCTGCACTGACAACGTGGCTTTGACCTTGGGTAGCAAGGGGACAGCAATGTCCTCAACAGCAGAGAGGCCTGATGAGCTCCTCATCAGCTGATACTCAGCCCTTAGAAAGTGTGAATATTTCTTGTGCTTTCCCCTCCACCTGCTCTCCCGAAGCCATCCCTTCGCCTTGCTCGTTGTCCCCAAAGCTTGTCCATACGTACGGACGCAGCTGTAGCTCTTGTAGAAACTCAACACTTGTGCTGAAACCCCCTGGCCAGAAAAAACTTGGGAAGTATTCCAAGGAACATAAATCCTCACACCTCCGTGCAGCCGCCCATGCTCAAAGCCTGTCTGGGAAGCTCCGAAGGTGTTTGTGGTGCACGTGTGGGAGGAAAGCCCTGCCTTTCCAGGTGGTTTTGTTTAATTCCAGGGCAGCAGGTTAATGAGATTGCTGGGATATGTGACTTTATCTGGAATGTAAACACGAGCCTGGCACGTGTCCTCGGTGTCTGATCAGATGGAAATGCAAATGCGGCGCCAAGTGTGGCGCGCCATCCAAAATGTTTTGGTGACACAACGTGCAAGACAAAATAACGATCACTTTTTTAATTGAAATGTCTTCTGTTGCATTTGAGTCCTGCCATATCCATCTAATCAACAGCCTGGCACCGAGGGGGATGTGCCTGAGCCGGAGGTGGAAGCTCCTTCGGGAGCGAGGAACACCCAGGGCTGTCCCAGGAGCCACCGGCTGCGCTCAGACTTCCCCCAAGAATTTAATTGCTGCTTTAGTGCCTCTGTCTTCTGGGTGACTGGAGTTACTTAAGGTGATGAATGGAGAGCATGGCTGGAATGCAGTAATGTTGTTGGCACGTATTGATTAAACCTCAAGGCTCAATTGATCAAGCTCCCCAGTGCCGGTGTGTAATCCCTGGGGAAAAAATCAAGCTTGTAATGGGGTTATGCTTTACTCTTGGTTTACCACTTGGGGTTGTATGTTTTGGGAGGGAAGGAAGTGTTTGTGATGGCCTGAATCCCTGCTGTTACCAGGATTAAATGAGGACTGGCAGTAGGAACACTTGTTATTGTGGCAACCCAAACCTCATTTAACATGGCGTATCTCACCTCCAGGAACTGAGCGTCTGTCTGGGTGTTAGAAGGAAATAAATGAATCTCTGAGGTGTTTGTTATCCATCATGAGGAAGCCCAAGAGGACAGAGATGCTGCTGGACTGAATATTCTTCCCCTGGTCTCCCTTAATATACTAAATTTAATCTAATAAACTGCATTGCACAGTGCAGGCAGAGCAGCAGCTCTGGTTAATGTTGCTGCTAGAACCTAAGTGAGCACTTCCTAAATCTGTATGGCTTCAATTCTGCATTTATGTAGATTTTGGCCTGTCTGTAACTTGGAAGAGCAGCTTCAGTTGTATTGCCTGGCTAAGAAATGAGATGGGTTTGCCATTGTCAGGAGTCAGAACAGAAGTTAGATCATCTGGCTCTTGTGGCAACAGTCAGTGCTGGAGTTTCCCTTCCCTCTTCCCTCCTGCAATTAATTTTGTATCTACACAGTCATTAGGGCTTTTCACACCTAATTTAAGAGTGTTCAGCATTGGCTATAATTAAAGGCAGGAAGATAACTGACTGTGCCGCCTGGTAACAGTTTGTGTGATGCAGCAAGGTCGTGGCACATCCTGCACTTCCCCTCTGCAGGGCAGGAGCATCACTGTGCTGGTAGAGAACTGGTGTGCTGGAGGTTCAGTTTTGTCTCAAACTGCTCCAGCAGAGATGGGCTTTGAAAATCCCACAGTTTTCCAACACATATTCAGCCACAGAGCCATCCTCCTTCCCTGCATGCTTGTATTCCTGGTATTAAGAGACCCTTATGAAACACTTCTTCCAAACTAACACAATAATCCCAGCAATATCTGGCTGCAGTGGGAAATTGAGTGGGGGCAAAAAGGGGGCACTCCTTGCAGATGTGCAGAGGAGCTGTGGTTTGTGTGCAGATGCGGGATCAGCACTGGGCACCCAACTCTTCCTAATGCTGCAACATTTCTTATGGTGCTTGAAAAGTGGGCTGTTAGACTTTGCAATCAAAAAAAAACGTATTAAAATTCATTCACAGAGTTTAATCCCACTGGGATGAGTTTTCTATCTAGTCTTCCCAGTTTCCTGTTGTGTTCTAAAATTGCTTCTTTTTGCCTTCTTCTCCTTCTCCTTTTTTTAATGCTCCATGCAATAAAACGTGGATGTCTCTCATTACCTGTGAGTCTATTGCTTTATGTGAATGCAATATCTAAAATGTGTGAAAAGAGCCAGGAGAGACATAAAGCAAAGGGTGGCTGGGAGTGCAGAAAGGTTTCCATCAGCTGCACAAGTCCAGGGAGGGGGCAATAAATGCTGGGGGAGATGAGGGGGCCACCGTTGGGATGGGGGAGTGTTTGTGCTGCCGTGGGTGAGATGGGGCCCATGGGAGCTGGAGGTGCTCTTGCCAATGTTAGTTTTTATCTCCCTGAGAAGCAAAACACCTGGATTTACACAATCCAGCATCTTCTCCAACCAAAGTGAAGCTTCTTGCTGCCCTGCTAGGCTGGGCACAGTTCCATGGTTATCACCAAGTGTGCCAGGGTGCTCTCCCTGGGGAGCAGGATGGGGAAGGGCTCGGTGTGATGCTGCCCTGGCAAGGACACACAGCAGAGCAGCAGAGCACACTCTGGCCTTGCCCATGCTGCTTCCACAAAAATTAAATTAAATTATTGGCCTCCAACCAACCTGGAGCAGAACTTTTGTCCATCCCAGCAGTTCAAAGTCTTGTAAGGAGGCTGAGCTGTAACAGAGGATGTTAAATACCTAATAACACCAAGGATGTGGCAACCCACCAGGAAAAGAAAACCCCCCAAAGAATCTCTGTCAAGCTGAAGATGGGAAAAACTTTCTGTCTCTAGTGTTGCCCTGCTTTCCCTTTTGTTTTTTAATGCCTAAGGTTATTGACATGACACCAGATTGCTGCTTCTCAGGAGTTTATTTGTGTCTCACATCCTGCCCTTGACCTGTGGGATGGCTTTGCTGGGCAGGTGATGGTCCCATGGAGTCCACAGCTTAGCAGGATCCTAAATTCCCATTCATGAACAAAGGGGCACCTCAGACATGTGGCCAGGGACCACCTCTAGCCCCACACCAGTTGAGGTGTCTCAGCCCAGCCTTGGAAGCAGCAAGTTCTATTTATAGGGGTACTTATTGCAGAAGGTTTTAACCCTGGCCTCTGACTCGATATTTCACCAGTGTCTTTGGGATTAAAAATGAAAGAAAATCTGATGGATAAAGAGGTCTGATACTGAAAGATATTTTCCCCTTGCTTGGGATGGTTCTGCCTCACCGTTACACCCAAATAATGCAACAAAAATACTCCATGAGACAGTTTGTCTGCTCCTCCATCTACATGGAGTGTGGAGACAGCAATCCAGATTAAGAAAATTGTTCTAGATAGGCTCCAGGGCTGGTGCAGAGCCTTCTCAGCTTCCAGCACCATCTTGGCCTCCTCATTCCCTCACCTTCACCCATGAAGTTTTTATAATCTGCCCCTTTTGCTTCTATTCCCCTCCACAGCTGGTCCTCCCTGTCTCCAATACACATGTAGGGGCTGTGACAATTTTATTAAGTTTTATATTCCCCATGGGCTATAAAACAGGGGGGGTCAGTGTCTGCTGCTGTTTAATTACCTCCCAGTGCCCATTCCAGGGAATTCTGCCCCAGCTTTTGGTGATGGTGTTATGGTGTTCTGCCTGGATGAGCATCAGTTCCCTTCCTCTACAAATGGGTTTTGCAAAATCGCTAAATAATGCGTTCAGAAAACAGGCTGGAAATTAATGGGATAGATTATTTGCAAACATGTTCACTGGATTATCAGGCTTGTTCTTTATCTGTAAAATCATGTACTTTTATAAAAATGGAGTTTATTGAAGATGTTATTTACAGACAGTTCTCCAGCTGAGAACTGCAGGAGCACCGATGGGCACGCGCACAGCCCAGCTGCTCTTCCAGTGCCAGGGGCACCCCTGCTCCTCCAGATCACTGAATCCAGGCATGGTCGGGCTTAGAAGGAACTCAAAAACTGTCCACTTGCAGCCCCTGACATGGGCAGGGACACCTGCCACCATCCCAGTCTGCTCCCAGCCCTCTCCAACCTGGCTTTGGACACTTCCATGGATCCAGGGGCAGCCACAGCTGCTCTGGGCACCCTGTGCCAGGGCCTGCCCAACCTCACAGCCAGAAATTCCTTCCCAATATCCTATCCATCCCTGCCCTCTGGCAGTGGGAAGCCATTCCCTGCATCCTGTCCTTCCATGCCTTGTCCCCAGTCCCTCTCCAGCTCTCCCGGAGCCCCTTTAGGCCCTGGAAGGGCTCTGAGGTCCCCCTGGATCCTTCTCTCCTCCAGGTGAGCACCCCCAGCTCTCCCAGCCTGGCTCCAGAGCCAAGAGGCTCCAGCCCTTGGAGCATCTTTGTGGCCTCCTGGATCACTCCAGACTCCACATCTTTCCTTACTTTGGGGTCCCCAGATCTGGGAGCAGCTCTGCAGGTGGGGTCTCATCAGAGCAGAGGGACAGGACGCCCCCCTTCTCCTGCTGCCCTCCCTGTGGGACGACCCCGGGATGCAGCTGGGTTTCTGCGCTGCCAGTGCTCATGGACAGGTCATGTTCAGCTTCTCATCCACCCAAGTCCTCCTCAGAGCTGCTCTCAGTCCATTTCCACATAAACACAACTGGGAGAAGTCCTGGGAGCCTTGTCTGGGGACACTGTGTGGCTTTAAGATGAAGCTTTAACTTTGAGAGCATTGTATTTGAAACTGCCAACATTCATTGGAAAGATCACAGTTTTATTTAAAGCATTTAAAGCAGAAAAGTTTCTTTTCTCATATTTGTCTGCTCAAGTTCCCTCTAAGCCATCAGGTTGAGCTTGTCTGTACAGAGAACTGACTGAGGAGCTCTGCTAAGGCTGGTATTTAATAATTCCTGGAATATTGGGGAAGCTCTGGGAGACTAGAAAAGAGCTAATGTGCAAATATTTAAAAAGGGAAACAGAACAGCCTGGTAATTACAGACCTGTCAGTCTGCCATCAATCCTCAGCAAAATAATGGAGTGGCAGATCCAGGCCTCAATTAATAAAGAATTAAGGGAAGGTAATATAATTGATGCCAATCAACATGGGCTGATGGAAAACAAATCTTGTCAAACTAACTTGATATCTTTTTTGATGAGATTACAGGTTTGGGTGATAGAGGTAACAGTGTTAGCATAACACACTTAGACATCTGCAAGACTTTTGACTTGGAAGCACAAAATCATTGAGGAAGTTGAACAATACAAACCCAGTGTTGCACAGGTTTGGTGGGCTGGATTGTCACTCTGTCTTGCTGGAGGGTTTTTTATGTTTCTGCCAAAGGAAACATTAAATAATTGCCAGTGGAGCTGGCAGATGATGGTGCAGGGAGCAGGAAGGTGGCAGAAGGCAGAGATGCAGAGCTTTTGGCATGGCCTGGTAAACTGATCCCTAGTAGAAAATGTGTGCTTGGGAAAACAGTACTGCCCCCTTTGCAGGAGTAAAAAAGGCCTTTCAAGGTGAGGACTCCTCTCCTTAGAGATGGTGGCTCTGGAAAAGGGGTGTGAGATGTGCTGGGTGGGAGCTGCTGAGGAAGATGTGCAAAAAGCATCCAGAGCCATGAGCAGGGTGGGGAACATGGAGAGAGGGCAGGGCTCTGTGTCTTTGGCCAGGGCAGAGCTCTGTGGCTTTGGCCAGGACAGGAAGGGATTGATGGTGCTCTGCAAGTGCTCTGGGGAAGGAGAAACTGTGAGAGCCCTCCAGTCTGGCCAGGGAAGGGCTGTGAGCTCCAGGGATGGACTGTGAGCTCCAGGGCTGTGAGCTCCAGGAATGGGCTGTGAGATCCAGGGCTGGGCTGTGAGCTCCAGGACTGTGAGTTCCAGGGCTGTGAGCTTCAGGAATGGGCTGAGAGCTCCAGGGCTGTGAGCTCCAGGAATGGGCTTTGAGCTCCAGGGATGGACTGTGAGCTCCAGGCTGTGAGCTCCAGGGCTGTGAGCTCCAGGAATGGGCTGTGAGTTCCAGAGCTGTGAGCTCCAGGAATGGGCTGTGAGTTCCAGAGCTGTGAGCTCCAGAGCTGTGAGCTCCAGGGATGGACTGTGAGCTCCAGGAATGGGCTTTGAGCTCCAGGGATGGACTGTGAGCTCCAGGCTGTGAGCTCCAGGGCTGTGAGCTCCAGGAATGGGCTGTGAGTTCCAGAGCTGTGAGCTCCAGGAATGGGCTGTGAGTTCCAGAGCTGTGAGCTCCAGGGCTGTGAGCTCCAGGAATGGGCTGTGAGCTCCAGGCTGTGAGCTCCAGGGATGGACTGTGAGCTCCAGGGCTGTGAGTTCCAGGAATGGGCTGTGAGCTCCAGGCTGTGAGCTCCAGGGATGGACTGTGAGCTCCAGGCTGTGAGCTCCAGGGATGGACTGTGAGCTCCAGGGCTGTGAGCTCCAGGGATGGGCTGTGAGCTCCAGGGCTGTGAGCTCCAGGGATGGGCTGTGAGCTCCAGGGCTGTGAGCTCCAGGAATGGACTGTGAGCTCCAGGCTGTGAGCTCCAGGAATGGGCTGTGAGATCCAGGGCTGGGCTGTGAGCTCCAGGGCTGTGAGCTCCAGGAATGGGCTGTGAGCTCCAGGACTGGCAGCACAGGCTGGCCATGGAGGCTGCATCCTGCTCGTTCCAGGGATCAACCCCAGGGGGATGTGATAAGTGAATTCACCCCCTGGGCAGTTCTGAACCCCACCTGACAGGGAGGGGTTCCCCACCTCCTTGCCACCCTCCTCTCTCCATCCCCTGCTCGTGTGGTGCCCCATGAGCTCACTGAGGTGCTTTAGATCCCCCGTGTCACAGCCACCACAAAAAAAAAAAAAGCAGGAAGGCTCAAGGCTCATGAAACTGAGGGCTGGGGAAAGCTGTGCCTTCAAACCCGCCCCAGGGCAAGTCTGTGTCTCAGAAATGCTTTTTTAAAACCATGGATGTGGATTCTTCCTCTTTGCTGCCTGGCTTTGAGTTCAGAGATGCTCCTTCAAAATCATGTTGGCAAGCTTGAGTTTGTAAAACCTTTCTTTTTCCCACTGTGTTCAATGAAGACAAACTGTAATTTCAAAATAGATCCAAAAATTTCCGTGCGCCCAAACCCCCAAAGCTGGCACCAGCAGTTCCCATGGGCTCCTGTGCTGCTGGGCCAGCAAAGCCCCCCCATGGCATCCTGGTGGGGGTACAGGTCCCCAGGAGCTGGCAGAGGGGTGCTTGGTCCCTCTGGGAACTGGACACACCCAGGAGGGAAGTGACAACCACAGCTGGGAACACCAGTGCACAGAGAAATCCTCTGCCATGTGATAAATGCCCCCCACCTCCTCCAAAATAAATTACTTCCTTTTTAAATCCTTTCCAACTGTTCCCCTCGTGTTCATAATAGGATGATCGGTGGAGCCAAAGATGTGGCTGCTACTTTAAAGGATAAATTAGTTTGACTCTTAACTCAATAATTAAAACTGTTATGGCTATGAGCCTGCAGGGATAATGTACTATTATTATAGTCATTTGTTTCAATTAAATGCTTACTGATTTTACAATAGCAGCTGGGCACCTGTGTGAGATAGCTATTACTCTGAACAAGACATCTCAAATTCCAGCAGAAATTTGTCACTGCACTAAAGCATTTTACACAGACCATGAAAGTTTATTAGGAGCAGTTACAAATCGGGAAGAGGAGGGGTGGTAATTGGGGATATATTTTCTTATCAGCTCCTCTCTCTCCTGCTCTCTCTCTCTTTTTTAAGTAAATCATCTTTAAGTATTTCAGCTATGGTGATGCGTTTACATTGAAACTTCAATACAGAAAAAGCCTGCTGGGAAAACTTTGCTTCAAAGCTGTTCAGCAGATAATTCCTCTCCCTGGCTGATTGTGATTATAATGGCTTGTTCTTGGGAACAAACCCAAGGAGAGGGAAGCTGTGCTGTGCATGAGCCTGGTGGCTGCCTCTGGCGTAGCTGCTTGCCTTGCCTGCAGAGGAATATGGTGAAGAAGTCTCTGACAGCTCAGCTCAGTCCAGCCCACCAGTGTTAACTGACCCTGGGAGGGGTGGGAGTCATGGAATCATGGAATGGGTTGGGTTGGAAGGGACCTTAAAGACATCTCATTCAACCCCCTGCCATGGGCAGGGTCACCTTCCACTATCCCAGGGTGCTCCGAGTCCCATCCAGCCTGACCTTGGACACTTCTAGGGATCCAGGGGCAGACACAGCTGCTCTGGGCACCTGTGCCAATGTTTAACACCCTCATCATAAAAAGTTTCTTCCACATATCTACTCTGAATCATTCCTCTTTTAGTTTAAAACCATCACCCTTTGTCCCTGTCCCACAACAGGCCCTGCTAAAAAGCCTGTCTCCATTTTCTTAGAAAGCTCCTTTAGGCACTGGAAGGGGCTCTCAGGTCTCCCTGGACCCTTCTCTTTTCCAGGTGACACCCCCAGCTTCCCCAGCCTGTCTCAATAATAACAGAGGTGCTTTTGCACATCCCTCTTTGTCTCAGGGGGATGCAGCGCAGTGCTGTGTGGCAACCTCCAGCCAGGTTTCTCCTTTCGCTGCTCCCTGGCTAACAGCACGCGTGGTGTGGTGTGGTGTGGCATGGATCCCACCCAGGGATCCCACCCAGGACTGCAGCCCAGCCAGGCAGGCAGCAGGGCTGGGGCACTTGGAGCATCATTGCAGAGCACACCAGGGGGAACACCACAGAACCTCTGGGTTTGTCCTTCGGCCTCCTAAACACGGGGTTTGTTCAGGGTGTGGCCGAGACCAAGGAAGGTGAGAGGAGGAGGACGAGGAGGAGGAGGAGGAGGAGGAGCGTCTTTTCTTACCCAGAGATGGGGCAACTGAGAGAGGTTTTAAAAACTTGTATTCTATTTTCAGTCTCATGTGAAGGGTGAGACAATACAGATGTTATTATTCACACCATCACAATCAGAAGCTATTTACTAATTATAATATATTATAAACATTTCTTGGCTTATGATCTTTTTATCATCTAAAATTACTCTTTATAAAGAGATTATATACTACATTATATATTTTTAAATTATATTTCTCTAAATTATCTAGTATTATTTATAAAACTATCTTTTAAAACTTATTTCTAGTTCTATTTTTCTTTTAACAACATCTATAGTATTCTATAATATTTCTAAGTTAACATTTCTTATCTCAAAGTTTATATACAAATACATACTATATAACCTTTCTATCAAACTTTAATTCTTTACAAATCCATTTCCCACAGAGGAGGAGAAAAATCCCATGGAAGGCAAAGGCAGAGGTGGTTTTCGGGGTGGGACCTGCCTCGAGGCTGCAGCTGGGAGTCAGGATTTAGCAGGAGGCCATCCCATGACACAGCCATCCCTGCCACATCCCGGGGCCCGAGCCCCAGCTCTGCTGGATGGTGCCCTACCCCAAGAGCTGCTTTTTACATTAGAATTTTGGGGAACTGTCCACTTGAAGCTGGGCTTGACACATTTGAAACATTATCTGTGTTAGCAGAGCACCCCAGTCCCCAGCTGGGCTCTTCCTCATGGCATTTGTCACTCCTGAATTCCCCCTCTCCCTAGAAAGAGGGAACATGGACCATGTGCTGTTTGTCTGCCTGCTTTTCTCTCCTTCTCTGGATTAGCTGGAGCATTTATGGGCCTGATATGCATATTCATTAAAAGAATTGAAATATTGTGGAAAAAAAGAAGCTGTCTTTGAGTTAGCACAGCCTTTGGGAATCTGCTAAGTAAGATGCACTTAATTACTTCAGCTATGACTACATCACATTGCACTCTGGGTTTCCTCTGAGATGCAAAACATCTTTTCAGCACAGGCTGCAAACCCATCCTGGGCCTTTTGCAGCACCTCGTGGTGAGCTTGTAGTGCTGAATTCCCGGGGTGGAGAGGGGATCTGACCTGCCTCTCACAGGCTCTGCTCCTGGGGAAGGAGCTGATCACATTTCTGGTGGATATTTAATTCCACGTGTGTTTCCATCAGGTTCTGTGGGTCTGCTGAGTGCTTTGGGGCAGGGAAAGGCATGGGAGAGCCCCACTGAGCCAGGGCTGCATCCCACAGGAGCAGCTTGTTTTCTTTCTCACAGCATTCATTGCCTCCTTTCACTTTGGTTTGCCGTGATCACAATTTAATTCAGCATTTACTTGCCTAATTAGGCTGTTTGCTGCAGGGAATCACCTCAAAATCCTGCTCCTGGGGCTCTCTCTTTCCTTGGGTCTTTTTTGGGGGGGTATCACCTGCTCTGTGTCCCCCTGAAATAGTTGTGTCAGCAGGAGGCCTTGAGTGAGAGCCATCCTCACCCTTAATCCCATTTAAGAAGCTCCAGTGCTGCACACAAACAATTCACCTTCATTTTCACTCCAAATATTTTACAGCTGGAAAACTCAAATGGCTTTTCCAACACTCCTGGGGACACCAGGAGCTGTCACCAGGAGTGATGGGGAGGTGGCAGCCTGGTGTGTTGCTTCCAAAGTTGCATTAAAAAAAAAAAAATAATAAAGAGAAGTGGAGAGAAATGCAGTGAGTGCCAAATGGTGGGGGCAGCTCCTGCCTGTCCAGAGTGGTCAGCAGGGTGCATGTGAGGAGCTGTGCATATCCTGCAGAACGTCCTGGACTGGGGGAGAAGAGATGGAGATGTGGGAGAGGGAGAGAAGGACCAACAGTATTCAACTAAAAGCACTTTTTTATCAGTTTTGGCTTGGGAGGGACCTTTAAAGGCCATCCAGTGCCACCCCTGCCATGGGCAGGGACACCTTCCACGATCCTAGGGTGCTCCAAGCCCTGTCCAGCCTGGCCTTGGACACTTCCAGGGATCCAGGAGCAGCCACAGCTGCTCTGGAAAATCTGTGCCAGTGTTTTACCACCTCCGTTGTAAAAAACTCCTACATTATATCCAACCTAAATCAACCCTCTTTTAGTCTAAAACCATTCTCCCTTGTCCTGTCACCTGAAAAAATGTCTGTCCCTTCCTTCTTATGGGGTCCCTTTAATGATGTAAAGAAGTTAGGAGGAGGCATCTGGGCATAAGATATCCTTGGAGAAGAATGTCCCAGGAAAAATGCTGTCTCTCTGCTACTTAAAAGGGTTCTGTGTTGGGCTTGTTATGAGCATGGGGCTTCTGGAGAGGTTCTCTGAGCCAGGCCCAGGTTCCTGTTTTTTCTACAAATTTTCAGAGGCATTTACAGCATGTGGCCCATATCCATAATTGCACTCCTGGACTTGTTCTGCTCTGATGCATAAATAGCATGCACTGTAAAGAAAAATGCGTGATTACATATTTAACGGATAAACTGAGCTGTTGTGGTCCATTGGCTACATAATAAAAGTTTCAAAAAATTGTCTTAATACAGTATTTCCTCAGGAGACTACTGTAGCTGAAACGTGAGCAAGCTATTTTAAATTTTAGAATTTTTTAAGCCATATCTCATAGCCTGCCCCATTTTTCCAACACCCATCTTCTAAACTTTCCCTTCATTTAAATTTAAAATAAGGACAATAAATTATTCTTTTCCTTAGCAGCTGGCAGATCTTCTCCAGCATGAAAGGTCTGGATTAAACTGACAAAACCCAAGACAAATGCATGCTTTTTTGGCTGGAGTTTGGGAATGGCTGGCTGCTCAGCTGATGGGAGCTGTGTCCCCACCTTGCACAGTCCCTGTCACTGCCTGCCTCACCCAGGCCATTCCCATGACTTTTGCAAATTCGGTTTACATGCAAAAATTGCACCTCTGGTGCCTCCTGTGCTGCCCAAGCCTGGTGTCTGTCTCCATGGCTGCATCATCCTCAATGTCTTTATGACCAGGACAGCCAGAGTCGGGCACATAATAAGGTTTCAAGAGCACATCATAAAGTTTTAAGGGCACACAAAATTTGCCACAGTTAATCTCTATGGCCCTAACCAAAGCATAGTTAAGCTCTGTGCCCCTTTGCCTCTAAGCAAAGCCAGCCCTGCTGCCTCCTTGACACCACCAAAGCCAAGGGCAGCAATTCAGTGTGGCCCCTGAGTCAGCCTCAGTCATGCTCGTGCTTTTGAAATGCAGAAATATATTTAATTCCTGTGAGTTAAATCCCTTCACAATTCATACAGGAAAAGGGCAGATCCAGGGAAAGCTGTTCCCCTGACACTGCTTCTCTGCTGCTGGAGAGTCCAAAGGAGAACAGAACGTTCTGTCTGTGTAAAGGTGTGGTGTAAAGTTCTTGGTTCCTGACCTGCAGCAGTAAATCTGGGTTTGTGTTTGGATTTATGTCCTCTGAAGCCTATGGAGCCCTCACAGGTCTTCCCTAGGTTTCCTTCTGTGTGTGCTGCTGATGGAGCTGGCAAAGCTCCCCTGGTAACGAGGGGTTGCACCTCAGTGGGCTGATCATGTGGAGCTCAGGTCTTTAAACTTGTGTTAGCATTAATCAGATTAATGTAAAAGGGGAAAAGTCTGGCAATTTTTCAGATAGGGTTTGCCTCCCTCCCACTCCATGGCAGGATGAGGCTGTGCAGGAGCCAAGCTCTACTAGATGAGCAAGGATGGATCCTGGGGGAAAATGGGGTTTTGGGAAAATGATTCAAACTGGGAATGGGGTCTTGATGCAGAAGACAGCAGGGTTTGTCCTCATCTCATCTCATCATCTCATCTATCTCATCTCATCTCATCTCATCTCATCTCATCTCATCTCATCTCATCTCAATTTGCTTCTTGGTGTAGAGGGGCTGGACCTGCTGGAATGAGTCCAGAGGAGGCCATGAAGATGTTCCAAAAGCTGGATTCCCTCTGCTCTAAGCCAGACTGGGAGAGCTGGGGGTGTTCACCTGGAGAAGAGAAGGCTCTAGGGAAACATTAGAGCTCCTTCCAGTGCCTAAAGATGCTCCAGGAGAGCTGGAGAGGGACTTTGGACTAGAGCCTGGAGTGACAAGACAAGGGGGAATGATTTTAAGTTATAGGAGGGTAGGTTTAGATGGGATGTTAGGAAGAAATTCTTCCCTGTGAGGGTGAAGAGGCCCTGGCACAGGGTGCCCACAGAGCCTGTGGCTGTCCCTGGATCCCTGGAAGTGCCCAAGGCCAGGTGGGATGAGGCTTGGAGGAGCTTTCCTTCTCCTGGTGATTTTGCCATAAATCATTTGTTTATGAACCTTTTCAGACCCCTGATAGGTGCCAGCCACCAGTGGTTCCTGAGGCAGTCAGGGGCACCTTCTGGGCACACAGCCCCCCCCCCACAAAGCTGATTTAGCACCTCTCTGTCGGGCTCATGGGCACAGCAATGACTGCACAGTGCTCAGCTCTCACCTCATTTGGGAGCAAGCTCAAGGAAGACTTTCCCAGCCATGTAGAACAATTTAAACAGCAAATCAGCCTTAAAGCGATTTGGCAGTATGGCAAATAAATGAGTGAATGAAGGAATGAATTTTGTAGTGACAAGTGATCTCCTCCTCCTCCCTCAGATCCAGGAGATGGTGCACTCGGACGCCGCGTCCTACGAGTCCAACCGCCAAGTGCCGCTGCTCAACCGGCCCGGCATGCTGGGCGGCCCCATGGGTGCCCTCAGCCAGTCCCAGCTCATCTCCCAGATGGGCATCCGGAGTGGGGTCACCCACGGCTCCCCCTCGCCCCCCGGAAGCAAGTCTGCCACCCCATCTCCCTCCAGTTCCACTCAGGAAGAGGAGACCGAGTCGCATTACAAGGTACGTGAGGACGCGCTGGGTTTGGTGCTTTTCAGAGAGGGGTAAATGGTGCTAAATAAAACCACAGACTTCTGGTCTTATTCTGCCATTTATACTGGGAGACTTTCCCAAGGATGAGGGCACTGCTCCCAACCTAGGGCGAGGTCCAGCGTGGCAGGCTGGCACTCACACAGCAGGGTTGGAGGTCACAGTTGTTATTCTGCCTCCATGTTTGACCAGTTCCATCAGGCCACAGGATTTCCTGAGATGATGATTGCCACGAGCAAAGCAGCTTCAGGGCTAAGATTCTGCAAAAGCTTGGAGCTAAATTAGATTTCTGGTGGTGGGTAGAAGAGACTGAAACAGGGAAGGAAAATAACTCATGGTGGGATTTAACTGAGCTCATTGGACATGGCTTGCTAAGGAAAACAAACAGGAATTCAAAGAATATTCTGCCTTTTAGTTCACTAAGGCAGTGTTTTAAGTGGTCAGCAGTGTCCCAAAGGGTATCTACAGCCAACACTGTAGTGTTTGTTGTGGCGCCAACAAACCCAAGGAATTCCTGGGGGTTTGGGCACATCTTGGTTGTTGTCCATCTCTCTCCAAGTGCACCAGCAAAGCCAAACAACAGGTGCCATGTTCCAGGAGTCTGTGGCTGTTATTTGCTGAGGGCAAACTGCAGCAATCACAGTGCCTCTGTGCCTGCAGGTGAATTGCTGGGCTCCCTGGGGACTTTGATTAAAGCCTTCCATGGAAAACCTTCTCCTGGAAGGCACTGATATTGTAACCTTGTCCCACCCAAATAGACTGTTGTGACAGGGTTTGGATGTATAACCAGAGCAGCAAACAGTGCACAGGCTGGAAAACTAGGAAAATTATAGGACTGAGCAAAAACCTTTCCCTCTTCATGGAAACCCAGGAAAATGGATTCCCATCAATCCTGTAGTTTTTCATCCATTAGCAGATTTCACTTCAGATTGGGGCATTTCAAAGCAGAGTGCTCATGTGGGTGGAAACACAGCTTCAGTGGATAAAACTGCAAAAAGAAGGGATACACGAGGTTAAAAACAAATGGAATATTTCAAACTCTGTGATTCCATGTTCAGGGGACACCATGGGAAGGGTTGTGCTGCTGGACCCCACAGTCTGCCATGTCCCAAAGCCTGCATCACAAAGCTCCAAGCTTTGTGCACCTGGGAGCTGAAATCTTTCAAGTCAGGAGAAAATGAGTTTCAGTTTAATGACGCACCAGGTTCTGTCTCTCTGCCTCCACCAGCGTCACCCAACTTTCCTGTCATCCACCCAGGAGTCCCTGAGCAGGACACAGCTTTGGGGTTGGATCTTCTGTTTTCTTGAGCCAGTGGTACCCATGGGGTAGGAAATTTGGAGATGCCCAGGTGATGACAGCTTGCAGAGATTAGAATTTTTCCTAATCCTCAAGGCAATCCCTCTCATTGTTCTGCCCTGTAAACCCCCCAAACAGGTGAGAGTGATGTTTGAGGGAGGAGGAGATGCTGAGTGGGAGGAAAGCAGCAGATCCACGCTGTGGCCTGCAGGTTTCTGTTTGCTTTCCCTGTCTGCACAGCTGCTGCCTTCACCCATCAGTCACTTTTTCACGTGACCATTAAGGGCTTTTCTGCAACAAGTCATCAAAACAACACCTAACAAGCAGAAATTAATCTTGTGAGCTAGAAGGTCACAGGTTAAAGAAATGAGTCTGATGCTAGCAGGTCCTTCAGGTCATCTGAGCCAGGGAGCTTTTGAATTTCAGAGGTCTCTGAGCCTCACTGGTGTATTTACCTGCTCCACAGCTTGGGGGGTGGGTGCACATGAATGGGAGGGACAGGTGGGTACAGCCCAAATTCCAGCTGGATTAGTGGCCTCTCTCCATAGTTATTCAAATCACAGTGTCCATGAGGTTTCAGCTCTTCCTGAACATCTAAGAAGGCACCAAGTTTCTGGGATCACATCATTGCCCCAGTCCACATCTGCCACCAAACAGACCTTCTGCTGTCTCTCCAGGGCAGGTCCAATGCCAGTGGCCACCATGGGCAGGTGGCCATGCTCTTCATCCCCCTGCCCAGCCTCCCTGGTCCCTTTGACCATGGGGATGACCCCTGGGGGTGCAGATGCTCTGGGGCAGCAAGGCACTGGCTCACTGGGGGTTGACTTTAGCCATGAACGTGGTTTGGGTTGGTCCAAACTCTTCTGAGGTCCAAGCCCAGGCTGTTGTCTCATCCCACGTGTGTCACACCTGGAAAGCTCCATGAATACCAAATCCTGCTCTGCTCCCTGCTGCTCTTTTCCTTAAATCCCATGTGTTCTTTGGTGCTGCCTGAGCTGTAAATGCAGCTGGGGTTGTGCTGCTGCTGTTCCAGCTCCTTGGCTTGGTCAGTGGCAATGTGGGATCAGGTTCCCCACAGCACTCCATGAATCAAAAGGGATCACAGTTAGTTAAAATACCATCTCACTTCCTAATGGGCTTAAGCCCTGTCATGCTTTTTTTTTTTTTTTTAACTTCTAATAAGCTGGCCTTTCACCTCCAGGCCTCCCATTCAAGCCCAATTGGGCAATTTTAAATTAAATGCAATTTTTGTGGTCTCTCTGCTCATTCATTAATGGTCACTGTCTGTTTGACAAATGTCACTGCACTGATACTGAAATTAATGATAAGTCAAGAGCTACAGAGTGGAGAGCAGGAACGCTGCTGCCCTTTTCCTCCCCATGCCTGGCCTCTGCCAGCTGAAGGGAAGCCTCTTAAATCCTGGCACTGCCAAGGACATGCTCAGATTGACCAATCCATCAGGAGAAGAGGCTGTTTGTCCCCAGCTCAGCTGGAGGCATTGTTTTCACAAGATCTTGATGTTCAGAGCTGTGTCTTTCCAAGTAATTCAACAACCTGTGCAGCTGATGGTAGTGCCTTGAGCTCAGGGCCTGCAGGAGGAGGGGCTGGTGTCCTGTTTGCCCTCAAGGATGTAGAGATCCAGCCAGTGCTTCATTCTCTGCCATCTGGTGTAGTTAGGTTTTCCTTCACTATGAAATAAGGGTAATGGTGCTTCCCTGTAGTGTGAGCTTTCACTGCCCACAGTTAATGCCAGTTGAGAGCTTTGATGGGTATCCAAGTGTTCTCCAGGGGTCTTTTCCTTTGCACATCCTTCTATGGAAGCTTCTGCAGTCCTGTGTATTCACAGAATCATAGAATATCATGAGTTGGACCCACAGGATCACCCAGCCCAGCCCCATCCCTGCACAGACACCCCCACAGCCCCACCCTGGGCACCCCTGGCAGCGCTGTCCCAGCGCTCCTGGAGCTCTGGCAGCCTCGGGGCCATGCCCATCCCCTGGGGAGCCTGGGCAGTGCCAGCACCCTCTGGGGAATAACCTTTTCCTAACACGCTGCACAGGGCGTCCAAGGGAGACTGATACAGGATCTTCTTTCCATGCTGCCTTCAGTGGAAGCATCCCCATTTCCAGCCTTGCTGTTTCACTCCCCAGTCCAGTGGCAGCATCCCTGCTGAGCAGCCACAAAGGCCACCTCCTGTTCCCTGTGCCCTGCGCCCCTGAGCTCCAACACCCACTGGCACTGAGTGTGGACTCAGCCATTCCTGGTCACCCAGCTGCACCCAGATCAGTCAGAGGGGTGAACAGCACGGGAAAAGCAGTTAATTTGGGTGATTACAATAGTTCAATTCCTGGATATTCTTCTGGATAGGGGTACATATATGTTAGCAGGATGGAGCAAATTTTGGATGGTCCTGGTGTGGTGTGGTGTGGGGTGGAAATCAGAAACCATGTGGAAGCCAAGTTTGGAAAATTCATGGACTGCTAAAGCAATCTCGTTGGGAAGCAAGGCATGTGGAGAGGTTCCAGAAAAGGATCAAGGAGTGGGTGTTCTGGGGAGGAGGGTGGGGAAGGAGGAGAGTGGGACTGAGGACTGGAAAGCCCCAGATTTGGAGCAGGGACAAAGGGATGAGCCCAAGCTATGATCTGGTCTGAGAGGAGGCACCAAAGCAGGCTCAGACCAGTTTGTGCAATGATCCAAGAGGCTCCTGGGGGACAAAGAGACCCTCAGGGCTGCTGCCCCCTCTCCATGCTGGGACGTCTCCACTTCCCATTCCCTCTCTCATCTCCTTGGCTCAGTAGCTGTAGCAGGGGCTGGTAGCAGACCTTAGCTGACTACTAAGCTTCATCTCTTGGTTTTGCAGGCTACTGGAGAGAAAAGACCTTCAACAGACCTGGGCAAAAAGCCCAAAAGCCAAAAGAAGAAGAAAAAGAAGGACCCCAATGAGCCCCAGAAGCCCGTGTCAGCCTACGCCCTGTTTTTCAGAGACACACAAGCAGCCATCAAAGGGCAAAACCCCAACGCCACCTTTGGGGATGTGTCGAAAATTGTGGCATCGATGTGGGACAGCTTGGGAGAAGAACAAAAGCAAGTGAGTTACTGAGTTATTTATTTTTGTGTTTAAGCTGTTGAAATGTGTATTTCCACAGTGCAGGCATGCTCAGGGCATGGCCAGGGGCTTCCACAGGCTGAAGTGCCGGACCAGAAGGTGTTTTTAGGAGCAGTGCTGAAGTGCCCACTGTGCAAAATTGCTGTTGCTGCATGGGGAAGAGCAAATTTTTATGACAAAAAAACCTAATTATTCTTGATAAGCTCATACTCTGCACAGCCATCAGTGGCCTTTCCCTGACGTGGGGTTTTACAGCTTGTGGTGGGAGATGGGTTTGGATTCGCTTATTTACTTACAAGGAGTGACAGCCTGAACACTGTTAACTCCCTGTGCTGCTGCCTTCAAACCCAATGTTCAGGCTTTAAAAGCTTCAGAAGGAGATGTCTGAAGTGGCCTCACAGAGGAAACCTTACTGCCCTAAAGCTGTCAGCCACTTTCAGTCTGCTTCACGTGGAGAATTCCAGCTCCTGCTTTCCCTCTTTGGTTGCTGCTGAGTCAGTTCCAAAAGCCTGTAATTGCTCCTTGCCTATGGAGAAAACCCCAGGGAGCACTTCCCGGAGCAAGGATGGCTGTTTATCAGGCAGAGTGAGATCTGACACAGTGTGTGATGTGTCCTGGACCCAAACAGGCTGGGAGCTTTTCTCCTGGAGCCTGGCCACAGCTCCAGCTGGGCGTCCATGGCCAGCACTGGAAGCAGCTTTATCTGGGGAGAGAGCAGCAGGGAGGCAAAAAGCCATTTAACTGGAAGTTATGCTGGGAAAGAACCTTGATTTCCACCCCACACTGAGTCAGGAGTAAGAGCAGAGGCTCTTCAGGAATGAAAGCTCTTTTGCTGCTCCCTTTTCTCCTCTTTGGGTGGATCACTGTAGGATCATGCAGGCAGCAATTCCACATCTGAAGAGGGGAGGAGTGTCAGGAGGCTGACCCCAGCCCTGGGAAGCTGTAGGATAGGGGCTTGGTTTTTGCTGTTGCTTCAGGGTGTGGGAGGTTCAGGAGTGTGGAAAAGATTTGTGTCACCTCTTTCTCCTGCTTGCATCCCCCCAGCATCTCAGGCTGCCCCTCCTTTACTGCACCTGGTTACAAATACCATCACAGCTCGGGCACTGAGCGTGGCTCAGAGTGGAAGCGCTGCTGCGACCCTGACTCAGCGCAGTGCAAACGCTCAGCTCTTAATTAACAGCAGGGATTAAACCAGCCCGTTTATCTTCCCTGCTAACTCTCCCTCCTCCTGCTCTTTCATGAGCTCGCAGCAGCCTCCCGTCTCTTTACACACGCTTTCTAAGTGGCTCCATTTCTCCCTCTGTAATTGATTTAATTAAGTCATTTGTTCCTTGTCTGAATGCTTAAATATTAACTTCCTGGCTTTGTCTCCAGCTGGATACTTCTCTCCCACAACAGTTACCTCCCTGCCCGGGACTCTGGCTGGAGAGACACAATTTCTCTTTGGTTCTGGGAGCCTGTGGCTGGTTTGTGTGATGTGGCACGTTCACTCTGGAAGTGTCTGGCTGGAGGAGAGTTTATTTAGCCCCTGTTTGCTTTCCTCTGCCAACATCCCTGGTGAAGCTTTTTTTAGATTCATGAGGTAATGCAATGGAAAGGGAAAAAGGAAAAGAAAATCCTAAAATGCCTTTAATATGTGAAAACAAGTGCCTGGGCTGTCCTGTAGGTGTTTCCTGCCCGGGGCTGCAGGATGTGGTGCACACATTCCCTGTGAAAGCAAGCAGGTATGCCAAGGGCTCTCCTGGCACATCTGGAGAGGGGATGGTGTCCGAGCAGCACAGCCAGGCATCACTGGCCAAAATCCTGCTGCAACCTGGGGGTCCAGCCTGCCACATGGCTGCACCAGCCCATCAGCAGGCAGGGTTGTGTTCTGGGAAGGGGTGGAAAAGCTGGAGAAGGGAAGTGTTTCAACAGGGACACTGCTTTTAGCTTTTTGGACAACACTGACTTCATGTCCTCACTGCAGAAAGCAGTGCAGAGGACAGCCTGGGGAAAAGCCAAGACAGAGGTGGCACAGTAGGCAAGCAAAAGCCAAATCTGGGTATTTTGGCTAAATTATGACCAAAGTTTTAGTTAGAGAACAGTTCCTCTCTTCCTGGCTTGAGAAAGGGTGGATGTGAGGCTGTAGGATCTGCTCTGGAGCTGATCCCACACTTGGATCCCCAGAGGTGCAGAGCCCAGCCCCACTGTGTTCTGAGCAGTTCTTTACATCCCTGGAGTTTCACAAACATTATCCCAAGCCCTCCAGTGGGCCCAGTCCTGGGGGCGTTTTTGTTCCCACCTTGTGGGAAAGCAGCAGGGAGGGGGTTCCAGGGGAGCTGGTCCATAAACCCAGGGCATTTTGTGATTTCCCCCACGTGTGAGCAGCCCCTGACACGTTCCTGCTGTGCCTGCCCCATGTCCATCCATCCCCCAGCTCCATCCTGCACACAGGGAGTGCACAGAGGTGGGGTGGCCCCCGTGCCAGGGCCAAAGGGCTGAGGGACGCCCAGTGCTGGTGGCTTGTAGCCATGCCAGACAGGGATGGGTGGTCCTGTGCCCCCTCCAGAGCCCCAGCCCCTCTCCACAAACACCTCCTGGAGCATTTCTGCTAGCAGCAGTGACATACCAGCCCTTTGCCAGGTAGTCCTGGCCAGCTCACAGAGGGTTAATCCTCTACCGTTTGTGCTGCTAATGATTATATGCACTGTAATATCAAAGCTGGAGCTATTTATTTGCCATTGAGCAGGTGCTGCTGCTCCCACAAAGCAAATTTGCTTTCTCCTCCTGATGAAACAAGGAAAATAAAGGTTGCTCACATCCCATTTCAGATATGTTTTTTTTTCCCTGTGCACCAGCTGAAATACAAACACAGAAAGGGAACCAGAATGCATATTATGCAAGAAACCATATAATCTAGCAGCATCTTTGATTTGGCTGCTGCTGTCACAGACATGCATTTCACAGAGAGGCTTTTTTCTCCCCCCTTTCTTTTGTTCTTACTGGTTTATCATTTGTGGCTTTGTCATTTTGTTCCTTCTTCTTCTCTTCTCAGCCTCTTCACAATGAATCTTCATTTTCCCTCTGACACACTTGTATCTAAATTTCCTTATTTCCTGCCTTTTTTTATTTATATCTGTTGCCTGGTGATTTGATCATGCTGTGGAATACAGGATTAGCAATCTCCGTGTCCTTGGGTACTGCTCAAGGACACCTGTTCGGCAAAGCACCATATTCTTCCCCATTTTAACCCCTTCCAGTGTGGCTGCAGAATAGGAATAAATAACAATACCTTAAATATCCCCAGCGCTGCGTTAGCAGGACGTTGTAATCTTCATTCTTCAACAGCTGGCATGGCCCTTCCTAAGGAGCTTACATGGGAATCTGAAGAATGTGACTCGAGGAAAAAAAAGAAAAAGAATACATCCTCTTTGAACTTTGCAAATAGTTTAGCAGCTGTTCCTGTAGAGATAGCTTCGACTTTGCTGCAGAGTGAAATGCTAATTCAGCCATTAGCATCCAATGGGGTACCTGCCAGAGGAATCTGCCCGCAGCTCCAGGTCCCAGCTCCAGAATCCCGTGCTTCGGTGGGAGTTTTTTCCATTAGCAGATCTCAAGCAGCGTTCCCCAGCAAGGTTTAAAAGGGCTGCCTGATTTGACAGAAATTAGAAGAAATTGAGCGCTAGATTGGAGCCAGCTCTGCTATTCCCTAGGAGGATTTTTCCCCTGGCACAGACAGCCTGGTCCCAGTCTGTGCCACCCACAGCCCCTCCTCTGTTTCCACAGGGCCACCATGGGCCAGATCTGCTCTAGAGCAGGTGACAGCAGCCCTGATGACTGCCCTCCCTCAGGGGGATTTCCTGGAGATGATAAGCCTGGAGACTTTCCAGAGAAATCGCTGGTGGGATTCACTCTTCTCTGCCAATTTCTGCTCTTCCCTCTCCGAGCATCTCCCTGTTCCCTGCAGCATTTTGGTGAAGAGGAGGTTGGATTGGAGCCAAGCAATGGTGGAGACCACGGAGATCAATGCCAAGGTGGCAGTTGCAGGAGCCTCTGGAACCAGCTTATTTTTGTCCGCAAATCCAGCAAATCCAGCAAATCCAGCCACAAAGTCAAAGCCCTGGGCAGGTGTTTCCATAGGCCCCGGGAAATGAGAGCAGAGGAATCAAGGAGCTCCCAAGCAATCTGCTGGGTGATCCCCAGGCTAACCCAGAGCTTCCCATCTGAAATGAGCAGAGACTGGGCAAACCCAGAATTTTCAGTTGAGTTTCTGAGTCTGGGACACAAAGGTACCAGAGATGAGTTCTTGCTTGTGTTTCACCAGGACCAGCTCAGTAATGCCGAGTAACTCCATGGCCAAACACAAATGGGATTTTCTGACACACATGTACAGCCTGGAGAACAACACAGCTCCAGGGATCAAGTCACACTCCAGGGGTAAATTACCCAGCAGAAGAGTTGCCTGCTCAGAAGAAAGTAATAGATCACCCATGTAATCAGATCCATCTGCTCATTGAACCTGATCCATCAGCTGCTGACAGGACACTGCAGGGTCTGTGGTGGGACAGAGGCATCATGGGCCAGCTGTGAAGTTGTTTTATGGAAGAGCCACCAGAGGGGAGAGATCCCACAGGAACAGCCATGCTACAAACTGCCCAGTTCCAGCTTTGTACCGAGCTGTCAGCGACAGAGCCACAGCAGGAGGCACTTTCCTCCTGCAGCACCAAAGCCCTGGCAGTGAGAGGCTAGAAGGGTCCAGGCAGTTGCCCTGGCCTGGAAGAAGGTTTCAGCATCTTCTGGGCATCGAGGAAAGCCATGCACCAGAGAGGAATCAAAGCACCAATCCCAAACAAGGCTTCAAGAAAGGTCTGGTGGAGAGCAGGATAACGATGGGGAGGATGCAAAAGGTCAGATCTGCTTTTAACAGCTCCACGAGTGTTACTTTTCTTGTTGGAGAGCAAGGTCAGAGGTTTGGAAGGTGAATGGCATGCTTTTGTTGGAGGTGAGGGTTTGGATTTGTCACCCTCCTGTTCCCTTTGGAATCTCCAGCGGATTGTCCTGGGAATAAGCTTGTGCCCTCACATGGAGCAAGGGATGACTTCCACCCCATGAAGTCGAGGCAGTGGAGAGCAGGAATCTCTCAGGATGCTTTGACCAATGGCAATTCCTGCTTCATTGCAGGCTCTTCCATTCATTCTCCAAAGGAATTTCTTCACAGCACTGTGTCTCCACCAGGATAAAGCAGAACTCTCCTGAAGCCATGCTAATAGTTCCCACAGCCAGGGTCTCCCCTGGAGGTATCCTCGGGGTTGTTGACCTCAAGAGTTACAATCCAGACCACAGGCTTTTTTCTGGAAGTGTAGCTTGGGTTAGTTGGTTTTAATGGTGGGAGGGACAGAATAAGTCTTGCCCTAGAAGGGGATACAGAGGGGGATGCAAGGAGGAAAGGAGGATCTGGGAAGGAATAAGAACAACCTGTCCATGTTTCCTATTTGCCTTTCCAGTGGCTGTGGTAAGGATGTGTAGAGAGAAAGGGGAATGTGGCAGGGAGGACATGCTTTGAGACATCTTGTGAATAAGCCATAAGTTATAGTGATCTGAAGACATATCTTGCAGGAAAGTGTATAATAGTTACAAGAAAAGCCCTGCAGACTTACAAGCAGAATAAAAACCAAATTTACACATTTGGGAGAAGAAAAAAACCAGTCATGGAATCATAGAAAGAAGGGCAAGGAGAGACTTAAGAGGTCAACCAGACCATACTGATGCCTAAAGTCAGGATCATCTCTACTTAAGCCATTCCTGATGGATGTGTTCCTAATCTGTTCTTAAACCCTTAGTGGTGGAGATTACACATCTCCCCAGGCAATGTCTTCCCGTGCTTAATTATCCTTACTGCTTCCAAGGCTTCCCAGTACTTACCCAACATTTCCCTTGGTGCAATTTAAGCCTATTTTGCCTCCTTTCCTACATGCAGAGGATCACCCCGTGCCTCCTTTGCTACATTATGGTGGCTCCTCTTGGTCTTCCCTCCCAGCTTTCCTCCTGGAGACCTGTCCTGCACTTCCCATCTCTCCTCTCCTGATGTTCTACCTTTTTTATGAAGCAAAACACCCCAAACTCCACCTGGGATTGCAGCAGAGACCCTCCCACTTGGGGTCAGTGCCCCCCTGGATTTTTTGGGGGAGAGTTTGAGTTCTTCCCCTTGTTCCCCAGGCTTGGGAAGCAGGGTTGCTGCTGGAGCAGGAGGGCTGGGATGCAGAGGTTACGGCTAACAGCTCCAGCTGTCACTCAGCGCCTGCGCGACACGGAGCCGCTCGTGGGCGTCAGCAGGGTTTGCAATAATTGTCTTCTCTAATTAACTTGTTATCAAACAAGAACATTTCATTATGGTACAATTACTGGCTGCTTTGCTGAGACACAGAGGTGTCAGGATTACGATCCTGACATATGCTTCTTACAGCTCTGATTTTTTTGTTTTCATTATCACTAACCATTTTTATTTCCTCCCCCCCTCTCTCCAACCCACCCACTCACTTAATGACTAATGAATCCTCCTGCTAATGAATAAGGAAAATAAATCAGTGGGCATGGCAGGTTAGGAAGAAAAACATGCAAAATGTTTTGAGGATCCTTAAATCTGATAAATTACTTCAAAATTAAAATCCCTGGGAGAAAATGGGATTTAATTAGAAAGTAACATGGTTTTGTCAATGTTTAAATTAAAATTTTAAAGGTTATAAATGTTGCACTAGAGCTGTCTTTACACAGAGGATTTGTGAGGAGCTTTGTTCAGATCCCACGTCAGCATGGTGATTCCCTGGGGACAGGCAGCTCAGTGTCCTTGATGGAGCCCTGTGTGGGTGCAGGGCAGGACTGCAAAACTCCCAACAGGAGACCCTTAGGGATGGTTCTTTACCATGAGGGTGGTGGCACAGGTCCCCCAGAGAAGCTGTGGCTGCCCCCGTATCCCTGGCAGTGCCCAAGGCCAGGCTGGATGGGACTTGGAGCAGCCTGGGATGGTGGAAGGTGTCCCTGCCATGTCAGGGGTGGATCAAAATGGTGCCTTCAACCCAGACCCTTCTGGGATTCTATGATTAAAACCCAGACAATCCACCGGGAATCTTCCAGAACTTCCAGCTCACCAGAGAAACATCAGAGAGCACAATCCCTGAGCTTCCCCCATCACCCTTCTTGGCAGCCCTGCTGGTGGCCAGGCTTGAGCCAGGGCTGGCCCAGGGAGCACAGAGGCTCCTGCCTGGAGCAATCCCCCCTCCCTTCAGCAGAATGAGCCACTGGCTGCCCCTGCCCAGTCCTGCACCAGACCCCGCCCAGCAGCACATCCCAATACGAGATCTCTAAAAGACACAAGAACAGATGAAGAGTGGCAGAAAAAAAAAGAGTTTAGCAGGAAAAGCAAGTGATGGAGATGAAGATAGGCACAGACCTTATTGGTTATTTATTTATTTGCATTTACTTTTAGGAAGTCTCATATACCTGTCCTCTCATTGTCCAGAAATTGCAGGTTTTTCTCCAGGCAAGTCTTGCTAATAATTAAATTTATCTCTGCATAGCTCTGAATATTTTGTTTTCCCACCATCCTGGGAAAAAAAAAAAAAAAAAAAAAAAAAAAAAAAAAAAAAAAAAAAAAGTAAAACCACTCTTGCATTTTGCTGTTATAGAGGAAAAATAATTAAATATCCTCTCCATAGAACAGCATCCAGCTGTGGCTTCTAGTAAACACTGGCCTGAGATACAGGAATTCCTATTTCATTGCTGTGAGGGCACCAGGTACCACATTTAATAGCATCCACCTGCTCTGCTGCTGAACACAGTAAATTCTGTGGTGCTGTGATGGGCACAAACCTGCTCCAGTGGAAGGTGTCCCTGCCCATGGCAGGGGGATGGAACTGGAGGAGCTTTAAGGTCCCTTCCAACCGAAACCACTCTTTGATTCTATAATAAAAGATCTGGAGATTGTAGAGAAAGGTAATAGTTTTTATTAAGGGAACTGATACTGTTTGAAGAAATAGTTACTTTTCACAGGCAAACTCTTCTTCAGGCTGACATTTTGAAAAGTAATTTTGTTCTGAATGGAGCAAATGTAATATTTCCTGAATGCCATAAAGCCAAAGACAAACGTAGAGAAATGCTCCATTTCAGAAAATTGCCGTCTGAGACCTCCAGTGTGTCGAGTCAAAACGTTTCATTACAGGACTCACTGTGATTTAGCAATGAAAATAAGGTTTTCAATCCATTTTTAATAGAATTTATCTGTACTGATTTTAAACTCACATTCAGTTCAACTGCTGGAAGGTTACTCTTCCTTCAGAGGTCCGTGTTGGGAGGGACTCTGCCATGGCCATGGAAATTTGGAGGGGAAATAAGCTAAATCATAGAACTGGGGGATTGTTTTGTTTGGAAAATACCTGTAGGATCATCCTGTCCAACTGTCAGCCCAGCACGGCCATGGCTACCATGTCCCCAAGTGCCACACCCATAGGTCTTTTGTACACCTCCAGGAATGGTGACTCCACCGCCTCCCTGGGCAACCTGTTCCAGGGCTGGGCAACCCTTTCCATGAAGAAATTTTTCCCAATATCCAACCCAAATCATCCTGGACAGAGAATGTGCCCACCAGGCTTCAGAGTTCCAATTGCTGAAAGCTGTTTTAAAGCTGAATTAAGTACATGTAAATCTGTTCTAATTGAAATCAACTTTCAATGCATCACTTGAGGAAGGCTTTGGGTTTCCAGTGGAGAAGAGGGTCGGTGGGTATTTTTACTGGGAGTTCTGCCTTTATCCTGAAATTTTTATTCCATTTTAAAATACTCCTCTTTTATTCAGTTTAATCTGCGTAATCCCACGGGGACTCACTGCTGGAGGCAGACTGGATCACACCATTATTTATTAGAGGTCTTCACCTCCATGTGGAGGACCAGGATCCAGGCAGGAAGGGGAGAAGCACTGACATGATCAAGAGGCATCTCTCATTATGAGGAAAGATGGAAAAACAAATCATAATTCACCCTTCCAAATCTTTTATTTTTTTCTTAGGGAAGCAAACTGTCCAGGTACTTGCTGCTTCCCTGCAAGATCCAGCTCACCACGTCATAACATGAGCCAAAAATCTCAGCTTTTATAAGATCAAAAATCAGTTCAGACTGTCCAGACTACAGGGAAGAGCTGGAGTTTTGATCTCTAAAGGATTAATATTGGGAAAACCAAGAAAACAAATGGATAATTTAGGAATTCTGACTGTCTCACATGTTTTTAAGCTGGTCATCATCACAGAATCATAGAATGGATTGAGTTGGGAGGGACTTTAAAGATAGTCCTGTCTTTTGAGGATTTGGGCTTTTGTCTTGCTCTTTCAAGAGCCTGGATCACTCTTTGCTCTGCTTCCTGTTGGGAAGGGATTTCACTATGTTCACCTTATCAAATCAGACTGTGTCTCTTACAAATACCTGTCTAAACACACAGACCACTCTGACCAGAGATCTCAGCATGGGATCAGATCAAAAATCCCAGCATGGTCCAATGCAATCATTTTCTTGGATTGGCATAAATTCCTCTGCAGCAGAATTGAGTTTTTCATGCACACAGCCCCACTGAAGGGGGTTCCCACTGAGCAGGTGGGGTGCAGTCAAGCCCAGCAGACCCTGTTCCCTCTGCTAATGATTTTCTATCCCTTGGTCCTTTCAGGCATACAAGAGGAAAACAGAAGCTGCCAAGAAGGAGTACCTGAAAGCCCTGGCTGCGTACCGGGCCAGCCTCGTCTCCAAGGTACAGCCACACTCACGGACAGGTTACAGCTCACCAGAGCCTCCAGGGAGGAGAACATTTATCAGAAATGCTGTGTAATTGTGATATCAGAACTGATACCAGCATTAGCACCTTCCCAACAGGCTTGAAAGAGGGGCTCTGCAGCACGGTTAGGGCAGGAGCTGGGCTATCATCTGCCTTGAGAGCCCTGCAACAAGACCCCACTTCGGATGGGTTCAGCAGCAGGGAGGTTTCATCAGTGTCCCTGTGTGGAGTGAAGGGGTCCCTGCTGCCTGTCCCCACTGTTCCTTGCCCGCTTTTGGGGTGTGAGTGCAGCAAAGGGGTCAGGAGGACAAGGTGGCACCAGGGACTGGCCCAGGGGAAGGTGACACCCAGTACTGGGCTCACTGGTACCAGCATGCTGCTGCACCCTGCACCATGCACTTGGGCTGTCCCACCTTCTCAGGACCCCAGGGGTTGCTTCTCCTGTGCATGCTCGACCTAGACCAGATTTTTAGGAACTATTAGGGAGTTTTCAGGGAGTTTTATGGCGTTTATCAACCCCATAACTGTGGAGTGATGAGATGTGAGCACATGGCTGCTTACCACACTGCAGCCAGGCCAAACCCAGAGAGCCCATTCCAGTGCCTAACAGTGAAATTCCAGGGCATTTTAGGCTCAGAGAGGAACTCCCAGGGCTGCAAGACCACACTGGGGAGCAATGATGGGCCCAGTCTCCTAGATGTGGATGCCCATCCCAAGGGACCTCACAGCCTGCCCTCCTCCACTCCTCCAGAGAGGGGACACAGCTTTCGCTGCTTGGGAGTTTGGGCTGGCTCCTGTGGAGCTCAAAATCTTCCTGGCTCAGGGGTAATGCTGCCCTTGGGTAGTGAGTGATCCCCCTTCAAAGCTACTCCTTGGTGCCACACCACATCCTCAGAGCCTAACCATCACATTCAGCTGTCCTGGGAAATAAAGTGATCTCCCAGACCTCCCCTCACCTGCAGGATCTGTGTGCTGATGGTGACCTGGAAAGACTCAGAGCCTCTGTGCAGACTCGTAGCTGCCAATTTCTCAACAGAACAGCAGCAAGGACAGAAAAATGGGATGGGAAGGACTTGTTGAGGATTTAAAACTCTTGTTGGTTCCTCTGGAAGCCTCTGAGGGTCTTTTCTTGAATGTTCCTCTCAGCAGTGTGGGGCAGGAGTCGTGGAAGGCGTGGAAGTTTTGGAGGCATCTGCTCTATGCCTTTGGTTTTTCCCCAATTTCTCCAATTGCTCCTCTGCAAAACTTTGTTTTGAGTAAAGCAACACAGTGTGGTCCTGGCTGCTGGGTGAGAAAGGATCAGGACTATCATTACAGGGCCAATCACAGCACAAAACCCTCATTGTCCAGCCCAGAAAATTTCCCCTTGTCCTTCTCTCCTTCCTGCCAAAATGATGCCACGATTGTCCCGTGCATTTTAGACCCACCAGGGCTGCTGGGATGGACAGGATAGGGAAAGCAGAGAGTTTATGGACCCAGTTGTACTCAGTTGGAAGCAGGAGGGGTTTGTCAGCCACCCACAGCAGTGAGCTGCTGGTGGGCAGTTTGCCTCTGCACTGGTTTGATGCCTTGTGCAGGCTGTCCTAGAACAGAGTCTGGACAGAGCTAAAGAATAAAGCAGGGATTTATTAAAAGGATTGCCTCAATGGATCCACCTTGGGCAGCACCAGAGCCCAGCCAGGGCTGCACCCAAGATGAACCCAAATGGTCCCAAAATGCACGAGCGCTCCCAGGGGCTCTCACTGTGATCAGCTCTGCTCCATTGGCACACTGGAGTTCATTGTCCAATTCCAGCTCCAGCCCATGCAGTCCCATCCTGCTTGTTTTTCTCTCTCCAGCCCACGTTGTTTGTGCTCTTGGGCCTGAGGTTTGGATCATTTGTCCTTGGTCCCCAGCTGGAGAAGGAATTGTTTTGTCTCCCTGCTCTGTGCAGAGAGCTCACCATCCCCTAATAGGAAACCCAGACCCACACACTGAAGCAGCACAGAATCTGAAAAATATAAAAGCTCAAACCTGAGACATCAGGTTCGTTCCCCCTGATGCTCCAGGCTCTGCCAAAGGCACTGCTGAGTTACTGGGCTTTAGTTTTCCAGCTCTGGATGCTGCACCCAGCCTGTGGGCACCCCGCTGCTGCAGGGCTGGGAGGTCTCGTGCTGGCAGGTGGGAGAGGAGCAGGATCCACGGGGAGCTCACCTGCACTGATGGATATCTCGGGATGCATATCGATGTTTCCTCTTTTCCTTCCTCACCACCTTCCACTCTGTTTCTCCACAGAGCTCTGCCGACCAGGGGGAGACAAAAAGCACCCAGAGCAACCCCCCTTCCAAGATGATCCCCCCCAAGCAGCCCATGTACCCCATGCCTCCGCAGGCATCCTCTCCCTACCCTGGCCTGGGCTCCTTCCTGTCCCCGTCGGACCTGCAGAGCTACCGTGGCCACCCCCACGCCGGGCTGTCCCGGACCCTGCCCTCCAAGCCCCTGTTGCCCAGTATCAGTGCCTCCCCCCCGCCCTCCTTCCAGATCAGCCCCCCGCTCCACCAGCAGCTGTCCTTGCACCACCCGCAGAGCTCGCTGCTGCCCCAGCCCCTCAGCATGCAGCAGGTCCCTCAGCAGCCCCTCCTGTCCCCTCCCATGGCACTACAGGTACAGCCCCCCATGAACGCCTCGCCTCCCGGCCAGCAGGTCAGTGCTCGGGGCTCCCGTGGGCTTGGGGCTGTTGGGTTGAGGTGTTGTCCTCCACTTGGGTGGAGTCTTCCCAAAGAAGGGATTGGAGCACCAGGAATGGCTGAGGGAGCTGGGAAAGGGGCTCAGCCTGGAGAAAAAGAGTCTCAGGGGGTGTTGATATTCTTAGTTCAGTCAGAGAGAAAAAGAGAAAGATTTCTGCCAGGCTAAGCCTGGGGAAAAGTCTGGGAGGAATGTAAACAATCTGTTACCTTGCTTTCCGTTCATGTTGTTTATAGATATGTTCTACCACGCTGACCTAAGTCCACTGTACCAATCAGGTGAAATGTTTTTACCTTAAGACCAATGGAATTAATGGTCACGATGTTCTCTATAAAAGAGAGAAGTGCTTTTGAATGAACGCTCATTTTGCCTTCTGAAATCGTGCGAGTCATTTCGCCCGTCCCCTGGCTCAACAGCGTCAAGGGGGGACCTTGTGGCTCTGCACAACTCCTGACAGGAGGGGACAGCCAGGGGGTCGGGCTCTGCTCCAGGGAACAGGGATGGGACAAGAAGAAATGGTCTTGAGTTGTGCCAGGGAATGCTTAGATTGAAAATTAAGGAAAATGTCTTTGTTGAAAGGGTTATCAGGCAGTGGAACAGCTGCCCAGAGAAGTGGTAGAGTCACCATTCCTGGAGGCATTCAAAAAATGTGTAGATGTGCCACTTGGGTTTAGTGGTGGGGTGGCAGTGCTGGGTTAATGGCTGCACTTGGTGATCTTGGAGGTCTTCTGCAACCTGAATGATCCTGACTTCTCCAGCACAGGGGTTGGATTTTAGCTCTGCACAGCAAGAGTGGCTTCTGTAATTTGATGAAAGCATTATAGGGGATCCTCACACTCACTCATTGGCATGGGAGCTGTTGCTGAGGGCAACATTTTCATTCCACATAGTTTTTGAATGAAATATTTATAACAAAAAAATCCCCCATTGCCCTAATTTTGGTATTTTGGAAAAAATCATGTTCTTTGCCAGGTAAATATCATGAATCTGGTTTATATGCATCGCCTAATGGATATAAATTTAATTAAACCCACCCAAAAAATGGGGAAAACTGATCAGCTTTCAGCTAAAGCAGCCCCTCAGTGTCCTTGCAGAATTGCCAGTGGTGGCAGCTTGTGGGGATGGAGTTGCTTGTGTGGCTGTCCCTTGTTCCTGAGCACTGGGGTGGGGCACTTAGCACTGCACTGGACACTGGGTTTGGTGGCCAGACTGCAAAAATCCCAAAGGCTTTTGTGGCTGCGTGCCCTCCACAGCCATTCCTACCCCCAAGGAGGGGGTTCCTGACAAAAAGAGCAGGGAAAAGGCATATAATATGTGCTGCTGCACTGACACCATGTCTGGGCTTGGACCTCCCTCTCTCCCTGGGGTTCCTCCTGTGCTCTGAACTGACAGGGTTTGGGGACAACGCCTCTAAATGTGATTTTGCACTATTACTAAATCTGCAGTTGTCCTGCTTTGTATGCTCCTGTAACCTTCCTTTTCCTCTCCACCCTGCAGGACTTCTCCCATATTTCGCCTGAGTTTCAGAACAGTGTTGGACCCCGTTCCCCTGGTGCATCAAACCCCTCTGGAAGCACTGAGTGGGACAACGACTACCCCAGCAGGGAGTGTGGGGTCAACCACTGCAGGCCAGTAGACAAAACAGCTCATTGCTGTTGCTTAATAAGTATATAAAAACTTAGTGAGTTTAAGAAAAAAAAAAGAGTAAATTTTATTTCTAACCTCACAATATATAGAATTTCAAAAGTGACCGTGGATTGGAGGATGAAATTACCACCTCTCCAACCACACTGGTCAAACCAACAGTCCATCAATTCTCTCCACCCACAAAGAAGAATACAAAACAATCATTGTTTACATAAACAGTGTGTAAAAACTCCAGTAGAAATATAAAAACTTTATCAAAGGACTAAAGAAGCTTTAGGAAAACCTTAAAACTTTCAAAAAAACTATAAAAGAAAATTTAACACTTTTAAAAATCAGAGCAACACATTGCTAGTGCACATCTGGGCTGTGACAGTGCCCAACAGCTCCATGCCTGCCCTACAATGCATGGCCAGCTGAGCTCAGGGAAACTCTAGGCTCCCTCATCTCTGTAGGCTCGCTGAAGTGATGCTATAGAAGCAGGTAGCTTAAAAGGCATGGATAAATTCCTCGTTGGACATGGAAAGTTGTATTTTGTTTTCCCATTTTTTTATTTATTTCCATTCCATGGAAGGGTTAGACACATTTCTTTCTGGAGCAGTCCCCCCAGAAGAGTTCCTGGAGGTTTGAAAGCAGCCATGTCCATAAGGCCAGGCCTCAATGTGGCCTTCCAGTACTTGAAGAGTCTTATTAAAAAGTTGGAGAGCAACTAATTGCAAAGGCAGGTAGTTATAGGACAAGGGGGAATGGCTTTAAACTGAAAGAGAAGACATTTAGATTATATGTGAGGAAGAAACTCTTCCCTGTGAGGGTGGGCAGGCCCTGGCACAGGGTGCCCAGAGCAGCTGTGGCTGCCTCTGGATCCATGGAAGTGTCCAAGCCAGGTTGGACAGGGCTTGGAGCAGCGTGGGACAGTGGAAGGTGTCCCTGTCCATGGCAGGGGGTGGATTGAGATGGGCTTTAAGCTCCCTTCCAACCCAGATGATTCTGTGATAAGCAATGTTCTTCTGTTCCTAAGCAATTGCTCTTATCACTGAGGCCACAGGCTCCTGTAATTGTCTCTACCAGCAGAAGCCTTACCATTCCTGGGGTTAGTGTACAAATCCTCAATCCTCCCAAGAGCCACACAATGCTCCATCCCCCTGCACCATGCAGGAAAGCCCCGCTGACATCTGCACACATCTTCCCCTTATGCCCTACAAGCTCTGGCATGAATGTGCCAGCGTGAAGGTCCCTTTCATGCTGCTGGAAATCCTCAGTAAATGAAAACATCAGGGTAGCCTTAAAGCTGGGGAACGAGCAGTGTGTGGAAGCCATTTCCAGCATCTGCCTAGCCCACTGCCCGTGGCTCAGCTCTAATGGTTTGGAGGCTCTGTTGTGCTCTCTGGAACATTCCCGGGGTTCTCTGTGGGAACAGGTTGGGAAGGAGGCTGGATATGGTCGGAGTATTGATTTCCTTCGAGTGCTGGAACACAGTGCTTTCACCAGAAATAATAACCAGCTCCCAGGCTTTTCAGAGCACGGCTCCTGTCTGTGCCAGCAGAGCACTCACAACCGCTGGCTGGGCACAGAGTGTAGTGACATTTATTTCTTCCAGGGCAATAAATAACTGCCTGATCCATTTAAATATCCCTGCTGTCTGCCTGCCCGAGGGGCTCAGGGACACGGATAGGTCTGACCTTTGCATGCTCCTTCCTGAAGTCTCTGCAGACAGCCTGGAAGAAGGAACATGACCAAGACCTGATTGTAAAAGTCACTTCACATGTCGTGGGTAAAATGCTGAAGATGCTTGGAGGCATCTTGAGGATGCTTGGCACATGGATCCTGATTTCCAGAGGTGCTGGGCAGATCCCAGGAATTATCTCCCCTAGAAATAAGCATCACTTCTTAAGGGATCAGCTGGGAGAACGTTTGATTCCCTCTGCAAATCCCACTGCCTGGGTCCCATGCAGAAAACCCAGGGCACTCCAGAAACAGGTGAAATGTTCCCATAGCAGTGGGGACTGAGTCCTGGGTTGCTAAAACAAGCTCTGTGACATCTGGCTGGAGTGCCACACTGTAAGCAGAGGGCCCATGTAATTCATGATCAAAGCTCATGCATTTCATGCCTTTGTCACAGCAGAAATATCAAATTTCATGGGTTTATCACAGCTTCCTGGAAAAAAATAAGTCATTCTAAACCCAGACAGATTATGCAGAGACTTCCAGATAATTATTAGAGTAGATTATAGCAAGGAACTCGGATGGATAGAGATCAGTCCTGCAGAAAGTGCTTAGTGCACTGAAAATATCATTGTGTCTGCTGAGGAAGGAGCCATCTCCTGTGACTAAAGGCACAGGAGCTGCTGGCAGCCAGTGCTCAAAGCTGGATTGTTCTCATTTATTGTAAAGCCTGGTATGCCAGCAGTGCCCTCACCTCCTGCTTCTGCTGCCCTGGGATTCGCAGCCTCAGTGCCCCCTCTGCATCACCTGGAGCAGTCACAGACATCTGCAGCTCCCCGTGCCTCAAGGTTGCTCACAAGCCAAGAAAAGAGATGATCTGGATCTCCTCACCCAGGGCAGGCAATGATGGAGCAAGGGGGAATGGCTTCCCACTGCCAGGGCAGGGTTAGATGGGATATTGAGAAGGAATTCCTCCCTCTGAGGGTGCTGAGGCCCTGGCACAGGTGCCCAGAGAAGCTGTGGCTGCCCCTGGATCCCTGGCAGTGTCCAAGGCCGGGCTGGACAGGGCTGGGAGCACCCTGGGGTAGTAGAAGGTGTCCATGGGAACAAGATGAGCTTTAAGGCCCATTCCCATCCAATCCACTCTAGGATTCCATGTTCCCCCTGACTCTTCTCCTTTCTCCAATGCACTTTGTGCTGATTTCCAAGTGACATTCAAAGTTGTCATTGGGCTCCTCCACAGCACCTTTTCATTAGCTGGGTGGGTTCAACCCTCAGCAGATCTTGGGCACAGCAGTGATAAAGGGATGTTTTCTCCATGGGTTTGTTTCATCAGTGCTGCCCTAGGTATATTTGGGAAATCTCTGGACCATGTAATGGCCCATTTCAACCTCAGAAGGGCATTTGGCTTAACTGCAATTAAAGCAGCACTGTGAGGAGTAAAATCTGGCTGGAAAGAGAAGGGATTATTCCTTGATGGGATGTGACTCAGCTGTAGAGCCCCAGACCCCTGGAAGAGAGGATCATCCCAACCTCCCCAGCACACAAACAGCCCTGTTGGGTTATGGATTTTATTTCATGTCTAACCTTGATATTTCTTTAGCTTCCAACATCTGTTGGCACTGGGCTGGTGGGGGTAAAACCTCCCAAGCCTCGTTTTCTTTTGTGTTTGTCATCCAGATAACTTCTGAAAAACTGACAAGGTGGTCTTTCTCTCTGTCCTTCTCTATCTAATAAGGGAACTGCTGTAGGGATTTTTGTTTCCCAGCCTATCCTTGCTAGTTAAAATCCATCAAATCACACGTCTTCCTTCAAATTCTGGGATCCTGTGAGCAGACACTCCTTAATTCATAACTCAGCCATGCTGGAGAGAGAGTTTTAAACGTTTCTTACCTCCTGCTCTCCCTGTTCTTAATGACTTTTTGCTTAATGACTTCCATCCAATTTTCCTGGCTCTTTCTGGGCTGAAGCCCAAGCTGTCCTAGATTGTGAGTGAAGACATGGGGAGCATTTCTCAGCTCCTGCTTGGTGTTTGACTAGCACTTCCCACAAGCGACTGCAGCACACAATTTCAATGCTTTTTTGCCACCACATCACAAATTCCTTTCCTAGTCCCCTGTCTCCCTCACCTGACAGCCTGATTCTGGCACTTGCTCTTTCCCAGGCACTGAATTCCTCTGTTTCACAGTGATTTTCTCCAAGGCAGCTGCCTCACCTCCACCAGAGGAGGATTGGTTTACAATCACGTGCAAATCTTTCTAAATCCCTAATTCAATCTTAACTCCTCAAAGCACCTCCCTAGTTTTTCCTGCCTTGTTTTCTGATTACAAATCTCTCCACACCTTCTCCAAGGGTTGTGTCCTTTCCATCCTGAAACATTCTATGATTTACCTTTGTCCCCTCACACATAGGTATTTTGGGGATAGCACTGAACTGGATTCATCTTTCTATGTCCTTCCTCTCATTTGCAAGACATGGATTAGGTTCTCTTTGGCTGACATCCTTTAGCAACTTTCCCCCCCTGCTCCCACTCTCATTTAGGCTAAAAGATGGGACACTGTCCATTACACCTTGTCCAGGCACAAAAATCCATGCACAGCCACTAGATCCAGACAATTATAACCTCCCCAATTCCTTCCAACAAAGAAGTGATCCTCTCCAAAGGGGAGAATTTTCCAAATCAGGAGCTAAATGAGCAAACACTATAAAAAGGCAAAGATAACCCATCACAACTGCACTTAGTTTGGATTCAATTATTTATGGAAATACTTTGTAATGAACTGGGAAATGCTCTGTAGCATGCTGTGTAAAATTAATGAAGTTTTAGGACTGGAATACCTCGCTGCTGCTCAGTGGCATTAAATCTTTTCTGAGTGCAGGAGGGAAGACTGTGCATTTTAAATGCAGATTATAAAATGTGGAGATTAGCAGAGGGTGGGCTCTTGACTCTATCAGAAGACAGCTCTATCAACACCAGCCCTGCTTTGCTGTCTGCCCCTTCCCTATTATTCCACTCACAAACACACTCACACCAGAACCTCCCAAGACTTTTAACTTTAACTTTTAACACTTTTTAAGGCCAAGATGTCTTTATGGAGCTGGTGATGTTTCCATCGTGTATATGCAGGTGATAAACCCCACTGAAAGTCCTGAATCTCAGAGCAAAACCCCCACAGATCATCAGCCAGGGGAGAGGGGCTTCTGACACTTCTCTCTCTACTTTGTCCCAAAAAAAAAAAAAAAAAAGCGTCTGGGCTCCCTCTTTGGGCTCTCCTTACGTAGTGTGAGAACAAGCACATTTGATCCAAAATTAACTCTCTAAACCTCCTTGGCTCAGCCTCAGGTGTGGTGAAGCAGGGCATGGTGGCCCCAGGGCTGATCCCAGGCAGAGCATTCCAACATCCTGCTGGTGGGATCTGCAGGGACCCCCAGATCTGGCACTGCCCTGCAGCTCCACCAAGCCAGAGGAAGGAACTGATGTTGTAGCCTTTATAGCTGAAATTCAGGAAGAAATAAAATTGCATCCAACTCTCAGGGGGACCTCCTCACTCTCTACAACTACAGCCTGAAATTTAGAGTTGGAGTTAGGGTTACCCCCTGGAGTTAGGGTTAGGTCAGGGCTATCTCCTGATGGAGGGTGTAGCCAGGTGAGGGTTGGGCTCTTCTCCCAGGTAACAAGGGACAGGACAAGATGAAACAGCCTCAAGTTGCACCAGGGTATTGGGTACCCTGATTAGATTGGGTATTTGGGAAAAAAAATCTGGAGGGAAACACTGGTCAAGCATTGGAAGAGCTGCCAAGGACAGTGGTGGAGACACCATCCCTGGGAGGGCTTTAAAAGCCACATGGATGTGACACCTGGGGACGTGGTTTGGCTGTCCTGGGAGAATGGTTGGACTTGATCTTAGAGGGGTTTTCCAACCTGAATAATCCTGCTGTGGTCCCTCTGTGTGCAGCCCTCCCTGTGTTTTGTGCCGTTGATGCCTTTTTTCAAGCTGTACATGAAACAACACACACTTTTGAGATAAGTATAGGAGGTAATATGAAAGCTGGTCTTTGTTGGAGGCCTTCTGGGGCAGTTATGGAAAAATGTCCACAAAAGCCCACCCCCATGGGGGTGCAGACAGTTTGATAAGTTTGGGAAATTAGAATAATTGACAAAAAGCACCAATTAGGAGCACAAGTGGTGATGCAATTCCCACCCCTGGGTCAATCTCCTTTTAAGTCTTCCCTCTGTCACATGGGACTGGTACTTTGTTGATGAAAATGTCTCTGGAGAGCTGTTTTTCCACCTTGGTTGCCAGGGAGAACCAAGATAGGACAGGGGTTTTGGAATATGTTTTGTCTTTCTGCCTAGGGAAAGGGCATGGAAAACTACTGGGAAAACTAGCCACTAACACAATAGGTTACAAATATATGTGAAAAGAATACAGAGAATATACCGATGCCTTGGAGTGGCTACCCAGAACAGAGCTATACAGAGTTAAAAGAATAAAGTAGGTATTTATGGAAGGCCTTCAATGGATACATCTTGGGCAGTGAAAGCCCTGGCAGAGGCTACACCCAAGATAGATAACAGTCACGAGTTTTTCAGACAGATATAAGTTTGGTCTAATTGCATATCAGGGGTTAATCATCCAATTACAGCTTCAGGTAATGAAGTCACATTCCCCCAGTTTGCTCCCCACATTTCACTTTTGTTTGTGCTTTTTTGGGCCTGAGGCTGCAACGATGTCCTTGGTTCCCATCTGGAAAAAGATTGTTTTTTCTGACCAAAATGTGAAGAGAGCTTACTAACACTCTGCATGGAGTTCAGAGTTATACACCAGCGCAGGGTCTGGAAAAATATAAAAGCTAAAACCTTAAGGCATCAATAGAAAAGAAAAAAAAAGGTAAAAAACAAAACGGCATCACCCTAAACGCCACGGCGTGGCACAAACCGTGTGCCAGCTGTGCCAGCCCCTTCCCTGCTGCCTCACTGCCTCTGCTTTCTCTTACAGCATGCTGCCAAGGGACAAGGCACTCTACCTCACCTAAGGCTCAGCATCCCTTTGGGAGGAAGCTCAGACGAAGGACACTTGAGAGGGTCAATCCTGCAGCCCGCGCGGGAGGCACGGGCGGGTCAGACGGGCGGGACAGCGGCCACCGCACCTCGGCGCTGGCTTCGTTTCCAGGCTCTAAGAGCAGTTTTTTGGGTTTTTTTTTTTTAATTTTCTTTTTGAACTCTAAAAAAAAAAAAAAATAAAATAAAAAGTCTACTTTCTGTGGAAGCCCCCTCCAAAAAAAACACAAAAAAATACCCCACCTCGTAAATCGCAAAGAACAAAAAAATAAATAAAGAGAGAAAATCCAAATAAAAATAATAAAATAAGCGCAAAACCAACAAAAAATAATGAAGTTAAGCTAAGGACACCGTTTTTCTGCTTGCCATCAGCTTAGCTACGGACTATTTTCCTAGTGAACTGCTTTTAGACGCAGCATAAACCCAGGTCTGGTGTCCTGCAGCATTAGGCCAGCTCAGTAGGAGGATGCACTCTTTTGACTTGCTAACAGCACTAAACTTTGTGCAAGAAAATGTGAAGTTTGTGTGAATATTGTACATGCAAAGGCCTTGGACGGTCTGGCAAAAAAACTTACAAAAATAAATAAAAACTATTGCTAGGTAGGTGGGGGAGAGAGCAGAAGGCAAACTACAAGAGGACAAATGTGAAAGAGATCATGAAAATATAATTTGTTGGATAGTTGTAAGTAGTTTACTAAGTGTTTTAGAGCTGTGCTAAAGACATCTTTAAGATTTTTTTGTGAAAGAAATTAGTAGTTTACTTTATAGTAAAAGCATTTTATATTAATTGTAGCACATTTTTTAGTTATACATAGAAGGGAGATGTGTATAAAAAACCAACAAAAAAAGCCTGCCAAACTTGTTTTTATTATTTGTACAGCAAGAAATGGACAATTTATATCCATGTTGTATGGCATTATTATTTTTTTCCGGCCATATGTCCATCTATTTAAAAAATTGCTGACAATGATTTTTGTCTATTTATGAAAAATTAGAGAGCATAATTACAGTTTCTCATAAGGTGCATCTTTGGGGCTTTTCTTATTTTTTATTTTGTTTGAGGGCGCTGCTTTGGCAGCACCTGGCACATTCGGTTCACAATGCTTATCTTACCTTTCTTTATAATAAAACGTATGAAAAGTAGAGCTGAAGCGGTCTCTCCTTTTTCTGGGGGACATCCTGGATGTGGCCTCTGCTTTGTCCTCCTCAGCTTTCCAACCCTCTCTCCTCTCCCATCACATCCTCACCTGCCCCACCTTCTTCTCACTCTGCAATATCAAAGTAATTAATTTCATAATAAATACGCAAGGATTAAAATAAGGGGGGGGGTGGGAAATGGAACATTATGAAAACCTTCCTGGAGTTATCATGGCAAGGAGACAGGATTTCCTCCAGGGAGAGCTTCTGAGGTGTTAATTCTGTGTGTGTGTGGCAGGTAAGTGGCCCTGAGACTCTGAAATTGCAGGGAGGGGGTTTCCAGCCCTGGGAGAAGGTCTGGAAGGGATCATCACTGGGGGTTTTGGTGCCACCACGTGCCTGTGGTTTGTCCTCTTTGAAGGAAAGTGCCACCCATGATGTCCAGCCCCCTGCAGCCCAGCGGGCAGCCCCAGCTCTGTCACCTTTGGGTCACTGTGGCCATGGATTTGGAGCCCTTTGGAGGCCTCCACTGGGAAGGTTTGTGGGGCTGCAGTGCAGGGAGCCACTGAAAGGTGGCCTTGCTAATTCAGGGGCAGCTGTGCAAAGCAGTAACCACATTTTTGACAACTTTCTGGCCACCTCCCTACATTTCTTCAGGGGTGCCTCTGCTTCTCTCAAAGGGCTGGTGGCTGCTCTGGGCCACCACGGAGGGCACAGTGACCCATCTCCAGCCTTGGGCATGTGGAGCCATCTGGGGAATGGAGGGCAGTTGGCTATTAGAGAGCCCGGAGCATTAATGAGAAATTGTGGGGCTTTCCAAACCACTTTAATCCCTACTAATCTCTAAATTTGCATGATGGCAGCTGTGCTTGAATGGTATTCCAGCTGTTGGCTAATTGTCACGGAGCTGGAATTGCTCCAGGGAAGCAATTGGGAGCTGAGCCTGCCATCCACCATCACGGCTGGCTCACAGAGACACAAAGTGGTTTGGGTTCAAGGCCTTAAAGCCCATCTCAGTCCACCCCCTGCCATGGGCAGGGACAACTTCCACTATCCCAGGCTGCTCCAAGTCCTGTCCAACCTGGCCTTGGACAGTTCCATCGATCCAGGGGCAGCCACAGCTGCTCTGAGCACCTGTGCCAGGGCCTCACCACCCTCACAAGGAAAAAAATCCTTCCCAATATCCAACCTAAAATCTAAACTCTTTCAGTTTAAATCCGTTCCCACTTGTCCTGTCACTATCTGCCTTTGCAATTAGCTGTTCTCCATTTTTATCTGCCTCTCCAAGTGCTGAAAGGACACATCCAGCTCAACAAGGGGGTTCAGCCCAGCCCAGAGGCTCAGGACCTGGGGCCCTGGGCCAGGCAGGGATGGTGTGGCTGGGGGAGCTTTCCCCTGCTCTGAATCCTTGGTCTATTATTAACAGTAGTGGAAAATTCAGTAGCCAGGTCTCAAGAAGCCTCAGGGCAGGGTCAGCTCTCCCTTAACCCTTCCTGTGTGCCTAACCTCCCTTTAAAAACCTTTAAATTCCAGGCAGATAACCCAAATCTCTCTCCCTACAAAGCAAATCCCTTGCCTTTGAACACGGGGAAGAATTTATTGCTTTCCTTGTTGTGGTAATTTTTTCCATATTTGAAGAAGGATATTGGCTGCCCTTCACCTCCTCTGCAGCTGCCCCAAAGGCAGGGTGGTGTTCCGGGGCAGGATGAGCTGTGCAGCTCCCTGTTTTACTCAAAGAGCACCAGTGGGGTCCTCAAAAGGCTCAGGAACAGCTTTGGGAGCAGGGTTTACAGGGCAGGGGAGCAGGACCAAGGCAGGCATTCCCAGACTTCAGGCTAATGATGGACAGGGATGTGAAGAGGCAGGAGCAGGGAGAGCCCTGGTTAATTGATTTTGGTTCATGAACACATAATTAGCAGTGCTGCGGGATGTAATAAGGGGTTTAACAAACCTCAGCAGCAGCACCTCGGTGCTGTTAACCCTTTGAGCACAGCCTCCTGTGGGTGCCATGCCTGGCTCCCACAGAAATGGGGAATATCCAGCAACATCTCACTGCCCCACCAGGACACAGCCTCCCACACAGCCAGGGTGTGTGGAGAGAGTCTGCTCCCCACGTGTGGATCCTCCTGTGGCACCACCCTGAGCTGTGCCCATGGCACAGGGCCACGAACGCCCCGGCAGGGCTGGGAGAACACTCTGTTACATCTGTGTTATCATCACTGAGGTGGTGGAATGGAAGGGAAAACAGCCCTGATGATATTGACAGAAGGATCAAAGAAAGGACTTCATCTGACAAATCCCAGGTAGGTCCATGACAGCTGCAGCATGTGCTGGGAGCAGGGGCTTTGTGCCAGCCTTGGTGAGGTCCTGGTCCCCACCCAGGGCAGGCTTGAACCTTGGCAAGTGTCCCTGTTCCCAAAGGTCCTGTAGTCCGGATGCAGAGCGAGTCCATGGTGAAGGACATGAGCTGTAGCCCTGGGAGCTGGCTCTGGGCACCAGCACCCTCAGGCTGGGCAGTGCCAGGCACAGGCTGGGTGTCAGACCCAGCATGGGCTGCACAGCACCTCCAGCTCCTCCTCCTCTTGTGCTTCACCAAACTGGGGCCACCAGAACATCCACAATGCCACCTGTGGCCGCAGAGGCAAGCATGAGATCCGAGAATCACTGAATGGTTTGGGTTGGAAGAGACCTTAAAGCTCATCCCCTTTCATCCCCTGCCATGGGGGGCAGGACACCTTCCACTGTCCCAGGCTGCTCCAAGCCCTGTCCAGCCTGGCCTTGGACACTTCCAGGGATCCAGGGGCAGCTACAGCTGCTCTGGGCACCCTGTGCCAGGGCCTCACCACCCTCACAGGGAACAATTTCTCCCTAACATATAATCTAAATTTCCCCTCTTTCAGTTTGATCCCATTCCCCCTTGTCCTGTCCCTGACAAAGAGTTCCTGACAGAGTCTTCCTCTGCTTCCCTGGAGCCCCTTCACACTCAGGGAAGGTGCTCTGAGGTCTCCACACAACCTTCTCTTCTCCAGGTTGAACAGCCCCAGCTCTCCCAGCCTGTCTCCACAGGGAAGGTGCTCCAGTACCCTCAGCCACTCCATGGCCTCCTCTGGACTTGCTCTAACAGTTCCACATCCTCCTTACGTTGCAGGCACCAGAGCTGTACCCAGTGTTCCAGGTGGGCTCTTTGCTGCATGGAACAAGGCTTGGGATGGGAACCTCCTCAGCAGGACCAGCTGTGCTTCTCCTGCCCTCTGCCCACTGCTGTCCCCAGGGGGTGGAAAGCTCTGCCCACCAAGCAAACATGACATGAGGCACCTTTGCCATCCTTCTGCAGACTGAAGAGGCCAAAAAGGAGCCTGTGTCTCACAGGGATGAAGCACAGCCAGTTTGCTTTCACTCCATGTGCTCCACCCTGCAGTGGGAGGTTTGTGAGTCCGAGTCCCAAAAACTCAGCATCCCCTTGGCAGCTCACCACAGAGTGCAGGCAAAGTGCTTCTTCCAAAACACGAGGAGTGCAAAATTCCCGGTTTGAATGATGATTTTTGAAGATGAAGAGAGGAATAACAATTCCTCTGGATGAAATAGTGTGCTGGCCAGAAGGGTAATTTAGAGTCAGAGTTGAGATCAGATGTTTTATCATTTTCTCCTCAACTCTTCTTGACTTTCAAGTGCAATTTGATAAATCAGCATAATACCTGGCACAGTAATTGCTGGAGATTTTATTCCCAATGGGGTTACTTTATTACAACTGCAAGCACATTAGAGAACTTTCTGCTGCTCTGCCATTATTATTGTGTGGACAGAAGTCAAACAAAGCAGGGCTTAGGAGGTGGTGTTTCTGCAGATGATACTGCTGAGCTCGTTTCAGGTGTTTGTGCAGCTGAGTGCCTTCAGCAGTGCTCAGCCTCTCCCTCTCTGCACCTCCACAGCTCCTGCCCCCACCCTGCTTTGCTCTTCTCCCTGTGTTCATGCTCCCATTGTGGCTCCGAGGCACCAAAATCTGGGAGCACACAGGAAGCCTCACCCAGAGATAGCAGCAAGGACTGGGAGATGCTGCAGTGCTGTCCCTCCTCATGGCTTTTAAGGCCAGCCCAGCCAGGTGGGGACCTGCAGCTGCCTGAAGTCCCTGCCAGCACTCAGTCACGGAGGCAAAATGCAATTCCTCAGCCGGTGATCCCATTAAAATTTTATGATGAATGAAGCCTCTTGCACTGCGAGTCTGTGGGAGAGAGTAACACTTCTACTGCTCTTCAATGTGTAATTAATGCACATTTCATTGCTTCCCAGATGAATTTTTGGTCACAGGAGGTGGTTATGACTATAAAATGACACTTATCTTAGTTGGGATACAGACCAAAGGTCAGTGTCTTGTGCAAAGCCAAGAGAGCCATGCGTGCCCTGGGCCGTCCATCTCCCTCAGAGCCGCTGCGTGTGGAGGGAAGGCAGATGGAAAATGTGGATCCATCTCTCCTAGAGGGTCTGCTGGAGTCTGATGTGACTTCACCCTCCTCTTACACCCCCCTGTCCCATGGTTGAGCATCCCTGTCCACATTGCCATCGGGACACCCTTTGGCCGAGCAGCTGTTCCACAACCAGGTTCCTTCAGCTCCTCAACCCTTCCTGTGGCTCCTGACAAAGGGGGAAATTTAAAATGCCATGTGTTAGCAATAAACAAGCTGAAAATCCTGTTGGACTCTGAGAAATTCCTGTGCAAAACCAGCAATTCCCCTCTGGATTCCCTCCTGATCACCCACAGGCTGGTCAGAGCTCACTATGGGCAGGTCTGGGGGATGTGGCTCCCTGCAGCCCTGCCTTGGTTTGAAAAGCCAAGGAGGTTTGAAAAGCAAAGGCAGGAGCCTCCCCTGAAATGGAAAATGCAAACCCCCTCCCTCCAAATTGTTATAATTTTGAAATTAAGGGGCTCTCAGGCAAAGATATGGGAATAGGAATAACAGTTCATTACTAGGAAAACTAAAAATACAAATGCAATAGTACAAAAAAAACCAAACCACTGCCAGAGTGAGAGCAGGCCCTGGCAGCCTGTGGGTCAGGGAGGTGGCAGCAGTCCCATCCCTTGGTGGCTCAGCCCTCCTGCAGTGCCAGCTGTGCTTCTGCTGGAGCAGGGATCCTGCACAAGGGTGGAGTTTTCCTCTGAAGCTCCAGAGCTGCTGGAGATGGGCCTGGGCTTCCTCTGGGAATGCAGTGGGCAAGAAAGCTGCTCCTCTGGGAATGCAGTGGGCAAAGGCTGCTGTGGGGTTCCAAAGTCAGATTGTATCCGGGTAGGAATGCTTGGCTCCTCCCCTGGGCGGAGCATCTCCCCATGGGATGATGGAATTTTCTCAGCCATGCAGGGACACTCAGTGGCCATGGACAGCAGAGATCTCCTGGAGGGAGGATTGGCTGTGGCAGAGATGAAGAAAAAACTGCCCAGTGAACAGAGAGAACTGTCCCAGCTCTGACAGATGGGGACAGAACACACACCCCAGCCACATCCTGCATTTCCAACCAAAAACAATTCCTGATTTAATCCCTCCATCCCTGATTTAATCCCTCCATCCCTGATTTAATCCTGCACTTCAGCCCCATAGGGAGCAGCAGGACCATTGGATCCACCCTGCATCTGATGGGAGCAAAAGGGAGCAGGGAAGACTGGCTGGAGTGAGCCACCTGGGCCACCTCAACTGCAGCCAACTTCATCCACCATCCCTTGGAGCTCCATGCAGCAGGAATGTCCAGAATCAGACTTCCTCTCTCCATCCCCTTGGGCACATGGAGCATGTCATCATTTCTGTCTCCTGAGTAGGAACTTGTAACTCCCACAATCAAAAGGAGGCCTGGAAGAAGTCCCAGGGATTTGGGATTTCTCCAGGAGACAGACTGGCTTGGGGGAAGTTAGCAGAGAAACAGGATAAAGGCATTTCTGACCATATTGAACCTTTTTTTTTCCTCTTTCTGGAGCGCACAGACTGTCAGAACACGAGATACCATCTCCAGAAGCACTACACTGCAAGGAGATTTATTGGCTTGGAGCTAAATTTTTTTCTCAAGCAATTTACACCAAATATTTCAGTAGTTATACAGAGGAGTTTTTATAATTAGAGCTTTATTTGAGTGCTTTAATTGTGGCTGGTCTTTTGAGTAGTCCTACCCTTTAGGAAGCTCATCCTGCCTCCCACTCACCCCAGTGAATGTGGGATACAGAGGGGAAAAGGCCACAGGCACTCTCCCAGTTTTCCTACCAACACTCCGGTAATGGCCCGTGGAGAGGCTCTTCCAGCTTCTAAAATTATCCAAGGAAAAAGGTGAGGCAGGATGGATTTGAAGGCCTTTTCCACCCTCAGATCTCATCTCCTGGGAGTTACTCGTTTCACCTCTCTCACAGAGTCTTGTGAAGGAACATCTCTAGGGAGAGCCAGCCTGCACACCGAGGATGGATTAATTAAGCAAGTCACACTAATTGCCCTGGCAATGGGCACAATGAGTGTCAGCTTATGGATTGTCCCCCTTGCTGATGTCACCCAGGTGGGCAAGTCCCAGCTTCCCTCCTGGAGCTGCAGCAGTGCCCACAGGGACTGTCTCCTTCTGTGGAAATCAGAGGGAAATAAAAGCCAGCCACAAAAAAACCCCAAATTTTTGAGGGTATTTCTGCCAAAACACCATGGGCACTCAGGGCCTCTCTCAGTACTCAGTAATACCATTGAGAATATTCACAAAATCTACATCAGGTTTGGGCTCCAAATATCAAGAGGGAAAAGGCAGCTAAATATCTTCTTTTGAATAATTGAAAAGCAATCTAAAGTCATGTTGCAAAACAAATGCACAGTTCCCATTTTACAGATTAGAAAACTTTGATTTCTTGACACACCCCACCCCCAGCAACTCAAACTCTCAATCAAAAGTTTCATGGGTTTATGTTGTTTTTTATTTCCTTTGACCCTTTCATAACACTGAATTCATTAAAGCAAGAAATGCCCAAGAATTGATTTCTTTTCTTTCCTCTGCACTGAAATGTCTCAACACTTCACTTTTTCCCTTTCAAGTTGCCATTTTTACACAGTTTCAGGCATTATTTAGAGCTATAGAGTTGAAAAAACTCACAAACCTGGAGAGAGTACATCTCCTCTTCCCTATAAACATTTGCCATCCATCCCTTTGTATTCTCATTTTTGGCACAGAGGAAGAGAAAGAGAGAAGAGAGAGAGAGAGGGCAGGAACTGGAGACATGAATAATTTCTTCTTTCTCAAAACCCAAAATGAAAGGAATACAGAATGAGACATAAACTTTAAATTTCTTTCTTTCATCTAGGAATTTCCCATGAAAAGATAATAACACACCTCCACTGCATCCTTGTCTTCAGCTCCTCCAACACACAAATCCCTGGCAGGAAGGCAGGGGAATATTTGGCTTCCCAGGGGAGTGACCAAACCCCTTTGGGGGGTCTCTGGATTTGCAGAGACATCAACACCCTGGAGATGTGGGCTTTGCAGGATGTTCCAGCCATGCAAATAATCAGTGCAGCTCTGTGAGGGTGGAGTGAGCACAAAATGGGTCATTTCTTCCATGCTTGGATGTTCTCCTTGGGGACACTTGGCTGCACTGAAGTGAGCTGTGGAGTGTTTCCTTTTGGAGGTGGAAATAGCCAGATTCTGCTGGATGTCAGAGCAGAAAGATGTGTTCCTAAAGGGTTTAGCACAGAGAATGGTTTAGGGTGGGAGGAACCTTAAAGCTCAGCTCATCCCATCCCCCTGCCACGGGCAGGGACACCTTCCACTGTCCCAGGTCGCTCCAAGCCCTGTCCAGCCTGGCCTTGGGCACTCCCAGGGATGGGGCAGCCATCCTGTGCCAGTGAACACCCTCTGAGTAAAGAATTTCCTCCTAACTCCTAACCTAAATCTCTCCTCCTTTAGTTTAAAACTCTTCTCCCTTGTCCTGTCACTTCTGGTTTAAGAGCTGCTCTCCCTCTTCTCCACAAGCCCTCCTCCAGGCTGCACAGTGGTGTCCTCAGAGTCTTCTCTGCTCTGTGCTGAGCCACTCCAGCTCTCTCAGCCTTTGTAGGAACATCAATAAAAGCAAGGAAGGGTTTTATCAAAGTGCCCCAGAAGGAACAGCTGATTCTTAATGCTTTCAGAGGGCTTAGATCAAGCCAGATTTATGTTGTAGCATGATGAGGTGTTGTTTAACTCTGTTTTTTAAACCACCAGGCAGGTTTATTCACCTGGTCACAGAGTAGGTCAACCCATGATCAACCCACACTCAACCCACCAAAGCACACTGGTGTTTGAGGGTGCCTGGGCTTGGTTTCATGGCAGTTCTGGGCCCTGGAAGTGAGCACTGCTCAGCATCAGCTCATCCCAGCACGCAGGGCAGGGCATGGCATCAGATGCTGTTTGGCCTCAATGCCACTGCTGAGTTCTGCAGCTCCCCTTGGCATTCCTGCACAGCACTCGAGGAGAACCAGTTTGTTTGGGGAACAGAAGGAGTTTGTCTTGTCAAACTGGCAGCTGGGCTGACAGCTCTTCCTGAATTCTGTGTCCCCAGGAGGGGGCTGGTGTGGTGATGGCACCATACCAGGGTTAAAAAGGGCCTAAAGGCATTCCTGGACAGCACCCCAAAGTCTAGCTGAGAGGGCACAGGCATGCCCACATCCATGCCCAGCACTGCTGCCGGGGTGCATGGGGAGTGGGCTGCAGGATCCAGCCAGGCCCACGGCCCAAAACAGCATCACCCAGCACTGCTCCTGGACACAGCCCATGGCCCTGGCCCTGCACAGCACAGGGCATCAGCTGCAGAGAGCTCCAGTGGCACTCCAAGCTCCTTGGGAGCCCCCTTGTCTCATCAGTACCTAAGTGTTTGCCCTGGGATAACCTCCAAGAACCAAATCCCATTAAGAGCTGCCTGTCTGGGAGCTGCCTTGACTTTGCCAGGTGCAAGGGAAGAGCTTGACTGTGAAAACTCAACGTTAGTGAAGGTTTTCCTCGAAGCTGAGCGATGCAAAGCTCAGCTGGCAGTTCCTGGAGAGCCACGGGAGCCTTCTGTTCCTGCAGCTTTTCACCATTCCTCCTAATTATGATGTTTTAGGCATGAAATCTGCTCTGGGGTTTGAAGCAGCAGTAAGCATCACCCACTGCCAGCATGACACTGAATGCATAGCAGGACAGGGCTGGGGGACATGTGGGACAGGGCTGTCACCGGAGCTTTGGGTAACACAGCCCACCAGATGTTTTATCCCCACGTCCCTTCCTTGCTCAGAGGTACAATTCCAACCCCCAGCAGTGCATGTGGAGACCCCTCAGAGCACCTGGTGTGACCACAGCAGGGTTTGTCGTGTATTTATAGAACCATGTCACACAATCACAGAAGGGTTTGGTTTGGAAGGACCTCAAAGCTCAGCTCATCCCACCCCTGCCATGGGCAGGGACACCTTCCATTGTCCCAGGCTGCACAAGAGTGACCATCCCTGTCTGGTGGCTGTCCAGCCACAGTGTGTTTGGGGCTGGGAGAGCAGAGCAGGAGCAGCTTTGCTGAGCCACCTCTGTGCAAAACAGGCTGCAACAGTCTCAGGATGAAGCCTGGGAGATGCATTTAGCACTTTTGTTTTGGCCTTGACGCTGTGAAAACCCTGAGGGGTTTGTGAGGCTCCTGTTAATGCTCTTCCTTGCACACAGGATGGAGAGGGAGCAGAGGAGCACAGAGACAAAATGCTTTGGCAGGACAGGTGAAAACTGCCATGGAGGTGTCCAGGGCCAGGTTGGACAGGGCTTGGAACAAGCAGGTCTGGTGCAAGGTGTTCCTGCCCGTGGCAGGGGGAGGAACGAGCTGAGCTTTAGTGTTCCTTTCAACCCAAACCATTCCAGAGCTGCATCAGAGGTGGCCAACAACACCTGGGGGAGAGACAAGACTTTCAGAAACTTGGGAAAAAAAAGCTCTTTACTAAAATAAGTGCCGGCGAGAGCACAACCAGGAGCTCCCAGAAGCAGAGGAGCCCCACACCACGGGTCCCACAGCGAGGGACACGATGACCAGCAAAGGCTGGACACGGCCAGGGGCTGAGGCCAGCGCTGGCCCTGGGGCCAGCAGCCCAGCCCCGGTTATGCAAGCGGCAGGACAGAGGTTTCCGCTGAGATTTGCAGTGCCCGAGGCGCAGGGTCCGCCTCCCCCCGCAGAGCTTTGCACTCCCAGCTTGGCTGCTCAGTTGATTATCTTGCGGTTTGAAACAATACAGGAAGGATGTAGGTGTTTGCAAGAAGAGGAGGAGGAGGAGGAGGAGGAGGGGGAAGGGAGGGAGGGAGGCTCCAGGGCCGCGGCCGGGCTGCTCCGCCAGCATGGCGTGCTCAGAGCGCTCACCCACACACGCTGCTCAAGGTGGGGACAATAATTGGGGGCAGAACAGAGCAGAAAAGGGGCAGGTTCCCACCAGAGGTGAACTGGGAGGGGCAGAGGTGCCCTCCTGTGTGATGGGTGTCCTCATGGCAGCCCTGGTTCCTCTGCTGGAGGGATGAACTGGGAATGCAGCAGAGAGGATGAAAGTGGGGATGGCTCTGGGACTCTAATGAAACAGCTGGGAGCAGGATGAGGTGCAGGCAGCCCCCAGCCCACAACCCAAGGTGTGTAGGAGGCCCAGAGGTGGGCAGAGAGCCTGGCAAGAGGCTGACAGGAACTCAGGTCCTGCAGGTCAGCCCCAAAGATCTGCCGTGGAATATTTGATGACAAAGGGATGAATGGAGCTGGCTCATGCAGCCCACACAGGTCCCAGGGAACTGTGTCTGCCCTGGGCACTCCAGAAGGACTGGGAGATCCTGAGGAGCAGACAGATGTGAGCACTGCACCTCACCTGGTAACAGAGCACATCACAGCAACAGCAGCAAAGGGCTGTGAACCAGAGCATCCTGGTCAAACCCTGCATTTCCCACACACAGGGGGCTCTCACATGCCTCCTAAAGCAGGATTGTCCTGCTTCCAGCTGGGATGGAGTTCATTTTCCTCTCAGCAGCTGGTCAGTGCCGTGTTTTGGGCTCAGCATGAGAATAATACTGATAACACGCTGATGTTTTAGCTGTTGCTAAGGAGTGCTTACCCTAAATCAAGGGCTTTGCAGTGTCTCATGCTCTGCCAGCGAGCAGGAGAAACCAGGAGGGAGCATGGCCAGGACAGCTGATCCCAAGTGGCCAAAAGGGCATTCCATACCATAGACCATCATGGCCAGTACAGAAACTGGGGAGGGACTGGACAGGAGAGGCAATCACTGCAGGGGAATGTGCTGGGCATCAGTCAGAGGGTGGTGAGCGACTGTAGTGGGCATCACTTGTCTTTCTTGGGGTTTATTCTTCTCTCTGTTTTTGTTCTTTCCCTTTTTATTGTTGTTGTTGTTGTTGTTATATTATTATTTTACTTTATTTCAATTACTAAACTCTTTTTATCTTGACCCCTGGGTGTTTTATTTTTCTGGTTCCCCTCCCCATCCCAGGGGTGTGGGGGAATAAGCAGCAGCTGTGTGGTGCTGAGTTACCAGCTGGGGCTAAACCACAATGAGAATAAAGTCAAATATTTGGGGTTGTGTATTTTTTGTGTACAAGAAGAAACCACACCAGACCAGTGTTATTTTGAAAACTTCACTTTGGAAAAGTACTGAATTGCTTTGTGGAAAGATGCCCTCATTTTAAAAATATTTTATGGCATTGGCATTACGTTACTGTCATATCTAAAGTTGGGCTTGTAGCAAGACAGCAACAAATGAGCAAATGAGTAATTTTTTTCCCATGGAAACCCTTCTGGACTGCACAGGCCACTGTGGCTGATCTCCAAAGTGCCAGGCAGGCCATGCAGGCAGCCCCTGTGCCCCCCTGCCTGGGAAAGCTGACCCCGGTCTGGTTTTCTGCACGGGGTTTTGTCCCTGCCCTCCAGCAGGATCACAGCACCAGAGCAGAGGCATGGCATACCTGCAGTGCCTGGGGCCAGCACACAGCCCTGGAAACCCGGGGGCTCAGCTCAGCCTCAGCATCCCGGGATGCTGCTGGGGGCCCCTGGCACTGGGAAGGGAGCTGGCAGCGATCCAGAGTGGGATGTGAAAGGTGTATGTCTGCTGCAATGACAGGAAAGCTGTTCTCTTGAGCGGCGTTATCTCATCTATTTTGCAAATACAAATGTGATAGAAATCTGCAAAATAAGGAATATGCATTAACTTCTGAAAAGTTTTGACTACATATCATTATCTGTAATTTCAGTGCTTTGATTTGCATATTCATAAAAGAAACATGCAGCTCGAATGTGTCAAAGGCTTTCAGATGAGCAGGAACAAAACCAGCAGACTTGCAGGCTCAGGTGCTGAAGATATTGCCAAGGCACCTTTGCTTTCCCTGCTGTCAGAGTGATTTTGTGTCCCTGGGCTGACAAAGCCCTTCCTTGGTCCTGCTTGGGTGAGCTCAGCCCCAGGATGTGAGCAAGAGCTTTGGCTGGGCCGGGTGCTGGAAAGGGAACGTGGCTGGAGAACACAAGGGCCACCAGCACCAGCAGAATGGCTCAGAGGCTTTCCAGCCTGGATGCTGCTTTCCCAGAGCAGCTGTGGCTGCCCCTGGATCCCTGGCACTGCCCAAGGCCAGGCTGGATGGGGCTTGGAGCAGCCTGGGACAGTGGAAGGTGTCCCTGGCCATGGTGAGGGTTGGAAGGAGCTGGGCTTTAAGGTCCCTCCCAACCCCACCATTCCATGATTCTGTGCTGTCCTGGCTCTGAGCTGATAGGAGAGGCCAGCTGGGTGGGCAGAACCCAACAAGGTTTGGGTGCTCAGGCTGGCCGTGCCTCTCCCCACCTCAGTCCGTGGGCACGTTCAGGGGTTTTGTGTGTCCCTGATTTTTCATCCAAGTGACAAAAGCAAGCAAACCTGGAGCTGCTGTCCCTGCAGGCATCGTGGAGGCGTCAGCACCTGTAGCACAGCTGATAACGAGGTGATAAAAAGTGCAGGTGACTCGGCTTTAAACTTCTTTCCATGCCTTTAAGCTGCTGAGTAGGTGAAGCCACTGCAGCCGCCACTGCACCCAGCCACCCTCCGTGCTGCTCCGGTGTCACAGTGATGAGATTCCAGTGCTTTTGGGGCTCCTGTGGCTCGTATCTGAGTGCTTCAATATTTATAATGCCTGAGCTACACCCTTCCCTTCCTTTTCCTTATCCTCTCCCTTTACAGAGGAAGAACTCATGGAGGTGGGGTCCCTGGAGAGATGCAGCACCCAGGATCTCACCCAAGCACTTGTACCCAGCTGCAGCAGCACCCACTGGCTCAGACATTGTCAGGAGGCCGGAACAAAGCCAGTTGCTGTCTAAGGAAAGCAGGTGTGGCAGCAGGAAAAGGGGAAAATGTTATTTTTCAATTTCCCTCTGACATTTTTTCAGGCAGAGAGCAGTGGGGTTTTTTAACAACAGAGAGCAAAGCAGAGCTGACAGGCTCAAGTATACCCTGGTCTTCAGCGTTGGTTTGGGTGGAGAGTGTGAATTTCTGCTTGTAAAAATAAAACGTTCTGGTTTTGAAAGCGTAACCCTTCCCCCCCTCCCAGCCAGCAGAGTTAACCCTCAGCTTGGGGCTTTAGTTCTGGCACTAAAGCATCTCCTGTCCTAAGGGATCCCAGGTCTGGAGGGAACTTCAGACTCTGGCATCACCTCAGGGAAGTCCCCCTGTCACCCCCATCACTCTGCAGCCTCCCTGGCACGGGGATCATGTCACATCTGGGAAAGCCAGTCAGCAGCCAGAGCAGCTGGAAGCCCAGAACCAGCAGCTGGGGGCAAAAAGATTCCCAGAGGCTGCAGAACTGAGGCCTGCAAGGGGAAAGGGCTGAGCTGGACCTGCCCATTCCAGTTGCAAAGGCTGAACCTGATGCCTCAGGTTTTAGTTGTTATATTTTTCAGATTCTCTGCTGCTTCAGTGTGCACTTCTGAGCTTCATAAGAGGGGATGGTGAGCTCTCTGCACAGAGCAGGGAGACAAAACAATTCCTTCTCCAGCTGGGGACTAAGGACAAATTATCCAAATCTCAGGCCCAAGAGCACAAACAACGTGGGCTGGAGAGAGAAAAACAAGCAGGATGGGACTGCATGGGCTGGAGCTGGAATGGGACAATGAACTGCAATGTGCAAATGGAGCAGAGCTGATCACAGTGAGAGCCCCCGGGAGCGCTCGTGCATTTTGGGACCATTTGGGTTCATCTTGGGTGCAGCCCTGGCTGGGTTCTTGTGCTGCCCAAGGTGCATCCATTGAGGCCTTTTAATAAATCCCTGCTTTATTCTCTAGCTCTGTCCAGCCCCTGTTCTAGGGCAGCCTGCACAAGGCATCAAACCCATCCCTGAACACGAGCTGCTGGTCCCTCTCTGCCTTACAGGGCTCAGCACTTTCTTTTTCCAAGCAGCTGCAAAGTCTCTCCTCTGGCCAGTGGCCACTTACTTATGTGAGGCAAAAAATGAGCCTTTGGCTTTAAAGGGAAGGCTGCAAATGGAAATGCTGCATGCTCAGAAAGCAAAGCCAAGCACCCAGAACTGAAGATGTGTGGCTGTAAATACAGGCTTTTCTTCATTCACTCTATGGGTGTCACGAGTGAGGATTTCTGGACATTCATCAACTCCAGGGTACCAAGCTGTGCCTAAAACTGCTGGTACCAGGGCCTGGAGGGTCACTGAGCAGTGAGAAACTGGGCCCAGGGATGTGCCCAGTGCAGTGGGGCTGACCTGGATGCACTAGGGCCTTCCTTGGCTACAAGAAGGAAATTGAGGGGTTGGAGTGTGTCCAGGGAAGGGAACAGAGCATCAGGAGCGGCTGGGGGAGCTGGGAAAGGGGCTCAGCTGGAGAAAAGGGGGATCAGGGGGGACCTTGTGGCTCTGCACAACTCCTGACAGGAGGGGACAGCCGGAGGGGTCAGGCTCTGCTCCAGGGAACAGGGACAGGAGGAGAGGGAACGGCCTCAGGCTGGGCCAGGGGAGGCTCAGATTGGATTTTAAGGAACATTTCTTCATGGAAAGGGTGGTCAGGCAGTGGAACATCTGTGCAGGGCAGTGGTGGAGTCCCCATCCCTGGAGGTGTTCAGAAGACGTGTAGATGTGGCCCCTGGGGACAGGGTTAGTGGTGAACATGGTCCTGCTGGGTCAGTGGTTGGACTGGATGGTCTTGGAGGGCTTTTCCCACCTGGGTGGCTCCATGACTGTGGGATGCAGTGGGCAGGATGGGCTACAGGGTGCACATCCACAGCCCAAATCTGCCCTCCCTGGCCCATTGTCCTGTTGGACCTCTGTCCTACTCCACAGGACAGGATCACCTTCCTCAATACCAGCTGCTGCTGTCCCCCCTTTCCCATGTTCTATCTTGACCTTTTCACCTCCTCTGGCCCTTGGACAATGCCCAGGTTCTCTTATTCAGTCCCAAGTTTCCATAAGAAGAACCCTTCACCCACTCCTTCCTTTTCACGTGTCCCTGGTGAGCAGCTCCTCCATGGGATCCCACGGTGACAGGGACACTTCCTTGACACCCCTGGTAGTCCAAGAGCTCAAATCTGGCCAGGTGCCACATCCAGGTCCTCTGAGTCTGATTCATGCATCTATTTTAGCCACTCACCTGTTTCCCTTACAAATAATCACACATGACATTTTGCAATAAATTACAAAGAAAAGAATTCAAAAGCTTTTGTTAAAATGAACCATTTCTTTCAAACGAGAGTGGTGTTTTCATTGAGCAGCAGAGGGAGGGAAAAAAAGCACATCCAAGAGCTTTTGAAACCAAGAAAGTTCACATTAAAGCAGCAAACAGACCAGGGACTGGAAAGTGACATCAGCTGAACACCAACCTCCCCTCCTTGGGCACATCCCAGGACTCCAAAGGCAAAGGAAAGGATTTGATGAGTAGCTACAGCCTGCAAGCCAAGGGCTTGGACAGCCAGTGCTCCTCATTCCTGCCTGAAACCAGCCTTCCTGGGTACACTTTCCAACTGTTTTTTGCAGGTCTTTGTGTTCTCTGAAGTTGTTTGAACCTCCAGCACTTGCATCCAGGGCTGCAGTTCAGGCAGCAGAAGGAAATGGTCCAGCTGGCAGTGGGAACAATCCAAATTGTCATTTAAAAATAATTTCCAATTTATTCCCTTCTCTGTGCTGCTCAGATGGGAGTTAAATTGATTTTTTTACACTGCCCTCATTTAATGTACACAGCGCTCTCTCTCTCTCTGCATCACTGGAAGGAACCTATGAAAATCAGTTAAATAAACACATCTGTGCTCAGAGCCCTGCAAACACGGAGTGGGCGACTCCCAGGGGAAACCAGGGGGGTTGGCAGAGTCCAGGAACAGAGCTCCCAGCTATGGAGGGACTTGAGGACATCACGCCCAGAGCAAGTGATAATCCTAACCCTAATCCTAACCCTAATCGCCTCCAGGGATGGGATTCACTCTGGTGAGACCCCACCTGCAGAGGTGCCTCCAGCTCTGGGAGAAGGACATGGAACAGTTGGAGCAAGCCAGAGGAGGCCACAAAGTTGATTAGAGGGATTGCTGTGAAGAAAGGCTGAGGGCATTGAAGTTGTTTAGCCTGGAAAAGAGAAGGTTTTGGGGAAACCTAAATCCCTTTCTGTGCCTGAAGGGAGCCTGCGAGAGAGAGGGAGAGAGACTTGACAAGGGCCTGCAGTGACAGGACAGGAGGGAATGGCTTCACACTGGCAGAGAGTGGGTTCAGCTTGGGTGCTAGGAAGAAATTCTTTACTCAGAGGATGGTAGAACCCTGGCACAGGCTGCCCAGAGAAGCTGTGGCTGCCCCTGGATCCCTGGAAGCGCCCAAGGCCAGCTTGGACAGGGCTTATGGGTGACCTCAGATCTCTGCCAGTCCTCTTGGAAGAGGATAACGCCAGGAACTGCTCCCATTGCCCTGGAGAATCAGCCAAAGGTTTCAGCCAAAGGTTCCAACCAAAGGCTTCTGGACTTTTCTGCTGGGAGAAACACAATGGCACTTTCTTGGTGGGTGCCAATGAGGGAAGGAGGGGAGGGAGGGGAGGGAGGAAAGGAAAGGAAAGGAAAGGAAAGGAAAGGAAAGGAAAGGAAAGGAAAGGAAAGGAAAGGAAAGGAAAGGAAAGGAAAGGAAAGGAAAGGAAAGGAAAGGAAAGGAAAGGAAAGGAAAGGAAAGGAAAGGAAAGGAAAGGAAAGGAAAGGAAAGGAAAGGAAAGGAAAGGAAAGGAAAGGAAAGGAAAGGAAAGGAAAGGAAAGGAAAGGAAAGGAAAGGAAAGGAAAGGAAAGGAAAGGAAAGGAAAGGAAAGGAAGGAAATCTGGGTGGTTATGATGACAACATAGCTTGAAAGAAGGTGCACCAGCTCCAGCCCCAGGGATGGGGCTGTCCAGACACCGTGCAGCCTCCAGGGGAGCTGGAACAGCAGAAACAACACCCTGAAGTGGAAATCACCCCTGGATTTGCCCCCCTGGAACTCCAGGAGTTATACAGGAAATGATGGATGTTTAAAGGGAGGTGGGAAGAACACAAACCTCCCTTTTTGGGGCCTGTTTTCCATACTGACCCTAAGTGTTTGTTGGATGAAGACCACGCTCCCGGAGCTATGGAGCTAATGGCTCTCAAGGAGCCACCATCTCTTTGCTGATGGCTCGTAAAGCTCAGCTATTCAACCACCAGGAAAACATGAACAGAGACTTCATAAAGGCACATTTCCAATATACAAAAAAATTAATGAATTTGTCTGCTATCCTGCCTGCAAGACACATTAATTTTGATAGACAGCACTCAAGGCTTTAAGAGCCAGTTCTGCAGAGGGTGGACAGAGAGAAAGCAAAGGAGAGTAAACAGAAGAGAGATTTCTAAGTGCCCATGACATTTGTTCAAATACTTTATTTCAATCAGCTTAAAAGGGAAACATAAAGCTGAGCTTGCTCCTAGGAAAGGGAATGAAATTGAAAACCAAGTAATGCACTGAGAGCAATTCAAAGGGAGCTGAGAGGCACCATCTGCTGCAGAGAGGGCACAAGCAGCCCCAACAAGGGCTGGGTTTTGCTCTTCTCATGATATTTTTGTCTCCAAACACCATCTCGCATTGTCTTGTCTGGAGAAGAGAAGCCACTCCAAAAAGCCAGTGTCTGAACACCACTTAGGAGAGTTTCACCTGCATAGACTAAGGGATTTCACACTTATTTTGCCAAATCCTTGAGGTGAGGGTCCAGGCCAGACCCTGCCCTTTAGGAGACCATCCACGGTTCAAAGCTCGTGTTTGATTCTAGGAAGACCAAGAACCATTAGCAGGAAAAAGGGTGGGGGGGGAAGCAAGAACTGAAATATCATCTCAGAAAAGGTGTGAAATTCCACTTTGGCGCTAAAAATTTCCTCTTTCCAGTTCTCCAGCCTCTTCCATGAGCACACTGAGAGGAGGAGCAGTGTGTGATGTCTGATCTGGGTGTCCTTTCCTGGGCAAAACCATCTGGTTCCACTGGGAAGCAAGATTTGGTGAAAGCTGTTCTGGTTCCAATCCCATAATATCCCCTCTCCAAATCCCATCGCATGGCAAGGCAGGGCTCTGCCTCCAAGGCATCAAACCACAGCTCCAAGGGGGGTAATGAGGTGGAAAAGTGGATTTTGGGGCAAAGTGATACCTGTGGCTTGGTTTCCAAGGAAAGTTGTAATTTTTTTGTTTTGTTTGGAAAATAGAAACCCATCAAGCTGATGAAGAGGGAAGGCTGTTTGTGACCACCTTCTACAGTAGCCTGTGGGGTAAAAAGTGTATTTGTTCAGCAATGTAATTTACTTTTTGCAACAGAAGAGAAAGGTGAGGCTATTGATTTATCATTATTTTCTATTTGTTTGCTCCTTTTTTACATCCATTTCGCTCCCTGGGTTTCCTTTATCTGAAAGCTGTCTCTGACAGGACCCAATACATTCAGCATTTCTATAAATATGTAAATATAAGATCTGTATGTGTAAACACACCCGCATAAATCAAATGGTAATGATGTGTGTATCTATATTTGTGTACATATAAAAGCTAAATTATCTCCAATTTATCCAATGCCCTTTCTATCTCCTATGTGCTTCCTATGTATATACAGTCTTCATTTTAATATGAAAACAGCATCTATGAGGAATACAGATAAAAGACTAAAAAGCCTTCCTGGTGGATAAGTCACTCCTAATTCCTTAATTTCTTTCTGCTTGTTCCCCAAAGCAAGCAGTGGAAGATACATAAATAAGTCTGCACATGTTTATTTAACCTCCCTGTTCAGCCAGTTTTAGTGGGGTTTATATCCAAGATACCTGCACTGGTGCCAGGAGGAGTCTGTGGTTGTCCCAGGAGCTGGTGCTTTGGTCCTGATCCAGAGCAAACCTTGGAATCAGGAGCAGGAAAATAAGGATGCACCAGACAAGGTGAAGACTGAGAGGAATTAAAACACAGAGCAAACCTTGGAATTATGAGCAGGAAAATAAGCTTACCTCACACCAGGGAAAGGCTAAGAGGAATTTAAATATCCCAGGGAGATCTTGAGCTGAGTGGTCCTTGAGATGAATTTTCCTTGAGCTGAATTTTTCCACCTTCCCTTTCCCCCCTGCACAGAGTTAATTCTCAACCTTCTCCGGCTGCAAGGAAAGTAAAGCAGAGGAGAAAATTCTCTCTCCTTGTTAAAAACTGGGAGATTCCCAGCAGTGCACTGAGATCCAGATTTTGTTCCAAATGGAGTCTTGGGGTCACCACGGTCTCTGCTGCCCCCTCCACCCTCTGCCCATCTCCTGGGAAGTTTTTACTGGAGCAAGGAGGAAAGCTCCTCCCATAAAGGGTAGCCCAGGGTCTGCGGTGTTTTGTGTCAGCAAACGCTCAAAGGGCCAAATGCTCCTGGAAATGGGCACAAGAACCCAGAAAACCAGCGAGGTCAGCTCAGATGATGCCTGAGCATCTTGAGCCTAAAAACTGCAGCTCATTCTGGCTCTTTTCAGGATTTAACAGTGCCCCAGCCAGGCTGAAGTTCTGGATTCATCACAGAATCATCCCAGAATGGTTTGGGTTGGAAGAGACCTTAAAGATCTCATTCCATCCCGTTGGGCAGGGACATCTTCCACTGTTCCAGGCTGCTCCAAGCCCTGTCCAACCTGGCCTTGAGCACTTCCAGGGATCCAGGGGCAGCCACAGCTGCTCTGGGCACCCTGTGCCAGGGGTCTACCGCCCTCACAGCCAGGAATTCCTTCCCAATATCCCATCCATCCCTGCCCCCTGGCAGTGGGAGCCATTCCCTGTGTCCTGTCCCTCCATCCCTTGTCCCCAGTCCCTCTCCAGCTCTCCCGGAGCCCCTTTAGCCCTCGAAGTGCTCTGAGCTCTCCCTGGAGCCTCCTTTCCTCCAGGCTTTCCCAGCCACAGCTGCTGTTGACCTCCCGGCCCGTCTGTGCCGGGCAGCAGCGGGATCATTCGTAGGATGACTGAGGGAGACGCCGGCACGCTCAATTTCTCCCCGGTTAGAGGCAAGGTACGAAAGTGGGGCTCAGCCGAGCGGATTTCCCGCGAGCAGGAGCGCGTCCCGGCGGGATGCGGAGCGATGGAGCTGCCGCACGCCACGAGCTCCCCCTGCAGCGCCCGGGCCACAGCGCCTGGGGGACCAAAGCCACCACCTCCAGCCAAAATCCCCCTCTGGAGCCCCAAAACTGCCCCTCGCCATTGACACGGTGCCAAGCCGGAGCACGGGTGACCCCCGGGGTGGAAGGAGATGCTGGGAGAGTCTCCTCTCCCTCTTTATCCCATTTGCCGTGCCCGTGTTTTAGCAGTACCTAAAAGAACAGCAGCCAGAGCTGTGGGCTCTGCTGAGGGGGTCCCTCAATGAGGGTGACAGGGACAGACCAAGCCCCCACATCCCCCTGCTGCCACCTGCCTCCAGCAGCCAGCCCCCACCTTCCTGCTCTGGCCACGTTTCAGGAGTATTTGTGCAAACTGTGCTTATTTTGCACTCTCTGGCCATAGATGTAATGGAAGGGGGGAAAAAAACACTGATATTTTGGGATACCTTTTTCAGAAACAGACATTTCCAAAATTTCCAGAGCTCTGGCATCATTTTGGCTAGAGAGCTGCACTCTGGCCCGTTGCTGGTGGCTTTGATGCAATTTTGGATTTGCTCTCTAATGGAGAAGGGAGCTATTTATGTATTTATATATTTATAGCTCTGCTGGGCTGTGCTGGGCATTAACACCATCCTGGAGCCAAGAACCTCAATTCCTGCTTTAGGCTAAAATGACATGGATATCAGAGCCACCCCACCAGGGAAAAGGGCAGGCTGAGGAGGTTGGGAATTTCCAAAGGAAATCCCCCTTGGCTGCAGGATATGGATGGGCTCGAGCCCAGGTTGTAGGGCTGGGAGTCCTCAGCTCCCTGGTCCCGGTGTTTTGGTGCAAATGTGAGCAAAGCCACACCAGCACAGGGGATGCTGGACATGCAGTGTCACTGCCAGGGGCTCTGCAGACAATTTGCACTTCTCTTGCTTCCCTCTAAACATAAAGGTTATGGGAATTACCATCCACTCCACTCTCACTGCCCTGAGCTGGGATAGCATCCCTGGGGTGGGGATGAGCTGCGGGGTGGTGGAGCCAAGCTGCAGTGCCCAGGTCCTGTGTTATCCCTGGCTCTCAAGAGATCCAGGATATTTCCTCCAAGATATCCATGGGATGACTTCTCCCTGCTGCAAGGATGCCCTAGAACAGAGACCGGACATAGCTAAAGAATAAAGTAAATATTTATTAAAAGGCCTCAGTGGATGCACCTTGGGCAGCACAAGAGCCCAGCCAGGGCTGCACCCAAGATGAACCAAAATGGTCCCAAAATGCACGACCGCTCCCGGGGGCTCTCACTGTGATCAGCTCTGCTCCATTGGCACATTGCAGTTCATTGTCCCATTCCAGCTCCAGCCCATGCAGTCCCATCCTGCTTGTTTTTCTCTCTCCAGCCCACGTTGTTTGTGCTCTTGGGCCTGAGATCTGGATCATTTGTCCTTGGTCCCCAGCTGGAGAAGGAATTGTTTTGTCTCCTGCTCTGTGCAGAGAGCTCACCATCCCCTGATATGAAGCTCAGAAGTGCACACTGAAGCAGCAGAGAATCTGAAAAATATAACAGCTAAAACCTGAGGCTTCACACAGAGGGTTTTCCCTGGGCAGCAGATTACTTCAGCCCCAGGTCTGTGCTCTCCCCTGGAGAGCAGGGGCACAGAGTGCCAGCAGCATCCAGGGATGCCATCTCCCTTCCCTCAGCACTCTGGTGAAGTCAGAAATATTTCCGGGTGTTTTGCCGGGAGAGATTTCCTGGGACAGTGCTGCCAGTCTGCCCTGGCTGGGTGTGGGCATGGCAGGGTCACCACAGGCAGTGTGCAGCAGCTGGAGGAGGGAGAAATAACAGTTCCCAGAATAGAATCACAGAATATCCTGAGGTGGAAAGGACCCACAAGGATTATGGGAGTCCAACTCCTAACCCTGCACAGAACAACTCCAAGGATCCCACCACGTGACCCATTAGGGCATCCCAGCAGCAGAGGTGTCAGAGCAGGGAGGATGCAGCCTGTGGGTTTGGGTCAATTTTTCCCTTTCTCTCTCCATTCCTAGGTAAGGTTCCCCCCTCCACAGGGCAGAGAGCGCCCACAAGAAGGATTCAGGCTGGGGTATCCCAAGGGGGTGTTTTTACCCCACATCTCAGTGCTGCCAGCAGGCAGGACACTGAGATGCCCCAGACTGAGCCCCAAAACCCAGAGAGAGCCATGAAACAGCCCCAAAGCTCTGAGCTGCCCCAGCACTCTCAGGCTCCTGTGGCTGCCAGGATATCCCTCCGTGCCCTGTGCTTCAGCTCTGCTCCTCCCTGGACAGTCCTGCACCACCAGGACACAAGCTGTCCCTTGTCTGGGCGTGCCAGGGCACAGGCATGGGGACATGGAGGTCCAGCCAGCTGCTCCACACCTGGAGCAAGGTGCTTTTCCCAGGGTATCCCAGCCCTGCCTCCCACACCAGGCAGGTTCAGACACCTGGACTTTTCCACTGAGGACGTCACCCATTGCCTCTTGCTGGGTACAAAACCTTGGGTATCCTGTAGGGAAAAATACAGCTTCTTTCTTCTCTCCCTTTTTCCAAAGTTTTCTGCAAACACATCCCTTTTCACCACTGGGGAAATGCTGACTCGCCAGCACTGTTTTTTAGCCCATTTACAAAATTCAAACCAAGGAAAACTTCAGCCAACATGCTTTTCTCCATGATTTTCTCTTTGCCAAAAGCTCAAAGCCTTCCCCAAAAGCTGCTGCAGCTCACAGGACTACACGTGTCCCTGCAGTCCAGGGGGATGTGATGCCATGAGGACGTCCCTGCTGACACTGGAGCTTCGGCTGCTGCCACCAGACTCCTGCAGGGTCCTGGGGCTCCCCTGCAGCCCACCCTGCCCTGCACCAGCCCAGTCCCTCCATCTCCAGCATTTTTCAGTGGATGTGCATGGCTCCAGGTGCACAGCAGGGTTCAGCTCATCCACGCTGCTCCCCCAGGCACATCACAGGAACGTGGAGGAGCTGGAGGCAGCCCAGTCCTGGATCACAGAATATCCTGAGCTGGACCTGATGCCTCAGGTTTGAGCTTTTCTATTTTTCAGATTCTGTGCTGCTTCAGTGTGCACTTCTGAGCTTCATATCAGGGGATGCTGAGCTCTCTGCACAGAGCAGGGAGACAAAACAATTCCTTCTCCAGCTGGGGACCAAGGACAAATGATCCAAACCTCAGGCCCAAGAGCACAAACAACGTGGGCTGAAGAGAGAAAAACAAACAGGATGGGACTGCATGGGCTAAAGCTGGAATGGGACAATGAACTCCAGTGTGCAAATGGAGCAGAGCTGATCACAGTGAGAGCCCCCGGGAGCGGTCGTGCATTTTGGGACCATTTTGGTTCATCTTGGGTGCAGCCCTGGCTGGGCTCCTGTGCTGCCCAAGGTGCATCCACTGAGGCCTTTTAATAAATCCCTGCTTTATTCTTTAGCTCTGTCCAGCCTCTGTTCTAGGGCAGCCTGCACAAGGCATCACAGTGCCCACAAGGGTCAGCAAAGACCAGCTCCTGGCTGTGGCCATGGGCTGTGCCCCCATCCCTACCTGCAGAAGGTGGCAGAACTGCTGGCATCACTTCCTGGGCTCCTCTGGCTCGTTCTTCACTTTGCTGCACAATATTTCATCATCCACCTCACTGAAATGTATATTTCCCTTTTAAGAGCTCTCCTAGAATAATATATTTTTTTATTATCGTGACAGTGAGGGCTCCTGTTGCCATGGCTACATGCCCTTTGCTGGAGCAGGAGCTTTCTGGGTATTGGAAATTCCACAATTTTTCCTGATCTACGTGGTTTGATTTTATTTTATTTTAATTTTATGTTTATTCCCATTATCATCTGCTGAAACAACAGGTTATGTATATTGCATTTGGATGTGTCACCAGTACAGCAAAGCCTTCAGAAACAACCTTCTGCTTTCAGAAGGAATTATTTTGGGGAGGAAAATATCTCCCATGCAGCATTGATAATATGTAATATAACAAAACCACAGGAACTCTGAATAGGTCTCATCTGTATCTCACCACATCATACATTAAATCCCATTTCTGAACTCCTGAATGAATGTTATAAAACCAAAGCAAATTTTCTGTGCTTTTCATCTTATTGCTGTAAAACAAACCTTTATCTTCTGGTTGTCAATTGAGCCCCACTCAGGACTGAGCCTCTTGAAAACTCATTTATTTGGGAACACATGGAGGGAAATTAAATGGATGTATTAAATAGATAGATAGATAGATAGATAGATAGATAGATAAAAAGAACAGCTCAGTTTTTTGCTCCAGCATTTCCTTACAGACAAGTGCCATAACGTTTACATTTAGAAAGGGATCACACATAGACAAGGACATTACAGCAATTTTCCCAAAGGTTTTCATTCCTTGGGATATTTCATGGTGCAGGATTGTGCTCTTCTTCTGCTGTCAACACACACTGGGAGGGAGCAGGGATGTGCCCATTATACAGAAAGGGAAACTGAGGCACAAAGCCAACCCATCCCTGCTCCCAAAGAAAATGAGTAGCAGAATTGAGGTGAAAACCTCTGGATTTCTGCTGAATTTTCTCCCTGTGTTTTTAGTAACAGCATCCAAACCACTGCCTCCTTGTCTCCTGCTGAGGAGGATGATCCAGGTGTCACCTGTGGGTTCTTTTCCCTGTTCTGTCAGGAGCAGGGATGCTGCATGAGACCCGTTTGCTTCCCTCCCTCTGTACTCTCAGCTTTTATTGTATTTTATTTTTAAGTAAAAATAGTAGAAATAAGAGAGCAAATAGTCCAGAAACTTGAAGATTTGCCTACAGTAAGGCAAAAGGAAGCCTTAAAAGGAAGCAGGTGAAGTGAGGTACTGAGAGGATTTAGCTGAAGCACACAGGAGAGTCCTGGGAGGGGAGGTGAAGCTCCTGGAGAGTGTGTAATGGCAAGGAAGCAGCAGCTGGGGAAAGGAAAAATAGGAATGTCCTCACCTGGGGACGGGAAATGAGGGAAAAGGTGTTTATATTCCACCTCAGCCCTGTGGAGAGGCCAGCTCTGCCTGGAACAGAGGCAGGGAGAGGCAAAGGGACATGCCAAAGGGACTGAGGAACAGCTCCAGCTGGACTGAGGTCCCACCTGGGCACAGCATCTCCCTGCCCACACCAACCTGCTCTGTGTCCCCACAACAAGCTGCACCAAGGGAAATACAGGTTGAATATTAGGAAAGAGTTTTTCACAGAAAGAGTGATAAAGTTCTGGAATGGCTGCCCGGGGAGGTGGTGCAGTCACCATCCCTGGGTGTGTTTAACAAAGCCTGGATGTGGCACTGGGTGCCAGGGTTCAGTTGAGGTGTTGGGGCTGGGTTGGACTCGAAGATCTTGGAGGTTTCTTCCAGCCTGGTCATTCTGCGAATTCAGTGATTCTGTGAATTCTGTGACTTCTGTGAATTCTGTGTTGAAGGAGATTTCCACCCAAGGACATGGCTGAACACTTCCCCACCAGCTGCCCTGTTATTTTGGGGGAGAGTCTCCCTGAGAATGTCACAGGTTCCCCCAATTTGCTACACCTCTAATTCCAACGGGAGAAGAGGGTTACCCATGACTCATTTCTCCTGCCATCCATGAGATTCCACATCATGTCCTGTTCCCATGGAGATGTCACATGGGCCACCTGGAAGGGACCCAGCACCCGGCACTGGGGAGGCAGAAAAGGATGAACAAGCGTTTTCCAGAGGGAATGAGAAGAGCAGGAACATGGGAGAAAGCAGCAGCCCAGTGGGCACAAGGGAAATTATCAATTATCAGGTCCTGCTTCCCATCCCTGGCTTCCAGCAGCACCCATGGAGCAGTATGGGGTGTTTGGGTACCCTAAGCACCAACCCACATTTGAGAGCTGACCATATTCAAAGTGCAATTTTTAGGTGCAATTTAATAAAGGTGAGAAATAAGCCTTAAAAAAAAAAAAAAACTGCTTTTCACAGAATCATGGAATACCCTGAGTTGGAAGGGACCCACAAGGATCATCAAGTCCAGCTCCTGGCCCTGCACAGGACAACGCTCAGAATCCGTAGTTGTGACACAAATGCTGATCCCAGTTCTCATATCAAATCCTAAACGGATGTCCCTGCACAGAACTTTGGTTCTTCAGGAAAGCAGCTCATGGAGCAACACTGGGAAAATACAGCGAGAGCATTTTGCGTAGCTTAAGTTCTGTAATTAAAACAAATGTGTTAATTTATTCAAGTATTGCATTAGCAAAGGAAGAAAAGATTCAGAGTATTTTGGACTGTTTAAGGCTATTTCTGGGATGAGGCTGTTCCCAGGCAGGGGAGAGGGAGCTCTGCTGCCCTGGTTTGCAGCCTGAGTGCTCTGTTTGGTGGAGGCAGGAGGAGCACTGAACATCACGAGCAGCAGTGTGGGAAACCTTGTCCAGACACTTCCTCAATGGATTGAACTCCATAAAGTGGGAAGCTATCCCATGGGAGAAGACACTGCACGAGGACAAGGGGGATGGAGGTAGGACCTGGGGGCTCCCAGGGGTGTTTTGGCTCCCAGAACATCCCAGTGTCCCACTGGGACATTGGCTTTTATCTTCATCAGGCAAACATTTGGGCTTGGTTCCCCTGGAGAAAGGTCTGGAAAAGCCCATCCCTGTCCAGGGAAGTGCATGAGGATGGCACAGCCAAACTGCCACCATGGGGCACATGGCACAAACTGCCACATGTGGGGCTGTGGAGCCAGGGATGTGCCAAGGGATGCACCATGGGATGTGCCATGGGATGCAGTGAGGGATGTGCCATGGGATGCACCATGGGATGCACTGAGGGATGTGCCAAGGGATGCGCCAAGGGATGTGCCAAGGGATGTGCCATGTGATGCACTGAGGGATGTGCCATAGGATATGCCAAGGGATGTGCCAAGGGATGCACCAAGGGATGCACTGAGGGATGTGCCATAGGATGTGCCAAGGGATGTGCCAAGGGATGCACCAAGGGATGCACTGAGGGATGTGCCATAGGATGTGCCAAGGGATGTGCCAAGGGATGCGCCAAGGGATGCGCCAAGGGATGCACTGAGGGATGTGCCATGGGATGTGCCAAGGGATGTGCCAAGGGATGCGCCAAGGGATGCACTGAGGGATATGCCATGGGATGTGCCAAGGGATGCACCGAGGTATGCACCGAAGGATGCACCGAGGGATGCACCGAGGGGTGTGCCATGGGATGCACCAAGGGATGCACTGAGGGATGTGCCAAGGGATGCACCAAGTGCTCACTTTCCAGGGAAGGATTCAGCCGAGGCTGAGCGAGAGGAAACATCCTCATTACAGCCTCGGATCCCTAACATTTAACACAGCCGACCCACTCCCCCAGGGCTCCCTCCTGGGGAAGATCTCTCCTGTTTACACCCATCAAATGCCAAATCCAGTTTCCTCGTGCCCTGATGGGGTGATGTGGGTGGGATCACACGAACTCCAGGTGAATATTGACTTTCCAATGACACTGTTCCAGCCCAAACACCACTCACTGCACCGGGCAGCCGAAGGGGGCCGGCATGCCGGCAGTCCAGCAGAGGAATTATTTGATTCCCCTGCCCTGCAGCATGCTGTCTGCCAGGAAATTTTCATTTGGTCTCTCCAACTCGAGAACCAATTGTAAATGTCAGTGCTAAACACTCAGATTTAAGTGTTGGGTTGTCTTGTTTGATTACGGCACCGAAAGGTCAGAGCTGACTAATGGAAGTACAAGCGGTGTCAGGAGGGAAACTGTGTTCTGACAGGGGTGAGCAAACACCTGGGGACAACCTAATCACTCTTCCTGCTGCATCTCTCTCTTCCCTCTCCAGCTCCTTCAGTCAGGGCTGTTTTTCAGGTCTTACAACCTGGAAAAGCCATTTCTGGGGAAAATTCCTGCTCGTGATGTTTCCCTGGGCTTCCCTGTGGAGGAAAGAGAGCTCATCTCACCATGGCCTGGCTGGATTTTCTCCCAAAGGGGAAGGGATTGAACCAGAACTGGGCTGCTGTCACCCCCACTGGCATCACCCATCTCTCTCCATGCATGGCTTGGGCTTTGATGCCAAAGTCTCTGTGTCTCCACTTCCATTCCCCATTTCTGGCCTGCTCTGGCAGCCAGCATCCCAAGAGCTCCACAGAGTAGAGAGCAGAACAGGCCTGTTTTCCCTCCTCCCTTCCCATTCCACATGCCTCACACACCTTTGAATTCCCCTTGCCCTGAGCTGTTCCAGTTGTGGTGACCAAATAAAACTCCAGCTGCCTCAAAGTGACCAAGCTGTGAAAATCTGCTTTAACCTGATGATTCCCATCACTCCAGGTCTGTAAGCAAGTTCAGTATATTTATTTTAAAGCTGCTTTTAAAAATACTAGTCCATCTGCCTGGCACAATAAAACCCTTAGGAGCTTCTACTCCTCTCCAGAGAACAGCGTGGTGGTCCCAAGCAGGAATGTTCATCACTCCATACAGATGCCATCCTGCACTGGCATCCAGTCCCTGCTGCCCACCCCAAAATCTTCCCTGGGCAGAGAAATTCAGTGATTCCAGATGTCTGAATGTTTCTGACATTTACATCAATGAGCATTGGAAATTTTAGGAAAACTAGGAGTGTTAGGGGATAACTGCAGTGTTTTTTCCCCAAGACTCTGAGGTCTGTGATGAGCACTGGCCTCAATTTTATGGTACCAGCCTGGAAAACAGCCAGGGTCCCCAGAGTGCTCACAGCACCCCTCCAGACATCTTCCCAGGAATCCAAGATCCTGCTGGGATTAGGGAGAGTTCTCCAGCTACCTGAGCCTCCTTTTCTCCAGGCTGAGCTCCCCCAACCCCTCAGTACAGGAGGCAGTTGTCTATTGACAGGCCCCTCTGCAGGAGCATCCCTGGGGAAAGGATCCTGTTAAGCGACGGATGGTGCCAGAAGGGTGAAAAGGCTGAGAAACCACCATAAAATGTAGAAGGGGAAAAAATCCACACACCATCACCAAATGCAAAGAAAGCCAAGAAAATAAATATCCAACTCCAAATGGAGCTATTTCCTCCCAAGCTCAGGCATGGAGCAGCAGCGCTGGGAAAGTCAAAGCAGTTTGTGGCCCATAAGATTAATAGGAAATCTGTTCTGGATTGGGAACGATTCCCTCTTTTATTGCAATGAACCCCAAAGAGTAATGGCTGCAGGGCAAGAAGAGGAAGGTAAATTGCAGTAATAATGTGTTTCCTTGTGCTGACATGCTTTTGATCATAGAAAAATACACCATGTGTTTCTAAATTACTTGTTGTATTGATTTAACAGTTAGGAATGGGGGCGGAGGGGATCTCTTTTTTTTCTTTTGCAAATCCATTTTGCAAGGTCTCCTGGAAATCTGACAGTTATGTGCAATAAGAAGGGCTTGTTAATCATAAAAGATTCCTGCTGTCAGCCATGGGGCTGTGCTGGGAGGAACGGGACATCCCCTTCCTCTCCATCACCCTGTCCTGCCAGCAGCTGTGCAGCTGAGTGCTGATGTACCCAATAGGAATTATTTCTTACACCAAATAAACTCTTACTGTGCTGCTTCTCCCCTGTGAGGGTGGGGAGGCTCTGGCACAGGGTGCCCAGAGGAGCTGTGGCTGCCCCTGGATCCCTGGAAATGTCCAAGGCCAGGCTGGATGGGGACTGGAGCAGCCTGGCACAGTGGAAGGTGTCCCTGCCCATGGAATGAGCTGAGCTGTAAGTTCCCTTCCAACCCAAACCTGTGGTTCCACGGCTCCTCCCGGCCCAGATCACACCCACCTCACTGCCCTTATTGCTCTCTGTAGATTTCCTTCCTTTCTTTGCAACTTCTCCCCTTGCACCCCAAAGGCTGCCACAGCACCAGGGTCCCTGCCCTGGGGAGCAGTTCAGCACATAGCAAAAGCACATGTGTCACCCCAATACCTCCCTCAAGGCTCCCCCTTCACAGGGCAGCAGGATACCTGACATCATTGAAAACCACAGAAGCAGAGAAGGTCTGGGTTGGAAGGGAACTTAAAGCCCAGCTCATTCCTCCCCCTGCCATGGGCAGGGGCACCTTCCCCTATCCCAGGTTGCTCCGAGCCCTGTCCAAGCTGGCCTTGGACACCTCCAGGGGCAGCCACAGCTTCTCTGATATTATTTTGCTGCTAATCAGTTGTTGTTCCTCAGCCTGCAGCCTGTTTTAGTCCCTGGCTAATGGCTTTCCTGGGAGACTCCAGGTGCCCCCATGGACAGGGCCAGTCCAGAAGGAGGAGGTTAACCCAGAACTTGGCACTGCAGTGATGCAAACAGCCCTTTCCTGTTTTCTTAACAACTTTCCAAGCCTCTGCTGCTGCTCAGTCAGGCAGTTGCGATTACTGGAAAAATATAAAAAACAAAACACAACTTTCTTGAGTTTGGAAATTATGCCCACCCTCCCCTGAGCATCCTAAAGTGCAGGGAATCCAAACCCACTTGTTCACCATCACAAAAGCTAGTGCTGGCATCAGCATGTCCTTCTCTGCCACTCCCAGCACAGTGTTGGGCATCTTAAAGACATTCTATCCCCACCTGAACCCCTCACAGTGTCCCCAGCACCACCAGCTCACAGCAGCCTCCAGGCAAATCCCTTCCTTCCCCTGGTGGAAAACATACCAAGGCTCAGCCCAGGCACCACCCACAAACTGATTTTCAACTTCTCCAAGTGAAACCAGGAGACAGATCTTGGCTCCTGCTGGTTGTGATCTGGAAAGTTTATTTAACCCCCCCAAAAAAGGCATTTTCATGCAGAATCTTTTGGTTCATAAAAGAAGTCATTCCGCAGCAGCCACCTGACAACCCTCCCCCCCAAACCAAGAAATAAAGTGACCCCAGAGTGCACAAAACCAAACAAACTGTCCAACTCCAACAGAGAAAAGTGGTTCCTATCATTCCATACAATATGGAAAAATTTGGCAAATACAGCTGATCTTGCAGTTCCTGTCCCTTAAGCACTTTAGAGCTGGTTTGGCCTCCAGCCCTTGGGTTGCCTGTCTGGAAAAAAGACACAGGGGTTCTTGTGCTGCAGGACCTGAGGACTCTCTGAGGGGTCCAACCCAGGTGCGGAAGAGCTGCCACATCAGCGTTTGGAAGTGGGCGATATAAATATAAAACATGAATACAAATGGGTTCTTTGTACAGAAAATATCATCTCTCAAGGCACTGGGGTGATGGCCACGTGTCCACTCGTGGGCTTCCAATGGGCTTCTCCAGCCACCAAGGAAGGAGGGGAGGAAGGCACCGGAGAAGTCCTGGTGCTGCCATCCAAGAGGGGTTTCACCCCACTGCTGCCCCCAAACGCCCCGAGGGGGGTTTTTCCTGGCTGGATGGTGCTTCTCCTTGGTGGGGGTGACTGATCCCATAGGGGCTGCAGTCTCCTTGGGATGGCTCAGGGCTGGGTTCGGCCAGGAGGGAGGTGCATAGATGGGCCGGGGGCTTGGGCTGCTCCGGCCGCTGCTGGGCTCCCTCGTCACGCCAGCAGCCCCAGCCGGGTCACCTTGGCGGACAGGAAGGAGTGGATGATGAAGACGATGGTCTTGGGGCAGGAGTGAAGGTCCAATTGCTGCAAAAAAGAAAAGGAGGAATGTTTGCAATGGGGAGGGCTGTTCCTGCAGCAGCCAGCTTTCAGCCAGGTACCACCCAGAGCTCCCCAAACCACCACAGCTTTACTGGGGCCCTGTGAAGGGCTGTGCGCCCTGGCTAGGGTGGGCAGATGGGGCCTCGTGTCACCCCTATGCCAGGCAGGACGCATGCCATGAGCAGGGTGTGTGCTGGACTCCCCCTCTGCCCCTAGGAGCATGGGTGGGGCTGCTGAAGGCAAAGCCAACTCACGATCTCTCCCTCTGGTCCACCAAAGTCCAGGTAGAGCATCTTGATGCCATCATCCGAAGACATCTGCAGCTTCTCGAAGGGCTGCTGGAGCAGGATGGTCCTGCTGAGCCCGGGCTCGCTGGTGGAGATGGTGAAGCCCTTGTCGATGTGGACAGTCAGGGTGCAATCCTGCCCCTTCCACGTGCAGGCTGAGGACAGGGATGAGACAGGCGTGAGCCGGGGGTCCCGCTGCACTCCCTGCGCCCCCCGGGTCCCCACTGACCTGCCGAGACCTCCTGGGCCAGCTCGGCCGCGCCGTGGGTGCCATCCACCAGCAGGCGTGTCCAGAGGGCGAGCTCTCGGGGGCTCTCCAGGCTGAAGAGATGGGTCTGCACGCCCAGGCGGCCGCCGGCACGCAGCGCGAAGGAGCGCTCGGCCTCGTACAGCGCCGAGCCCTTGGCCGGCCCCGAGTGCACCAGCCTGCGGCACGGCCAGCGCTCAGCACCGCGCCCCGCACGGCCCCGGCACCGCCACAGCACCGAACCAGCACCGCACCCCGCACCTCACCCCGCACCACCCCAGTGCTGGACCGCCCCAGCGCTGCACCCCTGCAGCGCAACATGCCAGCGCCAACACAGCACCGCCCAGCACCGCGCCCCTGCACTGCCCCGGCACCACACACCGAACATCCCAGCACTGCCCATCAGCACCGCACCTCAGCATCGCTCCTCGCACAGCTCAAGCCCCGCTTCGCATCCCGCACAGCCCCAGCACTGCTCCACATCCCGCACGGCACCAGCAAACCCCCGGCACAGCCCCCGCACCCCGCACGGCCCCGGCACAGCCCCAGCACAACCCCGCACCCCGCACGGCCCCGGCACAGCCCCAGCACAACCCCGCACCCCGCACGGCCCCGGCACAGCCCCAGCACAACCCCGCACCCCGCACGGCCCCGGCACACTCCTGCACCCTGCACGGCCCCGGCACAGCCTCAGCATTGTCCTACATCCCGCACGGCCCCGGCACAGCTCCGCATCCCGCACGGCCCCGGCACAGCCCCAGCACTGCCCTACATCCCGCACGGCCCCGGTACAGCCCCAGCACAGCTCCGCACCCCGCACGGCCCCAGCACAGCCCCAGCACAACCCCGCATCCCGCACGACCCCGGCACACTCCTGCACCCTGCACGGCCCCGGCACAGCCCCAGCATTGCCGCGCATCCCGCACGGCCCCGGCACAGCCCCCGCACGGCCCCGGCACAGCCCCCGCACTGCCGCGCATCCCGCACGGCCCCGGCACAGCCCCCGCACTGCCGCGCATGCCGCGTGGCCCCAGCGCCTCACCGCGCTCCGCCACGCCGCGGGCGCGCAGCGGGGCCGCCAGGGGGCGCTGCAGCCCCGCGGATGAGGCCCCGCAGCGCCCGCGCTGGAGCCGCCCCCGCCCCAAAACCCCGCCCTGAGCCCACGCCCTCCACCCTGAAACCCCGCCCCAAGCCTCGCCCCGAACCCCTCCTCAAAACCCGCCCTGAAAACCCGCCCCGACACCCGCCCCGTCCCCGCAACTCGGCACCATCCTGCCCATTGCCCTGACACCACCCCAGACATTGTCACCACCCCCGCACTATGGCCGAGACTCTGCCACCAACCCTTGGACACTGTCACCACTTTGGGGGTCTGACACCAGCCCTGGGTTCTGCCCGACTCCAGACGCTAGCACTGCCCCCACCCTATCCTTGAGCAGGGCAGGAGGGCACTGAGCTGGTGGCCCCTACCTGGTGGCGATGAGCGGGTAGCTGTGCGTGGGCTTGCCCAGGGCGTCCCGACTCTGCGGCAGGCTCCCGTACAGCAGCAGCTCCTTCTCTGTGAGCACGGCCAGGAGGTTCCTGGTGCCGGCGCTGGGGAGCTGCAAAGGGACTGGGTCAGGGCTACCGGCAGCATGGTGGCACGGGGTGGCGGGGGACCGGGGGGTACCTGCTCCGTCAGCCAGCCCACGTGCTTGACGTCCCGTCCGGCCACCGTGCCAGCCCCCGCCAGCTGTGCCCGCAGCTCCTCCTTCACCCGCGGCAGCAGCGCGGCCGCGTTGGCCTGGATGGCGCCGAGCCACGACTGCGCCGTGGCCTCATCCTTGGCCCGCAGGAAGAGGGCAACGCGCCCGTCCGCCGAGCACACCTCCAGGTACCTGCAGGGACACGGCCCCGGTGAGTCCCTGCCCGCCCTCGGCTCCCCGGGCACCGCGGTGGCATGGCCCGCCCCCGTGCCAGGCGCTGACCTGTGCTCCGGGTCGGTGGGGAGGCACTTGCGGGACACGTAGCACATCTTCAGAGGGACACTCCGGCTCTCCCGGAGCTCCCGAGGGGACAGCAGAGGAGATGATCGCTTCTGCTGGGCAGCAGGAGAGGGGTCCCAGCTGACCGTGGCCCCCGCCGAGGAGTTCTTGAAGTAGGGCGAGATCTCCTTCATGTACTTCACTGGAAGAGAGGCAGCACCCACTGAGGACACGGCCCAGGCCAGGGCAGCCTCGTCCTACCCTGCTGAAACCCCCGCACTCTCCCTGCATCAGAGCTGCTGAGCCCTCCATTAGCTCCCCAGAGCTGCCACCCATGGCTGCTGCAGGTCCCCTGCCCCTGCGGGTGCAGGGGTGGCACTGGTGGGCGAGGTCACACAGGGAGTGACACAGAATCACAGAATGGTTTGAGTTGGAACAAACCTTAAAGATCATCCAATTGCAACCCCCTCATTCCATTACTGAGGATTTCCAGCAGCATGAAAGGGACCTTCACGCTGGCACATTCATGCCAGAGCTTGTAGGGCATAAGGGGAAGATGTGTGCAGATGTCAGCGGGGCTTTCCTGCATGGTGCAGGGGGATGGAGCATTGTGTGGCTCTTGGGAGGATTGAGGATTTGTACACTAACCCCAGGAATGGTAAGGCTTCTGCTGGTAGAGACAATTACGGGAGCCTGTGGCCTCAGTGATAAGAGCAATTGCTTAGGAACAGAAGAACATTGCTTATCACAGAATCATCTGGGTTGGAAGGGAGCTTAAAGCCCATCTCAATCCACCCCCTGCCATGGGCAGGGACACCTTCCACTGTCCCAGGCTGCTCCAAGCCCTGTCCAACCTGGCTTGGACACTTCCATGGATCCAGAGGCAGCCACAGCTGCTCTGGGCACCCTGTGCCAGAGCCTCCCCACCCTCACATGACACCTTGAACCTTCCCACTACCTCAGCTCCACCACTACAGCCTGGAGAGCCCTGCAAGAGGGATTAAAAACAGCCTTTCCCCCCTTTTTCCTTCCCTTTAATCCAGATCAGTTCACAGATCCAGGCCTGAGCAGTTCCCTAGGGCAGCACACACAGCCAGGGGTGGGGAATGGGAAAGAGTCCCAGGCCAAAATTACACAGTCCAAACTGTGCTGGTACAGCCAGTCCCGCTGCCAGCTGAGGAACAGTGCTCAAATACCCTGGCTTGGCCCCAGGAAAAGCCTTGGAGAGCATGCTCTCTGCTCACACAGCCCTGCCCCGTGAACCTCAAACCGGGGACAAGAAACCAGTCCTCACAGAGCCTGGCTCCAGAGCCAGAGCCCTCAGAGTCATGCTGGGATGGCAGCTGGCACCAGAGGTTTGGGAAAAGGGGGAGATGAAAGGTACCACAGATTGATGGGGCCCCACAGCCACATCCTGAAAATGAGTTTGGCAATGCTGGCTGAAAAACTCAAGCTGAGCAGGCGGGATGCCAGTCCTGGTCCTGCCCTGGGGGAGCAAGGGACCAGCTACTGACTCCAGGGAAGGGTTTCCCTCTGGAGGCCTTTAGGAAAACACCACGGAACAGACACGTGCCTGCAGCCACGTCCCCAGCCATCCTGGCTGGTTCCACTCCAGGTCCAAGCCAGCAGAGTGGGTGGCAGGATGGGGGACACGAGTTTGGCTTTGCAGCCAACCCTTGTGGGTGGCTGGATGGGCCCAGCTCCATCGCTGCAGCCAAGCCACAGCAGTGTGACGTGCTGCCAGAAAGGAGCCCTTTTCCCACCAGGAAAGAGTCTGCATGCACCCACTCCCAAACATCACCGGGCCACCAGATAGGTCATCGCCTACCCATCTTCCCTCGAGGTCACGGCCCCAAGGCCGCCAGAGCTCCAGGAGTGTTTGAACAATGCTTTCAGGGATGCTCAGGGTGGGATTGTTGGGATGTCTGTGCAGGGCCAGGGGCTGGACTGGATGATCCTGGTGGGTCCCTTCCAACTCAGCCTATTCTGTGCTCTCCCCTTTCATTCCTATCCCAGTGAGCTCCCTAAAACCCCGAAATCCTGATAGCCTGGCAGGAGCTGTGTGGAGCCAGAGCCCCGTGGGTGCTCTGCGGAACGCGGCTATAAATGGCCACGGTGCTGTGCCACGTGGGCCGGGTCACCCCGCGGTGGCCCCGGGGCCAAGGCGGCGGCGGGGGCCACCAGCCTCGTGCCCTGCGCCTCCCGTTACAAAAATAGCCACGTTCCCGCAGGCATCCGAGCCGCGCTGGATCTGACTCGAGCCATTAATCTTGGCAGCGGGGACCTGCCATTATCCCGGTGCCTGGGAACTAATTGGAGTTCAGAAAGATGCCATTGAGCCGCTGAAACCCGAGCGGCGTCCCTGCGCCAACCCCTGGCTCCCCGGGCACGCGGGGGACGTCACGGGCATTAGCTGGGCGGTGGCAGGGTCACGTCCCGAGGGAGCCGCGGAGGGCAGGAGCAGTGCCCAGTGCGGGACAGGGCACGGAGAATGAGGCAACAGGCAGGGTCTAATGTCTCGGGTACGTGGCTTAAAGGAGGCTTTCAGGCTGGTCGCAAAGCACGGAGGTCCTGAGCCAGCACGGGGAGCTGGGAGGTGCTGGAGGCTGTGACACTCCCTGGCCAAGGCCAGATCACCATCCCATGGGAACTGCTGTCCCCTCCAGTGACCCCAGCACGGGCTTCACAGCAGGCTGACTTACACTTCTGCCAGTCCCTTCACTGCAGTTGGAACTGAATGGATTCAGTAATTATCTCCATCTCAAAGCAAACAACTCAGACCATATCATGCAGTGGTAACTAGTGGTAACTGTAATTCTTGAACTGTTTTTTCTTTTTCATTAGCAATTTGCAATGCTGGGGCTCCTGCCTGCTCCCTGGCAGCTTGAACCCTCCAAAAATCACTGGGCAACAACACTGCCTGGCTGCTGTTGACTAAAAGTCACCTACAGCAGGCACACAGCCCTTGGTGGCTGCTGGGCTAATCCATGTGGCCTCCAAAGCCACGTGGGCTCTCCAGGGAAAGAGCCTGTCCCACTGATCTTCTCCAGAACAGAGGACAAATAGGACCTTTAACTGCTCAGGGCTTTGCACTAAGGAAAACATTGTTTTAGGGTTTTGGGGAACAGCAAAAGTCTCCGGGTGTGCAGCCACTCATCCCATGCCATGACAGTGCCTCTGCAGGGGGCCAGGTGGTGGCACAGGGGCTCCCAATCACTGGAGCATCCCATGTGTCCTAAAACCTGGAGTGAGCTGCACCAGGGACACGTTTAACCAAAGGCCCTGGGTCTGCCTCTGTGTTGCAGCTGTTTTTTTTCTCCCCAGTATGCCTTGGTTTGACTTCTTGGCTAGAAATTCTCCCTCTCCATCAGCCCATCCCTCAAAAGGATGGAGAACAATCACAAACCAACCACTCCTGGCACCCTGGATCCTGAGTCAGCACAACCTGCCCCATGCATTCCCACGGCTCAGCACTGCTCAGAGCCAAGCCTGACCCCGTAGAACTTCACTGAGGAGCTACAATGCTTCCTCCAGGCAGGAAAACAGACATGGACACCCAGAGCAGGTTCAAGAACACCCTCTCACTGCTTGGGTCACCAGCACACTCTGCTTCAGCCTGGAGATCACAGCGTGGATTCAGAGAAGAGGTTCCAGACTCCATTTCTGGTCAGGAGTAGGAAGGTACTGCTGTTTCTGCTGCCAAAACCTTCCCAGAAGCATCTACACAGCTCAGCAAGGCCATCACATCAGGAAATCTTCCAGAGAGCTCCTGGAGATTGAGTGCTGGCCCTACAGAGATGCTAATCCCACCTCCAGCTGGTCCCTTCTCTGCCTCAGGATTAATGAGGCAAAATTGACATGTTAAACTGGGAGGCCGAGCAAACACGCATCCCAAAGAGACACCCTGAAATGACCTGCCAGCTCCAACCTGATGCTCTGATGTGCTTCCAGAAAGGTCAGCACAGTCCCCAGCAGCCCACCCTGGGACCATGCCCTGCCCCTGGCTCCAAGCATGAACACAACAGCAGCTCCTTGTCCCAGCTGCCTCAGCTCAAGTCCTTCTACCCCAGGGAGGAAGATGCCATGGGATGCTGGAGGGTGAGGCGCCACTGCTGTCCCTCCTGCCCCAGGATCCCACCCCAGCACTCAGTGCCACATTCCATGCCCCAGCTCTTTGCTAAATATTCCCCTGTGCTGCACCATCAGCAGGGAGATCACGGGACAACCCTCCGTGTTTCCAGGGAGGAGAAACAAACCCAGGAACCTCCCCAGGGAAAGCAAAGCTTCAGAGCAGCAACGTGTGGAGGTGGCAGATGTGCCCCATCACCTCTTGGCATCATCCCTGGGGCAGATCCAAAGCCTTCCTTCCCAAGGTTATGGCAACCAGCACTCTGGAGAATCCCCAGCCCCACTCTCTCCCAGCACCCATTTTTCTGAATTTCAAATTCCAAGCAATTACTTGGCCAAGCAAGTCCTAAAGAGCAGAGATAGCCCCAGGAGCATCCCTGTGGCAAATAAATCATGGATGTGAGATGCCTACAGCTACCCCAACTCCTCCTCCCCACTGCTCCCTGTTCTTCCCCCATGAAGTACAGCACAGGGGCCTCACCAGGAAAAACCCCTCCTGACCCCAGAACCCTTCTGAGGTCAGCTGGAAGGATTTTTATCAGCCTTCCCCCTGCCATGGAGTCTCTGGATTCCAAGCAATGAAAATAAGGAAGAAAACCAAGGGAAAAATAAGGCAAGGGAGAGCAACTCTGCCTGAAATAACAATGTAATATAAATACAGTCCAACTCCTCCTGCAAATACCAAGAGAATAGTTTGGCACATTCAAAAAAAATCTTGGCAGGACACACGGAGAGGTATCTGCATGTCCTCACGCCTGGGCAGCAATGACACCCAGGAGCCTGAAGCCAAGCTGAGCAGCCCAGGGTGAAATCTGGCATGTGGAGCCACTGCTGATGCTCACACTAAAACGCATCACCTCTCAGCTCTGCCACTTTGGGGAGTCTCAGCCCAGCTCACTGCCCTGTGAGGAGGTGCCAGCTCTCCTAGCTTTGTTACCTGCTGCAGTGCCACCTGCAAACCACCCTAAAAACTCCAAATCCCAAAAATGACTGCAGCCAGGAGCAGCAAGGAGCGAACAGACACTGGCTGTGCCAAATACTCTGGTTTAGCACTCAGAGCACCATAAGGAAAGCTGGAGTCACACCTGGCAGCATGTGGGGAGCAGAAAGTGTCTAAGTAATGTTAAGGTGCTCTTTTTTAAGCTCTGCCTTCTCCAAGCAGGAGAAGGCAGCAGGGAACACCTCAGTTTAACACCCTTCAGGCACTTAAGGGCCACCCCCTGCCCCTCAGCCCTGCCACCTCTCCCTGGGGCAGGGTGTTTGGCAGCCAGCTCCTGGAGAGCCACAGGGGTGACAGGTACAAGGCAGGGTCACCACCTCCACAGGGCAGGGACAGCCTGACCATGTCACAGTGCCAGCCCCGCCACCCCCATGGCAGAGCTGCACTGTGCCAGCAAACCCAAAAACAGGGAGGGGATGGAGATGTACCATGTTTATAAGTGACATCAGTGACCAGATGAGCAGCACAGATCCCTTCCCTGCTCTGGCTGGACCCCCAACAACATCAGGTACAAGCTCATCCCAGAGCTCCAGAGTGCTGTAGTGGGAGCCAGCCCAGCCCCAGTCTCCTCCCAAGGGTACCTGCTGGGAGTTTTAATTAATTAAGAAATCCAGCCGGTCATACCTGAGCTCAGCAAGCTACAGCAAAGGCCCTGCCTGCAACTGCCTCCCAGGAGGGAGACCTGGATCCCAGGGGATGGAGGAGGAGGAGGGGTCCAAGGAGAGAAATTGTTCTCTCCAGAAAGAGCAGCTCCAATCCACCTCTGGCTGGAGCTCTGGCAGAAGGGAAACCAACACCAAAGGATGAACAGAAGATAATGGAGGGAGGGTGGTCCGAGAGCAGCGGCTCCAGGCAGGAATTTCACAGACTCACAAAGAAAGAAGCTCTTGTATTTTTCTTTGGTCAGAAAAAAACAACAAAACCACCCCACCACCAACCCTATCTGCTCCCAGCAGCTGTGCAGAGCAGCACATTCCTCCAGCTGAACCGTGGTCCTGAGGCTCCCAGGAGAGGAGGAATCCACAGCAGAAAGGGCTGAGCAAAGCTAAAAATGAAAATCTGGAGCTGAGACAATCTGGGGAAGGCACGGGAAAGCCGGAGCCACCGTGGTCGCTGGCAGCACAGCAAACAGAACTGCTTTGTTCAGGGACAGCCCTGAGCACCACCCCCAAATCAAACCCCCCTTTGGGACCTGGGAAGGGTCTCTGGTGCCAAACCCCTCCCCCCAGTTAAGCAGGGTGACCCCAGGGACTGGTTGGACTAAGGGGAGTGGAAGGCTCCTTTCCTGAGGGACACATCTGGGATGCTCATCCCAGTCTGGCTGAGCTGGCAGAGGGTGGGCAAACATGGACAGATATGGGCAAACATGGACAGATCTGGGATGCTCATCCCAGTCTGGCTGAGCTGGCAGAGGGTGAGCAAACATGGACAGATATGAGGTGAAGGGTAGCCAGAGAAGAATGGGGTCTCTCCCTCAGGACTCCCATGGTCCCAACTCATCAACCCTCACGCAGTCCTCAAGTAGGGCTTGAGGGGGCTGCTACGGTGTGCCAGCCCCCTCAGGACTCAGAGACACCAGGGACCATCTGCCTGGTACCGAGAGGGAGCCTGTTCCCAGGAACAGCCTGCTCCAGGGTGGTGAAGGCTGCATCCCTGGGATGTTTGTAGCCTCAGCTTCCAGGGATCCCCTTGGTGGGCAGCATCCCCTGGATGGGTAGCTCCTGAGCAGACCCTGCCTCACCCTCCACCTGCCCAAAACCCACCCAGCAAACCTCAAGGTGCTCAGCAGGAGTAGGGGACCAGTGCATCTCCTCCCTGCCAGCATAAACCTACACCAGCCAGGGATGTGGGTTTAAATTAAAACCACGGGAAAAGCAGAAAATGTTTTCTCTTGCCCCAGGAACTGCAGACATGGGGGTGATGCCATGCAATGAAAGAATCCCAAATCCCAGAAACGTGTCCCACACCTCCCACTGCTGCCTGCCTGAGGTCCCACAGCGGGGAGACAGAGCCTCTGGGCATGGAGCATTGGCACACACATCCCTCCCTCTCTGGAAGGAGACAGGGAGATCCCAGCAGTTACCTCCAGCTCTCCGGATGAGCAAATTACTCTGCATATGTTGTTTTCCATTTGAAAGAGTATGCAAATGCAGCTGCAGATGATATCCCACCCCTATGTCATCCCAGTACAGGAAGGAGAACCATTCTGCCCTCATCCCATCTTTGTCTCCTACCTTCCAAGATCACTTCCTTGCCCGTCTTCTTCAAGGCCTGCACGGCCTCATCGTGGGTGGCCTCGGACAGGTCGGTGCCATTGACGGCGAGGATGGCATCCCCCACGTACAGCGCCTCGGTCTGGTCCGCTGCCAGCCCCTTAAAGATCTTGGAGATCAAGATGGGCATTTTATTCTCTCGGCCACCTTGAAACAGAAGAGACAGGGAGCGGTTGTGGCTGTAGGAGCGCTTGGAGGAGTGTGTGGGGAGGGGGATGCTCTGGTACCAGATGGTCTCAGCAAGGCTGAGCCTTTCTGCTGGCACTCAATGCACTGTGCCAGGTCAGCCCTCTGCCCACTCCCCCACCTACCCACAGGCCACCTGTACCAACCACAGCAGCCAAAGTACCATGAGGCTTTACAGCTGATGAAGTGAGTGCTCCAAAACCACTCAGATTGGTCACAGATTATTCACAGAGTGAACACGTACCCTGGCCATCTCCCCATCAGTTTTGGCAGGAAAGTGTATCGTTATTTGCATTATTAAGCATGTGTGCTGAGCAACTATCCTGGCTCTAAGGACTTTATGATCTCAACCGATAAGACAGCTGAATGTTTTTGGAGAAGCCAAAGAGGCAGGGAGAGGTGAACCAATCTGGCTGCATGTTCCTGTCCACACAGCAGCCCTATTTACCGGCTGCTCCCTGCTGTCCCGACTAAAAGAATGCTATTCAAACTCCCGGCGGCTTCAGGAGATCAATTTGCTCATCGACTTTTGAACCCGCAGGGAGATCCGAGCTGCCTCCGTGCCAGGGCACAGGGGTGCAGCAGCCACTGCCCGTGGCAGCCGGGGATCAGCAGTGCCCGATGTGCCCTGCGCCCCAGGACAGCCTGTCCCGAGGAGTCTCCAAGAGATAATCCTCATCCCAGAGGGAGATGCTGAGCGCAGCCCGCTGTCACCGCCCGCTCCGGGCTGCTCCCAGCCAGTGCCACAGGCATTTCCTCGCTCAGCCGCCTGCCAAGCCAGCGAGGGCTCCGGTTATCAGCTGTCAGAGGCCCCGGCGGGGGCTGCTCCGTCCTTGCGCCAGCGGCTCCTCGCCCGGCTGCCAGTGCCGAGAGCCCTGCCAGAGCTAAGAACCTCCGCCAGCCCGGCTCTCGCTCGGCTCCCCGCTGTCCTGCCAGCCCCAAGCCACATCCTGCGGCAGGACATTCACCCCCCGGGTGGCACCCAGTGTCCCTGCGTGAAACACGGCTGGCACATGAACAGCACATGCCAGCAGCCCGGTGAGCAGTGATGTCCTGCCCTACCAAGGCTGCCCCGCCCTCCACAACACCTTCCACTGCTCAGTTTTGATGGTAACTACATCTTTTCCACATACGTCACTGCAAAAGTAAAGTTTTAACTGAACCAAGGGAAGTTTCTCCATTCCTAGGAGAGCCACAGAGCAAGCAATAACTTGGCAGCCAAGGCGTGGTTACGAAAGGGGGTTTGTGCTTCCCAAAAAAAGGGCTGGCACGCTGGGGCACCCTGCAGACACTGCCAGCAGTGTCGATCCAGTTCCAGCACCCGCACATTCACATTGCAAAACTTCCCCACTTCCAGAGGAAGCCGGAGGCTGTGTCTGTGTCCCCTCTGAGCCGGGAGGAGAAGCCACGTCAGGAGGCGAGAGCTGTCCTGTCACTGCCCCCGGGGCGGCCAGGCCGCTGCCTCTCACAGCCACGCTCCGTGACAGCCCTGTCCCTGTCTCCCCGCTGCCCTTTTCATCCTGCTTTCACAGCTTCCAACACGCTCGAAGCCGCGTGAAAATCAAAACCAGGCAGAAAGGCAGGAACGCCATCCCTGCCCTAAGAAGTTTTCAGCCTGAAGTTCAGGCGAGTCACCAAGGAGCGGGACAGCTCGGGAGGGAAAACAGACATTAAACAGGGAGGCTTCCCGCTGCCGCGCTTCCCGGGAGCACACATCTCCAAGCCCGAGCGCTGGTTTAACACCCTACCCAGCGCCGGCAGATCTCCAGGGGCTTTACATCGCCCCCTTCGTTTGGCTGACCGTTTTAAAGGGGCATTTCCCGACTCAGGAACACGGTAGGACAAGGACACGCCGGCCCAGCCCTCCCTTTGGCTGCAAAAGGGAAACTTTCGTGCAACCGGGTGCCTCCCCGCACCCCACCTGCCCCGTGAGACAGCACCCTACCCGTGGGTGCGGGGGACAGGGGGTCCCCCTCCGGCTCACAAACCCTGGGGTCTCTCACCCCGGCCGGGGTACGGCGGGCAGCCACTGGCCGGTCACTCCGCACCCCAAATCATCGCTCTTTCCGTAGGCTGGGAATGGTTCGGGTGCCGTCACTGCCACGTATCCCCCTCCCCGTCCTGAGCTGGGGCTGGGGGCTGTGAGGACCCCGACCCCAGCCCCGCTCCCCGCGGGGTTTGCTCCGAGCGAGCCGCGGGACCGCAGCAGCAACAGGTCCCGGTGCCGATGCACCTCTCCCCCCGCCGCCCCGGGACCCCCGGGCCCGGCCTCACCTTTGATGCTGATGCCGAGTCCCCCCACGTCCTGCTTGACGACGCGCACGGTGCGCCTGATGTTGGCGAGCGCCTCGGGCGCGGCGGAGCCCGGCTCGCCGCCGTTCAGCTGCGCCGCCGAGGCCTCGGGGCCGGGCCCGGGGCCGTCTGCAGGGCTGACCCCCAGCACGTCCTCGGCCAGGGTGAGCAGGACGCGGAGCCACTGCCCGCTGGGGCCGCGCAGCTCCAGCAGCCCGGTGCGCGGGGCGCGCCTGCCCGCCGCCATCTTCGCGCGCTCCGCGTCCCACACGGCCCCGCACCGCCCCTCAGCGCCCCGCGCACCGCCCGTCCCTCACCGCCCCTCACCGCCCGTCCCTCACCGCCCCGCACCGCCCGTCCCACACCGCCCCGTGCCGCCCCTCAGCGCCCCGCGCACCGCCCGTCCCACACCGCCCCGCACCGCCCGTCCCACACGGCCCCGCACCGCCCCTCAGCCCCCTCAGCGCCCCGCGCACCGCCCGTCCCACACCGCCCCGCACCGCCCGTCCCACACCACCCCGCACCGCTCCGCGCCGCCCCTCAGCGCCCCGCGCACCGCCCGTCCCGCACCGCTCCTCACCGCCCATCCCGCACCGCCCCTCACCGCCCGTCCCACACCACCCCGCACCGCTCCGCGCCGCCCCTCAGCGCCCCGCGCACCGCCCGTCCCTCACCGCTAGGCACCACTCCACACCGCCCCGCACCGCCCGCCCCTCACCGCCCCGCACCGCTCCGCACCGCCTGTCCCCGTCCCACACTTCCCTTCACTGCCCCGTGTCGCCCCTCACCGCCCCTCAGCGCTCCGCGCACCGCTTATCCCCGTCCCACACCGCCCTCACCGCCCCGCACCGCCTATCCCGCACCGCCCCTCAGCGCCCCGCGTACCGCCTGTCCCGCACCGCCAGTCCCGGTCCCGCACCGCCCCGCTCTGCTCCGCACCGCCTCTCCACACCCTGTACAGCCTCTCCGCGCACCACTCCGCACCGCCCCGCACCGCTCCGTGCCCCCTCCCGTCCCGCCATGCACTGCCCCGCCAGACCGGGACAGAGCCCCGGGAGAGACCGGGACCCCAGCCCCGTCCCATTCCTTCCCGGGACGAGGCACCGGGATGCTCCCCAGTGCTCCCCGCACCAACCCTGGCGGGGCACCAGGAAGGGACACGGCTCCGCGGTGCTCCCCATCATGGAATGGGGCACAGGGAAGAGCACAACTTCCCGGTGCTCTCCACTCCATCCTGGGACAGGCACCGGGAGGACGCGATGTTCCCAGTGCTCCCCAGTGCTCCCTTCTCCAGCCCGGATGGAGGGGCACCAGCGGGACATGGTGCTCCCCAGTGCTCCTCATGCCTGACCACGAGGGACACAACTCTTCTCTCCATCCTGGGAGAGGGCACAGAGAGGGACACAGGGCTCCCCACTGTATCCTAGGACAGGCACCTGGAGAGCTCAGCGCTCCTTAGCTCTCCCCATTCCAGCCTGGGATGGGACAACGGGAGAGACACAGCTCTGGCCTGGATGGAGCATGGGGAGAGACCAGGACACCAGGGTCCCACCGCTCCAACCTGGGATGGGACTCTGGAAGAGCCTGGTTCTCCCCTCACCATCCTGGGATGGGGCACCAGCAGGGATACAGCTCCCCAGTGCTCCCCAGTGCTCCTTGTTCTGGCCTGACACAGGGCACCAGGAGGACCTGGTGGTTCCCAGTGCTCCCACTCCATCCTGGGACCAGCATGGGGAGGGACACAGGCCCCCAGTTGCTCATCCCAAGTGTGGCCCTGGACATTTCGGGTGTCCCTGTGCTGGGCTGTCACAGGAGGAGCAGTGGGAGCTGGGCACAGAGCTGTGGCTCATCCCAGCAGCCACAGCCAGGGCAGGAACCTCCCAAGAGTCCCAATGGGTGTTAAACAGGAACTGGGCAGGGGGAGATGGTGTCGGCAGACATTCAGACGAGTCTGCATTGCTTTTTCCTTACTTGTCCTGGATCTTGAAAACGGGAGTATTTTTACTTCCTTGGCAGTCATTCATTCTTACTGCATTAATTAAGAGTAGAAAATACCTCCAGGAGTAGCAAATCACTCTTGGCACATCCCCTCTGCCCCTTGCAGAGTGCTTCAAGCAGTGCCAGGAGCCCCTGGGACAGGACTACTGAGGTTTCAGCCCCTCTGGAAAGCACAAGGATTTGTAAGAATTCTGTAACATTTATGGCTGGCTGAGAAGGGGGTGGAGAGAAGCTCTGGGCACCTGAGGCAGGGGGGCTGCAGCATGTGCTGCTCAGCACAGTTCTTCCTAGCCAGGGGCTGCGGCCAGCCCTGAGCATCAGCCTCACACAGAGGAGAAAAATTCTCCCTGGGCTCCCTCCCACGCAGTAGCAGCTGTGGAATTTCTTGAGGTTGCAGCAGAGGAAACCCTGAAGGTTATTTCTTTACAAAAGACGCTTTACATATTCCTGATTTTCTCTTCACTAAAATGTCCAGGGTTTAAGTGACTCTTTGCCTTTGCAGTACAGTGCTGCTCACTGTGGCAAGCGCTTCTACATCACCCCAAGGATATTCCCCTCTGATCCCATCCCCTGTCCAGCCCCACTCTGGCTGCCAGTGCCTCTCGATTTGGGAACAACAAGGGGACTTTGGTCTTTTGGTCCTCAAGTGGACACAGAGCTCACTCCCCCTGAGCCACATGCCTTGGGAGCACTCACTTTATTTTCCAGCCAGGCAGCTGCAATCAGCAATTTGTCCAGCTTTTTTTCATTCCCAAGAGCTGCTTTTGGTAATTCCATCCTCTAAGGGCCCATTCCCATCTGAGCCAGCAGTGGGATCTCTAACCAGCTCTCTCAGCGCAGCAGAACAGCACCGTTTGGGTTGTTCCCTTTCATTTCTCAGCTCTGTGCCCCAAGGCAGGGATGCTGATCAGCATGGCCTGGATGCATGGAAGCCATCCAGATGGTTGCAATGCCTTTCCCTGTCCTGCTGCTGGGATGGAGAAAGCACCATGGTCCTTGGATCCAGGTCACAGCACTCTGACTTCACCTCCTTTGGGGAAACAGCCTCACCCTGGGAGTGCAGCGGGGCCAATGCTCAGTGACCCCAGCAGAGAGCACGTCCCCCAGCCACCACTTCTGCCTGGCTGTGGGACCCCCTGCTTCAGTAATTAATATTCCTATCACACAGCAATTAATATTCCTATGTCAGCTTATGTGGGATAGACACCCCAGGCAAGTACTGCAGGTGGTGTCTTCTAATGGAAACAGGGAATCCAAAGTGCCCTTAAGACCCTAGTCCCAAACTTGGAGGCTCACCCTGAGCAGGGGGTCCATCAGGACGGTTCAAGTAGGGCTGACAGACTGGTGAAGTACTGGGGGCTTGGCTCCAGCACTGGACGGCTTGGCTCGAGGTTTAATCCAAGACAGGAATCAATGATTTACTGCCTCCTCTGCACAGCTGGGCCTGGCAAGAGCTGTGGCCTGAGAAACTGGGACATGCCAGGATGTTCTTGGAGGTCTCAGTGCCCCCTAAGCAGAGGTGCTGATGTTCTGGGGTTTTCCCGCAGGCTTGGCTCCTCCAGGCTTCCCCACAACTTTTTGGCCCTTTCCTGTCTCAGGGCAAACGGTGAGCACTGGGAGCCCAGCACACGGAGTGGTCCCAGCTCTATTTGACCCTCACAAGATACCATGAGCTTAATTCCCGTGCCGTGGAGCTGTAGGACAGACGCTGGGATGGCAGGGCGGAGGGCGGAGGCTCCGGCCGGGGCTGGCACGCAGGAGTGAGCTGCAGCTTCCAGGCATGCCAGCAGCGTTCGTCAGGGCTCCTGTGAAAGCGAGCAGGCGGGGGAGGAATTGCTTGAAAAATTGCTATTCACAGAAATAGAAACTTCCCGCAGAAACACGCGTGCGTCGGTGACAAAAGCCCAGCTGGGAATTTCTCCTGGCAGCAGGAGCAGTGGGAGGGGAAGGGGCTGGGGAGTGCAGGAGGCTGAGGTGCAGGACTGGGGGTGCTGCCAGGGCCCTGACCTCGGCCCCGAGGGAAATTGCTGCTTTTTAGCTGGAAAAAGCATCTCTTGACTCCATTATCCTCTAAACGGTGCCCAGGAGAAGGACCTGGCAGTGTGGCAGTGAAGGGCCCCGTGCCCCCCACTCTGAACTATCCCCTCCAGCAGAGCTCCCTCGGTGGCTGCTGGGATACTGCAGAGAGTGCAGAGGCCCTGGCACAGGGTGCCCAGAGAAGCTGTGGCTGCCCCTGGATCCCTGGAAGCATCCAGGGATAGGCTGGATGAGGTTTGGAGCAGCCTGGGAGAGTGGAAGGTGTCCCTGCCATGGCAGAGGGTGAGATGGGATGAGATTTAAGGTTCCTTCCAACCCAGACAATTCTGGGATTCCACATTTCCCCAGCTGATTTTCATGGCAGGTTTAAACCATCCTGGCATTTTCTCTGCCTATTCTCCCCAGCCCCCTGAACCCTGTCGTTAAGCAGCCATTATTAGTCCCATTTCTTGGCCCACCACTCTATTTATAGAGTGCTGTGAGCTGGTTTGTTACTTGGATTAATTGAATTAATCCCTTCTGAAGAAAAGACTGGAAGAGCTCAAGTTCAATCCCTGGGACAACATTCCCAGACTGTGGGGATCCAGGCAGCATCTCAGGCTGCTGGATGCCCTGACAATTCTTAACCTTCAGCACCAGGGAAGGCTGCTGTGCTCAGTGTTCCCGGGAATTCATGGAAGGGGATGACGCCAACCCTACCCTGCAGGACTGAGACCCGTGAAACCCTGCAAGGGATGGAAGAGAAATAGCTTTTATTATCTAGATAGATTTTAGGCTAGATATTAACAGATTTAGATATGCAATATGTACTTAACAGATGGATTCATCCGTCACTATGCAGGAAACACAGCAAAAAAGTGTGATTCTAAAGGACCTGACTTCAGAATCACTGGGATCTCCAAGTCCTTTAGAGTGTTTCTGTCTGCGTTGGGGCATAATTAGTTCCTACAAAGTTTCTTCCATCTCATGCAGGCTCTTCCCTTACAGATCCCTGTAAGATAACCAGGCAGCTGGGCTTTCACAGCAGGAAAATGCTTATGCCACTGCATGGCAGCTCATATGTTATCAGGGCAGGATCATTTAATCAAGGAAGAAGAGACTGGATGGGAAAAAGCAGTACCCAGAAGCTAAAATAATTTCAGAAAGGCAAAAGTGTCACACATTACTGCCCAGTCGCTACCTCCTGCAGCTTTGGCTCTCTGATGTTCTTCAGACCAAGTGGTATCAGTAACACGGGTGTTGATCAGATAATGGACATAAATTATTAATAAAATCAGCACATGAGCAGCAGATTGTAAAATCCACCGTCATGTTTGCAGTTTGACTGGGCCATTTTTCAGTTTAATTTGCAGATTGCAAGTGAAAATGCTGTTTCCTTCCTGCCTGGCACTGGGAATAAGCACCTCTTGAACTGCAGAGTTGGTGGGATACACTGCCCAGGAATCTGGATTCTGCAGCTCTCCTGGGGTTTTTATAACTCAACACGTAGAGCTTTGATAAACGTCACTTCTCTCTGCTGCTGCCACCTCTCTCTGATGGCCTGTCAACGTGACACCACCAAGGTTGTGGACACCCCATCCCCAGAAGTGTGCAGGGCCAGCTTGGATGGGGCTTGGAGCAACCTGGTCTGGTGGAAGGTGTCCCTGCCCACAGCAGGAGGGCTGGAATTGGGTGAATTTTAAGGTCCCTTCCAACTCAAACCATTCTATGATTTATGATTCCAAGAGGTGCTCCTTGGAGCACAAGGAGACCTTGATGGATGTGATTTCATTCCCTGACTCAGAGGACATTGCAGGAAGAGCTTCCTGTGCTAAGCCCATAAGAGAGGCACAGGAGGGAGGGAAGTGACTTGTATCCCAGGAAAAGGCTGCGTTTGAAGCCTGAGGGATGTTTTCCCACTTCTAGCTGGAAAGCCACCTTCAGCATCAGGGTTTTGAGTTAAATGCATCCTTTGTGGGGCTCCACCTTCCCTGCAAGAGCCCCATCCCTGCGGGGCGCTCCTGGCAGGTGCTTGGCTGACAGCCCCCAGGGACCTGCTCCTTCCCAGGAGCGAGGCGAGGGCCATCACCGGGCCGAGTTTCAGCGTCGCTCCCTGGGAAGAGCTGCAGCATCTCCCGCTGTCAGCAGATGCCAGCAAAGAGCCGCCCTGCAGCCACCGGCGCTGCCGCGGGCTGGGGGCGGCCGGGGACCCCCACCCTGGGCGCTCGGGCACCTTCTGCCCCCACCCCAGCGTCCGGGTGGGTGCTGCCTGCCGCGGGACAAAGCCTTGCGGGGATCCGGGGGGCTTTGCCCCCAGCTGAGAACCGCCATGCTCAGCTCACGAACTGCAGCACCTGCGGCTGCTGCACAACTGGTGGCACCAAGCAGAGGAACGGGACGGGGTGACCCTAGGGCCCATCTCACCACGCGTGGCTTCTTGCCGCACGGGGGCAGGGGACACGCTGCCGCTGCCCGCTCAGCCTGCTGGTTTTAAGAGTCACAGACTGCTTTGGGTTGGAAGGGACCTTAAAAACCACCTAATCCAATCCCCCTGCCATAGCAGGGACACCTCTGCTAAACCAGGCTGCTGGAAGCCTCATCCAACCTGGCCTTGATGTCCCAACTCTGGGGACACGTCTGCTCTGGGAAACCGTGTCCTGTGCCTCACTACCGCCGCTGTACAAATATTCCCTCTTTATCTGGGCTAAGAGGTCACTGGGGAGGAATCCTCACCTCTTCTCACTGCTCATTTATTCTGGGCTCTGGGTCGGCCCCAGCGCCGTTTCTTGGGGGGCGGTGTCCATCAGGATCCTCCCACATGCCCTGACTTTCTGCTCAGCACCCAGGGCACAAACCCCACCCTCCTGCTAACCCACCCTCCCCTTCCTCGCCCAATTTCTCTCCTAAAGGCTTGGGAGGCGCCTCCTGCTCCCTCCCAGCTTGAGAGGCGTGTGTGACGCCCCTGCTCCACAACAAGAGCTATTTTTACCTTTAAAATATTCATGCGCCCCCGGCTCAGCCTCGTGCACTCCCCGTGTCCCCAGTTCCTGGCTGGGTCCCCGCTGCAGCTGGGATCAGGCTCTGCCTGTGTCCCCAAGCACCCTGCCGCTGAGGGGGATGCAGGAGAAGCCCATCCACTGCCTCATAAAAAGCTCTTTTTCCAGCCTGACAAGTAGCTGGAATTTGTTTTATAGGAGGATGTACACATATATATATGGTCCCTGCTATTTCCTCTTCCCTCCCTGCTATTTTCCCCTTCCTCGTGGTCTTCTCAGGTCTCTCAAGTGAGCTCAGGGCTGCCCAGGGGAGCAGTGCTGGCAGCTTTGCCAGGTCTTTTTCATGGTCAGGGAAGGGTGCTGGACGTGGAAAAGCCTCCGTTCCTTGGATTTGGGTGCCAGGAAGGGTCTGTGATCACTCCCCATCCTCTCCCGAGCTGCTGGACCCCACGTGCCTCGAGGGAGCCTAGCACTGTCCCAAGCCCTGGGGACACGCTGCCCATTTCAGTGCTGCTTTGAGGGGCACCCTAAACCAAACACCAGTGTAGCAGCTTGAACCCACAAGGCTCCAGGAAGGCTGAGCAGGGGGATCCATCCCTCTGTATTCCAGGGTGGATGCTCCAGGCACGATCCTTAGGGGGCTTTTGCAGGGGCTGGAGGGGCTGCAGAAAGGGAATGGGGGGCATCATCCCTGCTGTGAGCTCATGGCATCTCCAGAGGAGCCCCCTGGCATGAGGGGGATGGCAGGGATGGCAGCAGTGCCCCTTCCCCCAGGGGCAGGACACCCATGACCATTCCCCCCCTGCCCCAGGCTGGCCCCCTCTCACCTCTGCTACAGCCCTTTGCTCCTCTCCAAAGGGAGGTTTTAATTTACCCTCTTGGCTGGCGAAACCCTATCCCGAGCAATTCCCCAGCCGTTCCTCCGAATCGCAGTAACTACCTCATTACTTTGATATTAATAGAATTCATATGGCCTGGAGAAGATAATTGAAATTAGCCTCGTGGCGAGGGGGAGCCGAGGGGCCGGGGGCTGAGCTGGGTGAGGGGCTGAGCCCTGACCCCTGGCTGGATCCTGGCCTCCAGAGTGGGTCCTGGGGCCAGCAGTGCCCACAGGGATGAAGCATTGCCTGTGGTTTGTCCAGCTGTACAAATCTGGGGAGCAGGATGGACGCCCATCCCGGTGCCCATCCGGCTCTGAGGATGCCCGGCCAGCCCCTGTCCTGGCTCTCTAGCCATTGACCCTCTCACTGTCCCCTGCCTTGTCCCCAGCTCCAGGCCAGGGCATGCAATAACCCCCATGAGCTTCTCCTGCCATGGGGCCATTGCCATTCTTTCTGGGACAAAAAAAAAAAAGGGAAAATAAAGGTTCAATATCTGCAAGAGCACAAAGGCAGACCGAATGTCTGTCACAGGCGATGCCACCGCCCAGCAGGACCCTGACGGAGCCATCCCACCACCCCTCCGGCCCGAGTCCCTGCGGCTCCCACCCCACCTGCTCCCCGTCAGATGGGAGGTGACCCCCACAAAGGCCTGGGCCACGTCCGCCCCCCTTGGGCTTTGCCCTGACACGTGTCACCTTAACCTCTTCCTTGGGACCAGCTGCTGCCAGGGGACCCTCCTTTGTGGCCCCGCGAGCGGCAGACGAGTCTCCCCATCTGGCCGGCGAGGCCTCGTCTGTTGGAGACCCCTGCCCTGGCTCCTAACGGCATTAACCTCACCCTGCCCCGCTCCCACCCCTCAGCTGTCACCGAGCACCCCAGGTCCCCAGGCTGGGGACAGACTGCATCCCACAGGGCCTTATCACACCCCTCACCCACCCCTGGCACCTCACCGGGACCCGGGCATCCCTTCCTGCACCTCCAGCCTCCTCTGTCTGCACGGATCGGGCAGGACAAGGCAGGAGGAGGAATTTGCCTCCAGGGGCTTGAAAAATTCCCGCACACCTGTGACTGCAGGTGGGGTGAGTCCAGCCCTGGGGCTCTGGACCAGCCCAGGGGCTCCACCCCAACCCCCGCCGCCGAAGCACATCTCTCTGCCCCTTGTTCGGTCCAGCACATGAGCATCCCGCGCTCCGTGGGGAGTGGGGGATGCTGCGGCGCCCGGGGGTGCCCGGCAAGCAGGGGACCATCGCGGGTGGGATGTGAGGAGCAGCAGGGTCAGGCCCTGGAGCATGAAGGAACAGGAGAATAGGTGAAGGAAGAGGAGAGTGGCAGGATGAATTGGGTGAAGGAGCCGAGACAGAGCCTGGCATTCCCTGGCTGCCCTGCCAGCGAAGTCCCCGGGCCAGGACAAGGCGAGGCGAGACTCCCCCTCCACCCCTCCCTCCCCAGGCAGGCATCCCCGAGGAGGCCTTATCTGCCGCTAATGCTCCGCAGCAGCCGCCCTCCCCAAAGCTTGCGGGCTTGGCAAGATGCTCGGAGACTGCATTTGCTCCAAATGGATTGTATCAGGGGGAGAACAAAGCACTGGACAGTTTTCAAAGCGGAGTTGTGATCGCAGCCCGCCGCAGAGGCCGCCGGTCCCCTCTGGTGGCACCTCACAGGGGACCCTCTGGGGTCCAGGCTCGGCCCCAAAACCCAGCAGGCAGTGGCTGCTGTCCCTCAGCTCAATGTCCCAGCCCTGGCTCTGCTATTCCCCAGTCGTGTCCGGGCAGGGGCCATTCAACAAGTGCTGGCCACAAGACAATGGCTCCATTTTCACCAAAAAATGTTCTGCTGCAAAATCTGGCCTTGCTCCAGCTGCAAATGAAAAATTGGGCTGGTTGTTTTTGGTTTTGTGTTTTTTTTTTTTTTTTTTCTTTCCTGCTGCAGAATTTCTTGGAAAGCTGGTATGGGGCAGGCACTGGAGCAAACGCTGACCTTGGCATCATGCCCTTGCCCACTTGTCTCCTCATCCCTGGTGCAGGAAGTTCCAGGCAGAGCAGCTGGCAGAGCGGATTTTTTTTTTTTTCTCTAACACCCTCAAGAGCCTGGGGAGAAAAAGGGAAACATTCTGTCCTCTGTTGACGTGAGCATAAATTGCAGTCACAGTCAGGAGGGGTGATAGCGTAGAGCTTCCCCTGCCCAGCCTGTGCTCCGAGCCCTTTGGAAAGGGATACAGGTGATGCCAGGACTGACCCAGGGCACCACGGCCACGCGGTGCATGAACCAAGGGGTGCTCCGTGCTCGTGGGGAGGTGTTCCCAAGGAAGCACTGGCCCACAGGGAACTGTGCCTGTCAGGAAGGGCTAGAGCAGAAGGAATCAAGGAATGAGACCAGAAAGTCATGTTGTCTTGGATTTCCCTCAGATCCTCAGAAAAGATGGTGTCAGCAGTGAGTCAGCTCCTGGAGGTATGTGAAATCATAATTGAAGAATGCTGAGAAAACAGCAAAATCCCACAGAAGAAAAAAAAAAAAAAAAAAAAAAAAAAAAAGTGGGGGAAAATATCCCAAATAACCTTCAAGCAAAAGCAAGTGTGGATCCTGAAGCCTTGGTGCTGGGGAGAGTCATGAAAGTGAAGGGGTTCAGCAACTGGACACGTTTCAGGGAGCAAAGGGATAACTGCAGGATTGCATCAGGGATGGGGAAAAAGGAAAAGCCAGCCCTGGGGCAGCGGCTCTCTGCTGTGGGACAGTCACAGAGCACCACATGGCCCCACAGCAGTAGGCTGGGGGGACACACAGGAGATCCCAGAGCCTCTCCCAGTGCATTCCCAGCCCATGGGAAGTGTCACAGGCATGAGGACTCCTCTGGACAAGGGTCACAGAGAATCTGGGGAAACAATAGAGCTGCCCAAGGCCAGCCTCTGTAAGTGTGACTGTCACATCGGGAGGGACACAATCATCTGTGCCACTTTAGCAGGAGGGACAGGGCAGGGGCTGAGCCAGGAGGCTTCGACATCCCCATGGCCACAGCAAGAGAGACTCAGAGCAAGGAAGGAGCCTTCTGCAGAAGGCAGTGTGTGGTTCACTGAGAGACAGAGGGGAAAGAGGGGGGAAATCAAGCAAAATGTCACAAATTCAGAAGCTCGAAGGAAATAGAGGTCTGTGTGTCCTGCGGGGAGATGCTGAGAGGGGAAGAGAAGCTGAGGGGGGACAGTGCTGGACGGTGGGACTGGGGAGAGGGGTCCTGCCCACTGCTGCTGGGGATCAAAACCAACCCCTTCAATACCCCTTTGGACCTTCCAGCCCTCCTGGAAAGGCCCCAACACCTGGCCAGGGAGGGGAGCTGGGATCAGTCTGGGAAGTACAGTCCTGGTGAAAATGCAGGGAAATGACAGAGCCAAACTCCAAGCAGCAGAGAAATGGCAGCAGGGTGAACTTTGACTGGGTGTCCATGTAAACAGGGCTGTGAAACCTTCCCCTGCACACTGGAGAGAGCCTGAGGGTAGGGAGAAACCAGATGGAAACTCAATATAAACCCAGCCCATGTGGGTACCACAGGTACCAGCAGGGCCTCAGGCTCCTGCCCCATCACAGCAGCACCATGAGAGAGATCAGAGCACACCTGGGGGTGGGAATTCATCCATGCAGACACAACCTCCCCTGCCCTCTGGGACAGCACCTCATGCCTGGCAGCATCCCCATGGCAGTGCGAGCTGGCCACCAAACCATGGCTGAAGAGACCCAGGTGGGAACAGGGACTGTGCTGGAAGCCAAACAAATGTGAAACAGCAACCAAAAAAGTGTTATTTTGTTATCACAGATAAATCAAGCAATCCACCCCCTTCAGTGTACTCTTCAAAGTGTGTGCACTGCATCAGACGAAAACGATGGCAGTAAGGAATAGCTGTGTCACAGGGGCTCCCAGCCCATGCCACAGGTAGGAGGAGCACCCTAACCTGCACTTCTCGTGGCTGAAGGCACTGCAGTGGTGATACTGCACCGTGACAGCTGCCATTGAGGGATGCTGCTCCAGAGGCCTGACACATTCCCTGCGCTTCCCTCTGCAGGTGGGCACTGCCCACAGCCCTGGGAAGGAGCAAAGCCCCTGGCACAGCTGGGCTAAGCTTTGGCTAGCTGCTGGATCCTCGCTGGGCTCCCAAGAGCTAAAAGCAATGAGGAAACGCCCATAAGGACTGTGGGACAGGGACTCAGGACACGCTGGAGCCCCGGTGTCACCATCTGTGAGGCTGCAGATGTCCCCCCCCAAACTGTCCTGGCCCCGCAGAGCTCTTTGCCCTTGACTGGGAGGATGAACAAAGAGGTTTTTCATAATCCCCCATGATCTGCATAATGCACGGCCCAAAAGCTGCTGCTCTCACCCGCCACGGCGCAAGGAGCCACTGGACGTTCCTCTCTCTTCTCAGCCTGATTCCTCCTCCCTGGCAAAGTATCACTGCCAGGAGTGAAATCCTGCATTGAGCAGCTCTGCCAGGCCCCCAGGTGTGGGTAGCCACAGCCCAGCATGTTTGGGGTGCTGCTGGAGGCACCCACATCCCAACAGGAAGCTTTTGCTCCAGGTGTGAACACCACACAGTCAGCTAGGGAGAGAAAAAACATGAAAGTGTGTGGAGACATTTTCACAGGAACACTTGGAGGGTGCCCATGGCTCATACTGAAAGGTCTCCACCTCCACTCACCCCATCACCTCTATCCCACCCCCAGGGAAGGAAAATCCTGCTAGAGCTCACGTGCTGAGCTTTAGCTGGAGCCGAGCATTTCAGAGCCACAAAATCCTGCTGCCTCGAGCAAGGGAAGAAACTATCTCTGGTGATTGCTGATTTTGCTTAAAAATACAAAAGCAAAGCAAAAATTAAGGCCCAGCAGTCTCTGCAGCCAGTGGCTGGATGTGATTGCAGGGCTGGGAATGGCACATCCAGCACAGCCCTTTCCCTCAGCTCCATGCACAGTGATGCTGTGACAGATACACCATACAGCGGTGCCACATGGAAGTGGCCAGGCACAAAATCACCAGAAATCACCCAGAAATCACCTCAGAGGAAGAGTCCATCCAGTTGGGAATCACCTTGGGATTCTCCCAAGCTTCTGCTCATCACAGGATGGGCACGAGCAGAGCCGGCAGCACCTCAGCATCTCCAACCGACTCCAATGACACCACCCATAGGCTCCAAAATGTTGGGGAAAAAATAAATATAGCTCAAAGGAGACTCAGAGATCGAAGGGAAATGGCCATTAGCAGCCCTCCATCTGCAGTAAAGAGCCAGCCATGTCCGGCACTCCAGATATAATGGGTTTTTAATATTCTCGTGGCACGCACTGGGGTATAGATGGGAAGAGACACTTGGAGGTCTTGCATGAGCATCAGTACTCAGGGGGCTGCTCACAGAGTTCAGGCTCTTCCTTTCCCTGCCAGCTGCCTCGGAGATGTAGATGTTTCAATTATTCTGTCAAGCTGCATATTCCAAATTGAGGCCAGAGAAGTGTCTCTGTCTTACATAGAAAGAAAGGAAAAAATATATCCCTAAAAGGAAAAGAAATGAACTCAGAAATTAATAAGGCTGATTGACAATGCTGCTTTGGAAACTCTGGTACCATATGGCATCCTTGAATGGCTGCAGTGCTGTTAGGATGGAGCTGACCAGCTGGAGAGTTACTGTGGGTTGTTTGTAATTGTAATAATGGATATCAGATGGCTGGTGTGGAGCAGTTTATAAATGAGAACAGACAATGAGCCGCACTGTTTGTCAGGAAATCATTGCTGATATGGGCTTTGTGCTCCCCACCACTCCCGGGTGGAGCTGGCTGCTCCTGGGGCACCCTGGGCTGCCCTTGGGCCCGGCTCCGGCCGGGAAAGGCACCATCCTGGGGCAGGTACTGCATCACTGATCCACGAGGGTGGTCCAGCCAGAACCTCCAAAAAAAACCCCTCACCCTCCTGGTGCTATGGGCAGAGCCCCAGGTGCCACTGGGAGATGGCAGCAAGGCTGATGTCCCCCTGCTAAAGATGTGGGGGCCTCCCTGGGAAAGCCAAAGCAAATGGGATCCACCGGAGCCTCTGGAGCCAGTCTGGACTGCTGGGGGCTCCGATACTGACACTTCCAGATTGATTTTTGTGCTGAACAGCCAGAAAAATCATGACATTTCAGAATTTGCCAGTTAATGGATTTTTTTTTTTTTAAGTCAGTAACAGTGAAATTCATTATTTCAATTTCTGCTGATTTCCAACTCCACGGTTGAGCACATAAAGCAAAGCCGGAGTTTGGAACGAAAATGTCACACACTTGTTCCCTCCTCTTTTCCAAAATGAACTTCCATCCAAATTAACACAGGACATTGCTCAGCTGGAATGTCCCCTTGCTCCAGCTGAAACCACCTTGTGCCACATGGCCCGGCAGCCCAGGGCAGTGAGCTCCTGCCCAGAGAACCCAGGGCAGGAGAAGGCTGGGAGAGAAGGCTGGGAGAGAAGGCTGCCTTCAAGGCTCAGCTATTACAACTGTTTTTAATTCATTAGTGGTCCTGGATTAATTTTTACCCTAAAAGCTATTAAAAAAGAAGTGATAACCAAACTGCATTGTGCATATTCCCTCATCACCTGGAGCCCTTTGGCAGTGCCAGGTGATGTTGCAGGGCAGGACGGGCACACCCACGTGTCCATCCACACTCAAACCCAAACACAGCTGGGCACTGCAGCAGGTCTTATTTCGGGATCATCAACCCCTGGGCAGGGATGGAAGGAGTCCTGGCACTGCTGGACCCCCTCCAGCTCACCTTCAAGCTGATGGCATCTCTGGTGAGGGGGCCAGGGCACGGCAGGAGCGGCCAGCCGGCAGCAGGCAGAGCTTTCTAGGAAAGCCATCTCCGTGGGAAGGAGGCCAGGTCTGGAGCTGCGGCCACGGCACGTGCCAAGCGCCGGGCAGAGCATCCACGAGCTGCCATGCCCCTCTGCAGGGCATCTCCGCAGCCTGGAAACGCTCCCAGTGCTCCTTCTGGCTGCACGGAAAGACTGCGGGTGCTGCGGGAGCCCCCAGCCAGGACAGCAGCTGCCCTGTGCCCTCCTGGGTGCCACAGGGAAGGGTGGGCAGAGGTGCTGGAAGTGCAAGGGAACGGCCTGGGGGGGTCATATCCAACTCATCACCCTCAGCAAAACCCCTCCCTCAGCTCCATCATTTTCAGCCCTCACTGCCTGTAACAGAATTGCTGCTCTCTGGTTTGGTTTGGATAAGAAATTAAATCTTTCATATATATACTACATAAATTATATATTCATATTTAAATGTTTTATATTCTTATATATAAAGATTTCTTTCATACTATTCTTCTGTAGTATGAAAATATTCCTTGGAAACCCCACGGTGCAGAAATCCTCACACAAAACCCTTGGTGAAGCTGGATATGGACAGGGCAAAGTGACTGAAGTCCATGGTCAAAATCACCAGGCAGGAAACCTTCTAATCCATCACTCCTAACCAAGCTCTGTGGTTAATTCCCTGAAGAAATATGAAGTCGTGCTCCCTACCAGTTCTGAAAACATCCCTGTTTATATGGGGCATGGCTCTTCCTCAAAACTCCAGTATTTCTTTTTTCCAGTTCAGAGAGGATTATTTGAATCTGCCTAATTGCAGCCTTGATTTTAAGGCTTTCTTGTAAAATGTAACTTACCCATTCATGTTAATAGCAGAGATTAAAGGTCTGTCTGACATACATCAGCCACTGCTTAGGGAAAATTAACACCCCATTACCATGCACCAAACATCATAATTGAGTTTTAATTTATTTGTAAAGAGGTGCCTGAAGTGTGGTGCAGACACAAGAGTGTTTTGGACACCCCCTTTGGAGCTGGACCTGGGAAGCAGAAGGGCTGATGGCATTCCCCAGACCCACCCATGGTGTCCTGTCCCCATGTCCCCGGAGACCTGCCATCGACCCGATCACATCCTCCCAGTTTTAGCCTGAAGTTGTCACTCAGTAGAAAAACTCCCCCTCTTTTTCCAGCTCAGCTTTGGCTGACCTCAGCAAACGGAGGGAATCGCAGGGAGGGAAGTCGGGAGCAGCCCAGCGGCTGTCGCAGTGCTGGTGGCATCACCAGCCCCGCTCCCCAGCGCTGAGCCGCAGCTCCCGTGTGGCTTCGGCGGGGCAGATGGATTTCTTACCCTCGCTATCACCTTTTTAATCACCGCGACTGCAAGCCCTGACAAGCACTGTCAGCAGTTTCAATGCAGAGAGGATTAGATTTCAAAAGAAAGAGGTATTCAACACGAACCCGTACACAAACTCACTCGTTTTTCCGGCACAGCCACTCTGGAAAGGCTGAACACCCCAGGCTGGCTGCAGCCCCTCCCTGGCACCCGAGCACCCTAAAGCTCATGTGGTTTAGTGAGCTCAGCTTGCCCTGCCGTCACTTTTGGGGTGCCATCTGTTTGATCAGTCCCCAACCCCCCCGTGCCCGTGGCGGGGCCCCATGGCAGCCAGGCTGGCGTCGTTGCTGGTTTTTGATTTCCAGGGTGACAGAGCCTCCCCACATCCTCCCACCCACGCGCTGTCAACGGGTTTGCTTTGCCCTGCCTGGCAGGTAACGGCCCCCAAAAGCGCTGTCACTTTGTCATCCCACGGCGGGTGGCAGCCCCGTGTCCCCTCACACAGGGTGCAATGTTTGTGGGATCTGTGTGCTCCTGGCGGGATGGATTTGGGATTCCCAGCTCTGGTCCGAGCCCTGGTGCACCTCTGGCCCATCAGCATCCCTTGTCTCCTTTCTCCCCTTCCATGGGAGGTTGAAAAATCACCAAGAATCTGCTGGAGGGAGTTGAAAATCCAAAGTAGGAGCCAGCTGAGCTTGAGGACAGGCACACGGTGGCTGTGAGCATGGACCCTGCACAGCCACACCACCCCAAAATCCTCTAGAAAAAGAGCAACCAGAGGCAGAGGCAGGATTGTGAGGGGATCAGCACCCTCGCCAGGAGGGAAGAGTCATCCTGAGCTAGGAGGATGAGGATGGAAGCACAGTGCCTGGGATGAAGGTGAATTAGGAGCAGAGGGCTGAAATAAAATCCAGCAGGGAATGATGGTAGAAGTCATGAGCTGCAAAACGCACCAAAAATTCCTTCTGCTTCAGGCATCTACAAAAAATATCCTACTAAACCCAAAATCAGGCTCCTACCCCAGCCTCTCCTCATTTGCTGTTTACTGCCAAACACCTCTACCGTGGCAGCTGACTTTTGCTTTGTGTCTGTGGCCGCTCACATCCTGTTGCTGGAAAATGATAAAAAATTGTTTTAAAATAACCCAAAAAGTGCTGGGAGCTCGCATGAGGATGGGCATGTCCACAGCCGAGGAGCAGCAGAAGCCGGGGTGTGTGAGCAACATCCCCAAGGCTGGCTGTGCTCTGACAGCGGCTGTGGTGGTGATTTGCAAAAGCATCACTCCTTAGGGAAATGATGGGATTTACCCACAGGTGCAGGTCTGGCTGGAAGGGGAGCACAGCAGCCAGGCTGGTGGCGATGCTGCCACCCAAGGAGCCACCACGGGACTGCCCTTCTGCCTCCCCCAGGGCCCCTGTGGACAAGGGACCGCTCCGAGCATCCCCAAATCCTTCATCCCCAGCCCATCTGCCGCTCCAATCCCGCTCCCCGCCTGCGACGTCGGGGTGGCTCCCACTCCTCATTAGAGGTCGCAGCCCCTGAGCAAAGATTAATCTGGCACTTGTGCGAATTTGTCTGCTTGAAAAGAGAGGGACTGGCTCTGACCTCGCAGTCTGGAGACTGGTGGGGAGTTTACTGTCCCCTGAGCTGTCAAGCCAATTCCCTGCAGTACCAAGCTGTTATTCTTGGCATCTGCTAGGCAGAAAGGCTGTGAAACACCCCAAATATCTGTTTGTTTTAAAAGGTAAATATTAATTTCAGGATGCTGTTTACATAAGCAGACTCTTGCAGCTTGAACTCACTGCCTTTTGCTGGTGTCACATGGCATTAGTGTGTATTTAACATTTATTTAACTCTCCTTGGCCCTGCTTGTGCCAGATGGCAGGCAGCCTGCACGGCCAGGCAGGGCTCAGCTCAGGGCTGCTCCGAGCATGACAAGGGGCTGGGTTGAGGCTGCAAAGTTAAAAGCTGGAGCAGTTTTGTGGCTGCAGGTTCCTGAAAGACACCAAAACACACTGTGGGTTTGTGTCCCCAAGGATGGGGGGTGTCCCTGCCCCCAGACACCAAAAGCAAGGCAACCAGGGAATCATCCTCTGACAAATCCAAACCAGTGTGAGGGCTGGCCTTTCCTCAGCCCTTGCCAGGCAGTGGAGTCTGATCACCTTGGCCTAATCCTGCCTGGCACTGAGCTCCCTCACTGCTCCCCTGGGAGCAGATCTGTGGATCCCAGCAGCCATCCCAGTTTGCACACACTGGGTGGGACACCCAGGGCTGAAACGCTGAGCTGCACAAGCTGGGGGTGCCTGGCCAGCTGGTGATGTGGACGAGCTGATGACATGGCACAGGAGCTGATGACATGGCACAGGATCTGCTCACTGGCTCCCAGGGTCCTGAACAGCGAGTTTGCTTCTCTCAGTGAGATGCTGAGAGATCTCATAGAGTCATGCACAGCCCTGATGCACAGCTGTGACTGCTGAGTGCTCACACATCCCTTTTCTGCCTCTCCAGTCACTCAGTCTCCCAGCACAGGGCATTTTTTGGTAATGCAGCACTGACAGTGTCACTGCTTTCTCAGACAATGAAGAAATGCATCCAGATGGCCTCTGGAAAACAAATAAGATATTCAAAACAGTATCAGCCTCTTTATGGCTGCAGCAGGCACCCATCAGCTTGAATATACAAATGAGGAAGAGCCGAGATGGTTTCAGGGACAGGATTACAGCTTCTAAGCTGGGCTGGACACTCTCATGCTCAAACATTGGTGTTTGAAGAAAGGGACCAGCATGATAAATAATGTCCCAAGATTTTATCACGGAACCATTGCCTGCTTGGGCTCGACAGCCGCTGTGTGCTCTGCCTCCCACCTGCTGAACAGGTCTCGTCCCACCCATCCCCTCCTCCAGAAGTTTTTGCTCAATGAGATCCCACCCCCTCCCCCTGGACACACTGCCTCTCCTGGCAATGCTGACCACTCATACTGTGCCAGGAGAAACACTGACCAGCCACCAGGACTGACCTTGGGAAACTCCAGACCTCCCTTCTGGCACCATCTGCCTCACTCTCCTTTCACTCAGTTCTCACCCTTGTTAATGATGCCAGCACTGAACTTTCTCTTTTCCTTGTTTGGAAAACCAGTTCCCAGCGAAGGAAGCAGGCAGGGTGCTCTGGCCTGCCCTGTGAGAGAAATCCTTCATCTCATTTCTCACTCATTTCTATGACAGTAATGACTTTTTTCCCAGCATTTTTAGAGCTACAAATACTTGTGAGATGAGAGATTTCCAAACAACGCTCCCTCTTTCTTTTGTGTTTGCTGTTGTTTGATCAAAGCCATTAATCCTTGCCACCAGATCTGCCCTCACTGTAGAGGAATGGAAGGACTGAGCTGCTGTGGGAACTGGGAGGGGGCAGCAAAGGGGTGAGGAAGAGGCAGGACAAGGCTGTGGTGAGCAAGGCTGGCCATACATCTTTGCCTGACAGAGCTTGCTCTACCCAGGGCCACAGCCATCAGCTGAGACCTTCGCTCCCTCCGGCTCAGCAGCCTGCGGCCACCTGTGTCATGTTTGGTTTTGTTCAGGGGGACTCCAGGCTATGAGCTCTCATAGAACGAGAGAATCAGAGAAAGTTTGGCTTGGAGGGACTTTAAAGATCATCTCATTCTCAACAGGAGCAGGGACACCTTCCACTATCCCAGGCTGCTCCAAGCCCTGTCCAGCCTGGCCCTGGACACTTCCATGGATCCAGGGGCAGCCACAGCTTCCCTGGGCACCCTGTGCCAGGGCCTCAGCACCCTCACAGGGAAAAATCTTCTCCCAATATCCCAATCCAAACCTATTCTCTTTCAGTTTGAAGCCATTCCCCATTATCCTGTCCCTCCAAGCCCTTGTAAACACTCTCTTCATCTTTCTTGCAGGCTCCCTTCAAGTACTGAAAGGACACAATTAGCTCGCTCTGAAGCCTCTCTTTTCCAGGCTGAATAACCCCAGCTTTCTCAGCCTTTCCTCACAGCAACGCTGCTCCATCCCTCTGATCACCTTGGTCTGGACCTGATCACTCCTCTGGACTCACCCCAACAGTTCCATGTCCCTCCTGCCCATCCTGTTCCCTTTGATAGAACTTCTGCATGAGCTGAAGGAGCCCCATTCCCTCAGGATGGGGACCAAACCCAGAATGGTGCTTCACATCAGTGCTCAGGTAGGGCTAAGGAGGTGGCAGGACAGCAAACAGAACTGGAAAAAACCCATCCTCAGAGCACAGCTCACTCAGCATGGCATGAGCTGAGCTGTGGGATGGCAGCAAGTAACCAGAGCAGAGGCCCAGCACCGGCTCATACAGCAAACACCATTCCCTGTGCACCTGATAGAGAATTCACCACGGAAAAAGTGTGTGTGACCCGACTGCCTGAGATCCAATTCAATGATCTAAACAGAGTGGGAGCACCTCTTGACTTTTGGAGGGCATGTATGAATATTTTGGTGGTTTACTGGCCATAGATACATACCTTGTATAGTGGCTGTGTATTTATAGTCCTAAAAATGCTGTTTGCAAATCTGTGGCTGCTCATTGGGGAGTGATAGATGTTTATAAATACTGAGACATATATATCTATTATACATCTACCTCTCCAGCATGTGTGTCTCCACACACTGCACTGGGCTAAGTCTTTTTCTTGTCCCAAATACATGATGTGTTCAAGCGATAAAAAGAAAAGGGTTCCAGAGGAAGTTCACATGCCTGTAGAGTCTCCTCTCTCATCCACCAGCCTATTTCAAGGACATACAGCAGCATCAGCTGAGTGAACAGGTGTTGCTCGGTTGGACGCAGCACAGAAATCCAGACTCATAAAGCCTGGGTGGGTTTTTTTCTCTTGGAGCAAATAAACCCTTCTCTGTCTCCCAGTGTACCAGCAGAGGAAAAATTACATCTGACACCTTCATTTGATGGCTGTTGTTCCACAGAGCACGAGACGAGCTGAGCTCTCTGTACAGCTTAAAATCTGGGGAGGTGAAGGTGGGGAAGGAGAGCTCCCTGCAGGGCAGGCTGTATCTCCATGTCACATGCTCCCCTTGCTCACAGAACATCGGGTCTGGAGCTCATGCTCCCTGCAAGACCATGCCCACATCTCACCCATGACCTGGCACCACTCATCTCAGATCTGAGAAAGAGCACAGAGATCCCATTCCCCGCTCACACCATTTCCTCCCCCTAGAAGACACTTGCTGGAGGAGCAGCAGGATGGCCACATTTCAACCATGGTCCTTCTTCTGTGGGGAAGTCACAAAAACCTACGGAAATGTCCCGAAAACTGCCGTCCTGAGCAGCTACACCCTTCTTTAGCATTGAGGCCTGCCAGACCAAGCTTTGTGTGTAGCTTTTCCTGGTATTCCAGGGGTAGTATTTAGACAACCCTCTCCTCTCTGGGGTTTCCAAAGAAGTTGTTCCATCTTTAGAAACCAAGCAGCAATGCAGACCCTGTCATGGAGCTGCCCTGTGCCCTCCATGGCTTCATCAAAGCTATGGAAGAGACAGGAAGATGGAAATACATTTGCTGCTCCTTCCAAGCTTTCCCCAGCACATCCCAGTGCTCTGCTTTGCTCTGCCAGTTCCCATCATCCTGTCCTCAAGCTGAGCAGTGACACTTCACACAGGGCTCGTCTCTCAAGGCTGTGGTGCTCTGGAGGGATGGGACACGGGGCAGGGCAGCAACAGCCCCACACTGTCACCACAGCAGTTCCATCTCCTGTGCTCTCAGCACAGAGAGGGCTCGGGCCTGGGTGAGCCTCAGGGAGATGCCAGGCTGGGACTGGCACATTCAGGTGTCTTGGGAGCTGCTCCCATCACGGTGGGCTCAGAAGGAGCCCAGCCTGCCACTCTCCAAGGAGCTTCACAGGCTTTAAGGACCAGCTAAATAAAAACAAAGCCCTTATCAGCGCCCCACACACTGGCCCTTTCTGCTTGACCGGTGTCAAGCTGGCTCCAGTGAGGCTGTAGATGACACAGAATGAAGTGGTGGCAAACACAGGCCAGAGCCAAGCTGCAGCCAGAGCGGCAGGAGATAAGAGCAGCGCGGGGGATGCGGGCTCTGGCAGAGAGGGGCCGGGGAGCAGGCAAAGCCACAAAGTTAAAACCAAGACAATGGGACTGGATGGATGGTCCTGTCCTTGTAGTGCAAATTTGGATCTGCTCCATCCTGGGACATCTGGGCCCAAGAGATGCCTGTTCCTGGCCAGCAAACTCCAACGGAGCCTGTGGCTCACTGAGCATCACGAGTGAAACCCTGCTGAGCTGCAGGGCTGGGCTGGCCAGGGGCTGCTGCCAGCAACCACCAGCCCGGAGCTGGGGCAGGCCAAACCCCGTTTGCTGGGAGCATGGTCCGACTGGAAACAGCAGTCCTGACCTGTGTGCCCTTTCTTCCCCGAGGAGGGCTCACAGATCTCAACGCCTTGATTATACAGGCAGTGACCTGAGGGCAGGGACAGTGCCTTAGGGCAGCCAGGTTGGGTCTCCTGCCACATCCCAAGAGCTCTCTTTCGCTGGAGTGAGCTCTTCCTAGGCTGAAGCAGGGCATCCATAGCCACACTGGTACCAGCATGACTTGGTAACTGGTGAGGACATCTCCCTAGGGCAGGAGACTGGGTCCTGGCCCTGCTTCCAGGACCACATACATATTTTATGGCTGGGAAGGGAAACCCCAGCTATAACCCAATTTGCAGGCACATATCTTCCTCCTACAGCTACTCCCAAGTCTTTGGGGGCATTCCTGACCTAGCTGGCATATTTTCAGCTTCCCAGAGAACACCTAAAATGGCAAATCCCTCCAGGATGGGAGCAAAACTGTGCTTCGTTTTCAGACGCCGGTTGGACTTCAGCATAAAGGAAAGGTTCTTCCCCAGAGGGTGCTGGCACTGCCCAGGCTCCCCAGGGGATGGGCACGGCCCCGAGGCTGCCAGAGCTCCAGGAGCGTTGGGACAGCGCTGCCAGGGGTGCCCAGGGTGGGGCTGTGGGGTGTCTGTGCAGGGATGGGGCTGGGCTGGGTGATCCTGGGGGTCCCTCCCAGCTCAGGACATTCCATGATTGTATGAGGCTGCAGCCTTGACAAACCCTGAACAGGAGTCTCTGAATAGTGAAACTCTCGTGATCCCAAACTCTGTCATTTCCAGGTTTTGAGGTATCCATGCAGTGAAAGCTTTGGCTTGTAGGAGTGGAAACACATCTCAGCTTTGCTTTTGCAGCACGACTCCCTGGGACACTTTGTGGATGTGGTTTAGAGCTGGGCTTGGAACATGGGAAGTGCCAGGAGGGAGCAAATCCACTTTGGTAACAACACCTTGTGGCAGCAGCTCTCTCCACAGAGAGCAGGCACAGACTCTCCCAGGCATTGTCCTGGGGAAGGCTGTGAGAAGATCAGAGAAAGGAATGAGAAACAATTCTTATCTCCACTTGCTGCACCTGCTGTTGTGCACATGTGGAATGTGCCATGGAGATTTGTTTACCAAAGGGTGATTTCTTAATTGGACACTGGATGGTGTTTGGATTCAAGGACCAATTAGGTCAAACTGTATCGGACTGTCTGTAAGGCGAGGGGTTTCTTAATTAGTGTAACAAAGCAATTGATCAGCCTTCTGGAATCATGGAGTCAATGCTAATTATTACCCAGCCAGGGACATCGTGCTACGACACACCTGAGGGGCTGGGCTGGGGACAAACCTACCCATCCTCAGGTATTGTAACACTTTGGGGGGTACAGGTATTGTAAAACCTTTGGGGGTTGTGTGCAGGCATTTTAACATCTTTTGGGGGTGTACAGGTATTGTAGCACATTTGGGGTTGTCTGTACAGGTATTTTAACACTTTTGGGGTTGTGTACAAGTATTGTAACATCTTTTGGGGGTGTACAGCTATTGTAATAGCACAGGGGTTGTGTGTAAAGGTCTTTTAACAACTTTTGAGGGTATACGGGTATTGTAGCACCTTTGGGGATGTATACACGAATTTTAACACCTTTTGGGGGTGTACAGGTGTTGTAGCACCTTTGGGGTTGTGTGTGCAGTTATTTTAGCATCTTTTGGGGGTGTACAGGTATTGTAATAGCTTTGGGGATGTGTGTAAAGGTCTTTTAACATCTCTTGGGGGCGTACAGGTATCGTAGCACCTTTGGGGATGTGTGTTCAAGAATTTTAATACCTTTGGGGTTGTGTACAGGTATTGTAGCACCTTTGGGGATGTGTATACAGGAATTTTAACATCTTTTGGAGGTGTACAGGTATTGTAGCACCTTTGGAGACGTGTATACAGGAATTTTACCATCCTTTGGGAGCGTACAGGTATTGTAGCACCTTTGGGGATGTGTATACAGGAATTTTAACATCTTTTGGAGGTGCACAAGAATTTTACCATCTCTTGGGGGCATACAGGTATCGTAGCACCTTTGGGGATGCGTGTGCAGGAATTTTAACACCTTTGGGGTTGTGTACAGGTATTGTAGCACCTTTGGGGATGCGTGTGCAGGAATTTTAACACCTTTGGGGTTGTGTACAGGTATTGTAGCACCTTTGGGGATGTATACAGGAATTTTAACATCTTTTGGAGGTGTACAGGTATTGTAGCACCTTTGGGGATGTGTATACAGGAATTTTAACATCTTTTGGGGGTGCACAAGAATTTTACCATCTCTTGGGGGCATACAGGTATTGTAGCACCTTTGGGGATGCGTGTGCAGGAATTTTAACACCTTTGGGGTTGTGTACAGGTATTGTAGCACCTTTGGGGATGCGTGTGCAGGAATTTTAACATCTTTTGGAGGTGTACAGGTATTGTAGCACCTTTGGGGATGTGTATATAGGAATTTTACCATCCTTTGGGAGCGTACAGGTATCGTAGCACCTTTGGGGATGCGTGTGCAGGAATTTTAACACCTTTGGGGTTGTGTACAGGTATTGTAGCACCTTTGGGGATGTGTATACAGGAATTTTAACATCTTTTGGGGGTGCACAAGAATTTTACCATCTCTTGGGGGCATACAGGTATCGTAGCACCTTTGGGGATGCGTGTGCAGGAATTTTAACACCTTTGGGGTTGTGTACAGGTATTGTAGCACCTTTGGGGATGTATACAGGAATTTTAACATCTTTTGGAGGTGTACAGGTATTGTAGCACCTTTGGAGACGTGTATACAGGAATTTTACCATCCTTTGGGAGCGTACAGGTATTGTAGCACCTTTGGGGATGTGTATACAGGAATTTTAACATCTTTTGGAGGTGCACAAGAATTTTACCATCTCTTGGGGGCATACAGGTATCGTAGCACCTTTGGGGATGCGTGTGCAGGAATTTTAACACCTTTGGGGTTGTGTACAGGTATTGTAGCACCTTTGGGGATGTATACAGGAATTTTAACATCTTTTGGAGGTGTACAGGTATTGTAGCACCTTTGGAGACGTGTATACAGGAATTTTACCATCCTTTGGGAGCGTACAGGTATTGTAGCACCTTTGGGGATGTGTATACAGGAATTTTAACATCTTTTGGGGGTGTACAGGTATTGTAGCACCTTTGGAGACGTGTATACAGGAATTTTAACATCTTTTGGGGGTGCACAAGAATTTTACCATCTCTTGGGGGCATACAGGTATCGTAGCACCTTTGGGGATGCGTGTGCAGGAATTTTAACATCTTTGGGGTTGTGTACAGGTATTGTAGCACCTTTGGGGATGCGTGTGCAGGAATTTTAACACCTTTGGGGTTGTGTACAGGTATTGTAGCACCTTTGGGGATGCGTGTGCAGGAATTTTAACATCTTTTGGAGGTGTACAGGTATTGTAGCACCTTTGGGGATGTGTATACAGGAATTTTAACACCTTTGGGGTTGTGTACAGGTATTGTCACACCTTGAGGGGAGCCGGAGGCCTCCGGGGAGGTGGGGCACGCGGCCCGCGGGGCCTGTGAAGGTTACAGCGAGCGAGCCGGCCGTACCTCAGCCCGAACCCGCAGAGCGCCCTGCCCTCCCCGCGGCCCTGCCCGGCTCCGGGGCGGGCCGGGGGAAGCCGCGCCCCGCTCTCGTCACGGCGGGGGCCGGGCCGGGCCGGGCAGGAGGCGCCGAGGACCCGGGCCATGGTGGGGATCCCGGGGAGCTGCCAGTGTAAGAGCCGGGCTCGGGGCGCGGGCGGGAGGCAGCGCCGGGCCGGGCCGGGCCGGGCCGGGCCGGGCCGGGCCGGGGGAGCGGGGCTGAGCCCCGGGCGGGCCGCGGGAGGGGACCGCGCTTTGTGTCGCAGTCTGTAATTCCGCCTCTGATTAACGCGTGCTGCTCAGCCTGCGGGTTCCTTGCCCCGAAGCGCGGGCCTGGGGACCCTCAGCCGCAAGCCCGGCCCGGCAGTGCCCGGGTTTGTGCGGGATTTCCAGGCTGGAGGGGTTTCGGAACGAGGGCTGCTGGCGCCGGCAGTGCCCGACCTCGGTGCTGCAGCCCAGGCGGGCTTGCACCCTCCTGGCGCTTCCCACATTGCCAGCCCAGCGGCCGAACGCGTCCGTGAAGTGTCTGGGACACTTTATGGAAGTACCCGCAGGGAAATACCCACGGCAGAGCTGGGCACGAGTGTTTCCCCCGCTGCAAACTGCGGGCACACGGCGAGCTGGCACCTGTGTGTGCGAGTCCTGTGCACAGAAATCCTGCTCGGAGCAGCACCTCGCCTCCGTGGAGCTGGGGACGTGGGTATCTTCAGCTCCACGTGCCTTCATTTCCCCAGAATCCTGGGTTTGTTGCCAGAAGTGTTGTGCCCTCTGAAAGCCTTGGGGCTGGCAGGAGAGCACGTGGTGCCTCTCGCCGTATTTCAGCCTCCTGAGCCGTGCTGTGGCCTGGGCTGGTTTGTCCAGGATTGCGGATGGAAATGGGGCCATCCCGGGATGAGGAGGGAGTGAGGAGCCGGGATGTCTGTGTGTAGCAATGTCCATTACACATGGGCTAGGTCACGGCCTCAGGGTGACTCTGTGGGTAAGTCATTGCTCAGGCAAGGGACAAGAGCAGTTAAAAGCACATCCCCAAAGCTCAGGAAATTCAGCAATTTTAAAATGAAGTGTGATTGCTCATAGAGAAGCAGTGTAAAGATAGATGCTGATGCTAATGTGGAAACCACTCTGAAAGCTGCATTCCCGATATGGAGGAGAAATTACCCGGTGACAGAAGTTGGTTTTATACTTTATGGTGCTGCTTAGGGCAGAATGTGTGGTGATGTTGGGGTGAGGCTGTTACCCCTTAAGGCAGCTGGAAATATGTGAGCCTGTCAAGGCGTGTGGACTTTAGCCAGCCAGCATCCCAGGTGCCTGGAGAGCACCGTGGTGGCAAAGCTGTGTCCATGTCCATGTGGCTTTGGAGAGCCTGGACACCTGGCTCCTGACCTGCATTTTGTCAGCCCTGCAGAAAAGGCCCCACAGAAGGAGCTTGGGTGAGATCGTGTGCTTTAACCCTGCTGCCCGAAGTCTGTGCCAAGTCTCCTTTCCCCAGGCTCCCTTTGAAGTCACATTGGAGAAACAGGCACTGCTGGGGGTGATTCATCTCTCCAGTCTTGGACACCTCTCTCTGAATGAGACAAATTCCTCACTGGAGGTGCCTGGGCTTTTTCATTCACTGCAAGGGGAGTCCAGGAGAGCTGGCTTAGGCTTTGGCAGTGAGGAGCTGGATGAAACAAATCCCACCCAGTGTGTCTGCTCGTGGTGCAGCTCAGTGGTGTGTGCAGAGACCGGTCAGATTCCCTGCTTCCCTCAGACTGAGCACAGGGAGGAGAGTCAGACCTTTGAAATCCTGCTAAAAATATTTGAAGCTAAGGGAGACAGGGATCTTGTGCCTCCATCATAGCTTCAGGGTGGGTACGTGAAGCCAGCTCCTCTCAGCTGTGACGCTTTCTGCAACATGGGACAAGTTGTTTGAATATTTTGTTGGATTGTGGCAGGAACATGTGGATGTGTATGTGGCTGTTGAGTTTTGCAATATTAAACCATGTCTGAAATTAGGAAGACATTCCTTCCTGTGAAGGTGGGCAGGCCCTGGCACAGGGTGCCCAGAGCAGCTGTGGCTGCGCCTGGATCCCTGGAAGCGTCCAAGGCCAGGCTGGACAGGGCTTGGAGCAGCCTGGGATAGTAGAAGGTGTCCCTGCCATGGCAGGGGGTGGAACAAGGTGGTCTTTCAGGTTCCTCACAGCCCAAACCATTGTTATTCTGTGATTAGGGCTTTTCATCTGCATCCTGCTGGCAGAACTGAGCAAGCAATCACTGACCCTATGGCAGCAGGGACAGCAAGGCCATAGCCCCTGGCAGGACAGGGTGAGGGCACCTGGAATGCTTGGAGTGACTCAGTGGGAGATAAAGTGTAGGGTTTTTTTATTCAGTTTAATGTGTCTGTGGCCCAGCATCCTTTGGGGAATGCTAAGGATAAGCCTGGTGAGCTGTGCAGCTTCTTTATAAAGATAAGCACATAGATGTCTTTGTAGATAGATCAGATAAGGATGCCCTGTTAGTGCCAGCTATTGAACAGTGTGAACACTTGCATGAGACATCACTCGGTTCTTGGGCCCGGTGTCAGCCCAAGAACACTGTTGGGGTTTATCAAAAAAGTGAATAATCAGACTCATAATGTTTATAAATCGAATTATCTGCATAGCCCAATGATTTCTGATTTTTACAGATCCTGGCAATGTCAGGAGGTTGCTTGATTTCTTTGGGTGTGTATTACAGGGAAGTGGATCAGTGCTCAGTGTGAAGCAAACAATGGAGAAGGAAAGAAGAAATGTGGGACTGCTTTGAAACTTCGGGATGTTCCATGTTCATTTAAGGCACATACTGGCTCTCATGAATATGCTCTTCTTATGTGGATATTTCCAATGGCCAGAAATTGAAATGGATCATTCAGGGACTTAGTCTTGATGTTCATATGCTGTAAAATGAAAGGCTTTAGGTGTTCCTCTTCCTTTGTGCCAGTATTCAGGACAGTGAAATAAATTGACATTTTAAAGCAGTCAGAGAAAAGAAAGAGTTTTTTGATTTGCTGGTGCTCTGAGGGTTGAAAAGAGTTTGTACTTGGGAGAGAGCTTATGGAGTTGACTCTGTTGGAAGCAGGACTGGAGTGGAATAGGCAGAGTGCTTTCCATCATCCTGAGCTGCCAAGGAGTCACAGGCACCTCGAGAGGCTGCCATGAGCCACTGGAGAGGGGGGAAACTGCTCAGGTTTCCTTCTTGCTGGCAAGAATCAGAGGTGAACTCTTCCCCTTCCGAAGAAGGAGGTGGCTGTAAGACTCAGAAAGGTGAGAAGTGAATCCACCTCTCCCTCTCTGATGTAAAAAGTCTCAGGGGAAGGGTTTCCACGCAAACTGGTGATTTACCTGGAACTCTTGCAGAAAACCACCTTCCTGAGAGCGTTTGTCCAGCCAGTGTCTGGGGCTTAAAACTTCTCCTGTGTCCCTGTCACCTTCCCATCTCTCTGTGCCACATCCTGAGTGTGTGCACACCGTTGTTTGATTCAGCTACAGACATATCCTGGTCATAATTTTGGCTGTATTTGTGCACTCTGGGTTAATCAACCCTGACCTTGGAAGTCAATTAAAATGTCCTTTACTCCCTTTCATGAGAGAGCAGTACTAACTTCTACAGGTAACAACTTTTCTGGCACTCGGACTTTGAGGTCAAATTCTGCACAAGTTTTCTTCAATGACGTGCTTTGCACACTTGGGATGGTTCAAAGGATCAGACTGTTCAGGCAGGGATTTTCTCCAGTGTAGATTTATGTTGGTATTTAAGGTAGTCATTGCTAATAGCCCTCAGCCTTGGGTTGCAAGGGTGTTTTCACAAGATATGTGGCATGCTCTTGGCTTGGCTTTGGGGCCATAGCTGACACTTCAAAGCTTGCTAAAAAATATTTGAAAAATATTACAGAATTCTCTCATCACAGGTACGGTTTTGAATGGAAAATGCAGGATTAGCCTTGTTTTGCCTGTGGATCTAAAGTAATCAAATTCTTAGTGAATGCTTCCAGACTTATTGCTGTAAGATTGGACTTGACAGACACACCAGTTTGTTTGCATCAATACCAGTTTCTCCCTGCTTATCTGTACTTTTTAATCCTCATGATCCTCCTGGGAGTTGGCTTTCACTTCCTAGCAGTGCACCTGGTTGCTGCAGCAGGAAGTTTCTCCAAATCTGTCACCTGACACGCTCCCACCTGGCCTTTGTGTGTGTTTGAGCCCGCCTTTTCTGCCAGGAGGCAACAGGAGGAGGAGGAGAAGAGGGATAAAGCCCTAAAGGAGGTAAAGTAAGGAGGTTGTATGTGTTTGGGGTGCGTGGGAGTGGGCTGGGGAGGGGTGGTTGGGTCGAGCAGTTGCTGACACTGGTGGAACTGTGCTGGTGGCACACAACAGGCTGGCAGCACTGAAGAGCCAGTCCAGGGACCCTTCCTGACCCCCACCTGGTCAGCAAAGACTCTTCCGCCGCCATAACAGGAGTGGTGAGCACACAAATGGGCCTGACAGCTCATTACATCCCCACTATCTTTTGTTTGTTGGCAAAAAACAAATATTTGCTTTGTACTTTAAAGCTGTGCATCCTGCCTGTGGAGCCTCTCCGGATCTGGCTGCAGGTGTTGGATCAAACAGAGGTGGAACAGTGGCTGTAGTGTGGGCTACAGCTGTAGGGTCACACATGGTCCTGGGCAGGCAGAACTCCTGGTTGTCTGCTTGGAGCACAGGCAGCTTCCTTTCTTAGGTGGGTATTGTGGGCTGCAGTATTTTTTGGCTGTATTCCCAAGAGCGAGCACTTCCCTGCGTCTTGGCTAAGCAGAAACTTAATTTAACACTTTTTCAAAGTATGGGGACAGCTCAGCCTGCGGCATTTCCAGGTGCAGATGAGATTAATTTGCTTATCTTAGTTGAGGGCAGGTAGTTGTGCAGGGGAGGTACCAGAGTCAGGATGTTAAAACACAAAGAAGTCAAATGTTCCTCTGTTCCTCCCCCGTTGTGCGAGCTCGTTTGCATTAAAACACGTCTGGCAGATCTGCTGCAGGAGCCTTCCCTCCATCTCCTCCTCCTCCTTCATGACTAGCTTTGTTGGGGGCCAAGAAGCCACCGATGAATTGTGACTGGAAAGCGCTGAACTTTGAGGGGAGATGAAAAAAACCTCTCAAAACATTTGCAGCCCTGGCAGCGGGTCCACGGGTCGCTGATGGGGTTTATCTTCTGACATCATGAGGATCTCTGACATTTCTAGCTTAGAAACAATAACTCGCCTTATCCGTCGTCATGTTTTTCTAATTAAAGACAAAGCTTGGTAAATATTTTTTAAATGATTGAATTTCCCAAGTATGGAAAACACATGTCGGGAGCCAGGCTGGCTGCGTCCGATGCGCCTTTTCTCACCGCGTCCCTCGTAGCACGCAAGTGCAAATACAGATTTAGAGCTATGGGTGACAGGTTTATCTGGGATGATTGGCAAGGATTTATAAACCAGGAGGGGATTTACTTTGCTCTCCCTCCCTCCTCTTCCCCCTTCTTCCCCCGCCTCCCCGACCCCCGTCTCAGAAATAGGAAATTGGGATCACATTAAACCCTAATTGGTTTGGCTCCAGTGCTAGTTCGGTGGCTGCCAAATAGTTAATTTATTGCGTGAGAGTTTGGCCATGTGTTGAGAGGCAAATTTGCTTGAAGCAAGGCATCTCTGTAAACTATGCATCCATTCCTGTGCCAGGTCCTGTTTACAGCGTCTCCAGAGTGGGGTGCAGGGGTTGCTTTCCGTGCCCATCCCGGCAGGACAGCGCAGGGGGACCTCGCCTCCCTCGCTCCCCTGCCAAAACGCTTTCAGGAATTGTTGCCTAAAAGAGCTTAAAGTGGTTTTAGCTGGACTTGGCGCTCGACGTTTGGAAACTGCCAGCTAGATAAGACGTGGGAGGCTCTCAGGAGAATAAATGCATCTGTTTGGGAGATAGCAGCAGGCCTGGGCTGTCACCGCGGAGCGGGGCCAGGTGGGGAGTCCCCGGGGGTGGCAAGATGGCTTTTCCTGCATTGTGTCAGCAGGGGCATGTGGGAAGCTGGCATATCTGGCTGCCCCACCGAAGTCTTCCTTGTTCCTGCCCTTCTCCGTGGTGGCTGTCGGACATCCCGGATTTGTTGTCGCTTGCTCACAGACCCATGGCATCTAGCAGTGTTTGGCTCCTGTGAAGTTTTCTGGAAGATGGGCTCCAGCAGAAGAGTTAGCAGAGGTTTGCAGGACAAGCAGCCCTTGCTGAGGCCATCCCTGCCTTCCCCAGAGTTATTTGGATTTGAGAGGATACTGCAGCCAGAGTTAAAGACTCACTGCTAGCACGTCTCCAGTGTGGAGTATGATTTGAAAGAGGCTGTGTAAGGAATAAATCCATGGCTGTGGCATTTTATTTCGTTCCTCGCTGAGTTAAATAACAAACTTTGTGTAAGTGAGCTGCCTCCAGCTCTGAGGCAACAGAATTATCACCGCCGTGCTCAGCGGAGCCCTTTCTGTGTCAGCTGCTATTTCCATTGTGAACTTGATACCTGAAGGCTCAATATTGTGACCCTTTAATTTTCAGCTGCTGAAACGTCCCCTGCGAGCTGGCTAAAGGGGAAGAGCTCAGAGGGAAACTTGCAATGGTTATGCAGTAGGAGCAATGTGTTTCTTTGGGTATTTCTTAAGTGCTCAGTGTTTAGGAGAAATTGATAGGTAGTAGCAAAACACATTTAGCAATACTTTTCCTTCTGTAGCTCTCGCTTCCTGGGATGTAATAATATCCATTAAGTTCTATTTATGATCAAAGGCCCAGTATAGTAATAGTTTTATTTGGATAATTATGGCTGTTCTACCAATAATGAAAATACTGCACACTTCCAAATACTGCAGTGTTTAGAGGGGTGCAGGGTTGGCACAGCCAAACGTTTGCAAGTTTTGCTGAGGAGTCTGAGATACCAGTTCAAAAAAACTTGGAGCAAGCTGAGTCCTTGTAGGAAGGCATGTCCTGCCCACAGGTGCCACATTGGGTCACGCTGCCCTGGGTTTTCCAGCCTTCCATGGAGGTGCAGCAGGGTTAGGCAGACCAGAGGGGGTCAAATTTGGCAGGTTTCAGAAGCAAATGTGGTGGTTTGTTTTGGAGAGAACCTTTTCATCCCGAGGTCTGAAGGCAGGTTCAACATTCAGCTGGGAGCAGCCACTCCCCACTTGTGCATCTCCTGCCTCGTTTGAAATGCAGCCACTTCTGGGATGAGCTGCTGTAATTACTTTAAAGCACATCATACTTCCACCACTTTTGGCAGGAAGGAAGGAGGAATACTGTACTCCATCGCCAGACAAAATAGAAATCAACAATTGGGATTTTTCTCAAAGAGCAGATCTATCTTCTCTGCCATTAAATCCAAGTTGGATGGGAGCCTTGTACCCATTTTGCTTTCCCGGTGCGAGTGTGTCGTTCTGCAGCTCACAGCCCGCGTTCATGGGAAGATTTAAAGCAGCAAATTCTAGCCAGGAATTCTTTCTAGCACTTTGCTTTCCTTCTGCTGTTTGCCTCCCTCTTCACACTACAGATGCTGATGGATCACCTTCCGTGGTGAGTAACGGGACACGCTGTACTTTGCGTGGTGCTGGGAAACCGTGTTGTCCTCAGGAATGTTCTTGCAGAGAGGCACTGCCACTCCTGAAGCAGCACGGGTCAGGAGCTGTGTCACGCAGGCAGTGCCTTGTTCTTGTGGCTGCCATGTCAGCCACTGCAGATCAGCTCACACTGGAACTGGGGATGGGTCACCTGCATCCATTGACTGGTGGGTGTTTATTCACCCCTCTGCTGCAGAGCACCTGACTTCAGATGACTGCCCTTGGCCCACCTGAGTTTCCACATTCCAGAATACGCTGCTGGTGTCCTTTTATTCCCCCAGGGGATGAGTTTTTTCTATGAGAGCTTGGTTTTCCCTCTTTATCTAGGCATGCTGAGCACCTAGAAGTTAATTTGATGGAATCTTCTGAGGGAGATTCTTGGTTTTGCACTGCAGTACTCCAGAAACATTCCCAGGTGCTTGTCTGACTGTTTTCTTCTTGAATATATTTGTCTTGTTGAAGAACCTTTTTTTTTTTCTCCTGTATGGTATTGATTTTAGCACGAGGGAGAATAAAACCTCTTTGTGCATGTGAAAAGGTAAATAACTATCAGAGCACACAAACTGTTGAGCAGGTGATTTTTAGATATTTCTTGATTTGTCCTCTACCAGTTTTATTTAAGTTTTCAGTCACTGCAGTTACTGTGTTCATCAGGTTTTATTTCCCATTTAATAATTACAGCAGTTTCCCTTGAGCCCTGTACCTCTAATTAAGAAAGTTTGAGATAAAACCAGTGGAATTAAATTTGTTATGTTTTTATGGTAAAATGTGCTCAGAAAAAAACCACTTGTAGGCTCAGTCACTGCTCCTGAACATTGTTTACCACATCTTGATCCTCCATCAGTGCTGAGGACTATCCTGGTGGTATAAGGACAGTAGAGCACCAAAGACCAGGATCTGATCCATGCAGGAATTTTTGCCTTCACAGGTACCAAACAAGATAGTTTGGTTGGCACAGAATCTCCCCTTTTCCTTTGTGCATGTGTAAGGATTGCCTCAGTTTCCACTGGCACTGCATTTTTACAGTCCTGCTGCTGCTCTTGCTGGTCTGAGGTGGCCCAGGAAGCTCTGCAGAACCTGGCAGCACCACTCTGAGCTGGTCCAGCTTCAGGTGGGCTCTGGGCAGGTGTGACCCTGTCCCCATCCGGGCTCTGAGAGCCTCTTTTGGTGAAGGGCAAGCCAGTGGACAGCTCTTCCTGAGTACATGCAGCACACCAGGAATTGAGATCTGTCCAAAAGGCCCTGCTGCTCCAAGCAGCAGCTCCGTGAATGGAGATGCACCTCTTCACACCTGTTTTATAACACAGGAGCAAAATATTCAGGGCAGCTAAATAGTTTATGGCCCAACAAACAAATTCTGGCAGTGGGAGCATGAGTTTCCATCTCATTAAATTGTTGGCAAAGCCCTGGTAATTCAAGTCACTGATACAGCACAGGAATTATCCCTCAACACGACTGGTCATGTCAGGTCAGAGCATCACTGCTTTTTCTCAGCAATTGTGTGTTTGTACTTGAGGGGAAAAGAAAGTGTTGAAATGTCAATTCATTGGGTTCTTCTCTGGAGCTGGAGCAAGGTCTTGTGAGGTCAGAAAAAAGTGTCTGTGGATTTCTACACCTAAGTTGTAATGAGGAATTGTTCTCAATTTTTTGTTTTTATACAAAACCTGACACACATTCCCAGTTTGGCAGAGGCTCTGAAGTTTACCTTGGAGCTCAGCAGCTGCGCTGCAGCCCAAGACACAGTTCCTGCCATCTCCCAGCTCTTTGTTGGGCTGTAGGAAATTACTGGACCTTTGGAGCCCCTGACTTGGGGCAGGTCAGCTGTGTCATGGCCATTCCCATTTGGGGAAGTGTGCTGTGAGCTGGAGAAAAGAAGTGGGAGATGCCAGTGTCCTCTGGCTCCTGTGGCAGGCAGAGGATGATGTGTTTTGTTGATGGAGTGGCACACGTGTCCAGAGGCATGGGAAATTTGCCTCCAGCACTGTTACAGATTTTATGGTGTCTTGCAAGCAAGAGGGAGCAGTTTGCTCTCCCTGCCACGTGTTACCTTCCACAGCTTTGAGACAGCCACATGCAAAATTCATTTTAGAGGTCGGTCATCCAGTCCCAGAGACTAAGGAATGTTGTAGTAGGGCTTTTATAAGGTTTTTATGCTTTATCAAAGGTCCTATAGTTTTGTCATTAAAGCAGGATTATCCTGCTGGGATTAGCTGTTCTGCATGAGTGAGGAAGACAGGCACTCTGCATTTTCGTAGTAGGATGCACTGGGAAACAGGAGAGCTGGGGGACCCAGGAGACACAGGGATGCAGGTGTTTGGAAACGGGGCCCGAGGGGGGCTTTTACAAATGTCGGCTTGATTTGACTTGACTCCTGAACACGTGGGAGAATGGCAGCAGGCTGCACCTCCAGCACTCCTTAGCATCCAAATATCCCAGTCCTGAGACTCGTCCTGGCATTTAACAGCCTCCTCAGTGAGAACCTCAGGGAGTGAATTTGCAGCTTTTCCATATGCTGAAACAAACAGGCAGGAAAACCTTTTAATTTGCACAAGGATCTTCTATAGTCAGTACAAGTTGACCCTGCAGGCTTTCTGGAACTGATTCATGTCAGTTTGGCCTTGCAAGATTTAATTTAACCCTTAAATTATCTCCCTTTCCCCCAACATTTTATTACATAGACTCCCAGAATGGTTGGGTTGGAAGGGACCTTAAAGACTATCCTATTCCAAATCCCTGCTGTGGGCAGGGACACCCTCCCCTATCCCAGGTTGCTGAGAGCCCATTCCAAACTGGCCTTGAGCATTTCTCATGGATTTTTTTCCTGTGTGACTACAATACTGAATTCAGCTCAAGTCACCTGAAAATTACTGCTAAGTAACAAACATCTTCTTTTGCTGGTTCTTTGGTGACCATAAATATCTGGATCTTGTTGGGAACTGGGTTTGGGGTTTATTTTAATGCACTGTCTGCCTCTCCAGTTTATAGTCTAATAGTTCTATACCCTTGTGTTCTTAATATAAATATTATTAATATTTGTGTTCTTAATAGAAATATTATTAATATTGCCATCACTGACCAAGAGCTTGGAGGAAAATGGTGCAAAGAAATGCTGAAGCAGCACTGCTAACCAGGTAGTTGTATGACACTGCTGCTTACTTGTAAGGAGTCTTCAACAAGAATGAACTGTTGGACTAAAAGCCTGCTCAGACTGCAGTATTGACTTGAAGAGAGGTATTAACTTGAAAGGACTGCTGTAAAAATCCCTTAAAAAACAGTCCTGGTACTTCTCATGCTCTGCTCATCATGACATTCCCTAGAGGATAAGTATTTGTCAAATGTTATTCTAGAGAAGTGAATTTCCAAATATTCACCAGGTCAGACAGCAGCAGTGAACAGGACAAGGGTCTTCCTTCCTGTGTCCCAAGAGAGCCTCCTGCCAGCCTGGAGCCCATCAGGGACCTGGACACATGTGCAGCTCCTGGCTGGTTCTGTTGGTGCAGCCCAAAGCTGGTGTGTGAGAAATGCAGCTGTTGTAGAGGTACAATCACTGGAGCATCCAGTGGTGGCCTACTCTGAGTAGGACCTGTGCTGGATTTAGCACTCCTTTCCACATCTTTGGGAGGTTTTTGGTGGCTGGTCAGTGCAAGGCTGCCCAGCTGAGCTTTTCAGGTTCCCTGGGCTCAAAGGGAGCAGATTATTAACCACAAACACAGCATTACAACCCTGATACGGCCTTAAATAGGGCAGGAGCTGCTGAAACTCTGATCTCCCCCTGCAAGCAGGGCAGGGCTGTGGCTCACCAGGTGTTTGCCTTCAGCTGCAGCTGCTCCATCTGCAGAACCAGGTGGAGATGTTTGGGGCGTAGGGAAAACACAGCTGGGAGAAGTTAAGAGCAGCCCTGGGAGGTGCTGGCTCACCTGGGCAGAGCACACCCCAGAGCAGGCTCGAGGCAATAAACTCAGCTTCACCTCGGCCACAGCCCTGGGTAGCATTAGTGAAATGAAGAGGAAATAAATGTGTTTGAGCTGCTTTAGTTTTGTTGGGGTTTTTCCCTCAGTAGTGACAGCCAAATCACATTAGATCTTTCCAGAATACTGCCGTTTAACTGCCTCTGCCATCAACTCCAGCCCCACTTTAGAGGAGCTTTGCTGATGAATCTTTATTTTTTATCTCCTGCTCCAGGTTTTTATTGTTGTTTTTTAAGTAAAGATGTCTCTTTTTTAGTCTTCTCCCTGAGTTGTTTGGTTTGGGTTTTTTTAAAAATCTGACTCGTGGTGTAGAAAATGAAGATTTTGATGACTTTTGAAATTTCAAATTTAGTAAACTTGAGGTTTGGATTGAAGGTAATTTTTTTCTTGCTTTTTCCTCTCTGTGCATGGAAATTAACTTCACCATACAGATGTTTAGGTTCTTCTGGCTCTTGAAGTTGTCTGAACAAGTATGTCCAGTGTGTGGGGTAGAAGACACCTGCCTGCTGTGATGGGATGCTTTCAGCAAATGTTCTTTTCAGCCTGTTGCAAAATCTTCCCTTTGAGCTTCCATCCTCCTGCACAGGGATGCTGACACCTGGAAGTGAAATGCTTGGATCCAGGGCAGGCAGCTCCTCAGCAATGGTTTCCTGATAAGGACTTAGGGTGGAAAAATAAGTTTTGGGACCTTTGCGTGACATTCTCTTCTCCATCTCTCTGATTCTGCTGGGAATTTTCTTCTTACTGCTGCTGGTTGGTGTGGAAAGAGCACTCAAGGGAATGAGCACAGCTCTGGGTGAGGGGGGTCACCCTACATCCATGCTGGAGACACCTGTGGATGCAAGGGTTGGGGACAGCTGTGGTGGTGTTGGAAGGACCTGATGCCTGCATCAGTTCTGACTTTCCTCTTCAGCTCAGTTGTTTCAAGCTGCTGCACGTTAAATCCTGGAAGGTGGTAAGGCTGGGTGGGCTGAGTGCTTTGTCAGCTTGGTTTTCTCCAGCCCTTTCTCTAGGGAGAAGCTAAGTGTGCCTTTTTGAAATTTGGTTTTCTGTACCTGTTGTGTGTTGTTGAATGAGTTTGTGTCAGAGAGATCTTGTGAGTGGATCATCCCTCTGTTGGAAAATGTCCATCTGTCGAGACAGAAACTTTCCTTGGGAGCAGTGTGTTCTCTCTCAGGAGATCAGATACCACCCTGAGCACTCCATATCTGTCTTTACTAAACTTTACAGCCTGACCTAAATAAATATTTACTGATTTGGGTCTTTGGCATCCTGGTAGAGCTCTGGCTGCTTGACCTTTGGCTGTCCTCATGTCCTCTTGATTTGTGTAATTTTGGAACAAAGAGTGGTTTTTTTTTTTTTTTGGTTTGGTTTCAGTTTTGGTTTTTGGTGAGTTTTGTTTGTTTGTTTGTTTTAATAACCATATGAAAGGGGAAGATTTTAAATCCAGGTTTCACAAGATAGGGCTGTTCAGGCCCAGGGCTCCAATTTGTGAAGGCAATAAACAGTGTCCTCAGCTGCATCTGGGGTTGAGCTTGGGGATGGATGGATCCTGGCAGGTCCTGGTGCATCCAGCAGCACCACCAGACACACTGTGGTCCCATTAATGCCTTTACTGGGAGAGGAGGGCCCACCCCAGTGTGACCAGCTGAGCTTGGCTGTGACTCTTGGAGGAACAGTGTAATGGGAATGACAGAAGAGTTGGGCCAGAAGAGAAAAATTCATGTTAGCCTGAATATAGCTTTTCATCCTCTTAAAATTCTTCTGCTTCTTTGAAGTGTGAATCCCAGATGCTACAAAAGTATTTTTCCAGACACGGCTGTGCTGTCTTGCTGTGCATTTTCCACCAAATTGCTGAATTACTGTTCTCCTTCTGGTCTTCAATTTTTTTTTTTCCTAGCTTTATCTATTTGTCTGTATGTTTTACATGGCCAAAACTCATTCCTGTCTCCCATACCCATCTGAGCACTCCCCCACGAGGCAGCATTCCCACCGGGCTGTGGTGAAGGACAGGAATGCTGGCTTTTTTTCCAGGAAACTTGTAAACACGAACTTCCTGTTGACACGAGCTGTAAATCTGCAAATAGGCTCTGCTTCCGGCAGGAGGGGAAAGTAATAAAATTTCAGGTCCTTGTTCACTGTGCCTGGTCCTCCTTGAGCTGCATCCAAACACTCCAGAGGCAGTGGAAGCACAGAGAACCTGCTGATTGCTCTGTACCTCTGGAAATGAGTCTTTCCTTTGATTTTTTTTTTTTTCTCCTTCAGGCACCCAAACAGATGCAATGCTAATAGAAGCCAGTTGGAGAATGTCAAAACCCTGATGACTCCAAAATGATGCTTCATTTGCTTGTTTTCCCATTTTCCTTTCTCACTGCTTCTCCCACCACTGAGCTGATCTTCAGTTTTGGAGAGTTAACTCTGTCTTACGTCCACACCAGGCGTTTTGGGGTAATGAGCTGGCCAAAGTCTGACGGTATTGGCAGAGCACACCAATAAGTTCCCCATGGCACACATTTTTGGGAGGCTGATGCATGCTTTAATTCTGGGAGGGTAACAGGGTCAGGTAGCAGACACCTGGGCAGGTGGCTGAGCTTGCTCAGCGCATTCCAGTGGTTGGGAGGACAGTGATGATTTTCAGGATCAGCTGCTGGGGAAGGGATGGAGGCACATGAGGAGCCTGGAGATGGTGGAAGCAGAGACTGGCGAAGGGAAGCAAAAATACAGCAAAAAAAAAAAAAAGCAGATGAAACAAAGAGATTAAAAGCATGGTAGTGGAAACAAAAAAGACACAAAAAGGAAGAAGTGGGTACAGGACACGGCAACAAAGCAGCAACGGGCAGGATAAAAGGAGAGCCTGGATGGAGGCTGGACTCCCTTAATCAGCATGCCATTAATGACCCCCTGTCCTGCGGCAGCACGGCCCTGTCCCCTGTGCCCTGTCCCCTGTGCCCTGTCCCCTGTGCCCTGTCCCCTGTGCCCTGTCCCCTGTGCCCTGCCTTGATGGAGCCTGGATGGAGGCTGGACTCCCTTAATCAGCATGCCATTAATGACCCCCTGTGCCCTGTCCCCTGTGCCCTGCCTTGGCTCCGTGCCCTGCCAGCGCTCCGGGCGGGATGGGAGGCACATGGCAGCGGTGAAAGGGGAGCCTCTGCCGTCCCTGAGCCTGGGTGGGCGTGCTGGGCTTTCGTAAACTAATAGCTCCCAGCAGTGCTCCTAAATCAGACTTTGTGGAGCCGGGAGCGCAGCGCTGGAATGCCGGGCCAGGCGCAAAGGGCTGCGCTGGGCTCTTTCTTCTTTTCTCTCTCCCCAAAGCCAGCGTTTGCCAGGTCTAAAGGGTCAGCGGGGAGCAGGAGAAGGGAGCTGCCGAAGAAAAATGGGTAGAAAGGAAAGGGAGGAAAAACTAGCAAAAAGCCAGGTTTGAAATGTGGTTTTTGTGATTGGTTGGAAGGAAAGGAACCCTGCTCACTGCTAAACCTGCAAAGCCAACAAACTGGGATGCTGCCGGGGAGCCTTGCTTAAAATCCACAGCTGGTGGTTTTGCTGGGTGTCACAAACAAAACAACTTGGGATTTTTTTTTTTTTAAGTGAGACTGGAAGTTGGATTTTTTTAATCAATGTTACCAGGTTAGTGACACCTAATTAATGAGAACAGAACCCTGCTTGGGTGGCTGTGTGGTGGGGAGGTACCACTTTCTGCTCTGAAGTGCTGGGAAAGGAGCAGAGCCCCAGCAGCCCTCACAGATGTGCAGTCCCAGGGCCTGGAGCAGAGGGAAGCTCAGGGTGAAGTTGGGAAAAAAAAAAAAAAAAAAGAGCCCAAGATAAAGAAGGAAAAGCTCTTTCTGTTAAAAGAACCCGAGATAAAGAAGGAAAAGCCATTCTCAGGGGAAGAGCCAGAGCTTGTGGCACGGAAGGCACCAGGGGAGGGAGGTGCTGGAAGCAAACTGGGATGTAGTGAGCCTGCTGTAGGGAAGGGGCTTAGGATACATCACTGGTGTTTTTGTACTCACAGTGGCCCCTGGGATGAGGCAAAAAACCCAAATTCTGCTGCTTCGTTAGGCTTTAACCTGTGCTTTCTTAATTGTAAATGGTCTTCCACATGTGGTGGTGAGGAGCACTGAGGGCCTGGAGTAGGATGCCTGATCCAGGACTCAGCTCTCAAAGCCACCACCTCACCTGAAAAAGGGAGGATTTTGGCTTCCAAAGCCTGTCTGCACCATAAACAGGTGCTAAAGACGATGGTCTTGCAAAGAGTGGGGCAAAACTGTCAGATGTAGACAGGAAATGGGGTTTTCTAAAGTAGTGGAGAAGTGGCTGAGAGCTGCAGCAGAGCTCCATCCACACAGCTTCCAGTGCCAGGAATGCTCCTGGTCCGGGTGTTGGACAACTAAAGTTGAGAATCACTGAAATGACAATTGGAGGGGAGTGGATATATGTATTTGAACAAATCTCTGTAATCAAATGGCACTGCTATTGATCTGCAAAATACTGTCAAGCTGCAGGGCTGTTGGACTAGAATTAATCCTCTGCAGGCTGGATTTTACTCTCTCTCCAAATAGGATTACTCATTTTTTCCATATTTCTGTGTTTGGTTTAAATACCCGTGACAGCTACAGAAGCTTGGATTTCTAATCAGAGCAAGGGTGTTAGATTTAGGAATTGTTTTGATGTTTTGGAGGGGATATTTTTGCACAGGACATCAGTTCCTGCATGTTTTTATCTTTACATATGTGGCCACAAGAATAAAGCATCATGTGCTTAGGTGATGTGTGTCCCCTCCCTTAATGGGTAGCCAGGAGTAGTTTCAATAACTTCCTCAGGTTGAGTTTAATTCCTTGTTGCATCTTTGCTCCCCCTAATTGTTTTGGGAATTTTTTTTGGTGATGTCTGATTGTGGATGTTCTGGGTGTAAAATTCTTCCAGCTCAGTTAAGGCCAACTTTTAATGTGGTTTTGCCCCTCTCTGGGGAGGATTAAAATGGCACAAAAGCCAAACACTGCTCATGTTCACTCCTGAAGGAGGCAATGTGATTGGATTTGGGTTTTGTTGAGGGCTGGAGCTCTTCTGCTATGGGGAGAGTCTGGGGATGTCCAGCCTGGAGAAAAGAAAGTTCCGGGGAGACCTTAGGGCCCTTTCCAGTGCCTAACAGGGCTCCAAGAGAGCTGGAAAGGGACTTTGGACAAGGGTCTGGAAGTGGTAACAGGGTGTGCCTTGGCAGGGTTAGACAGGGTATTAGGACGGAATTGTTCCCTGTGAGGGTGCTGAGGCCCTGGCACAGGGTGCCCAGAGCAGCTGTGGCTGCCCCTGGATCCCTGGCAGTGCCCAAGGCCAGGCTGGAAAGGGCTCGGAGCAGCCTGGGACAGTGGAAGGTGTCCCTGGCAGGGAGTGGGAGGAGATGAGCTTTAAGATCCCTTCCAACCCAAACCTTTCTCCACAATTCTGTGACAAATTAAGCTTGTTAACATAATCTGCCATGTGCTAATTCAAATAATGGATATATTAAAAAGAGGATGTTTGTTAAATGTGATAAATTTGCCAGGAATGGAGAGGTCTAATCTCTGTTTTGGGGATTGAGCTTGAACTCAAGTCACTGAGTGTCCCTTGCAACCCCACCAGCATTGCTTCAAAGGGAGCAGTCTCTTCTTGGCTCCACTGTCTTGTAAGGCATAAAGAAGGCAATAAAATGTTTGACTTTCCTGCCAGACCTGAGCCTGGAGGAGGAGGAGGATCCCAATTGGTTTCCATCAGATTCCAGTTAGCATGAATTTACGGTTTCTACTTAGCCTGATAAATGGCTTTGGCTGCCTTAGTGCATTTGGATTTATTTTTCTGTGCAATGGAAAGTGGTCAGCTTAAAAAGGCAAAGGCTTTCCAGGGTTGCCTTGAATTCAAGTGAAGCTTCTTTCTGAGGTAAGAACAGAGCAGGCAAAAAATAAATCCAAGGCACATAGTGAAGTATCTGTGGAATAAGCAGAGAAATCAGAAGCAGTTCGGGTCTCTTGTGCTCACTGTGGCAATGGGCTGTGATAGGCATAAAAATTCCACTGCAAACTGGAAAAATTCTTCAGATTTCCTTGCTTTCCTCAGAAACCACACTGAGCAGCAGGTATCAATAGCTCCCAGTGTTCAAACTTCGCTTGCATCGTTCTTTCCATGGAACATTCCCAGGAGAAGAAAGCAGAAGCAGATTAGCATGGTGAGCCGGGGAGAGCAGTACTCCCCATGCTGCCTGCACTTCTGCTTCCTTCTGCTGTGCTGGTGATGTCTGGGCTGCAAAATCTGATTTCGTGCATATTTAGGAGCAGACAAGCCTCTTGGGAACAGTGAGAGGGGTCAGTAGATGACATGTGGATGGACTCCTCATGCCAGGTTGGATGGGGGTTGGAGCAACTTGGAGCCCTGGCACAGGTGCCCAGAGAGGCTGTGGCTGCCCCTGGATCTCTGGAAGTGTCCAAGGCCAGGCTGGATGGGGCTTGGAGCACCCTGGGACAGTGGAAGGTGTCCCTGCCCGTGGCAGAGGGTGGGATGGGATGAGCTGCAAAGTCCCTTCCAGCCCAAACCACTGTGGGATTTTGTGATTCTATACTGCCTCTGCCAGTGGTGAGCTTAGGGATAGGTCATGGTTTGGGTGAGCTGAGGCACATGGATCATATGGAAGACACAATCCATGAGCCTTTCAAAGAAGGTTAGGCAATGGCTTCCACTCGGGGCACCCTGGTGTCCATAGTTTTTATACCTGGAGAACCCAAAAGCACACATTTCTCTTTCTTACTCTAATGGTGAGCCATGATGTCTGGCTTATTCTTGCTTCCCTAGCAAGAAGTGGGGATGTCTTCCCTGAGGATGGTGGTGTTTTAGACACTGGGCTGTGGACACAGTGACAAAGAGTTGTGTGCCTTTACATGAAGGTTTATAAAGTCGTTGTAACTATACTTAAAATACTTGCAGTGACCTTAGTTCTTGACATTTCAAAGTGCTTTAGGTTGTAAAAACATTAAAGAGATTTATTTGGCCATGGTTGACAGTAGTTAGAATCCAGTTGTCACAGTTGTGGATAGCTTTTGTTTGTATGCAATGTTTCAAGCTATTCAGGTCCTTAAACTGAAATATGGTTAAGAAAGCAGGCAAGGGAACACCTTGTGCTAGTTACCTATTTCACATAAAGCCCCTTTATCCCAGCCCTGGGATGTCCCCCGTGCCTTCTGAGGGTACTTCTTTTATGGCTTTGACACAAAGACCTGACAGATGCCAGGTGACATCTCTTGAGCGTCTGCTGTTCATCACAGAGCATCCCCCCCGCTGTCACACCCAGACCAAAGTCAGCTTTTGAGTTCCCTGCCCAGTTCAGACTGGTCTGGGGGTGGTGGGAGAGGGCAGCACAGGGAGCAGCGGTGTCTGATGCTGGATTCTTAATGCTGGGAGCACAGGGCTGCATCCATCTGCCTGGTGCCATCTCCACTGGGGACAGAGCTGCAACATGAGCTTGCTTGTTAGAAGACGTCAGAGACTCCACATGAGAGCCACCGCTGTCGCCACGACGCGGCCGGGGACGGCTCCTGTTGGGGACCTCACAGCCTGAGGTGCCAGGGAGCCAACCATGAGATGCAAGTCCATAGGAAAATAACTTTATTAGTTCTGCTCTTGGTGGAGCTGCTTGGGTTGTGCCTCCCTTCATTGTCTGTGTAATTTAGAGATGGTTTTTCCATCTCAGCTTATGAAATATTGAGAGCTTCGCTGTTTTGCGCAACCTCCATCAGAAGTGTCAGAAGCCCCAGTGAGCTGAACTTTCTGAACCTAAATGTTTTATTGATGTGCCTTGCCAGCAGCCCCTCCAGTGGGGACTGGGGTGCTGGGAGGCACTGTTGGATCTGCCTGTTCCCAACCTGTTTTGCTGCCTGAGCATCATCTCTTGGGATGCTCCAGGTGTTTGTGTGCTGATACTTGAATGTGATTCACTTCTTTTTTCTTAACTGAAGCATGTGGAATTGCTGCTCTTGGGTGAGGTTTGGAGGAGGGAGAGCTGCTGTAAGCCTGTGTCCCCTCTGCCTGCAGCCAGGCTGTTTTTCTCAGAGTAATGTGTTTGCCCAGCTGGGGAAGCAGCAGCTTCATGTGCTCCTACAACAACCCAAAAATCTGCCCAAATGGCCCCCCCATAATCATGCAGCATCCTGCCTATACTGGGAGGCCCGTCCTCTGCAGGAGGAGATCGTGGCCCCTGTGTTCATGGACTCATGCCGTGCCTGCTTGCAGAATGCTTTTTAATGCTTCCTTTAAAGCAGCTTTCTCCCTTTACAGCCTTTTCCCCCTCCCAAAGGGAAGCAGAGGTGCCTTAAACTAATTAGGAGTAAGCAGCAGAGAAGCCAGGGTGAAGGGTTAGGTGAGATGCCAGGGGGCAGTACCTCCAGAAGGTTTATGGACATAGTAGTTAGCAGTAGCCTGCCAGAGCACTGGGAATTTCATAAAAAGGAGCATTTTGCTGCCTGTGAACAAGTAACTATCCTGTCATGCCTGCACCAACTGTGGAGAATTTGGCATGTATGATTTTTGGACTTGTGAAAAAGCAGCATCCCCCAGCTTGAGCAGTGTCAGGCTCTTAGTTTGCTGGCTGGGGAAGCGTTGAGGTCCCTGGTTCTCAAAAAAAGTAGCTGGAGAGAGAGGTGTTGTTGACTGCAGAGATTTGGAAAGGATCAAGACGTGAACCTGTTAAGCTGTAAGGACTGGAGCAGCGGATCCCTTCTGAGATCATAAAATGTGCCTGTGCATGGTCTGCAGGCAAAATGCAAACACTGCTTCTCCTCCTGGGGCGGTTTGGGAGGAGCTGGCAGTGGGAGGTGTGGAGCAGGATGGTTTGGGCAGTCTGGAGGGGTGATGGCCGCTGCTCGGGGCAGTCCCCCGGCAGGCAGGGACGTGGCCAGGAATGCTGTTGTGTAAATCCGTGTTTGCCCAGCGCCCGGCTGGCGGTGAATGGTGCCGGGCTGATGGGATTAGTCAGGGGCCTCCAGTTAATATCTGTTGTTCACGCCGCACCTCGGGGAGCAGCCTGTCAGGATTACCAGGAGGTTTGGAGGTGGCACAGCAGCCACGTCCGTGCATTAATGGCAGGAGGGAAATGCCCAAATGTGGTCCTGCCCAGTGGGTTCCTGCTCCGGGCCTCCCTCACTGCTCTGAGATCTCTGGTGGAGTTTACTCCGGGCATAAAACATTCCGGATTTACATTTTCCTTTAACACTTCCTCTTCGAGCCGGGTAGTATGTTACACATTTAATTGCTCTTCCTTTGAATTTTCCAGTCCGCGTTTGGTACCCTTGCAACATCAGTATCTTGTTATCTTGTTGTTGCTTCTAATTGCTAACACATGCCAGTTTTCCAGCGCCGCAAACTCTGGCACTGGGCTTGCGGGCGGTGGGGGGGGTGGAGTTTGCAGCGAAGATTTACGTGCATGGGGAAACCTTCGGAAAATTAATCCGCCGGTTTACCCGACAGCTCATCCCGGTTTCCAAAGCCAGGGCTGAGACAGCGGCTGCTGTGCCCCCGGTGCCGCACAAGGCTGCTTTGGGGAGGGGGGCGGCGGAGCTGCTTCTGCTCCTGCCGCTGCCTCGCTGTTCCTGCCGGCCATAAACAAATTGGGTGTATTTAACAAGTTAATGTCAGGCGGGCGGCGAGGCGCTGGTAGGTGTGTGCCTGGTGACATCAGCTGGCGAGCAGCCTGGCAGCAGCGCGGCGCAGGCAGGGAGCAGGCAGGGAGCCGAGGGTGTGTGCCTCTAAGCTGGGTATTCTGGCAAGGTGGAGAGCTGGTCTGTTTGGCAGGACCTTCCCATCTGGGATCCATCTGTGTTTCCCTGGAATCGGACAGGCGGCTCCAGGCAGTGAGAAATCGCAGATGTGCGGGACCTGACACATGTCCAGCTAATGAAAGGAGAAGGCAGGCTGGGCTCCGGCTGCGCTCGAAGATCACGGGCGGAGGAGGAGGAGGAGGAAGAGCGCTTTTCTTTCTGTTTGAAAGAAACGAGGTGTATTGCACAGCAGCTGGATCCTTGCAACCTCGCTGGCTAGGGTAAGCAAGGAACGGGATTATTTTGGAGCAGCGCTCGGCGTACCCGGGGCGGCGGGGGATGCTCGGGGGGATGCTCAGCCCTGCAAGGTTTGGGGAGAGCCTCCAGCTGGGGAGCAGGTACGGGGAGCGGCTGGGAGCGGCGGCCGCAGCGCTTTGCCAGCCCTGCCTCGGTCCTCTGCAGTGCTGGTGAAAACTTCAATAACCCAGCCGGCTGCATGCGAGGATTCTGCAGCTGAAAAAACACTAAACTCTCTCTGAGGAGAGCTGCGGTACAGCTCGTTCTGGGTTGCTATGGAATGGTTATTTTTTTTTTCTTCCCCCCCACCCCCCCTCCATGAGCAGAGGGCTGGGATTTGGCGTTTTCTGGGGAAATGGCAATGCAGGAAGGGTTTTGTGTGTTTTAGCAGAACGTGGTTTTCTGCTGTGCCTAGGTTTACTCTGGTTTCTGCATGCCGGTATTGAAGCTGGGGTTGGGGGGGGGTGTAAACTGCAGAGGTGGATTTCTTCCATTGGCTCCCAAATTTCCTTAATTTCCCCCGTGTTTTCAGGGCTTCTCTGCATTGTGTCAGAGGCTGCTCCCTTTTTGTCTTTGCACTCCTTGAGCAGCAACTGATGCTCCCAGCATCTAAATCTCCCAGATCAATCTTGTGATACCAGAACACACCTCCCCTATATATTTTCACTGTCAGGCTGTAGACAGGCTGTATTTTCTCTTTTTCTATTGTAATCCCCGTATCTTGTATATTTAGTTTAAACCTGTCCTTTTGCTCCCTCCCTGTCTTTTGGGAAGGTTCAGCAGTTGAAATTACTCCTCTGACCCTCTGGTGTAGCTTGTTGTAGAGATCCCTCTGTTGCATGTTTAAGCTGCTCCCCCAAATATTACCAGCTTTTTCTGCCCCCTACACCACTCAGCTCCTGTGCAATGATACTCAGTCCATTTTATGTGCTGGAGAAATCCTGCCCAGCTACAGGAGATGGACCAAAATCAGCACTCAAAGTTTGGGGAGCTGAAATGTGGCTGAGTATCGCCTGCTGTCAGGCTGGAAAAAGAGAAAGGAGTATTTGCTGGGTTGCCTGGTGCAGGATGATTCCCTTTGGTGTTGCTTTGTCCGGGTTAGCTTTAAACATGCCAAATGACAGGGTTTCCTGAGGGAGAGCCTGGCTGGGCTCCCTGGCAGCATGCTTGGGCTGCAGCTCTGTGCTCGGCCAGTTTGGCCACTCCATGGGCCACCTTAGGATTTTCCTTCTTTTGCAGCATGTAAGCATTTGGGTAGAGGCTTTTAGAAATACTATATATTATAAGTCTGCTTCTAGATACACATCAAACACACCTCCTGTGTGCTCCTGGAGAGGAGGCAGGAGGAGTGTGTGCACTTCCATGTTTCAAAGTGCACCAGCACAAAGGAGTTTGAAACCCCAAAAATGTCCAGCAAAGCCATACAGAGTGTGATGATATCTAGGAGTAAAGAGCCGTGCTCCTCTGCTGCAGCTCTCCTGGAGACTTCCCGAGTTTGTGAAGGCAGTGCAGGGTATTGGAGCAGCTGCTCCTGCGGTCTCCTTGCGGGTCGAGCCCTGATTAAGCAAACGGAAGTTCTGCCGGCATCAGGGCAGCACGATTTGGCCATTAAACAGCTAATTTGCTAGAGTCTTGCTCAAGCCCTGCAGGAAACTTTATTTTTATTCCTCAGGCTTCTTTATTTTTAAAAAGGATTTCTTGTGCCTGATGAGCTGAGTGCTTAGACGAGAGAGGTGGTTGTATTCTGGGGAAGAGGGTGGCTTGAAACTCCGTCACCAGACCTAATAATGTTATAGAAATGGTGCAGGACATCCAAGTGAAGACACTTTTTTCCCCCTGCTATTTTCTGCTGGATGACATGATTTTCACTATTAATATGGAAAAGATGTTTAGTCTGATTTTTGGAACTACCTAGGCTTCACCTAAATGACTGTGCCCTTCACAGCCAGGTAGCCCAGCACATCGAGCAGTTAGAGAAACACACAAAGCAAAACTCAGAGACTCCAGTGTGGGAAACAAGGAAAAAGGAGTAAAGCAAAGACAGTTTGAGCAAATACTGCCAACAGGAAAGTGCAGTTAAGCCAAGAGAAGGATTTTGAAGGGTTTGAGGAAGGAGCAGAATTGCTAAAGGCAAGGAGAATAAATCGTTAATCTGAGAACTCTATTACACAGGGAATGCCCCGAGGAAAAGAGCAGAAACTCCATTTAATAGTGAAAATGCCAAGCCATGCTCTGCTCTGCCCAGGGACTGGAGCCACAGCCCCTGCTTACTTCCAGGATGCTGCTATTTTTGCAACTTGCATCTGCTGGTGTTGCAGAGGCTTGTTTAAACCTGCCAAAGCAAAGGGAGCTTTGCTCACGTGAACCCTGGGTCAGGCTGTTGGGTTTGGGTTTTTCTCTGGTTTATTCTTCTGAGTCTTACAGGACCAGGGTCCCCAAGAGAGTGGGATTTCACTTAATGCTGCCTCCCCTGTCGCATTGAGTGTGAGTCCCAAATGATCTTACTGCTGCTTCACAGAGCTTTGTATTGCTTAGTCCACGGTGGAGTTTGGCTTGTAGAGGTTATCACTGGTTTGACAGGTTTGTGTGGTTTGACTGCAGGAGCTGAGTTTTCAAGTCAATCAGCCCTCCAGTCCCCAAATTAACCCATAAATGCAGTAACCAGCAGCAGCATTTAGCAGGAGGCAGCGCTCTCCCACGGTTATGGGATGGGATGGGGGAGCCAGGTGGCCTCTTGTTTTCTCCAGATCTGTTTTTTTAAGGTTTGGACAAAAAAACAAGATTTGTTTGACGTGTGTGTGTGATGTTTGTAGTATAGCTGGAGAGCTGAACGCAGTCATTTGAGGACTTGGGCACATGCAGCAGATCTAAGTCAATGCTGGCTAGTTTTTAAATCTGAGCAGGAGATGGTCATAATCTGTTGCCTGTTGGGTTTTTTTCCATTAGAAGAGCTGGCTTATCCATACTTGTTCTGGGCTGGATTGTAAGCTTGCCTTTATCTAGTGACTATTTCCATATCTGATTGCTTGTTAGGAGCTAGGTATGAAATGTGTTTCGACAGACACTCCAGAGCAGTCCCTGGGGGCAGCGTCACTGCAGGTCTCTGGGAGTCTGTTCAACTTTTATTTTCATGAGGGAGACTGCCTTAATTCATGCAGCGTTCAGGGAACGGCTGGAAAAACCTTTGTTTAGAGCGGGAGCAGCAGCCAGGAAGAAATGGTGAGCGGTGATCCCACAGTTAAAGCGCAGCACGGAGAGGCTTGGGTTCAGTTCCTGGGTCTGCAAGCAATTTTCTGAGGCAGGACCTTGACCTTAGCACGGCTTTGTGTGTCAGCAGCTTATGTCCGACAGGACAATAGCAATTTCAGAGGTTTCAAAGCATTTTAAAGTGTAACTATCATGCCTTTTATTGGGCTGGGCAGTGGCATTTTTATAAGCTAAGCTTAAGGTTTTAGAATAACGCGTACTGAATTTCCTCGGCGCGCTGCCGGCCGCGGGATTCCCATCTCTGGTGGCTGCAGCACGACTTGGGGTATTGAAGGAGGACGGTCACAGGTGGCCAGAAGAACCATTTAGGAGAACCAACACTTGCAGATCTTCAAAGCCAAGAGTCAGTTTTCCTTCCTCGCCTCGTCTGTGGCAGCGGGATGCCGCAACCTGCCGGCGGGATGCCGTGTCACCATCCCTTTCACCAAAAAAAAAAAAAAAAAAAAAAAAACCTCGAAAGCCCCAAAAGTGTCGCTAGCCGTGGCGGAGGGGAGGATGAGGAGGGCTGCGGCTCGGACCTGTTGCAGGGGGGAGCGGGCATTGTGCGAGCAGATGTGGCGGGCGCTGCCGCTCCGTGCGCTGCCCGCAGCGCCAGGTGCAGCCATTGTTCCGCTGCTCCCCATTCAGCCGCGCTCGCTGCCGCTCCGCGCCCGCGCCCGCATTGTTCCTCCAGGAAATTAGCATTAAAAACCCATCCCAAACCCCCACGTCCCTCAACTGCAGGTGACTGTTATTGGCCCCAGCTGCCACCCTTGTGCTTGATTACTTCCATATGGGGCTGTGGCAAGATGTAGGATCCACTTATTGATTTTTTTTTTTAATATTTTTTCCCGTTTTTTTTTATTCCCAGCCTTTCCCTCCGCCCCACACAGACCCTTCAGCTTCAACAAAACCCTGAAATCTATTAAGCCCCCGATAGGCTCCAGTTGCTGTTACAACTGGGATGAACATTTTACAAGCAAAGCTAATTACACCCTCTCTGCTTTCTTCCTTTCTTCAGCCCCCACCCCATAAATGTAAAATAACCAGAGGGCAATTGGTAGTAAATTAAATCTTTGTGGTGTCCTGAGAGGAGGTTTCCTTGCTAGCAGGAAGAAGTCTGCTGGGCTTTAGATGTTTTGTTATCTGGGTTTGGGCTTGTTGGGGTTTTTTTTTGTTTGTTTGTTTGTTGTTTTTTTTTTACTAGAAAATGGGAAACTCTGGCATACTGCTGTGACACACCTATTAAAGAGATACACAGATCCCAGCCTGGGTCTGGATAGGAAAGGAAAACATAATTAAACAAGTGGGATGTTAATTTTTGAGTGTAGTCAGCTATTGAGAGGAGCCAAGGAGAAACTCCATGCCAACTGAGGTTACAAATTTCTAGGAGCAATGTGATTTTCTTGTGGTATGATTTATCTACAGGGCAGCAGGTTCCATGAAAGTCCAGATCTCCTAAAATATCCCCTGGGGTAGTGCTGGCATGGAGCATCCTGGGTTTTCCTCACGATAAGATGGGCTGCAGTTGACAAGAGCAGGAGGGAGGGAGCATCCCTTGCTGCCCTACCTGAGCCTGGGAAATGCACCTGCTCTTCAGAGGCACGCTGGGGAACACAGGTGGGTCACATCCTGTGACGTGCCATCGGCCCACCCAGCCCTGGCCCACTTTGTGCCAGGCAGGAGTAGAGGAGGGTGGCAGCTCATGCCCGTGCTGGAGGCATCAGGCAGAGCTTCCCTCTGTGTCCCTGCCTGAGCAGCCTGAGGTCGGTCAGTCACACCTCTCTGGAGAAGTGTTGGGTTTCCCTCACCCGGCTGGACCCCCCAAGGCTGTGCTGGTGGGGTTTGTGCTGGAGGCTCCTGCCACAGCAGCTCATGAGGGGGTGGTGGTCCTTGGAGCACCATGGAGATGTTCCTGCTGCTGCCTCACCTCAGGGGCTGCTGAAGGTGAGACCTTACCAGAACCTGGTACGCCTCAGCTGTTCCAGCTTGGGAGGCCATTCCTCAGGGAATTATCACCTTGTGTGGCTTTGCATTCTTGGTGGTGCCCCAGCAGCCACTTCCATGGGATCTCTCTTGTTCCTGCTGGTGATGCACTGAGCAGTTTGAGCAGAGACCTGGCAGGGCAGCGTGGCAGAGGTGCTGCAGTGTCCCATCGTGGTACATTTGCAGGAAAGCAAACCTCTAGCTGGAAATGATCCTAGAAATGCCCCTCTCTGCTCACAAAGAGACATGGAAGATATAGCCATAATGGAGAATGACATTTTATTCAGCAGAGTCACTGCACTGAGACTTTGCTCAGATACAGAAATCTTTAGGGACAGCTGGAGCTTGGTTGGTTGATCTCAAGATTACAGATGCAACCTTACTTATGGATGGGGAGTGGACTTGCCCTAAGGCTTTGTGTCTCAGCATTGGTGCTCCACCATTTGTCAGGCTGACCTTCAGCACGAGCTGCATCCTGTCTTTGACATGTGGGACCTGCCAATGTAGATTGTGAGGATTTAAAATAAAAATTCTGGTTGCTATCTGAGAATGTTGTTCAGCTGAAGTACTTGGTTTATTTACTGCATGTCCCTCCTTCCTGATCCAGACCTCTCCTGGCTTGGCTGCCTGGCATGGACCACCCAGCTCTTCCTGGGAAGGATCTGTGCAGGTGCAGTGGTGGGGAAGGTAGTGGACTTCTAAAAATATCCCAGCTCTTAGGGGTGCTGTGCAGCCTGGGGAGAGCCACCGGCTACAGCGGGTCAGAAGGTGGATGAAGGAGGCGAGGCAAGCTCGTGGAATATCTCGAGCGATTTTCCTCAGACTTGTTTTAAACCCTTCAAAGTCAAATCTCAAACTTAGGGGGTTTCTTCTCCCTAATTAAATTAACAGGCCATATGGTGTTTACTGTGAGCGCCTGCAATATGGAAGGAGCTACCTCCTGGATCACTTTCTTTTTTCAAAAGCTGCTGCTTTACCTGATGTCACTGTTCTGAAATGTTCTTTTCAGCAGCGGGCATGAGGGGTTATTTCTGCCACCTCAGTGCTGTTGGTGTCACCTTCTGATCCCAGGGTTGAGCTGTACCATAACCTGTTTCTGCAGCTTTCTTTGTTTTTTCTTGTTTTTTTCTTAAGCCATTTTGCTGCTTAGTGGGGAGTGTGTATAAGTCAGGGTTTTTTCATGCTTTTTCACATGCAGGTGGTGATTCTTGTTCTTGGAGCTGAGGAGAATAGAAAACAACTCAGGGTGTTTTTTTGGGGGTGCTAGTTTTTCTTTTAACAACTGCTACCGTTTTTTTTTCATTGAAGGTAGCATGACCATCTCAGAAATATGTAAGACTGTAAGTTTTGTAGAGTTTTGTTCTTTATTAATGGGCTGATTTTAAAGAACTTACTTTGCATGTGCTGCTTTTATCTTTGCATGAAATGTGGAGGAGGAAGTGAAGACCTTGAGGAAGAAACATCATTGGGTTTTTATAAGATCCTTTTAGTTAGCTGAACAGGAAACAGGGTGAGAATCTCTGAACTTGTAGGAGAAGTCAAGGAATGGAAAGTCTCGGATTTTGCTGTCTGTTTTGAGCTGCCCTCACTCTTTTAGCAGGGTTTTTTGGTAGTCATCATTTGTGTGTGAGTGCTCTTGCTGTGAGCTCACCCTGCATCTCTCCAGTGGTGTACCTTAACCTCTCTCTGTGATTTTTAACTTGTTGGTGCATCTATTCCATAGGGGCTGGGTGACCCTTCATCTCCAGCCAGTCTCAGCTGCTTGTGGGGTGTCTGAGCTCCCAGAAACAGATCCATTTGTGGCCGCTGAAAACACCCTGCCACATTAGCATATTCCTGCAACGTATGCTCCAAGGGTGTTTCTTTGCAGAGAAGCCTCTCTAAAGATAGCATCGTGAAGTTCTGTGTTGTCAACCAGGGACACTTGATCTAAAAAACAACATTTGATACACAGACAAGGTTTGCAAATGCCATCTGGATTCTGGGAGATGAGCTAGGTTGTCTCTGTTTTGCATACACTCACCAGGAAAAAAAAAAAAACAAGTGTGTGCAGGCGGATGAATTCTTCAGAGTCACCTGAGCAGAACTGTTTAGTCCACATGAGTGACATGGGACACCTGTGTAATGCCATACCACTGGCTATCATGTCCCTCTGCACCTTCTTAGGGTGCTGGAAATAATTCTGTAGTTCAGTGATATATTATTGGAACCCAGGTGGGATCAATTGAAATTCTCTCACACCAGTAGTATTTTAATCTCCTTTCCAGCATACTGCAAGGCAGAACCTGCAAATGATGCAAAGCCCTGCAGAAATGGGCATCTTTTGAGGGAGGTGGGGATGCAGGGAACGCAGATGTCTTTGTCTGGCTTCAGTTCTGCCTGGTGGAGAGGCTGTCCTCAAACCCATGCCAGCACTAAGAGAAAATGAACACCATGAAAACCTAAAGTAGCCCTCCAGGGTTGGACAGCAAACTCCCTGTCCACTTCTTCCCAGGGACATGTAGCTTATAGAATGTACTTTCCTTCAGGGCCTATTTCTTGACTTTCTAGTTATCCTCTCATATGCAAATCTAATTTGCTTAATGGGCTGGTGAGTGTAATTGAAAGGCAGCCTGCACTTACACGATAGTGAAAAGTCTCACCTGTGCCCGGGCACAGATGGGGCTCTTGCCTCACTGCTGCATCATTAGAGGCAATTTATAGGCACGGTGTCACAGGCTTTGCTGTGACCAGGCAAGGAAAATGGCAGTTTAGAACAAACTTGAGGCTTTGCTGGGTTGTTTTGTGCCCTGGTCTCACAACTTTGGCAATTGAGCTTTTTGGGTTTTTGTCTTGCCCTGTGCTCCAGTTGATGGGGAGCACGTTAGTGCAGGTTACTGGTAACTACTTGAGGACAACCCTAAGAATGATGAATTGGAAAATCTTGTCTGTGCTGTGTGATGGGTTGAAAGTGTGGCAGCAGTAGCTGAGCCAGCCTTCCCTCTCCAGTCCCTGTGCATCACTGAATCTCCAGAAGTCATCCATGGAAATTCTCCACCTCTGCTGCCCACGAGAGGGAGGGGAAGGAGGCACGCAGAAACAGTCACTGCTGTGCACCCATCTCTGCTGGGATCGTTCCCTGAACAGACCAAGAAGTTGTGGATCCCCCATCCCTGGCAGTGTTCATGTTCCAGTTGGACAGGGCTTGGAGTAACCTGCTCTGGTGGAAGGTGTTCAGGGGTTTGGGACAGAGTGATCATCAAGGTCCCATCCAACCCAAACCATTCCATGATTCTAAACACTGAACTTTGATGGTTTTCCTGTCCATCCTGATCTCTCTGTGCCTGGACTCTACAGGGGATGCTGGCTCATGGGGCTCCAGGTGTGTAGGGGCCCCTACACCCCTCCAAAACACACCCCTAAGTGTGTTCCTCCTGTGCTGCCAGCTCCAGGGGATGGTGGAAATTTCCCACAGGCTGGTCAGGCTTGGGGCACAGAGGAAGAGCCATTTGTGTAGTGGTGTGAGTGAGGAGTGTTTTTAAGAGGCAGAATTGTCATTTTGGCAGGGCTCCTGTGTATGCCAGTGATGGCAGGGACTATTAGCTGGGCAGCGCTGAATGCACTTAGCGCCCAAGTGAATGAAGCGAGCTCTCCACAGAGCCAGGGAGCTGGGGAGTCATTAGTGAGGCTTGGCTACCTCAGCAATATCAGCAGGGCAGTGAGAGGGGTGCTGGTGTGGGCAGCAGTGCCAGGGCTGCCTGGGAAAGCCAGCCTGGCTGTGGGGCAAGGGACACTCCTGGTCACACAAGGTCAGGGTGGGTCCGATTGGAAGGGACCACAGCAGGTGGGTCATCCCAGAGCACGTGGCACACAGGGTTGTGTCCAGACAGTTCAGGAACACCTCCAGTGAGGGAGATATTTGCCCTCCCTGGGCATTCCCACACAGGAATGAAGTCTTTCACGTTCATGTGTAACTTCCTGGGCATCGGTTCCTGCCCGTGCCTCTTGACCCACAGAGCAGAGTCTGGTCCCTGCTGTGACCCTTCCCTGCAGACACTGACACAGGGATGGAGTCCCCTCTGGCACTTGTAGGAGGTTGTAAATAATGAGGATTAAAGAGATTTCCCAAATATTTCCTAAGTTCCTCGTGATTTCTTGGACAACTTTCCCAATTTTGGATAAAGTCTGGTGGAGCTTTAGCCCTGGGGCTGGCTGGCAGTGATGAGCTCCTGCTCTTCAGCCTCCATCTGGAGAAGGGAGATTCTGTGTTAGAGTCTGCTTTATATTTGGAAATGGTATGACTTCAGGGACCCAAGGGGGATGTTTTTCTGTATCCTTCCTTGATTGCTTCATTTTGGGTTTGTGGTAGAACTTGGTTAGTGGTTTGTTTTGCACTGGATTTCATTTCTGTTTTGTTTTTGCTAAAATGACCATTGTTTTCCTCTAAACTGGCCCATCTGACTATGAGTTTCTGGACTGCTTTCTTCTCCAGATGGTCAGGATTTGTACCTGGTCTGTGCTTAACAGACAGGTTTGTTGTTAGTTTTGGGTGTTTTTTCTAGTTTAATATAGGCTTTTGTAATAGCTTTGGGTGTCCTTGGTATTATTTGTGCCTCTCTGTGGTCACATTGGTTGTTATGGATTAAATGTGGTTTTCTGCCTTGAGATCTCACTTCTTTCAGAAGTGACCTTGGGTGGTTTTTTTTTTAATTACTGTTATTTACAGTTATTGGTAGTGGTGCTTGAGCTGGTAGCTCTGCTGCTTTGTGTCTGCCTGGTATGCAGAGATTTTTTTATCCCAGTTTGTGCTTTACTCATTTGGAGTACTTTCTACTCACTGGATACCCCTACTCTTAAACCCCAGACCTGCTGTTCCTGTTCTCATTAGCCCAGATCCCTGTGCTCAGTGATATTCATGATGCTCTAAGAAATCCAGATTTGCTCAGTACTGGTTGTTTTCTGAGGTCAGAGCTGATTTTAAGGTTCATTTAGAGTGTTGGGGACCAAACCATCAAGGAGCAGGGTTTGGAAGATGGAGGACAGCAAGAGGGATGTCTTCTTAAATGGTTTTAAAGCTTGACTTTAAATTCCTTCTGTATGTCTTTAGTAATCAGGTTTAAAGCTCCCAAATATTCAGTCACTGGATGATTTTGAGGTGGGTTTGAATTAATCCTTTTATTTCAAAATATTTAATGATTTTTTTCAGACTGTTTCCCCCTTTCCTTGTGTTGCTTGAACTTTGAGGTGCTCCAGGCTGTCTCTGCCCTGCTGTGCAGATCCCTGAGGTGTGTCAGTGTGGGATGGAGACCTGTCCAAGTCATGGACAGTGCCTGTGTTTGTTGTACCCAGTGAGGCAGGATCACTGTGGATCTCAGGGATGCCTGGGGAAAGGACATAATTGCACAGATAAGGCTGTCTCTCCTGAAGGAGCTGCTGTGGCTGAAGGATTTCTGGGTTCTCTGATGACAAAAAACTGGAGTAAACCTTGCTGCCCTCATAACAATCTGTGGGAGCTTTTGTACAGACCATGCACTTCCCTGTAGGAACTTGTCCTGCGTGTGGCCAAACTTATTCCCAGCAGCTAACTGGGAGCAGAGGCACAGGGTGGGCAGGCTCTCAAGTGCCAGGAGCTGTGGGATTGGGATCTGAGCTCACCTGGCACTGTGATAAGGGATCTTACACCATCCCTCAGCTGCTTGGGGTTAAAAATGGACCAGGCAGTGCAGTGGACTCTGCTGGATGGGATGCTTTTCTCAGAGGAAACTCCCAAAATGGTTGTCCTTGGAGAGGCAGGGATTCATCCCACAGTGAGAAGAGCGGGGCTGCTGGTAGGAAGCCTTCAGCAAAGGGGCTCACTGTGCTGACCCAGAAACAGCACCTTTCTCAGCACCTCCTAAATTTCTTATAGAATTGGCTAGGAAATGTCCTCCTTTCCACAGCTTTTCCTGCTGAAACCGAGAGCTGGGACATAAACCACCAGGCAGTGAAAAAAGAGGCTCGCTCACCTGGCGACCATCACTTTTGGGATGAACCAGACTCACCGTGCAGAAGCTGCAGGATTCCCTTGGGAAGGGGGTTGTCCTGGGGAAGCCATGGGAGTGCCAGACCTGCAGTGCTTTCCTGGAGCAGCTCAGCAGGGAGCAGGGCAGTGCTGCAGAGTGGGAGCTGTGGCCTCGCTGCGCTGGTGGCCATCAGCTCCTGCTGGGATCTGCTCTGTGCACATTGCCCTCTCCTCATCTCTTTTGGTAAAGTCGGGCAGCGAGGAGGCTCAGGGTCCTAAATGGAGTTTGTGGGGTGGTGGTGGGATGAATTTGTGGCTTACTCTTATGATGGATATTTAAACCACAAACACTGCTCAGACACCTCTAACTGCAGCATCTGTGTGAGAGGCGCTTGTGGCAGGAGAAGCTGCAGAGCAGCCAGAACCCCCTGGGAATGCTCCCCTTGGATGAGAGAACCCTATAACCCTCCCTGAGGCTCCTCCAGAGCCCTTGCTGAGAAACCCAGCAAAGGCTGCAGTGGTGGTGGCCCCGTGCTGGATCCTCCATGGAGAGCTGTGGGTTCCCTGTGCAGTTCCTTGGGTCACTCCTCGGAGCCTGCTCCAGCAGCTCTGCTTTTCCCAAGCCTGTTTAAATCAGTGGATGCATTCCCATTGACTGTTTGGAGCTGCAGAGAGCCCCTTGGAGCTAATTAGTAATTAGAGGATGCCAATTAACCACGGTTCCCCAGGCTCTGCTGCTTTGCTGGTGCTGCTGGGTTGGAGAAGGAGGGAACAAAATGGAGCCCAGTGCGAATGTGTTTCATCTGGAGAGCAGGAGAAGGGTGGAGCTGCTTGTTAAATGGCCAGCAGTCCAAGTTTTAAAAGGATTTATGAGGGCTAGATAAAATCATGTCCTAAAGGCTGTCTCGAAGCCTCTGTTAAGGTGGAAAATGCTTTCTAAACTTAGAGCTTGTTTCACTGTGTTTCCCCTCTTGGACCTCCCAAAATTTTACAGGTACAAAAGTTCCAGCTTTATTTACTCTAGGCAGAATGAAAAAACAGATTTGCACTCTCAAAATTACAGTGCTCAGTTGTTCCTCTGTATAACCTGTGGATTATACGCCTGCCCACCTTGGGAAATGTGGTCCCTAAACTGTGGCAGAATTTAAGGAATGCTCCTAAGGGAAACAGGTTTTTACTGCCATTGCCAGGGGAACTCGGTCATTCAACCATGAGTTTCCCACTTGTTGGATCACTTCTTACTCTTTGGTGTAAAGCTGGTGTTCACTGGACCCCAGAGAGGTGACTCCATGGCCTTGATGCTCTGGACAGGGAGCAATTTCACACCTTTTAGGAGGGTTACCCCTTAATAAAATTAATTTTTCTATCTAAAAATAGCTGAGATGGTAAAAGTGCTGCTTTTATTTTATTTTTTAAATACAAGCATAATTCTTGCTTTCTCTCTACATGGCATTTACAATAAGTAAAACCCAAGCTCTCTTTTGCTCTGACATCTCATTTCCCCACGTGTAGAAGCGCCACAAAATAATCATTAAATAAAAAAACCCAATCTTTGATAGCAGGCTGTTGCTCCAAGCCTTTCTCCATGGTATCCCTTCTGTACGTGTTGTGTCTGGGCTCCACCAGCCTCAGGAGCCGTTAATCTTCCTGGTGTTTTCTTCCCTGAGGCAAATGAGACACAGATGTTCCCATCTGGAAACTTTGCTCCCGCCACCGTTGTTCTGCTCAGAGTCAGAGGCTTTGGAGAGCAATGCAGCAGGCTGAGACTTTTAAGAACTAATTTTTTGCCATGATTGTGATAATTGCCCGTTTGATATCTGTAACTGCTTTCATTTTTCATTCCGAGTGCTTTAGCCCAAGGAGTAAATAGTGCAGGGGAGGAAATATTGCTTAATATTGTTATGGGAGTGGGTGATTTAAAAAAAATAGTCTTGATCCTGTAATGTTAAATGGAACAAGGAATTAATGAAAAATTACCAAAAATACTTAGCAGTATCTAAGCAAATGAATTAGTGAGCAGCTCTGGCTTTGCTGAGCAAGCACCCTGTCCCAGGTTATAACCCAGCCAAAGGGGTGGTTTGGGGAGGCTGCATCACTCCCCTCAGTCCCCAGAGTGCTTCCTATCCTAAAACTGCAATGCAGGCCTTGGTTTCCAGGAATGTATTCTCCTGGGCTATATTCCAGGAGCGTATGCCTCCCTCCAGGGTGGCTGTCTCTGATGAGGGCAGAGCAATCAGCTGGTGAGGATGAGGAGGGTTCCATGCACCAGGGCACCTCGGGCTCCCTGGCAGAGCTCACAGCATCCCTTTGAGACAATGATGAGCAAAAGCTGCTGCCAGGGGCATCAAGGGATGAACTTGGGTCCCCAAAATATTTTTGTAGGGATGCTTGTGGTGTGGGAAGGGAATGGATGTGGTGTGGTGGCTAGAGCAGCAACAACTCCTGGGTGGAAATGGCTGTCAGGGTAACTATTCCCTGCCTCCTTCATGGAAAGAGAGCAGGAGAGTGGGGATTACCACAACAGGGTGGATTGTGTTCTTGTAAAAGCAAGATGAATTTGGGGGCTTGATGTACAACGGCTGTGGGGTGTGTTGGATCCGATCGTTTGTGGGGTGAATCCCACATCCCACAGGTTTGGTCCTGGCCGAGTCGGTGGCCCCAGAGGAGGGCAGAGCTCAGGAGGCAGGAGTGCTCCGCAGGCAGGTTTGTGCTGCTGGGCCATGGCACAGGCAGAGCTGGAGCTGCCGCTGCCTTGTCTGCCTGGGAACTGCCCCGAAATCCAACCTGTGCTACTGCTGAGTTCCTAGAGCCAGGCACATTAATAGGATTTTATAAAAATCACTGAAGGGCAAGACGGATAAAGATCTGCAGTCTGCCTTCAGGAATAAATTATTAATCTTATTTCCCTTATTAACTGCTTTCTGGACTGCTTGTGAACGATAACATACTTTGCTCTTTCAAGTTCTTCTATCTGAGTTTCACATTGAATTGAGATTTAAAGTGAAACAGCTGTGTGTGGGAGAGGACTAGATGGCAATGGAGATACACGCGTTTATTTTTGATTTATAAAATGCCTATCCCAGGCTCAGCAGCTCCCTCCTGTGTGATGCAAGGCTCTCCTGAGAGGTGCCGAGCCCTCTCCACTCCCACAGCATCTTACAGCTCAGGAGCTGGGCTGTGCCATAAAACCCAGCTAAAGGGGGTAAAAATAGGCTGATCACACGTGGTGGAGGAAATATCTGTATAGGGACATGAGTTACCCACTGGCACTGCTGCTGTAGAAGCATCTTGGCCAACTCCATGGCGTGGAGGGAGGAGGATGGACAGGGACCTCGTGTGACCTGCCCTTGCTGGTGACCTGGTTATGCCACACACTCGTGTCCCACAGCGCTGGTTGTAAATCACCTTTTGTTGACTCAAGCAAAGAAAGACCTCTAGAAACCACCCCACAAGCAAATAAATGTTAATATTTGTAGAGAGAAGTCATCTTGACTACAGACCTCCCAGTGTCTCACTCTCCTCCAAATTGGGACAGACCCAACCATCCCTTTTTTCTGAAAGCTGCTGTATTGGCTGTCTTGTTCCTGATGCTTATCTTCAATCTTCCCTCTCAATCGCTTTTTGATGCAGCAATGCTGCAAAAAGATAAAATATTACTTTTCCCTTGATGATGTGATTTGAGTTTGAGCTTGGGGGAAGCTGCCTGGAAGCAGGTGAGGGAGGGAATTGCAGTGGAGAAGCAGTAAATGGCATCTTCTGGAAGCCTGAGTAATGATGCTCTTGCTTTGCATGTAGATCACCTCTCATCTGCATGCCTTGGAGAACTGCAAAGGTGCTCTACAGATGGCTTAGAGCCATCAAGGGGAGGGAAAGGCAACCTTGGAGCAGAGGAAAGATGTTAATAAAATTTAAATGTAATTCTTCCCATTTCTCAGTTCCTAAATGTGAAAAATATTAGCTTGGTGGAGACTGAAAACAGATGGTGAGCAGTTGGAGTAGATAAGCATGTTATTCAAAATAAACATTCGCCAGAGCTGGGGAGGTGGCGAACCATATTTCATTTCACCCTATTTACATTATCAGGTCAGGTTACACTGATGCTGCCTCTCGTCTGCATTCAGATGATCAACAGGGACCCTGTGACGAGCCAACTGCAGCACGTCCTCCTCGCTGGGGACGTCAGGGCTGGCATGGCTGGGCTGGGGCATTTCCCTGGCCTGCCCTCCAGCACGAGACATGGAGCTACTTGCAGAGTTATACAACAGTTTGGGTCAGAGGGGGCTGTTAAAGGTCTGGCCCTCCTTCCTTTCCCTCTTTCCAATGCCCTCTCTGTCTATTTAGCTAAGTTTGGCATTGCTTTATCTAAAACCAGAGACTCTGATCTGTGTAAATGGTGGGGAAAGAAGTTCCAAGGACTGTTTGTAGGAAGGGCTCATTTTGCTGACTTGTAGGCGGTCTATAATTCATGCCTCTCGCCCAAGTGCTCACCCTGGTGTTGGGGCCGGTGCAAAGACAGGTGTGGCTGATCTCCCTTGCTGGATCACCTCTGGGGTGTCTGTTTGTCCACTGGCTCTGGAATAAGCTCAGACCTGGCTCGTGGGTGACCAAAGAATTTCTCCTGCTGAACGTGACCTTGGCTGTTGTTACTGGGACAGTTCTCCAGTCCCTTGCTCTCAAGAGACAGGTATGACTTTGGGGCTTTTAACTTTTTGGGGTCAGGAGAGGCATTTTAGGTTATGAATATGTTCTGCCTGTTCCAGATGAAAGCTGAAAAACATCTGCTTTGATTAAACTTCTTTCTGTCTGAAATCATTACATGCTTTCCCTCCTGAGACTGAACCACTGGGCAAACCCTTGTACACAGCCTTTTACTCAAAAAAACACCTTTGTTAATTTACAGGTTTGCAATGTAACCACTTAGTGGTAAAAGCTTTGTTGACAAGGTCTGATTTTGAGCCTGTTCTCTGTCCTGCAAGCTGCCAAAGGGAAAAGCAAACCCTTACCTGAGCATATAGCTGCTGGTGTCACAGGGCTGTCTCATGTTACATGTAGTTTTCTCTTATTTCTTCCAAGATATTTCATGGTTTGACTTCTGCAGAAAGCTGGAGAGCCCAAGTCTGGCACATGGGCTGGTGAGACACACATCTGACTCTTTGCAGCTTATTTACAAATGACAGCTCCAAAATCACTCCCAGGGCATGCAGGTTCATCCTTCCTCCTTAACTCTTGTGCCATGGAATCAAGGGGAATCCTACTTGTGCATCAGGAATGGCTTGAAGATACCACTCAGGGAGGTGACTGGATTAAATTGTGCCCATGCAGACACTGCAGTGTAAATTCATATAAAGCATCCCCATTTTATGCTCTGTAGCAGTGGCTCTTCCTCTCTTCTCTTGGTCTCAACAAATCCATGGCACTGCCAGGGAATCTAGATCAAGGCTTTCTCTTGAGCAGAGTGGAGCACCTCCTGGTACTGCCTTGAATTATATTTTGAACTTTGGGAAGAGGATGAGGAGGAGACCATTTGTGTCTGTCTGCCTCACTGTCACTCTTCTCCTGTTCCTAATCTTGCTTTCTGGGGGAAGGTAACATCTAGTTCTCCTCATGCACTGTATCTACTTCTTTTTCATCACTTAGTTTATTCTCTAATTGCCAAAGGAATTTAAGGATTACATTAAATTCCAGTGTAGTTGAGATACTCCCTAACTTGTTGCTGTTTTTTTTTTTTCTTCTGCCTTTTCCCTTTTTTCAAGTCCACAGGCATGAAGAGATTAATGAAGCAGTTTCTTTATACAGTTTATAGTGCAAGTAAATGCTGAAGTTACCTGCCACAGCACCACTCTCTTTGTACTAAACACTATAGGTAGAACACTTCTTTAAAGAAAATAAATAGCATGAGATCTGTCTGGAGCTGGTGTTGAAACTGCCTCTCTGAGATGTGCTGTGGTGTTGGAGAGCTGGGAGCACAGGAGTGGGACCTCTCTGAGCATCAGTTGAGACCCCAGACTTTTTCTTGGCGTCTTGTCCCATTGCGTCACTTTGCTCTTTCTCCTCTCCAGAAAGGAAAATCATCAGCTGCACTTAATCCTGACATATGTTCCTCTTTAATTTGTTACGCCAGGATGGCAACTGGAGCAGCGAAGGAAATCTGGTGCACACCGACAGCCAGAGCGGAGCCAGATGAACCCGGGGCCTTGCAGCGTGTCGGGGAGGGAGGGAGGGAGGGCTCCAGGTGTACTCACAGCTCTGGGCTTTCTGGTCTCTTGCACACCTGGGCTCCTTAAATGGGGCACAGGAATATCTAGGGCAGGAGCACAGGCTGCTCTGCGGCTGCAGCTGCCCGTGCCCAGCCGGCAGCGCGAGCTGCTGAGAGCTGTGACATCCGCGCCGCAAACCCGGCGCTGCTGGGAGGAGATGGAATTCCTGCGTGGAGCCAGGACTAAAACAGCATCTCCTTGGGTTTTGTTTCCTCTGAGTCCTCTTCCCATGGGAAATTCCTGTATGTCTGAGGCTGGGAAGGCAGCTCTCCCACCCAGGTGTCCACATTGCTGCTGCCTCTGTCCCTGGTCACCTTGGGCAGGTCCTGATGCAGAGCTGAGCACGTGTCGCTGCAAAGTTTGGACATTTGGGGGCTTGACAGCCAGAGTGTTGTGCCATAAATATGTCTGGCCTGCTCCTGCAGGCACTGCTTGAGAAGTAACAACAGCATTTGTGTTTCTGATCCAGGTGAGGTTTGGAAGGAGGAGGTTTTGTAGGAAAACAGTGCAATGTTTCCAGTTTGGGCAGGTATCTTGCTCTGGTGCTTGGAGCATTCAGTCATTGACAACAATTATTCTTGTTAGAGTATCATCCAAAGTCTATGATGGCATTTGACTCTTTAGGTGAGTGACTCAGCTGGTGACTTGCACACGTTTTGAGGAGCATCTCTGCACCTCCCTGTGCAAATGGAGGCAGCACTGAAAAGCTGCTCTTGGTGAGCCAGTAAATATTTCCAAGTGGTGGAAGTGAAAGAATGAGACCAGGAAGGCAGCCTTTCTCCAGGGAGCAGCTCACTGGCTCAGTTTTAGCCCCAGGTCAACTGAAGGCTGACTCAAGCCCTTGGTCACAGCCTGGTTTGCTCAGATGATTCTCATTAAATGGACATGTTAGGCTAAAAAAGGAGAGCTTCAGAAAGATGTTTTTTATCTGCATTTATAGATGCCCCAGGTCATTAGCAGGAAGCTTTTAAATTTAACAATCCTGTTTTCTTCTTGTCTGTTGGAGTGGGCTTGGAAAAGAAGGTGTTGGCTTCTTGTGGGCTTCAGTTTTGGTGTCTCACACAGTAGCTGGTTTTATTTTGGGGTTATAAATTCTATGTGAAAGTTGTCTCCCTGCCTGTAAATTAACCAAATTAGTTCTGCTTTCTTAATGTGCCCTAGGAACATTTTAGGAAAGAATAGGAGAGAACTTAAGGATTTCATGTCCTCCAGAGTATGGCAATATTGGGTTGGCCATGTACACCTGGAAAAGGGGGTTTCATGGGAAGGGGGAGGAGAGGAGGCAGGTGGGTGACAGAGGGTCCCTGGATGGTCATTGGGCAGCTGACACTGAGTGCTGGAGAGGCACAATTAGTGCTGTTTTGATAGAAAAATTTGGGTCATTTAGCAATGTGTCCCTTCCTTGCCTGAGTGAGGGAACTCAGACTTTTTGTGGTAGAAATACCCCTAACTTTGTGTACAAAATTTCACTGTTTTGCTGCATTTATGCAGCGAGGAAAGAAAGTCAGGGGGTTTTCCCTGCTCTTGCTGATAAACTCACCTGCTGGAATAGGTGCCTACATGTATAAATGATATCATGTTCCTACATCAATGCATGGTTATTCATCTGAGTATCATATTCAAGCATGGGAATGACAGGCAGGGTCTGCACATCAGGGTTCAATTGTATGGAAGCTGGACCACATGCACAGTAGTTTGCAATATGGGATTAATGTAGTTATTATATGTTAAAATTAATAGTAGTTTCCCTTGGCTCAATATCTCTCTACTTCATGAAAGCAAAGCCTAGAAGTTTTTCCTTTTCTTGAAAGCAGGCTTAGATAAATGAAGACACAAATGTTCTGAGATGAGGGTTTTGTAGCGATTCCAACCCAAGTTATTCCACCTGTACTGACAGGGCAGGAAAACATGGATTTTCAGTGTGTATCATCCCTGCTTCCCCTTCCTGCAAACAGCAGAAAGAAATGCTGGGAATAACAAAGTTCATTTGTTACCTCGCTGGCATTCCCCATGACTTGCCATAAGGAAAATAAATGAGGTGGCTCGGTGGCTGAGCAGGTGCTGGGGCTGACAGAGCAGATCCCAGGCAGCAGCACGAGGGCTCAGGTGCCAGTTTGTGTTTTCTCTGCTCTCAAAAGCAGCATTTTTGTTGTTGGGAGTCGAGAAGTAGCAGGTTTGGGTTTTATTTCAGTGCAGAATTTTGCCACCTATTCAGCGCTCTATGGGGAGGCAGCATTTCATCATTTGCCCAGGCTCAAAAGCTGAGTTTCTTGCAGCTGACAGATATTGGTAAGAGCTGTGGATAACAAATTAGATGGTAATGGTCCCGAGCCCAGCTTGCATCGCTGGAGTAGTGGAAGTTGAGTTGAGCTCCCTCACAGCCTGAGCTGGGGTGCAGCTGGACGTGCTGGGGACCCGGCCGTGTTCCTGGGTGGGACAAGCTGCTCACATCTCATTAGTGAGTTAATTGAGCAAGGGGAGGGGCAGCTTGAAGAGCAGGGAGTGGGGACCACAATCTCAGAGGGATGATTTCTTTGGGGTCATGGGCACTGGAGACACTGGCAGTGCAATACAGAGCACCCCACAGGAACTGTGCTTTGAGATCCTTAGGCTTTGTCTGCTGAGCTGTCTGCATTTTAAAAACCAAAAATACCCCAAAACACCCCTCTCAAAAAAAAAAAAAGAAAAAAAAGGCATTCCAGTATTACATTAGGGTGTTTCTTCCCTTTTGTCTTGTGAAGCTGATCCCAGCCACTGGAGCTGGGAGTGTGGTCACACTGTTCCCCTGAGCTGGGACATCCCTCAAGGCTGGAAAGGAAGCTGCAGGTGGAGCTGGTCATAGATTAGACACCAGAGACTGCACACAAGAGTGGGGCTGTAACTGATAGCAGCTCATCTCTACAACTCCAGGCCCATTCCAGTCACTTCTGGCACAGCCCAAGTCCAGAGTACTGCTTGCATGGCTCCCAGAGGTTGGGATTCCTCTGGAAAGGCTCATCGAGGTGTGTACCAGAGAGATCTTAAACAGGGGCAAAGCAAATCGACAGAAACACTTTGAACAGCGTCTTTGGGCATGAGGGGTGAGGAGATGGAGTCAGGAGACTGGGATGGTGAGCACAGACACCACAGGCATGACCCCTGGTGCCTGTCCCCAGCTCGGGGCCCTCCAGAGCAGCGTGGGAGCCTTGCCTGACTTCCCCCAGCTCTTATCTTCACCCCTGCAACTGTTCCCGGCGTGCTGGGCGGGGAAACGCGTGTCCGTGACTGTCACTAAGCCTTGCCACCTTCTCTTGGTACAGTTGCTGGTGAGAAGAGGGTGCCAGTGATGCCCGGATCGCCCGTGGAAGTGAAGATACAGTCCAGGTCCTCTCCTCCCAACATGCCACCGCTGCCCCCGGTCAACGCCGGCGGCCCCCGGCCCGTGTCCTTCACTCCGACTGCACGTAAGCCCGGCTTAGCTCAGTACTGCTGCTTGTCCTGGGACCAGCTCTAGCCAGCAGGGCAGGCTCTGCTCACAGAACTCCCTGGGATGTCCCAGCCATCAGCCAGGGCACGGCGGGTGATGCTGCCTGGCTGTGCGGGAGGGGGGACCGGGGCTTTCCTGCAGTTCTGTAGTGCATGCAGGACATAAAACAGGCTCTGTAATCCCCCTTTGTCCCCCTGCCTGCTCCTGCCTTGCTCCTGGTGCTGTCTTGAGTCTTTCTCTTTGCAGGTGCAGCCTTGATTTCCACCATAAACTCCTTAAGAAATTGAATCTTTTATCAGGTCAGCTTCAAGCAAGCCAAGAGCTGGGCTTTCCTCTTTATCTTTTGGAGGAGTTAATTCCCACTCTGCTGTATCTCATTTTGCAGACAGCATTCCTGCAGCTGAGATTAGAAAGTTTTTCATTTTTTAATTTCCCAGCCTTGAAAATTCCTTGCTGTCCATCCAGATTCTCTTTTTTCCATCTTCTCTTTATAATCTTTCCTATTAAGCCACAGTCAGTCCTGATCCTGCCCAGCTGTAGCACAGCCTTGCACCCACTTCTTCTGGCTGAGTGTTGCTCAGAGGTGACTCCATGGATGGAAAGGACCTTCAGCCTTTTCTTACAGACTAGAAAAGGTCTTTTTTTTCCTTCTTTAGCCAACATTTAAGCCATTTAATGTCTTTTTAAAAGCATTGTTCCGGAGCAAAGCTGCTTTACTTTGTTGGGCACGGAGTTATCTGACCCCTACACATGGCATGTACATATTTTCCATGCTCTCCTCGCCCCTTTTCCCTGCTCAGAGTGTTCCCCAGCTGGTTCTGCGTTGCTGTGCTGTCCATGACAGTGTCTGGGCTATCTCAGAGTTCCATGCTGGCAGTGGGGTTTGCAGATTTCCAGCCCAGCCTCCTGGAGGACACACTGTGATGTGCTGGCAGCAGCACTAATCACTGGGTTATCCCGCCAGACACATTGTCCCCATCTTTATGTGCTCAGGCGTTTTTAATGGCTCTCCTTTTGCTCAGGCAGAAAAAGACCATTAGCAAAGTGACAGAAATTAATTTTTCCAATGAGGATGCTTGGCACACTGTTAAGGGCCAAGAAGCCTGAATCTGCTGATTGCAGATGACTTAATTGCCTCTTTCCAAGACACATGAGAGATGTGACCTATGGTGAAGTTCATTCTTGCTTTTTCATTTCTCAGTTGCACCAGAGGGTCTTGATCACTCAGTGGGGGTGTGACCTGCCCTGGCTTGGGCAGGTGAGGTGGAGCAGTTGGAACAAAGCCATGCCTGCCTGTGGATCACTAACACAGGGTTGGAGAAGCAGCAAAACCTTTGATTGTGTAGGACCTAAGGCAGAATTTAAGAGCAGCCTTAGATGATGAGTTTGTTCCCAGGAATTTTATCATCCTGCTGTCCCCAAACCAGCAATCCCACTGGTCTTGGTACGCTGCCTCGCTTGCTCCAGCACCGTGCTCTCACCTGGAAGTCGAGGTGCCAGCCCTGCTGTGTGGTCTGTGGTGGAGCAGATCCTGGTGATGTGCAGGATCAGATAACTAACAGCTGCCCTGTGGTGGTGCCGTTGGCAGAGGGTCAGGAGGGCTGAGCCCAAAAACACAGCGCGGTTACGGGGCCGTGTCTAACGGCATCCTCCTGTCCACCAGCATCCTCTGCTCCCTCCTTGGCAGCCTCTCCCGAGGGTCCCCCGCAGCCCCAGGGGCGTCTCACAGCCCCTTTCTCCTGAGGTATAAATAGAGCCTGTTGCTCTCCCCAGACTTTCATCTGAAAGAATAAGAGGAAGTGAAATAGAGAAGGGGAAAGCGCCTCAGTTGTGGCCGCCGGAGAGCATGGAGCTGCACAGCCTTTGCTGTTTGAGAGGAGCTTCTCTTGGCAGCTTCACCCTATTTATAGTGAAATAAAGGCCTTTATGAGTAATTACCAGAAAGGCAATGCCTTTCACACAGCTCTGATGTACTCTGTGGAGCTGTACCTGTGGGTACATCCTGATGTCCCTGTTGTTTTGCTGCTTTGGGAGTGTGTGTGAAGAGCAGGAGGTTTTCAGGTTGCTTTGCTCCGTAACAAAAGGCATGAGCTCACATTGCCTTTGTACCTCCATCCTCAGTGCTGGCCTTCACCTTCATCTCATCATCTGTCTGTGAGGGCTGTCACCCCTTGGTTAGCAGGAACCACCTTTGTTAGTCTCTGTAGCCTTATCTTTCCTTGCATCTTAACTGACTCTGGTTAAGTTTCCCTCCTGTGCTCACCACCAAGGTCCAGGTGTGTGGAGCCTTTCTAGCCTCCAACCCTGGCATGCCCCACAGTGGTTTAACTGTTCAAGTACCTCCTGTCTTCTCTGAAAAACCCCTCAGTGGGTTCATCAGGATTTGCTATGATCCTCATGAAGCTGTAGCAGAAATTTTGGCATCTTTTCTCACAAGTTTTTGCTCCTCCCACATGCAAGGGGCAGCTCTGCCAGGTGGAGTCAGGGCTTCTCTGAACACCATCACTTGAAATGGTTTTTATACCTTGTGGCATCCTTGTCAGCACTTAAATCCATAAGGGATTCAGGGCTGGGTTTTTAAGGATAAACCCCGTGGATCTGTTATGACTCTATTTCCAATTATGTGCTTTTCACTCCGAAATTCTGGGTTTATACCAAGCTGAGGCCCCAGTGCACAGCTGCTCATCAGACAGGGCTCAACATTGCACAACCACAGCGTGGAGATGTCAACAATTTATCCTAATCCCTTGCCGAGTTCCCAAATTTCCAGCCCTTCAGTCTGTTTCAACATGCTCACCACTTACAGGAGGCAAAGTTGCAGATGGGACCAGGTTGGAAAAAAACAACTGTGTTTGCAAAACTCCCTGTAAATCCCCAGGGAGGGATGGCAGGCACAGGGCAGGCTCTGCCAGCCTTCTCCAGCGAGGTGGAGCCACCTGAGCTGCCCCTCAGCAGCAGCAGCAGCCTCCTGGCTGGAGGATGGATCCACTTCAGCACCAGACCACAGGGATGTGCCCATCTGGTGCTCAGCATCGCTTCTGTCTCCCCTTTGCAGTGCCCAACGGAATAAACCATTCCCCCCCGACCCTGAACGGGGCCCCATCCCCACCCCAGAGGTTCAGCAATGGCCCTTCATCATCCTCCTCCTCCTCGCTGACCAACCAGCAGCTCCCAGCCACGTGTGGAGCCCGGCAGCTCAGCAAGCTGAAGCGCTTCCTCACCACCCTGCAGCAGTTTGGGAATGACATCTCACCAGAGATCGGGGAGAAGGTCCGGACCCTCGTTCTGGCACTCGTGGTAAGTCCTGCACCATCCCAGGCTGCCTGGCTTTTCCCAGGTCCTGGCACACAATGTAGTCTGTTTGCATCTTTGCTGAGCAGGACTCTTATGTTTGTGCTTCCTGAGAAAGTCGGTGATTTATTTTTTCTTGCCTTTGCTATGTTTCAAAAAGCTCTTGGTCCAGGGGCTTAGGCACTTAGGAGCTTGTGTGCAGCTAAACTTAAGGAAAGCTGGAAAGGAATCGGACAAAGTTTTTCTGTAAATCATGGGATCACAGAATGGTTTGATTTGGGACCTTAAAGATCATCTCATTCCTAACCCCTGCCATGAGAATGCCCTTCAAACCCAAATGAACAGGTCTTGCTGTAGAATTGTATCTATTGTTTGCATTTTTACAGAATAACTGGGAGAAATACTGTCCAGTGCATTAGACATGATACTCCACATGCTTTACAAAGGCATGCAGTGACAGGACGAGAGGGATTGGCTTTAAACTGAAAAAGAGGAGGTTTGGATTGCATATTAGGAAGAAATTCTTCCCTGTGAGGGTGGGGAGGCCCCTGGATCCCTGGAAGTGTCCAAGGCCAGGCTGGACAGGGCTTGGAGCAGCCTGGGACTGTGGAAGGTGTCCCTGCCCATGGCAGGGTGGAATGAGATGGCCTTTAAGGATGCTTCCAACCCATTCTGTGACCTTGGACTGAGGCCCTGGAGCCCTGGGCAGCTGTGGTCCCATGGGGCACCCAGTGGGGCTCCTGCACTGATCTCTGCTTTTTGGCACATTTTCTTTTGAGGCTCAGCAGGCACTGAAGGGAGCTAGATTGCAGCAGCCTGGAGCATTTCTGCTTCCAAAGCAAACCTGAGTCTGTCCATGTCCTCTGGGTCACTCTTAAGCAATGGATTTAAAATGCTGCTGCTGCATTTATATAGCCTATTTCATTCCATGGGTGTAGGGTAGTACCTTAGCCTACCCTTTTGGGGAAGGAAGAAGCTGTCCAGGTCCCTTTGGCTGTTCTCACCCCAGATTGTGCTATTGTGCTTATTGCTGCAGGGCTGAGTTTTGTATATGCAATTATCAAATGCTGCTGTGCCAGAGATTCCCCAGCCTGAGCAGCCCCGGGGTGAGGCAGGGCTGGACCAGGAGAGGACCACAGTGAACAGAGGGCTGATGAGACTCCATGGATGGGTTAGATGAGGAGAACTGAAGGTGTGCAGTTCTGAGCAGCTGGGATCAAAGTCTGACTCTCCACAGCCTGCCCCAGCTGGGTCCTGCTGCCCTGGAGTCAGCCTCTGTCTCCCACTCTGGAGCTGGGGTTGCTGAGCCAGGCAGCTCCCACCCCTCTCCTAGTGCAGCATTCCTGCTCTGCTGGCCTGAGCCTTGCCGGCTGCATCCAGCAGGATCCAATGCAAACACTGTCAGTCCTGGAGCAGCAGATGCTGTCTTCCTCCCAGTTCTGTTCATTTGGAGCCATTTCCCACATGTCTAAAAATAAGAACAAATTGCCATTTCATTCCTTAATTTCTTTTCTCAGAACTCAACGGTGACAATCGAGGAATTTCACTGCAAGCTGCAAGAGGCGACCAACTTCCCTCTCCGGCCATTTGTGATCCCCTTCCTGAAGGTGACAGGGAGCTGCTGGGGCTGGCTGACTCTCCGTGTGCCTCTTGGCACTGTGACATTGCTGGGAAAGCTCTCCTTGCAAGCACCACAGCAATTCTGCTGGAGCCCAAGACAGACTGCACAGAGCGTAGCGCTGGCCGTGTGGGACTGGCTGACGTTGTGCTGTGTGCCACATAAGTCTGCTTGTGTGCTGGAGATAAAGGAGGCAAACCAAGCTCCATGTGGCAGCTTCTGAGCCTATAATCTCATTTGCAAATGTTCAGATCTAGAATGTTTGAAGTGCTGGCACACGGAGTCTGTCTGGGGTGGTTAAATCACAGAATCACAGGATGGTTTGGGTTGGAAGGGACATTAAAGCCCATCTCATTCCATTCCCCGGCCATGGGCAGGGACACCTTCAACTAGACCAGGTTCTTCCAAGCCCTGTCCAACCTTGCCTTGAGCACTTCAAGGAGAGGGGATTCCACAACATCTCTGGGTAACTAGATGCTGGAAGCACACAGTGCTTCCTGTAACACTTGGATTTTGGGTCCACCATCATCAGGCTCCTGGGAAAATACAGGTAAATCTGACAGTGCAGACCCCAGGAGCTGGGGGATCCTGAGTGGGGGTCATGGGTCACAGGTGTTACTGCTCTGAGCTATGATGAAGACCAAACCTTTTGGAGCAGCTGGAAACCCCTGCCCTGCTGTAATGCAGCCCTGTGCTTGTTTTCCAGGCCAACCTCCCTCTGCTGCAGCGGGAGCTGCTGCACTGTGCCCGCGCTGCCAAGCAAACGCCCTCCCAGTACCTGGCACAGCACGAGCACATCCTGCTCAACACCAACACCACGTCTCCCGCTGACTCCTCCGAGCTGCTCATCGAGGTCAACGGCAATGGCAAGAGGCACAGTCCAGACAGGTGAAAATCAGCTTTTGTCACTCTGCTCAGTTGTTGAAGTCGTGACTTTTGTTTTATCTTTGCTGCTGACAAAGCTTTAAGCAGCATCCAGGATCTTATCACTCCCAACAACTATTCTGGCTGTTCTAAGACTCCAATGACTGCTCCTACTGCACTATGAATTCAGGTTGGGTTTCTCTTTCAGGCAGGGTGTGTCCCAGAGGGACTTTTGGGTAGCACTGAAAAGCCTGAGCCAGAGAGCTGAGCAGTTTCCCACCCCCAAGGCAATGAGCGGAGGCATTGGCAGGGCTGGGAAGGATGCGCTTCATTTTCACCACATTTTATTCCAAGATAAAAGTTGTTATGCAATTATGTGGAGCATGCCTCAAATTTATAAAAACTGTGAAATTTTAATTTGGTCATGCTCAGAGAGATGAATCACAACACTCAGGCATCCTGAACCCTTTTCTTTCACGGGGTCGCTTTGTGCATCGCCTCACAAATTGAGCGCATTTGTTTGAGCTCTCTGCATTTACCCCGTGGTAAAATCATTGCTGCCCAAACCCTGCTGATTCCAAATCTGCATCTTTCTGAGTACATTTATGGGATGCTAAGGAATGCCTGTCTATGCTGGTGTGATTGCAGGAGGGAAGACAGCAGCTTCGAGAGGGAGCCGCTGCCAACAGAGCCTCCGGCCAAGAGGGTTTGCACCATCAGCCCCGCGCCCCGGCACAGCCCTGCCCTCACCATCCCCCTGATGAACCCCAGCGGGCAGTTCCACCCCACCCCACCACCCCTCCAGCACTATACCTTGGAAGATATTGCCACCTCCCACCTCTACAGGGACCCCAGCAAGATGTTGGAGCACAGAGAGATCCGGGACAGGCACGGCGGGCTTGGTGAGAGTCTGGAGCGTTCCTGGTTGAGCTTTGGTGTTGGTCTCTGCTTGGCCACTCGTACCCAAAGATGGTTAATGCTGGGCATATCCTCACAGCTGAGTCTTTGCAGGGAGTTCAGAGGAAGCAGCTCCCCGTGGGAAGTTACAAACAGGAAGATTGAGAGTTTGTATTTCCCTGTATGAAGGCTGGAGTGTCTGAGGGTGAGGAGGAAGGACTTAGTGTGTGAGTTGAGTGTAGCCAACCCAGCAGGCAGAAAGAGAGGACAGGGAAATAGAAATTAACTTGTCCAAGAGCTCCAAAGCAGGAGAGTAGAGACTGACCCCCTGCCCTGTTTCTCCAAGGGATGTGTGGGAGGTGCATGATGTGTTTCCAGCACAACAGCCTGAATCACAAGCTCTGAGCTGCTGTGAGTTTATAACAGGTGAACCAGCTCCACAAGCAGGTCAGAACTGGAGCCACAAGTGGATTGTAGCACTTCCCAGACAGTGAAGCAGACAGGGATAAAAAAGCACCAGCATGGAGTTACCCCTGTAGAGCTGCCACCTGGAGACGTGCTTTAAAATCCCAGCTCTGTGGAGCTGGAAATAAAGCTCTTTACTCTTGCTTTGGGGCCACTTCTCTCTCCACTGGACCATCTAATCCCTCTGTGGCTGTGTTTTGTTGCAGGGTTAAATGGAGGCTACCAGGACGAGCTGGTGGATCACCGCCTGACAGAGAGGGAGTGGGCGGATGAGTGGAAGCATCTCGATCACGTAAGGAACGGCAGGGGCTGTGGGAAGCTCTGTGGGAAGCAGCAGCCCAGTGTTCCACCTGCTCCAGTTGGTGATTTCCTTGTTGATACCATATCCAGGCTCTCCTGGTGGCTGGTGGAGGAGCAAGCCACCACAAGCAGGTGGATGGTGGGGAGAGCTGAGAGGAGCTGTAGCACTTTCCTGGCAGGTTTCCTCTGCCCATGGTCAGTAGAAACTAAAATTGGTGTGGATGAAGTGTCTGGAGCTGGGGACCTCATCCTGCAGAGCATGGCCAGGTGCTGGCATGGCTGGCTGAGCAACCAAACTCAGCTTTATCCCCACTGGGATCTTTTCTGGCCTGGCCAGATGCACAAGTGCACAGATGCACTAAGTGCAGTCAGGATATGGACCTAGAAAATGAGTAAACCTATCATTACTGTATTTTTAAGACTTTTTTTCCCTGAGGTGCCGGTCTTTTATGGACCAAAAAAGGCACCAACAGCAAGACCTGGTGCTTCTGGCAAATTTTATGCTGAGCTTTTTCCTTCTGAGCAAGGCAGCTCCTCCAGGCACTTCACTGCTGTTTCCATCAAAGAGATGGGATTAAAATTCAGCTTTGATCATAAATGCAGAGAGACCTCACGATTCAAAGCTAATGGGTTTTTTTTTGAGGGGATGGTGCTGGGGTGGGGCAGAGGCCCAGTAGCTGAATATTTGGAGTTAGACTGCGACTCTGGAGCGCTGACACCAGCATAGCCAACCCTAATCCCATAGGAAAGTGGTGGGGTTTTCCTCTCCACATTTAGGAGCGTGTCCTGGAGGTGTTGAGCCACCTCTTGTGGTGACCCTACCTAGTGCTGTATCCTTGGGCACGGCACCATCCCGACTCCTGGGAAACCACCTCGCTCTTGTCTCATCTGCCTGGGATGGTCCCTCCAGGGTGAAATCCAAGACGACTGAGGCTCTTTCCCCCCCGCAGGCCCTGAACTGCATCATGGAGATGGTGGAGAAGACGCGGCGCTCCATGGCGGTGCTGCGGCGCTGCCAGGAGGCCGACAGGGAGGAGCTCAACTACTGGAAGCGGCGCTGCTCCGAGACGGCCGAGCCGCGCAAGGCGGGCGCCGAGCTGCTCAGCCGCCAGCACAGCCCCGCCAGCGCCGACTCGGCGGGCAGCGGTGAGCAGGGCACGGAGGGGTGGGCGTTCATGCCAGTCGTGGGCTGAGCCTGGTTAAGCGCTGCCATGGATGTGACAGCCTGGTCAGAGAGAGAGAAAGCTAGAGAAGTTTTCCTGTGAATCGGCCTGGGAGGCTTTAGGGAGCTGGAGGTAAACAGTGATAGTCAGATATTAAAAGAGTCTGCAGGTGGTGTTTTTTAACAATCTATTTTGCTGTTTTTCTCATAAGGTTGTTTACAAATGGGTGTCCTGTTAATTAGCCAGTCATGTGGAATGTATTGATTAAATGACCAATCAGGTGCACCGGTAGCGAACTAAGGTATAAAAGAAGAGAGGATCAAATAAATGGGGCTTTTGCCATTTTGCCTTCTAATGAAGAAAAAAAAACACCAAAAAAACCCCAAAACAAAAAAACGCAGGCTGTCACATCCACAAAGCACTTAAGTATTTTTCTCAAGGATTTGCAGAGAGGCGACACAGGGAGCAGTTTTTGTCAGCGTCTAAAGGCACCTTTGCTCATGCTTTCCTTGTCACTGCTGGCCAAAGTTGGTCCAAAGCTGGGGGTGAAAAGGCAGGGAAGAGGTGTTAGTCTCCACCAGTCTCCCCCCTCCAGTCCCTCTTGCCTGAAGGATTTTAAATGTCAAGGTCTATTTATTCTAAAAATACCAAAGGCTTTTGTAAGTGTAATAGCTACCTGTGTTACTAATTTTATTTTTGTAGCATGAGTCAACTTTATCAAAGCTGACTGGTTTCCCCATCCAGTATGCAGGGGTTTGACCCTATAGAAAAAGCAAGTCTAAAATGCTGATTTATTTCAATGTAATTCTGATTTCCATCCAAACAAACCCACTGCAAATCAGAGTTCTGGGGAAAAAACCCTCTGATTATTCAGTAATAAAAATGGATTTCTTCCAGCAAGAATAAATGTCAATTTGATGTATATTCTACTTGTTTGTATACAAAATATTGAGTGAATCATCCTGCAAGGAATCCAAGCGCCCCTGGCTCCAGTTGCCACCAAGCCTGAGGAGCAGTGGGTGTGTGTCACAGCCTGGGGGGCACAGCCAGCTTTTAGCCCTTCTATATTTAAGTATATCACGACTAATACACTTTCCATCCCCATGTTGTTAAAGGTGATATAATTAAAATTTTTATATAAATTTGGAAAGCTGTTGCTTTCTCCCCTTGTGGGACCTAGGGATAACTTTCAAGCTCTATTGCTCTTGTGAGAAGGTTCAGTTAAACATCAAGCAGCATCTCCAGGTGTCTTGGAGGACAGTTTGTCCATGAGTTCAAGCCTTTGAATTACCCTGGGATTGGTAAGTGCTGTGCTGATGTAAACTGCTGGTGTGCAGATTGATGCTCACAGCCTCTGGACAGTGCAGAAGTTGGATAACATACATTTATAAGCATTGCCTGTTGTTTTAGAGTACCAGGAGGTAGGTTATACAGAGTCATAAATTATGCAAGGTGCTAATTAAATGTTGTAATTTATCATCTGAGTGTTTGAGGAGTGGCTTTAACCGTAGAAATCCTCTGCTTTGAGTTTTAGCTGTCAATCCTTCCCTGCCCCTTGATGTCCTGAGCTACCACTGGGCACGTGAGTGGCAGCTGGGTGGGATGAGGCTTTGCCAACCTTTCCTGTGTCCCTTGCTCCAGCAGATTCCCTGCGGGAGTTCAGCAGCAGGTCGGGAACGGGCTACGTCACGGAGGAGATTTGGAAAAAAGCCGGTGAGTGTTTGCGGTGACCCGGCCGGGATCCTGCCGGATCGCCCGGGGTGAGCACAAAACACACGTGTGTGGATTTGCTGTGCAGCAACAGCAGAGCCCAGCTGCGGCAGCGCCCCAGGACATGCACATCTGGCTGCCATCGTCCCCACCCTGGCTTTCCCAAAGGGCTCTGCTCCTCTGTGGTGCCACGGGGATCCTGTGGGACTGAGGCTGGTCTTTCCGCTCGTTGCTGCTGGGAACACACTGCAGGAACTGCGTTTCTCGGGGAGGCTCCCCTCACTCCCAGGGTGGGTGGGTGAGGCTGCTCTTTCCTTCCAGAAGAAGCTGTGAACGAGGTGAAGCGGCAGGCCATGTCGGAGGTGCAGAAGGCGGTGGCCGAGGCGGAGCAGAAGGCATTTGAGATGATCGCGTCGGAGCGGGCGCGCATGGAGCAGACCATCGCCGACGCCAAGCGCCAGGCCACCGAGGATGCCTTCCTCGTCATCAACGAGCAGGAGGAGTCCACCGAGGTGAGGTGCCAGGGGACAGCCTGGCAAGGGCTTTCCAAGCCTGCAGAGTCTCCAGGTCAAGCCTTCAGGGCCCCCACCCCTTTTCACAGAATCATAGATCACACAATGGCTTGGGTTGGGTTGGAAGAGACCTCAAAGATCATCTCATTCCAAGCCCCTGCCATGAGCAGGGAGCCCTTCCACTGGACTAGGGTGCTCCAAACTCCATCTGGTCTCCAACACATTTCCTTTTAGAAGTCTCTCTCCAATCAATAACTAAAGTAATGCACCAATATAGTCAAAAATCCTTTTTAGGTTTTGCTGGCAGGGAATCAACCTGAACAATGTCTGTGCACACGTGTGTGTGCAACCACTGGGCACCCTGAGCTGGACTCAGTGTAATCACCAAGGACTTTGTGGGATTGAAAGAGGTGTAGAAGCAAAGAGAAAAGGAAGCTGGTGCATGCAGCAGTTTAGCTCAGAAATTATGGTGGGGTACTTGATCATTGCAGGAAAGAAATTGCTGTTTGTGGGCTTGAAAATAGGGCAGGGCCGAAACTGGGCTGCAGGAAAGGCTCTTGCACATTCCTGGTGGTCTGTACCACGCTTGCATGTTGGAAAAGAAGGGATGGGATGGATCTTGGTTTGTCATAGCCAGTGCCATGTGCTGAATGGGTGCCTCAGAGAATCTCGTTCTACTCTTCAGTCATCAATCACCCTCCCTGTTGCTTAACAGGAAGTTCACTTGGTAGAGTTTTTGAGATTTTGGGCAAGGGGAATCACATGGCTCATTCCTGCACTGCCACATCCCATCCATGGGGGCTTTGCTCCATATTTTAATTTGTCTACACATACAAGAGCAGAGGGTTTGTGTCTGCTGAGCAGAAATCTGATGGGACCATGCTCTTTGGGTCTGCTGGAGTGTGGGGGCAGCAGGTCCATCCCCTCCTCCTGGTGGGTTTCAGCTCAGCTGGGGCTCAGGAAGTGTGGCCAGAACCATGGAATTACTAGGTGTCATTCCAGAGAGTTACATCCATACTGCAGTTCCTAATGAAATTGCTGAGGGTTGAACGCACCAGTCGCATGATGGGAGTGGGTGGAACTGCTCAGGAAGCCATGGAAGGAATGAGGCAAGTAGTGATTTCTCCATAGGGGAATAGCAGAGGAGTGTCCTCCTCCTCCAGCTGTGCTGAGGAGCAGTCTGGGACCTCGAGAGCTGCTGAGCACCCCTGTGCAAGCCCTAAGAGCCCCTGTCTAAAAGCTGTCCTGTGTTCTGGCACATCTTGTAACCTTTGCAACACAGTTGAAAAACACTTGAAGTGTAAACAGCTGTGAAGCAGTGACCCAGTTTTCCAAGAGCTACCACAGCCTTTGGTAGGGGCTTTTGGGACACAAGTCCTGTTTCTCCTGGAAGGTGGAGGACCCCTGGGGACACAGAGGCTCTGGAGCAGCTCACTCCAAAGTGAACCAGTCAGGTGCTTCACTGGCAGCCCATAAATCATCACCGTGAGCTGGTGGCTCCAGTGCTGAGGCTGGGAGTGGGAATCTCCCAGCCCTTCCCCATGGCAGGGCTGCCTGGTAGAGCCCAGCATCTCCCAGCACCCCGCTCCCACAGCTCTTTGATGGTGGTCGGAGCAGCCGTGTCCCCACAAAGGCCAGCTCTGACAGAAGCTGTGTTCCCTCAGCTGAGCTTCCCTCCCCAGTATGTGTTTGCTACGCCCTGGTCCAGCTGCAGGGAAGCTGCTCCGCCGTTCCTCCCCTCCCCGGAGCAGCTGCAGCCCTCGCCCCAGCGCTGGCCCCTTGCCCCATGCTCCGAGGGAAGCGGTGGCACCAGCTGACACCTCTCCCGGCGGCCAGAGGGGCTTTGCTCCCCTTCCAGGCTGAAGCTCAAGCTCTGGCACTGCTTCCACCTGGCTGGGAGGCTTTCAAATGAGCATTTGCTTTTCCGAATTGGCCTGCTCCAACCTCTCGTGCAGTGAGGCAGGGTGCGGAGCAAATGGTGCCCGTGCAGCGCGCCGTGATCCCTGCGGAGAGCGCTTGGCTGGGAGCGAGACCAAAATAGAGCTGCTTAAAGCAGGAAATAAAAAGGCCCAATAGCAGCATCTGCAGAGTGTTTTTCAGTCCATGCCTGCTGTTTCCTCTCTGCATTCGGGTGGGTCTAGGGGGAGAGGATGTGCCTGGAGCAGTGTGACAGCGGCTGCGGGGGTTAGAACCGTTGGCAAAGAGCTGGGAAATAGCAGGAATTAATGGATTGCTCATTTTCATATTCTCAAATCTGGGCCAGAGGGGATGAACAGTCCCCTCCAGAGCTGAATCAGCACCATCCTGCAGCTCTTAGGGAGACAAAACCCCTTTCAAGCACGGTGTCTTTGGTCTTGCAGAGCTGCTGGAACTGCGGCCGCAAGGCCAGCGAGACGTGCAGCGGCTGCAACATCGCCCGGTACTGTGGCTCCTTCTGCCAGCACAAGGACTGGGAGAGGCACCACCGCATCTGTGGGCAAGGCCTGCACGGCCAGAGCAAGCCCCTGGCCCTGCCCACGGGCCGGGTGGCAGCGGCGGCCAAGAGCCTCGATAGCATCCCCAGCCCAGCCCTGGAGAAAACCTCGGCCACCACCTCGCGCTCCTCCACGCCAGCATCCGTGACAGCCATAGACACGAACGGACTCTAGGAGGGAGGCTTTGCTTCACTCCACTGGATGAGTTCCCTGGGGTTTTTTAAGCTGAAAAAGCCCCTGAGCAACTGTTACCACTTGACATATTTGACCTATCCGAGTGCTGACACTCTGGCTTTGCCCTCTCATCCCGCCTTTTCCTTTGTGGCTCGTGAACTGGGGTGAGCCTCACCTGCAGCATCTCCCTGCTCCTCTCAGGGGGACACCAGAGCAGCGTCAGGACCCGGGGGACACTGGGCACCCGCTCGGGGGACCTGGACTGGGGGGAGAGTGCTGGCACTGGCCGAAGATGCTGAGAGTGTGGTGCCCAAGCAGGGACCCGTGTCCCTGTGGCATGCTCGGGCTCGCTTCCCAACGTGTCAGAGCCACCACTGCCTCCTTCTGCCACCTTTCCTCCATGATATCCAGAGTTTGTTCCCTGCTCCCAGGCAGCTGTGCCTCAGGTGGCTGTGTGGGCCGGTTGTTGCTGTGAACAGAACAGAGCCAATTTCCCAGCGGGAGCATCTCGTCCTCTGTGCAATGGCCAAAGCTGAGCCCACTTCTCCTGCCTCCAGGCTGGCAGCTGAGGGTTGCAGAGAGGGAGGAGAGGATTTGTCTGCTCTAAAACAAGAGGCAGTGGCAGGGGGGTACAGCTGGATGGCCTGGATTTCATCCCGGTCTGTGGTGAGACAGACAGTTGGGTGTTTCCTGGGTGGGGCCTGTGCTGGGGGAACACGTGCACAGCAGATCTGGGCTGGGTGCAGGTGCCCTTTCCACCTGGGGGCCGTTGTTTTGTTTTTTTCACTGCCTGGAAGCTGCTGGTTTGTGAGTTCCTGCTGTTGTTTTTGAGCCCAGGGATCCTCGCTGGTGCGAGGGGTTGTTTACAGCCTGTGCTCTCCACTCACGTCGGCCACACTGGTAAAAGAAAGGCAGGACTGGGTGTCCTGTGTCTGTTCTCATCCCCAGCTCCAGGGCCTTCCTGCAGTGCTGCATCCAGAGATGCCCAGGGATGTGCATCCTCCTTCAGAGGTTATCCTGAAACCACAGGATCAGAGGATCCCAGAAGCAGAGGATCACGAGGTCCCTGGGGAAGGGGCCAGCCTGGGGAGCTCCGTCCATCACAGAGTCCCTGCTGTGGGGGGAAGGAGGGGTTGGAGGGACTCGGGGCAGTGCAGGCTGTGACAGCACAGCCCTGCAGCAGGGCTGGCCAGGAGTGCCACACAGCGTGGCAGTGGCACAGCCCGTGGCAGGGAGGGGACGTGCCCTCCAGGAGCTGCTCCCAGCTCCCACAGGGGCTCTAGAAATCCATCTCTTCAGCAGAGCCGTGTTTGTGACTGTGTGTGTGCCACTGCTGGGCTGGAGCCCAATGAGGCAAGTGATTCCCAAATGATTTTTGATCACTTTTTCAACTGGAGGCGAATAATGAGCTGTAATGAGTCGTCACATTACATCACCTGCTGCTCCAGCCCTGGCCCCTTGGGAAAGCTCCTTGGGAAGCTGCTGTTGTGGGATGGAGCTGGTGATTCCCTGTCTGCAAGGTTTTATTAAAAAGCCACGAGGTCTCCTGGTGTTGAAGACAGCTCCGGTGGCCCTGGGGATGTCTCCCCTGTGTCCCCAGGAGGCGGTGCTGGAGCACACTGGCATTGAGGCAGCTCCCAGTGGCACTGGAGCCACCCTGACCTGCAGCAGCCCATCCTGGGGCTGTCAGGAAGGGATTTCCTGCCCTAAGGGGCACTTCTGGAACAGCCTCAGGTCAATCCCACATGCTTGTGACATCCCCTCCTCACCTGCAGCCCCAGGCTCAGGCTGGGGTGGGAGGGGAGAGCAGGGCAGGGCTGGAAGGAGTTGCTTGTAAATAGATTGTCTTCCATAATTCTCATGCAACGTTGATGGCCGTGTATTAAAATTAACCCCAGTGTAAATGAATGAAATACTAACAGTCATGATTAGAATGATTGCTTCTTTTTTGTTGTTTTTTTTTAAAAGATGGAATGATAAATGTGAACTTGGGGTGTGGGAAGACATTGGGTTAAGGTTTCTATTTTTTTTTTTTTGACATTTAATTCTGTAATAGAAATTTGTTACTTCATTCCTGTGCATAACTTATTTAATGTCCTGTATAAAGGAGCCCAAACTGTTACAGATGTATTTAGTTTGTTCTACTCAAAAGTAGTCAATAAAAAGACTATATTCATCCTCCAGCTCCCCCTTCTCTCTGGGAAGGGGCAGAGGTTTTCAGCAGTGCTCAGGCAGCTCTTGGGGTTTTTGGGGAACACTGCCACACCTTGGCCTTGGCCAGGGGACATTTAGGGACAAAAATTGCCTCCCCTGTGGTGGTGGTGCTGTGGGCAAAGCCTGGGAGCAGGTGCAGGCAGAGCTGGAGTTCAGCCCTATCCTCAGTGATTTCTCTGAGTTCATAGTTCAGTGTGTTGTTGTTTTCTGCGCTTTTGAAAAATTATTTCTTTTTATGTGAGCACAGAGCAGCCTGCAGGGTGCTGTCTCAGCTGGCTGCCACTGCCAGGCCTGTGCCCCCCAGGGCTGCCCCCTGCCCACACCTTGGCTTAATCTGAGGATTTTGGTCTCCAGGCTGCTGCAAACATTCATCCAGTGGTGAAGAAACCCAAAACTGAGGGGTGAACCCCACACGGGGCTGGGGAGGCAGCTCAGGAATCCCAAACCAGTGCCTGCTGCAGCTCTGCATCCCCTCTCTGACCCAGCCTGGCTGTGCCCTGGCCCAGCCTGTCCCTTCCTGATGGCCCAGGGTGCTGCATCCCTGCATCCCTTGTTTGTCACTTCCCGGGGCAGGAATGTAGCCCTGGGCCCAGCAGCTGCCCCATGGGCACAGCAAATCCTGGCTTTGGCCAGGGAAAGCAGCAGGGATTGATAATCAGGAAAACAACGGGGTGCTTGCGGGGTGGGTGCCCTTGGGAACAGGGACAGGCTCTGCCACCCCACCTCTGGGAGAGCCATTTGTGGTTTGGGTGCTGAGCCTGCCCTGGGCTGGGTCTGGCAGTGCCCAGCTGGGCTGGCAGCAGCAGCTGCTGTCCCTCCAAGCAGGAGCTTCCCTGATCCCATCTCTGCAGCTTGCTCCTGGCATCAGCCAGCTCAGCCCCTGGCACCCCAAACCAGGCAGCTTCTGCTGGAGCAAAACAAGCACCCTAAAAGCCAGTGACCCCTCCTGTGCTGTCACCCCCTGGGGCCAGCAGTGCCACCGTGACCTGCCCAGCACAGTGTGTATGAGGGGTCCCCAGGAGGCAGCTGTGCCCCTTCAGGCACAGGTTTTCCTGCCTGCATCCAGGGACTGGGGCAGAAACACTCAAATTAACGTTTCTGGTGGAGCAGCACCCACAGGCAGTGGGAGAAGAGGTTGGGGGTGGTAGCAGGTCCCGGGTGAGTGAGGATTAGGGGTGCCACGCTGGTATTGAGGACAGGCAGGGGCACAAGGATGATGTTCTCCAGGCCAGGAGGGTGGCTGCCCCCTCCTGCCCCCTGTGCCCTCCATTCCCTCCACACTGGCTGTGACAATGCATTTTTTCCCAGCTCAGCAGAGGCTTCTGCTGCTGCAGCACCACTGAGGAAACCCCCAGTGCCACCCTGGAGCAGGTGGGATCTGTTCCAGCCTTCCCCCCTCACTTAGTGCCCCTCACCCCAGACCCCTCCCCATTACCTCAGCTCCAGCTTCTGGCACCACTGCCCAGTGCCAAGGCTGGTTTAGGGGAACTGAGGAAGCAGCAGACTGGAGCCACTCTGGCCTTCCCGGGGAGTGGGATGTGCTGGGGACAGGTTCAGCCGTGGGCACAGCTGGTGGGGCACAAAGCCAACCGCAAAGCCACAGCGCACGCTGCCAGCGTGGCAGGGCATGATCAGGTACCCCTTGCCAGCAGCACTTCATGAAATATTTTTCCCCTGTGAAACACTCTTCACAATCCGTATCAGGCCAGCTGGCTCCCTGGGCAGGATGTCACAGCTGGCCAGGGCCGTGTCCCCTTGCCCATCCCTGGGCAGCCTCAGAGCCAGGAGCAGGAGGAGCTGAGTGCACGAGGGGCTGAGGGCTCCTGGGCACCAGCGCAGAGCTCCCCCAAGGGCCAGGCCACCCCCCACCCACGGCTCCCCCAGGCAGCTCGGACACTGGCTTAGGAGCAGGATAAAGAAATAAATTAACATGAAAAGAGCAAAGGAGCAAAACGCTGGCAGGGCCGAGGGCAGGCAGCCCCCGCTGGCCACAGGAGGGAATGGAGGGACAGGGAGGTGACAAAGGTGACAAAGGCTGTGCCCAGGGCTCCACGTCCTCCCGCATGCTGATGGTGTCCTGGAGATGCTGCCCCGGGTCAGTTGTTGTTCATGATCCACCAGGAAGCTGGGAAGAGAGGGAAAGCAGGGAGGTGAGGGCGGTGTGAAACGGGGAATGGGGATTTGGGGTGGCAGAGATGGGAGACCTGACCCTGCAGGTCTCTGGCTCTAAAGCACCCACCCCGCCCCGGGCAGGGAGCCTGGAGAGGGGTGATCCCCTGGAACTGTGGCAACTTCTGCAGGAGAGCACTGGGAATGTGGTCAGTGGGACTGGCAAGTCGGGAGCAGCAGGCTTCAGTCCAAATTAATCCATGTTTTATGGACTAATATTTTACAAGACTCTGAAGTGATCCCTGAAAGCAAACCAGGGCTGACTTTGGTTCCCAGTTCCCACTCCTGGTTCCATTTGCATTGGCACCCTGGGAACGTGCACGTTCCCTGTGCTGGCCTGCCCGGCCCCAGCGCTGGGCTGTAACCCTGCATGCAGCCCCTGGCACTGACCTGGCAGCAGCAGCGCTCTGCAGAGCACGTTCAGGGCTCAGGAGAAACACAAAACGAGGCACCAGGTGTATTTGGGACAGGACTCAGCTTATCTGCTACCCGGGCAGTGTCCCTGCTCCTGGCTGTCCCCACTGGAGAGCACCCTTGGGCAGGGGACAGACCCCAGCTCACACCCAAACCTGCTGGGGACAACGGGTCTCACCCTGAGGCTTGAAAAACTTCATTTAGGTCACCCCAAACCAATTTTCTGCTCTGAAGGGAGCCACAGTGCCTGCTCCTGCCCTGCTCCTGCCCTGTGCAGCACACCCAGAGCAGCACTGAGGCACCCTCACCTGGGAAGAGCATGGTGGTCAGCAGCTCCGGGGACTCCAGCAAGCTGAGGATGGACTGCTGGAAAGTCTTGCTGCAGCTGGACTGCAAGTGGCTGTAAAACAAGGTGTAGGGTCAGGGGGATGTGGTGCCAGGGCCCTCTGCCCACACACAGGGACAGGGCAGCTTCTGCACCCCCAGCACCAGCTCCTGCCCTGCTCCCCAAGTCCTTTATCGGGGTGTTCACCCCTGTGAGCTGCAGATGGCCCCAGGGCTCACAGGGCAGAGCAGTGGCACAGGCTGGGCAAGGGAAGGGAGCAGTGGGCACCCCTTAGAGCCCCCCAGCCCCACCCACGGGCACTGCCCCACCTTCTCCAGGAGGTCACGTCCTGCCAGAACTCGTACAGGATGAAGCAGGCCTCGTCCGTCAGCTTGCAGGCAGAGACACTGTGGGGACAGAGCAACCCAGAGCCGGGCTGGGCAGGCTGGCACGGCCCTGGCACGGCCCTGGCACGGCCCTGGCACGGCCCTGGCACGGCACGGACACGTGTGCCCCCGCAGCCTGGGGCAGCAGGGCACTGCTGTGCCCACCAGGCTCTCACGAGGCTCCCAAAGCACAGTTTGGGTGCATTCACGCTTTGTGAACAGCTCCAGAGGATCCCGAACCCAAATCCTGCTCCACAGCTCCTGTGTCCAGGTGCCAGGGGAGCTTTACAGCTCTTACACTGGTCCTTGCTGCTGCCCAGGAGCCAGCACGTTCTGTGTTTTATTATTTCTTACTCCTCCCCAGCACTGACACAGCTCATCCTGCCAGCCCCTTGGAGTAGGTGTGTGTCACCCTTCACACGGGGGAAACTGAGGCACGGGGGCAGGAGCTGGGCTCACGGCACAAACCCACAGCTCTCTGTCCCCAGAGTGCTGCTTCCCACATTCCCTCGTGCCCAGGAGAGGCTGGGGCTGGTGCTGGGGAGGCAGCCAGGGGTAACTGCAGTGCTGGGAGTGCAGGGCCAGGGGAAGCAGCTGTGCTGGGCTGCAGCAGCAGCAATTCCAGCTGAGGACCAGCCTTTCCTGCAGCTGCTGGAGGGGGCCAAGCCCCGGGGGGACAGCACAGCGTGTCACCCAGCAGCTCTGAGGCTGCGTCCCCTGCTCCCACACGGGGCTCTGCCGTTCCCTGGAGGGACCCAGCCCCACGGAGCATCCCCGGGCTCGGCTCCAGCTTTGGGCTCACGTGGAGAGCCAGCCCACGCCACGCCACCCCGCTGTCTCCACAAATAGCCCTGATGACAAAAAAGCCCATCAATTCCAAAGAAAAAGCCTCCCATTCTCTCCACCACACGTGTCACAGCGAGCATCTTCCTTTTGTTTGGACTGAAAATGTGAATTTGTGCTGTTGAACGTGAAGAGCTGAGAAAGGACACTTGAAACGGGAACAGCAGGAGCATTCCCTGCAGGAGGCGGCCTGGAGTGTCCCGTGGGACAGGGGAAGGGAGCAGCTGTGCCATCAGGGCCAGGCTGGCACTGCCATGTCCCTGCAGGCACAGCAGGGCTCTGGGGCAGCCTTGGCCTCACCCAGGGGCAGCTTCAGCTGCCCGTGGCAGCTTCTCACAGGCTCTCCATCAATCGGAGCTCTGCAGGAGCCCTGCCCTTGACCTTCCCATGGCATTTGAGTCCTTCAGGGCTGGAGGAGCTCGTGCCTTCGCTTACAGGAACACGCCACAGCCACTCGTGCAGGCACAACCCCCCGCTCCTGGCCAGGCACTGGTTCTTACTGGGAATAGCTGCAGCAGATGGGAGGGTACTGCTGCACCAGTGACACCATCCTGCCCTGGCCAGCACACTAAACACTCCTCACAAACCCTTGTGTCCCCCGAGGGTGTTAAAACCCCCGTTTCTGGGGGGGGCACCCCCCAGAGCACCCCCAAAACACCCCACTTACTGCAGGCAGCTGCTGTGCCCGGCCGTGCCCTCGGTGTAGGAGCGGAACGCCTGCCGGAACTCCTCGATGCTGCTCGTGGCCACCGAGATCTGCCTCTTGGCCACCAGGATGTGCTGCCGAGGGACAGCACGGCGTCAGGGGCTGTCCCCTCGTGCCCTCCCTGCTCCCCCCCGTGTGCGATCCTGTGCCACCGCAGTGGGTCTGGCATCACCGTGCTGGGGACAACGGGGACACAAAGCGGCCTCTCCCCACCTGGACAGGCTGTCCTTACAGGGACCCCACCAGCGGGAGATGCTCCATTCCCCCGTGGGGTCCGGCTGCAGATCCCCCACAGAAAGGGGCTCGGGACCCCCCACCTGGGTCTGTGGGCACCCCCAGCACTCCTGGGGGATCTGGGCTCTCACGAGCAGAGGGTCGCATTCCTCTGGGCTGGCAGCGGGCACTGCCCGGGCTGGCAGGGACACGAGGGAGCTGCATTTGTCCCCTGGATGGTCCCAGCCCTGAATCCAGCCTGCTCCATCAGCGGGTCACAGCAGAGCTGCCCAGGCTGGGCACAGGGGCAGCGTCACTGCAAACCACGGGGACGGGGACGGGGACGGGGACGGGGACAGGGACAGGGACAGCGACAGGGACAGGGACAGGGACTTACTGCATCCTGTCCTTTGCACATGGCTTCCTCCTTCAGCGGCTCCAGGCGTGGGCTCTGCGTTAGCACCGGGGTAAAACCAGAGTTACTGGGTAAAACCAGAGGTACTGGGTAAAAGCAGAGGTACTGCGTAAAACCAGAGGTACTGGGTAAAAGCAGAGGTACCGGGAGAGCTCTGCAGCAGGACAGGCACCGACCCCGGTGACAGCTGGGTACCGCCCCAGGGACACCCCCTGTGCTAGCTGGGGGAGGGCAGGGCTGTGCCCTGCACCCCTGTGGGGTCAGAGGGGCCCGAGGGACTCCTCAGCACCCCGGGGAAGCCAGGAGAGCTCAGCAGAGTGCAGGGGAAGGGGACGCAGGGCTGGGGCCGGTGTGTGGGTGCAGCTCTGTGACAATGCCAGGGCTGAGGAGGGGGGCTGCTGGCACAGGAGGGGTCCCAGCACTGATGTGGCCGTGCCCAGGTGTGGGGCAACCCCAGCACCCCCCTGGGCACACACCTTGCACTCCAGCTTCTCGATGAGCTGCTGGAGCCTGTTGATCTGAGCCATCCACTGGCTGTTGTCCTCGACACAAACACCTGCAGGGCAAAGGGCACAGAGGGGTCACCCAAAATAAGCTCAGATTTGTCACGGCCAAAGCTTGCTCAGGACCCAAAACCCACAAAATCTTCTAAACCTCTGATTTAATCCAAAAAACTAGATTTTTTTTTCCTACTGCCCAAGAGATACAACATCCCCCAGAAGCTCCAGATGGCATCTGGACAAGATGCATCACACTCCACCCTGGAGGAGCCCTCACTGCCCAGTGCTGCTGGAGATGTGGCACTTGGGGACACGGGTTAGTGGTGGCCATGGCAGCGCTGGGAGAATGGTTGGACTCGATCTTGGAGATCTTTTCCCACATCACTGATTCTGTGATTCTGTGCTGGTCCCACAGCTCCTCCGGGCTCCAGCAGCACACAAAGAACCTGAGGAACAGCAGGTACCTGTGGTCAGCATCCCAGAGTAGGGGTCTGTTGGGGACAGGCAGACGTTCTTCTGTCCCCTGCGCCCACACCGCCTCCCTGACCTCAGGCCAATGGAAGCCTCCGATTTCTTGATCTCCTTTCTGGAATTAAAACAAAACAAAAAAGCAAAAGGAGGGGTTGAAGTCATTCCTAGAGGCGTCAGCTCCACACTGGGCTGGGAGAGGGCTCCTGGCTGTCCTCCCAGTGAGGAGGGGGCTGGGGACAGGGGGAGCAGCACGTCCCGGCCCGGTACCGGTACCTCTCCCGTCCGGCCTGCTCCTCCACCGTGTCCACGGCGCACTCGAGGGACGCCTGCAGGGACTGCAGCTGGTGCATGGTTTCCCGCAGCAGGAACCGCGTCAGGAACTGCTCCATCTTTGAGGCCGTCTCGTACCTCTGGGGGAGAGGAGAGAGGCTCTGTCAGATCTGCCTCTGTGCAGGGCAGCAGAGCCACACCTGGAAAGGGCTGTCCCTCCAATAAACCAAACGGGTGGGGTTCAGTCCAATTTTAATCATCACTGAAAGCGACACCTGAGGGCAGAAGTGAGGCTGTGGGGCAGAAGACCCCTCGGGGTGCATTGCTGTGAGATCACAACAGGGAATGCAGCCATGGTTCCATGGGCCGCCCTGCACTGCCAGCCCTGGGCCGGCACTGCCAGCTCCGGGAGCCGTGGAGGAGGGCAGATGGACACAAGCCACCAGGTGAAGGTCACTCTCAGGGACAGCCCCCAGGCCCAGGGAGGGCCCCGGGGCTGGCACAGCACCCCTTGTGCCACCCGCTCACACCCTGCTCTGCTCACTGCAGGGCTTGGGGACAAGGCTGGGAGCTGTGGTGGCCCCCTGGGTGCTGGCAGCTCCTCCAGGGCCTGGACACACACAGAGGCACCCTCCTCTCAGCTCCTCTCTGTGTGCTATGGGCTCTGCTGGCAGCAGCATTTACAGAATCATAGGATGTTAAGGGATTGGAATGGACCTCAGAGATCATGCAGTTCCAATGCCCCCCTGCCATGGGCAGGGACACCTTCCACTGTCCCAGGGTGCTCCAAGCCCTGTCCAGCCTGGCCTTGGGCACTGCCAGGGATCCAGGGGCAACCACAGCTTCTCTGGGCACCCTGTGCCAGGGCCTCAGCACCCTCACAGTAAAGAACTTCTTGCATTTAATACCCAACCTAAATTTACCCTCTTTCAGTTTGATCCCATTCCCCTTGTCCTGTCCCTACAGTTCCTGACAAAGAGTCCTCTCCCACTTCCCTGCAGCCCCTTCACACTTTGGGAAGGTGCTGGGAAGTCTCCACGCAACGTTCTCTTCTCCAGCCTCAACAGCCCCAACTTTCTCAGCCTGTCTCCAGAGGGCAGGTGCTCCAGTGCCCTCAGCAACTCTGTGACCTCCTCTGGAATTGCTCCAACAGTTCTGTGTCCTCCTTATGCTGGAGACACCAGAACTGTGCACAATATTCCAAACGGGGTCTCACAAGAGCAGAGTAGATGAGAAGAGTCACTTCCTTTGACCTTCTGGCCCCTCTCCTTCAGGTACAGCCCAAGATTTGGTCCAACCACTCAACTTTCCGGTCCAGTGTTCACTTGCTTCCTTAAAACCACCTCAGGTTCTGTCCTTGCACTGTTAGAAAACCTCTGGGCATGGAGACAAGGTACCCAAGCAGGGACGCTCAGCGAGAGGGGGAGTGAGGAGACAGGAGGGACATACCCAGACGCTTCTAGAGCAGACACCGCTGTCCTGCAGTGGGGCTGAGCCAGCCCCCGTTGCAGAGCAGGCACCTGGGCCTGGTTTGCCCTCACCAGACCCCTCTTGTCCCACTGCAGGCTCTCCCTGCGTGCCCGGCATCCCTGCGGAGCGCCAGCCATGCTGAAGCCCGCGGTGGTCATAGACAGCGGCAGCCGCTTCACGCGAGGGGGCTTTGCGGGCCAGGAGCAGCCCCAGTGCGTGCTGAGGACGGTGCTGGGGCACCCCTGCAGCGCGGGCACCCCGTGGGACGCCCGGCAGCACTGCCCTGCCACGGAGAGCCCGCCATGCTGGGCCGCAGCCCCCCGGCGCTGCCCGCTCAAGTACGGCCGCGTGGAGGACTGGGACGGCATGAAAACCCTGTGGAGCCACCTCTTGTGCTGCTGCCTCAGAGTGTCCCCAGAGGAGCACCCGGTGCTCCTGGCTGAGTCCCCGTCCTGCCCTGCCTCCGACAGGGCGAAGGCGGCCGAGGTGCTGTTCGAGAGCCTCGGGGTGCCCGCCCTGCACGTGGCCAACACCGGCTTCCTGTCGCTCTGCGCCCACGGCAGAGTCACCGGGCTGGCCGTGGAGGCCGGGGCGGCGGTGTCCCACGTCACCTCCGTCTGTGGGGGCCAGACCCTGAGGAAGGGCACCCGCTGCCTGGGGGTGGCCGGGGACCACCTGTCCGGGCACCTGCACCAGCTGCTGCTGCAGAGCCCCACGGAGCCCGCAGCGCCGCAGGCCCTGCCCAAGAAGGTGCTGACCCAGCTGAAGGAGCAATGCTGCTACGTGTCCTTGGACTACGAGGGAGACCTCCGGGAGAAGGGGTCCCATCACCCAGCCAGATTCCAGACCCCCGACGGGCACTGGATCACCCTGGGCAAGGAGCGCTTCTGCTGCCCGGAGCCGCTGTTCCGGCCGGAGCTGCTGCAGCTCAGCTGCCCCGGGCTGCCCCAGCTGGCCGGCCAGAGCCTCCAGACGGTGCCCGAGCACGCCAGCAGGCACGTGCTCGGCAACATCGTGCTCTCGGGCGGCTCCTCCATGTTCCCTGGCTTTCCCGAGAGGATGTGCTTGGAGCTGAACTTCCTTTTCCAAGGAGCGGGTGTCCACATCGAGGTCCTGGCGAACCCCAGGAGGGGCACGGCAGCCTGGGCCGGGGGCTCCATGGCAGCCTCGCTCACGTCCTTCCAGCACACGTGGATGACGAAGGGCGAGTACCAGGAGCACGGGGCCGAGCACGTGCACGCAAAATTCCAGTAGAGAGGTGGCAGCCGTGCCACTGTCACTGCAGGAGTGACTGAAACACTGCCCTGCGCCGGGGGCGGCTGCAGCAGCGCTGCCCGAGTGGCTCCTGTGCTGCTGCAGGGGTGCAAAGTCAATTAAAGTGCCCCAAAAGAACCAAAGTGCTTTTCAGTGACGCTCCAGGTTATTTCCCATCTAACAAGGGTGTGTCCCATCGGGCTGGAAAACACCTGGGGCTCATGCTGGGGATCCAGGCCATGCTGAATGCCTGGTTTGGGTACATTCAGGCAATCCTAAGGCTCCAGGCTGTCTTTCCCAGCTGAAAATGCAGCTGCCAGGACCAGGAAGGGACCTTCTCCAGCTGTCAGCACTGCAGGATGCCCAAGGGGAGCCACAAGTGCAGGAGGAAGGAGCTGAGCAGGGGAAGGTCCACACAGCACCTGCACGGCAGCCACTGCAGAAGGTGATTCCTCATCCTGGCACTGGAACAGGTCAGCACTGGCTGAGGAAGATGAGCTGAAAACCAGGGAACTGCTTTCACTCCTTTAATTTAGATCTAAAGGTCGTTTGGTGCTTCAGGGAGCCGATTCAGCTCCCTGAGAGGCATTTCCTCACCTGGCTTTGCTGCTGCCTGGCTGAACTGACTCAGCTCGGCAGATGATTAGAAAGGGATCAGAGGCTGTGAAGGAAGCAGCTGGGGAGCACAGCCCAGCTGTCACAGCAGACTCCTGTCCCCATGGCCAGCCCTGTGCCAGCTCCTCAAGGGACACAGAAACCACAGGATGTCACCGTGAGCTCTGAGAGAGACAGGAGCAGCAGTGGGAGGGCAAGGAAGGAGCCTCCACATGATGCAGGAGGGCTGGTTGCTCCCCAGGAGCATCCACCAGAAGAGGTCCACCCCTTTCCTCAACAAGACAAGGCTGGAGCAGCATCCCTGCCTTCCCCGTGGTGTCCTCGTGTGACCCCAAGGCTGCAGCACCCAGAGCTGCCCTCGCACCCCCAGGCTCCATGAACCATGTCCAAAATAATGTCCAGCAATGCCACCCCATTACTGAGGTCAAATATTTCCAATTCCTGCTGCGTTTCTCTCCAGCACACTGAGGAGCTGGAATTCCAGAAGCTCTGCACAGAAGGATTTTGTTGTAACCCTTCCACTGCTGATGTCAAAGAAAGGGAGCAGTGGGGAGGGTCCTGAGCCCCTCGTGGTTTTCTGGTTGCTCTGTGCCAGTCCAGGAGCTGTGTCTGACTGGGCACAGCTGTGGCTGGATGGGAAGGGAAGGGAAGTGGCGAGAGTGGAGAGGATGGATGCTCATCCCCAAAGCTCTTGGCTCATGCTGGAGTCAGCAAAGGATGGTCACAGCCTCCCCCAGCACCAGGGGCCAGGGGGATGGGGGTTTTATCCCTGCTGGAAAATGAATCTCATTTTCCTGCCTCAGGAAGAGGATGGCAGCAGCACCGACAAGATGCAGCCACAGCAAACTGAGTTCCAGCTCTGCATCTCCAGCCTCTCCCAGCCAAGCACCACACATGTTCCCACAAAACCTTCCTTGCCCACAGCCCCAGAAAGGGAAAGCTCAGGGCTGGGGATCCCTGCCCACCCTTCCCCTCCTCATCCCAGGGTGTGCAGGCACTGAAATCCCTGCCAGCAATGCCTGCCCAGCTCCTGCCAGCCTGGACTCATTCCCTGCTTGAAGGGGAACAAGAGACACTCCAACCTCCCCAGGACACACCTGGAGTGAGTGAGTCCCCAGGGGGCACAGCAGGAACATTATTCTCCCACCACATAGCCCTGCACAGTCTGTTTTGATGCCTCAGGTTTTAGCTGTTATATTTTTCAGATTCTGTGCTGCTTCAGTGTGCACTTCTGAGCTTCATAAGAGGGGATGGTGAGCTCTCTTCACAGAGCAGGGAGACAAAACAATTCCTTCTCCAGCTGGGGACCAAGGACAAATGATCCAGATCTCAGGCCCAAGAGCACAAACAACGTGGGCTGAAGAGAGAAAAACAAGCAAGATGGGACTGCATGGGCTGGAGCTGGAATTGGACAATGAACTGCAATGTGCAAATGGAGCAGAACTGATCACAGTGAGAGCCCCCGGGAGCGCTCGTGCATTTTGGGACCATTTTGGTTCATCTTGGGTGCAGCCCTGGCTGAGCTCTGGTGCTGCCCAAGGTGCATCCACTGAGGCCTTTTAATAAATCCCTGCTTTATTCTTTAGCTCTGTCCAGCCTCTGCTCTAGGGCAGCCTGCACAAGGCATAAGTTTCACTGCCCCAAATCCCAATCCAAGCCCTGTCATGCCTCTGGCACCACCGAGGGCCCTTCCCCCAGCAATCAGCCAAATGAGGTGTGCTCCCATCTCTGAGGTGTCCTTCCAGCCCTGCCACAGCCTGGGCACACAAACACTTCCCTTGGCCTGGGGCTTGGAGGCTTCTCCCCAAGCACATCACTCCCCTTCCTGTGGGAATTTACTTAGGTAAGTAATTTTATTTTTAGGGGGTACTGCGGTAGTGCAATTGCACTGCAAACTTGAGTTTCTGTATATAGGATGATGGGGAGTAACATTTAATTATGGAATTTTTTTTGGTACTGAAACTCAGTACAACATTTTATTGTTAAAGTAGAATATTGTTATTGTATTGTTAGTATTGTTAAAAATAGAATACAAGTTTTTAAAGCACTTCTCAGTTGCCCCATCTCTGGGTCAGAAAAGAGAATAATCTGGCACCTTCCCAGGGCCAGGTTCTAGGAAAAGCAGCAACCCTGCCTCCCAGCACCCCCCATCCTCTCAGATTCCTCCCTGAACCCCCTAAGCCTCACGCCCCTCATGGATGGAGTTTTATGGCAGGAGCAGAGCTGCTCTCACCAACACCACATTCAGCCTGCCCTGAGCCCCACAGCTCGCCCAGGGCAGTCCCTGCTCCCCAAACACACAGGCACAGGCACCAGTGTGGGGTGAGAGCCCCCAGAACCCCAGTGCCAGCCCTGGGCACGCTGTGCCAGGAGGGGACTCGGCTGCAGAGGGTCCCACGGGGACACGGCAGCAGTGCCAGCTGCCTCCTGCCTCGTCAAACACAGCACACCCAGGGGAACGTGCTGGAGACAGGATGGAAATAACCATCCCCCCGGAGAGCTCCCAATGCTGCTTCACCTTTCAGCAGCAGTTTGGAAAATTTCATGCCAGGGGAGAGAAAGAACCTAAAATCCGGCCCCCATCGCACTTTTTTGGGGCAAAAAACCAAAATCCTCTCATCAGATGCTGCACAGAGGTCAAACCCTCTGTGACCAGAGGTTCAATAAACTCACCAAGCACAGCATTTTCTGCTCATGGCAAAGGAAATAACTCAGCAAGCTCAGGACAAGGAATTTTGGTCGTGCACTGGTATTTCAGCTCTGTTTACCCGGTTGAAAATCACCAAGTTGCCAAGAGCTGCTGTAATTCTGCTTTTGAGGGGTTTTATTGATTTCTTATGATGATAGTTAAACTCAGGACAGAATGGAATGGGTGGCCACATAATTCCTGTTAAAGGATCAGTAAGGCTGCCTGGCTTGGAGAGGTATTCATGTGAGGGTTTGCAGTGTTTGCACACTGGAGAATGCAAAGATTTCAGCATGCAGACCCCCTGTGAGAAGCATCAGGCTGTTTTCTGAGCTATTTCCACTGTTCACCTCCTACTCTTACACAATTATATTGCAAACATGAAGTTCAGCCACAAAATAAGGTGCAATTAGCTCACTACAGCACAGCTATCAAGTTATATTTTACAAATAAGTGGAAATGCCAGAATGTGGAGGGAAAACCCTCTCTTCTTGACAAGGCATATTTTCTTCAGCATGTTCCTAGCAGCCCAGTGAGGAAGGATGGAGGCATGGGAACCCCTAATGGTTTGGTTTCCTCCTGCTGACCTGTAGATCCATTAAAAAAAAAAAAAAAACAGGAGCAGGTTTGCTGCTCACACACACAGAGTTTCCTGCAGTGTGGGAAAGGGATGTATAGAAAATTCTTAAAATCTGACAGAAGGTTCACATAGTACATATTTGTATGAAAAGGTTGAGATAAGAAATGTTAACTCAGAAATATTATAGAATAAGATAGATACTGTTGAGAGAGAAATTAAACTAAAAATAAGTTTTAAAAAGTGTAAGTGCACTATAAGTATATATATAAAAGTATAAATTATAGTATAAGTATAAAATAAGTTTTTTAAAAGTGTAGCTAAAGATAATAGGCCAAGAAACACTTAATAGTGTTTTGTCATTAGGAAATAGTTGGCTTCTGATTGTGATGGTGTGAATGATAACATCTGTGTTGTCTCACCCTTCTCATGAGACTGAAAATGGAATAAAAGTTTTTAAATCACCTCTCAGTTGCCCCAGCTCTGGGTCAGGAAAGGGCCCAATCTGACACTGCAGCAACTGCAGGCACCCAGGACAAACGCAGCTTGCACTGCCCACACTTTATCCCAGGGCTTCTCCTGACAAGGAGCTCGAGGAGCCTGCCAGCCAGGAGACAGCTGGGACACAGCCCAGTGACCCATGCCAGGTATCCTGGCCTGCAGGGACACGCAGAGCTGGGAATATTCGATCCCAAGAAGGCTTTTGGCAGCACTGCCTCAAACCACAGCTCCCAAATACCCCCATGGCACATTCCCTCTGAGCCGTCATTTCCTCATTCCCCTCCTGGGCAGCTCACTGGCACGGTGTGAGCAGTCCCCACGGAGCTGCCCGGGCTCTCTGTGTGTTTTCCTGCTCCTTTTCCCATTTCCAGCTGCGTCCCTGGAGGATGAAGGGCTGAGCAGCCCTGTGGCTGCAGCAGGGAGGAGCTGCTGGAGCTGGATCATGCCCCAACCAAGAGATGCTGTGCTGGGACACAGCTCGAGGCAGAGATCTCCTCCTCCTCCTCCTTCCTGCCAGGACCTCACTGTCTGCTCCAGAGTCAGGCCAAGTCCTCCTAAGCACAGCCTGGCAAGAACAGGCAGGGCCTGCAGATCCTTCAGCAGGGCTCTTCCAGTGAGGACACTTTGCTCCTTTTTTTTGTTAAGGCTGGGATTCAATGCTTGAGATGGTATTTCTTGTTTGGACTTAGATGTTTATTAGTTCATAGCTATATTAGAGTTTCACAAATTGTGAATTCTATAATACTTTATTTTAATAAACTAAAAATAGAGCTGCATCTCTCTCTCTACAAGGTTTTTAAGGATAAACTGTTTAATTAAGAAATGACACAAATTATTTTTACTTTTAACTAACTGCTTGTGGCTTGTAGTGTGGGTTTTTTTTTATCCAATTACACAATACTATTCAAACTCATGAAGAAGATGAAAAAGGAGTAGCTTCTGCCCTAAAACTTCTATCTTGTTTTATATATATATTATTCTAAATCCTTATTATATTATTAATTATATATTATAACATATATTATTATATTTTTATATTATATTATTTATACTATTGATTATTATATTATAATAATATCAAATATTATTTTATTATTTGTTATATATATTATTCTAAAACATTAAACTATAAGTTTTCTACTACATTATATTACACACTTCTATTTAAACTACACACTCATAATCCTAGTTCCATTATTCAATTTTGGAAGCCTTCTCCATGGCCTCAGGTCAATGCAGTGTTCTCTTGGGGGCCAGTGCCTGGCAGCACAGAAAGTCTGAAATTCTCAGTATCTAGGGTTGCAGCATTCCAGTTTTCTCAGTGCACAAGCAGCTCCCTGGGATGAAAGTTGATCTGGTTCTTCCCTGAGGGTGCTCCCTTTGCCAAAGTGGGGCTCCCAGGCCTCAGAGAGGTGTTTGAACCAGGAGAATTGAGGGGCAGGTGTAATGTGGGACATCTGCTCTCTGCCCTGGCTCACAGAGGTGTGAGCTTTGGCTAAAATCCAGCCCACTCATCCCATCACAACTAAAGCTCCAGTCCAACTCTGGAAATACAAAAGTGGGAATCCATTCAGGTCCCAGCAGGTAGGAATGCAGCATTTATCATCTCCGGAGCCTCCAGCAGTGGCAGGTATCCCACAGCTCTGCAGGAGCCCTGTCCACTGCTGCCTCCTCCCCAGATCAGAGCCCAGCACAGCAGCGGAAGGGTCCCAGGAGGATCAATATCTGCACTGAGGCACATCAGGGCTGGGACCAAAGCACCTGATCAGGATCAATATCTGCTCTGGGGCACATCAGGGCTGGGATCAGAGCACCTGATCAGGATCAACATCTGCACTGGGGCACATCAGGGCTGGGATCAGAGCACCTGATCAGGATCAACATCTGCACTGGGGCACATCAGGGCTGGGATCAGAGCACCTGATCAGGATCAATATCTGCACTGGGGCACATCAGGGCTGGGATCAGAGCACCTGATCAGGATCAATATCTGCACTGGGGCACATCAGGGCTGGGATCAGAGCACCTGATCAGGATCAATATCTGCACTGGGGCACATCAGGGCTGGGACCAGCACAGGACCCTCCTGGGTGAGAGCAGTGCTGGGAACACTGGACTGCCCTGGCTACGGGCAGATCCAAACAGGTGGAGAAATTAGTCCATCCAAATTTGCTTCAACAGGAAAAACCTGCTTTTCTTTTCCAGGGAACGGCACAGAAGCTCTGGAGGGAGTGAATGCCTCACAGCAATACTGTGGAGCAGAGAGTGACTGTGCTGCTCTTTGGAGAACTACATGGCTGTTCACATTCATTACCCAAAAAACCAGAACAGAATGGAACTGAAATAAAGCACAGCTCTCTGGAGAGGATTCCTCCTCTCCCTCTGGACTTGTATTTAATAACTGTGAGTGGGGCCAGGGATCTGAACCAATGAGAAAATGAATTTTGAGGAGATTCCCTCTCCTGGCATGAAATTTCCACACGTACGGGGAGACACTGCTGAGGCTGACTCTGGCCAGAGGAAAACCCAGAGAGGGACTGACACTACAGAGGCACAAACACCACTGGGGTGAGTGTGGGGCTGGTCCCCCTTTTCTTCTCTGACCGACCAAGCGGTCGAGGGAGCATTCACACGGATGATGCCCCTCACCTGCTTCAAAGGAAGGGTGTTCCCCTGGCTCAGCAGCAGCCCAAGCACACAGCTGAACCCTTTGACACATCTCAGGTGCAGAAGGAGCTGCTGGTCCCTGGGCAGGGCCCTGCCAGCGCTGCCTTTCCGCACTGTCCTCATCCTGGCGCTGCCCAGCACAGCCGGGGCTCGGAGCTCGCTCTAATTAGCAGCCTCCAAGCTGCTTCCATCAGCACAGGCTGCGGGGAGAGGGCGAGCACTGGCTCAGGAAGGAAGCCTGTAGCAGGCTGGGAGAGCAGGAATTGCAGCGCTGCCCCTGCCCCTCTTCTGCAGCCGGCACTCGGTGCTGCGAGCACAGCCCGGGCTGGGCTCTGTCCCGGGCACCGTCAGCCCTGCAGGACACGTTCTGAGCCACCCTGCTGGGTGGGAAACACTTTGTTCTGGCTCAGAACTCGACACAGGCTCTCAGTGATGCTCCCAAAAAGCGTCTGCGGGCAGGACGCTGCAAGGAGCTGCTGGAACAGGCACTGCCAGGGCCCTGCAAGGGGGGGATGATGTCCCCAGAGCACAGATATGGTCTCCACAGCACAAAAGCTTTGGGTTTACCCTTCCCTGTGAACACCGTTGAGCTTATTAAGGAAACTTCTAGGATATTGCCCTGGAAGAATTCACCACAGGCTTTGAGAATGCCTCTGTCCTTAGGGTGAGTCAAAAGGGGCTTCTCCCATGGTGTCCTGCAGCTGTGTTAAAATCTGCCCTTTCCTCACAGGTCACTGCCCTTTGTACTGTCCCTGTGCCCCCAAATCATTGGTTCCTGACCCCATACTTAACCGAGGACACTCACTGTTTGCCCTGTCTTTGTCCCTGGATTCCTTCAGTGTGATTCTACAATAAATCTCACTGGAAGTCTGCACAGAGACCCTTTCTGTCTCCTTTTGCTGACGTAGCTGTGGTGAGAGCGTGGATTGAGTGGCTGTCTGTACTTGCCCGAGCAGCTTTCTCAGAAGATGCTTTTGGGAAAGGTAGCAGCAAACACCATCCACTGGTACCAGGCTGCTGCCCTTCCCTTCCTCCAGACTGTGTGGCTGCACATGCAGGCAACCCAAGCACGCACAGACGCCCCTTCATTTGAGGGTTTTGCTGCCTCCAACCCCCAAATTCCACATTAAGAAGCAGCTGAGCTCACCACAGCTCCAATTTCACACCCAGCTGCCCTCCCCTGGCGCCGTCCTTACCAGCTTGGTTTTGTCCATGGCTGCCAGCACCGCAGCGTTGAGGGTTTCCAGGGCGGAGAGCACATTCCTGTATTCCCCGAGGTACGCCGAGAAATAATCTGCAGCAGGACAGAGCACCGTGGTCAGCTCCTGAGCACCTCCATCTCTGCCTCCCCTGCTCCCACACAGTCCAGAGCTGCGAGGGGGGATCCCCCTGCCTTTCCAGAGTCATTCTCCCACTTGGACTGAAATGAAAAGTCCTTCCCTATTGTCCTGGGTTGTAAGATATGGTTCAGGGCTGTGTGTTCTGTCCCCATCTGTCAGAGCTGGGGCAGTTCTCTCTGTTCACTGGGCAGTTTTTTCTTCATCTCTGCCACAGCCAATCCTCCCTCCAGGAGATCTCTGCTGTCCATGGCCAGTGAGTGTCCCTGCATGGCTGAGAAAATTCCAGCATCCCATGGGGAGATGCTCCGCCCAGGGGAGGAGCCAAGCATTCCTACCTGGATCCAATCTGACTTTGGAACCCCACAGCAGCCTTTGCCCACTGCATTCCCAGAGGAGCAGCTTTCTTCCCCACTGCATTCCCAGAGGAAGCCCAGGCCCATCTCCAGCAGCCCTGGAGCTTCAGAGGAAAACTCCACCCTTGTGCAGGATCCCTGCTCCAGCAGAAGCACAGCTGGCACTGCAGGAGGGCTGAGCCACCATGGGATGGGACTGCTGCCACCACCCTGACCCACAGGCTGCCAGGGCCTGCTCTCACTCTGGAAGTGTTGTTTTGTATTACTGCATTTTTATTTTTTACTTTCTTCTGTAATAAAGAACTGTTATTCCTACTCCCATATCTTTGCCTGAGAGCCCCTTAATTTCAAAATTATAATAAATTGGAGGGAGGGGGTTTGCATTTTCCATTTCAGGGGAGGCTCCTGCCTTCCTTAGCAGACACCTGTCTTTTCAAACCAAGACATGTATCCCCTTGGGAAAAGCACCTCTGTGCTGGGATCCAGCCACAGGGACCTTCAGTGCCACCCAGTCCTGCCCAGGTCAGACACACACAAGCCCCACCACCCACACCCTGGGGAGGAGAAGCTCTCCAGGGCAGGAATATCCCTGACTTACCACACAACTTCTCCGTGTCCACGTTACTGCAAGAAACACAAAAAAGCTCCTGTTAGGTAGTGGGGCTGGTGTGGAGGAAATAGTGGTGGTGAGCAGGGGTTTGGGGGCTTGTCTTGAGTCCTGGTGGATTTTCATGTTCATGTATTTTCACAAGCTGCATTAGAAAAATAAGGAGCTGCACGGGTTCAGAGCCAGCAGCTCAGGAGACATTCCCAGCCCCTGCAGCACCCAGGGGCTGAAGGAACGGGAAAATCTGCTCCACAGCATCTCCTGGAGCTGGAGTGTGCTGGGAGAGCAGCTGTGACAACAGAGTGGGGTAGGGAGGGAGATGCCCCACACCCCTGGCTGGCCAGCTGGGTTGGCAGCCCCATTTCTGAGCCCTGGAGCTGCTTCTTCAACCCAAACTCTTCCCCCAAAGGTGGGAAGCATCCAGCTAGGGCTCCCTCCTGGTTCATCCCTGAGCTCAGCCCAGGTCCTGCCCATGGCCAGACCCCCTCCAGCTGCTCCTCCTCCTCTTTCCTCCCTCAGAGCCCAGGTGCTGTGGGGCTGTCTGCAGGCTCCCAGGGGCTGGATTACTTCACAGCCCTCCAGAGCGGTTGTTCCTGCCCTGAAGGCCATGAAAGCAAGGATCTGGCTCCAAAATCCTGGTGCAGCAGCCAGACCCCCACCTTTGTCACTAACAGAGAGCACTCCACTGCACAATCCCCCCTGGCATCCCTGCAGGGCTTGGGCAGGTCCCTCCTGTGGCTGCTAAAGGTGCTGCTGGGGTGGAGAGGGAGGGGGGAATGTTCAAAAACAGCCCCAGGTTTTGGGATGGGTCTGCATGGTGCTGTAGGATCTGCTCAGGTGGCCAAAGTCACGGAGGCAGAGCTGCTGTCAATGCCCAGAGCCTGCAGGGACAGACCCCAGCATGTCACTTATTCAAATCAGCCTCTGCTCAAGGCGTTCTGCTGCCTCAAAATCCCCCAAATGATTAGAACCAATTTTAATCCTGATTGGAAAAGTGGAAGAGAGCCCCAAAGAGAGCTTTTCAAGTGTTTTTTAAGTGTTTAAGTGCTGTCACACGTGGAGGAAGAGGCAGTACCTGGAGTTTGCCAGGCTCTCAGCACCAGGAATGCTGCAGTGCTGCTGCCCATGGGGTGGGAAACCATGGCCACATCACCCTGTCCCCCCTCTGACACTGCTCACAGGGCAAAGGGACAAAAACACCTCCATATAAAATAAGAGAACAGTGTGTGAAGTGTCCAAAATGCCATTTAAGGTGAAATAATTAAGGCAGAATCTTCCTACAGCTGTTCCCAAGGCATCAAAGGCTGTTTCTGTCTCTCCCTTTCTTCTGGGCTTCCACTGAGAGCACTTTAACAGCAGGCAGTGGTTCAAAGCAGGGGAGTATTTTGACCTGAGGGGTGGCAGAGCCAGGGCAGGGGGACTGCAGACCCTCTGCTCTGGGACTGCACCTGGAGCTCTGAGGCAGCAGAGAGGGGCAGTGTGAGGCTGGGATTCAGCTCAGCTATTTTAAACACACAGCAGCTGATTTAGGCAGGGCTCTGCGCACTGACCTAGCACTGCAGGCACTTTTTAAAGTGGATAAAAAAATCGTGTTTCCCTTGAGACTCAATACAGATAAACCTGCAAAGCCACAGCCCCTCGCTCTGCCAGCTCCACTCTGCACAACTTTGCTGATCCCATCTCTGGGCAGCTCTGCCTGACAGAGACACTGGGGTTTGGGGCACCACTGTACATTGGAAAAAGGTTTTGCTCCTTCTGAACTTTTCCCCTTTATTTCTGGCAGCTGCCTGGAGCCTGCAGAGCTGCTGCAGTGCTGCAAGAGCCCTGGCACTGCAGCATCCACAGCACAGCCTGCCAGAGCTGTGCCCCAGAGCTGTCAGTGCAGGGAAACCCTGGCTCCCACCTGAGAGAAGGGTAAAAGTCACCACAGAGGGGATGTGGACACCTGGTGCACATGTTATCCAGGCAGTTGCACTGCTCCCAGTGAGCACCTGGGGCTGGGACTGGTTTCAGCAGGAACAAGGAGCCACCAGCTCAACTCACTGCCAATTCCCAGCTCCAGCAAGGTGTGACAAGGAGCTGCCATCAACTCCCACCCTGTGGCTTCCAAGGTTATTAATAACTTTTACATCTTGGCTGCTTGCTGCTTAAAACGAAATGTTAACTAATCAATCACTAAACCACTGAACAGTGAACCACTCAACGACATCTCATGGCAGAAACCATCCCTCTGGGAGTTGTCCAGGAGAAGATCTGCTCCCTTTTCCCCCTGATGCAGCCTGCTCCATCAGCAGCCCTGCACGGGAACCTCTCCCATGTCCCCCAGCCTGCAGCAGCCCCAGGGCACAGACAGGGGCAGGACAGAGCACAGCAGGCAAACCCCAGGGCTGCTGGGGCCATTCCCATGCTGCCAGAACTAATTCACACCAAAAACGAGTGGAGCTCATGGACAGAACGTGCACACCAAATCCTGACCCATTCTGCAAGGCTGCCAGGGGCAGCAGGCTTTCCTCTCTGCCATTCCCACTCCAGGAGAAGAGCCATCCTCTGCCTCCAAAGCACTCATCCTGAGCCTCTCCACATTTCCCATTGCTGTATTTTGACTGTGCTCAAACCACTGATTAACTGTAATTAAGCCTGAACTGATGATGGAGGAGCTTGTCATCATTATGCTGTTGGGATTTTGTCAGAATGTGCCTGGAATTTATGCAAGAAAACAGCAATCAGCGGCAGAAAAGCAGATGGAATTTTTTTTATTTTTATCATTTGTCATGTTGGGAACCTCCACTGCCATCACAGATCTGGTTTCCAAACCTTTTTTGTGTGACATGGAGTGTTTCAGTCACTCTCCATCATCAGGGGCTGGCAGATGCTGCAGAGTCTCTGAGTAAAGAGAGAAGAGGGAATCCACTCAAATCCCTTCTTCCAGGCACTCACAGGCTTGAGGTTATTTCCACCAAGAGAATTCAAGAGGCACCAGGTCAGCACTTCCATCCCTTGTGGCTCTAGGTCAAAGGCTCTGAGCAACCTGCAGCCAATTCCTGAACACCCTCATGGAAAGATGCATTTTCTAGACCTTATTTTTCTAAATTTCCCCAACAGGTGCAGGACAGAAGGACAGGTAAAATCCAAACAGCACTTCCCTGGGCAGGTTTCACAGTGCAGGCATTCAACCCCTGCAATTCTGGATGCAGCTGTGGAGCTCTCATACTTCCAAAAACATCAGTCTCTTCTCACCCAGACATCTCAGAGGATGAAAACGCTCTTCTCCAGGAAGATGAGCCTTAGTGTGCCACTGCCAGAGCTGGTGTGGAGCTCTGGACCAGCCAAACAAAGCCCTGGACCTGCTGTTGTACCAGCTGTCATCCAGAGCTGAATTTGGTTTCATCATAAACTTTGAAATGTCACAGAATTAAAGTGAGGGGATACTTTATGCCAAAAAGGAACCATTTTCTGAAATGCAGAACAAAACCAGCCTCGTGTGGAAATGTAGACTCTGAAGTGACCCCAGCAGAGGTGTGTGATGCACAGGCCCCAGCATCCCACCTCAGAGCCAGAGGGGTGGGAGGTGGACAGAGGAGAGCATGGGGCTCTCCTGAAGGAGAACAAGAAATGTGGGAGACCTCTGAAATATTCATGTTGCCAGCTGCCAGCTCTGGGGCCCAGCAGCTGCAGGTTCCAGGGATGGGTGAGGGTCAAGAGGGGTTGTCTGTTACTTCCCCTCCTCAGGTCAGCCTGGCAGGGGTGAGGAAACACAAGTTCCAGCCTAGACATGACAAACACAGCACCAAACCCACCTGCTGGACTGAGGGTGAAACTTTCCCACCATCACAAAAGCTTCGGGACACAAAAGCAGCACAGCAGATCTGCTTGGAGAGCTTGTAGCTGCTTCCCGGTTTTGTAATACTCTTCAATCTGGCAGCAAATTTTGGCCAGCTCTCTGAAATATTAAATTCCTGACAGTGCAAGGAACAAGCCCAGGGGAGAAGGGTTGTCCAAGCCCCCACCGCGGGGACAGCAGGGCAGCAGCACAGCCCTCATACCACACCAAACCCCATGTTTCCTACATGTGCAGGAATTTGCAAACAGCTCTGTCTGAGGGCCCCTTCTGCTCTTGGTGGCAGGAAGAGGACAAAGACCCAAATCTCATGCTCTGCTAACAAATGTCACCAGCTCAATGCTGTCACAGCTACCCTCGTTGGGTAACGAGCTGTGGGGACACTGCTGCTGCAGCCACGGCTCCCGGGCAGCACAGCCCAGTCAGGCCTCCTCAGCTGCTCCAGAGATGGAACAAGCCCCACCTGAAGGCAGGAGACCTTCCCTGCTCAGTTTTGAGCTGGGTTAAAGCTCCCAGCTTCGCTGCGCCCTGTGTTTTCCAGGGGTGTTGTGACTCCAAGATCACCCCAAAATGGAGCAAGAGGAAAGGAGCATTTCCAGCACTGCAGCTTCCAGGGATCACTGGGATCCAGCCCAGAGACAGAAATGTTTTCAGGAGACACCTCCTGCTGCCCACATCCACAAGCCCAACCAGCAGGCTCCAAGGAAAGCAGCACAAGGCTGCCCACCACTGCAGTGGGAACCAAACCCAGCTCCAGCAGCACGCAGAGTCCATCATTCCCACTGCCCCAGGCCTGAGTGGGTGATGACACTGGGTGGCTGCTGTTGGTGGCATTTGGTGGCCGTTGGCATCTCAGTGTGACAAGGGCTCTCTGTGCCACTGCCCTGGCTCCCTGCAAAGCCCTGGGACCAGCGTGTGCAGCTCAGGCTGCCCCACATTTCCTCACCCTGGCAGGGACCTGTGCCCTGGTCAAGGGTGTCGGAGGTGCAGGAGATGCTGGGTGCTGGGGAGGCCAAACCTCCACCCAGACTGGGAGGAAGCTGCAGCCCTGTGTCCCCCAGCAGCACCCCAATGTTTGGACAGACTCCAGCCATGCAATTCAGCAGCACCCAGTTCCTCCCACTGCCAGGACAGACTCATCCACAGCAACCAGCTGGACATAGAGACCCCAGCGAGGCCAAAAATACCCAAAAAGCTGGGATGAGAATCCCAGCGGAGCCCAAGAGAGCCCTCTGGATAGCACCACTCACGAGGAGACCAGAGCTAATCACAATTCCTTCTCCTGCTCTTTGGGGCTGTCTTTTTTTTTTACAAGTAGCTGCCCTAAATTCCCCATTACACACACCGGGCCCACTTGGGGTGGAAAGCAGCTCTTACATAAGTGACAAGCAGCTCCTGAGTCAGCAGTGGCAAAGTCTGTGACTCTGCACAGCCTGTGCTGTGTCCCCACACCAGCACACGCTCCTGCAGACACACAGGCCTGGGTATGCCTGGAGTACATTTTGCAAACCAAAAGAATGGCATTTTCAATGCCTGCTCGCTTCCTGGAGCTGCAGGAAATCCGATGGTGCTCTCAAAATGTCTGACTGCTCTCAGCACTCTCAGGGCTTGCTGCTGGTGGCTTTGAACACCTGCATGTGGCAAGAGGTGGGTTGGTCTCACCCTGACTATTTATCACACCCGCCTCCCAACGTCCTCCACCTCCAGTCAGGCAGTTTTAGCTTCTCCTGCGTCTCCTCCGTGCCACCGCGGTACTCACTCTGAGTGACGCCTGTCAATGCCACTGAACAACTCCCACAGCTCCTCCGAGCTCAGGATGCCATCAGCGAAATAGTTCTTGAACTCCTCAAATGACAGCTTCCCATCATCTGCATTCAAAGAAAAGGGAAGAATAATTATATCTCTGTGGAAAGCAGCACCCCGGGCCCGGCGGGCCGTGTGGGACGGCTGGGCGTGTTCTGCATGAAAATCACAGCACAAATCTCCCTGAGAGCGTGGCCCACCAGCCCAGCAGAAACACAGGGTGCTGCTGGGACTGCAGGTGGAATTTCAGCCCTTTCCTAAAGGCCCCATTGTGGTGTTCTCAGAAAGGCACACAGGCTGTCCAAGAACAAACAGCACACTGAGGGCAGCATCAGATTTCCATGGAAAGAAAGTGCTCTCCATGGACTCAAGAGCTTTTTCCTTCCTTTCTGTGGAGGACTTCAGCTCCTGGGCTGCACTGTGATGTGCAATAAAAGCATCTCCTAAGCTACCATGAAGGAAAAGAGCCCAAGAGAGTGTGGGAAGGCTCAGGGAAAACACGTGTGATTTTGGACCTCTTGCTTTATGGGTGCTGGACTAAAAACTGGGCAGCAGAGCCTAACTCCCAAATGCCAGGGGCTCCAGGGGCACCCAGAAACAGGATCCCCCAGCGAGGAGCACCTGTAAAACCCTGGACTGAGCACGGAGACAGAACCAATCCTGTGAGGGACCGAGCAGAAGCCTGACAGCCCCTGGGCAGGAGAAGGGCTTGGAAGGGGCTGTGTCCTGCGTGGTGCATGGATGGGGAATTGGGGGAGCCCATTCCCCAGCCCCTGGGCAGGCTCTGGGATCCAGGTGAATCAGAAAAGCATTTTCCACCCTCCCTCTTCCAGCCAAACCTCGCAGTGGGAATGAGCCACGCTGCTTCGGCCAGAGCCAGGCAGGGATGGGGGGCAGCAGCAGGAACAAAGCACTCACCGTTCTTGTCGGCTCGCCGGAAAATCTGCAAGACAAAACACAACAGGGCTCAGCGTGGCAGCAGGGAGAGAAGGGCAGCGGAACAGTGAGCCAGGCAGCACCCAGCTCCACGGAAAATCACCTCCAGGAGCTCAGGGAGAAGCCCCGGCTGTTGGGACTGCACAGGCTGCTCCAGGAAATTCCCCTTTGCTAATAATTAAACCAATTTCTTGCCTCTAATGCACAGAGCCCCTGGCCGAGCGAGCCCGGCACTCACAGCAAGCACCTTTAGAGAACACAGAGGCGAAGCAGAAAGGACTTTGCTACATCCTTGTGATGGCAACTCTTTGATTTTTCAGTCCATTTAAAGGAATGAACATTAGGAACAAACCCAGTCTGTAAGGAAGCACTTTGTGCATCACCAACACTCAAGCACCTGCACCGAGGAGCAGCTCCTGCCCTGAGCTTTGTAACCACCCCTCACTCAGCACAGCCCTTCCCACAACACCTCTGGAATTAATTATTAATGAATTAATTAATCTGCAACTGCTTCTGCCACAGAGCACAGCTGGAGAGCTGCTCCAGTTCAGGGTCTCAACGCAGACTCCCAACCATGAGGCTTCTGCCCATCACCCAGGAGAAAGCTGGGGCTGCTCAGCCCTGCAGGATCTGTTTCACCAGGAATTATTGGAAGGTCTGGGGCTGACCCTAGTGAGGAACAACATCACTTCTGGCAACGTTTTCCCAGACCAAAATGTACAAGGTTTTGTCCAGCACATCCTAATGGAGACAACGACATAAAATTTTCTATGTGGCAACTGTCCTTTATATCATCCTGGCTGATGAAGAAATCTGCAGGTCTGAAGAAAGATTAGGAAAGAAAAAAGGGTCGGGAAAGGAGACAGAACTTTCCTATTCTTGCCTCCCCGCTGGCTGTGCAGGCAGAGGCACCGCTGCCCCTCCGCCCGACTCTGCTGTGTGTTCCAAGGCCACCGTCCCAGTCCTGAGAGACTGCTGAGGTAAAGCAGGGAAATGCTAAAAAAACCTAAACCTCTGGCTTGCAGCTGGGCAGAGGCTTTTCTAGGGCTGGAGCTCCCTGGTTCCTTCCCTGGGGTTGAAACCAGGAGCAGGGACAGCTCCTCGGAGGATGCTCTTGTGAGCACAGTGAGCTCCTCCTGCCCCAAGCTGCTTCAGGAGCTGGGGCTGCCTTGGCCGAGCAGCATCAGGTAACCATCCCCAGGGATTCCAGCCGACCAGGCTGCTGCCCTGCCAGCATTTATTAATAAACAGCAATAATAATCATCATCAAATAATATAACTATGATATTATAATTCATTACTATTATAATATAATAATAAACAGCGTTATATATTATAATGCTATAATTATAAATATTATGTATATTATAATTATAATATAATCATAAACAGCATTTATTTCCTGCCAGGAAAGGGGGGGTGGGCACTCCCTGAGCACCACACAGCACCTGCCTCATGCACTGTGGAGCCGAGATGGGAACCTGCAGCTCCCAAACAGTGGTGATTCCTCTGGATTTTTTAAAGCAAAGCTTTCTCCAGGCTAACGAGCTCCTTGTGGGGTCTCACGGCTGCAGGGAATGGGTCGCACCCTGCCATGGACTCTCCATCAAGGGAGAAGCTTCATCCTGCAGAGCTGTGTGTCATCAGAGGGACACATGGCTCGTGTAGTGACACCTCTGTGGCCGCAAGTGTCACAGAGGCCACCTAGCTGATCCCAGAGACCGTCAAGTGTCACCCAGGCACTTGGAGGAGGGCAAACATTTCCCACTCACGGGCTGGCCTTGCTCAGCAGGGTTCATCTGCGGGCTCAGAGGCAGAACACAATTTCAGGGGAGATCCCCTGGTGCTGAGAAGTCTCTAATCCGGGGCGAGCCCATCCTGAGTTCAGCAGGAGCCTCAGCACACGGAGCGGACGCCCCTCCCTCCCTCACGGGGCTCCGTGGGCTACACGAGCCGGCGCACACACGGCAGCTGCCGGGAGCTCCGGAGGAACGCGGCACGAGCAGGAGCCGTGGGTGGCCCCGGGGCAAGGCCGTGCCCGCTGCAGAGCCCCCGGGGCAAGGCCAGGCCGTGTCCGCACAGGGCCCCCGGGGCAAGGCCAGGCCGTGCCCGCTGCAGAGCCCCCGGGGCAAGGCCGTGCCCGCTGCAGAGCCCCCGGGGCAAGGCCAGGCCGTGCCCGCTGCAGGGCCCCCGGGGCAAGGCCAGGCCGTGTCCGCACAGGGCCCCCGGGGCAAGGCCAGGCCGTGCCTGCTGCAGAGCCCCCGGGGCAAGGCCAGGCCGTGCCCGCTGCAGGGCCCCCGGGGCAAGGCCGTGCCCGCTGCAGAGCCCCCGGGGCAAGGCCAGGCCGTGCCCGCTGCAGGGCCCCCGGGGCAAGGCCAGGCCGTGCCCGCTGCAGAGCCCCCGGGGCAAGGCCAGGCCGTGCCCGCTGCAGAGCCCCCGGGGCAAGGCCAGGCCGTGCCCGCTGCAGAGCCCCCGGCACGGCGGGGCTTGGCTGCGGCTGCTGCGGCCAGCCCGTCCCTGCCTGAGCCCAGGACCAGCTCCAGCCCAGCGCAGCCACACAGAGCCGCTCCATGGTGCACAGGGCGAACGCTGCCCCCTCCCTGGGCACAGGCGATGGCAGCTGAGCGCTGTCCCCAGGGCAGACAGGACAGCACCCTGGGACGAAGCCAGGGAAAGGTGATGCAAAGCCAGGCTGGGAGCGGGATTAGGTCTGCGTGGGCTGCTGGAGGGCCCTACAAGCAATCCCTCTCCTGCCTCAGGGTGGACTGGCAGCCTCAGAGGCACAGGGACGCTGCCTGGAGCCCGGCATGTTTCCCTCAGCCCTTGGCCTTGTGCCCAAGCAGCCGCAGACTCACCGGGACCGCGGGAAGAGGCACTGAAACAGCATTTATTTATGGGATGAGCCCCACACGTTCCCCGGGAAGGAAGGAGATGATAGGATTTCTCCCTGCCTGCAGGTCTGGGGGCAGCCGCGGCTGCGGGACAGGCAGGCAGGGACAGGCGGCCTTTGGGGAGGGGACAGCTGCCCTGGGGACAAGGCGCTCACCCACCCGCGGCAGGCTAAGGCAGGCTGCGGCCAGCCACCAGAGCGCCGTCCTTCCTGAAGCTCCCGTATCCCGGGAGGGGAGACAGCAAGCCCCGGGCACCAGCCTGAGGAACAAACCTCCCTGAGGCTTGAGATGCTGCACAGGGCGATGGCAGCACTGCGGTTCGTGCCGCGCCTGCAGCGAAGCGTCTCGGGCAAAGCCCTCCTCCTCCTCCTCCTCCTCCTCACCTCTCCCAAAGGCAGGAGATGTGCAGGCAGGTCCCAGCGGAGCAGCAGCCACCGGGATCTGCGGTGGGCAGCGCTGCCGGGAGGCAGGCGGGGCTCCTGCCCTGCTGCCGTGGGACGCTCACCCCGACCAGCCTGGGGGGCAGCTGGACACCGGCCAAGTGCCCAGACCCAAAAGTGCAGAGATTAAACTCACCCTGCCGAGCTCTGGAGCAAAGGTGGGAGCAAAGGAGTCACAGGGTACAGGAAGAGAAGCCGTCAGAACCCGGAAAGCAGCTGCTAGCGTTGTTAACATTTCCCATTTTAATTGCTTTAATGACACCCTGAGGGATGGATATGCGACTCAACGAGTGCCCTAAGGAGCTGAGCTGGAACACAGCTGTCACCACCCGCCCCCTCCTGCCCACCTTCCCTCAGCCAAGTAATTAGTGCGGTTAATGATGCTGGCTGGAGAGCCTGGCAGCCCGAACCCCCAGGCAGGGGACAGACCCTGACCCCCAGCTGGCAGCTGCGAGCGGCACCACGGCCGAGGGAGCCGCGCTTCCCAGCGCCTCCCTGGGGATGCCAGGAGGTCTTGGACTGGACCAGAAGTGGCATTCGCCTTCCCAAAGTGCTGCCCGAGATCTGCTGCTCCCCTTCTCTGGGATGGAGTGGGGCACGGGGGTGAACCTGGAGCAGGTCAAGACGGAGATGACAGCTGGGACATGACAGCTGGCACCGACCTGGGCTGTGCAGGTGCCCGGGCACCACCAGCCCTCATCCTTAACCCTCGCTGGCTTTCTTCTCCTCCGCCCTGCGGCAGGGCAGGAGCAGCACCTCTGCCCCCGCATCTCCTTGGTCCACAGGGTGGCTTGGAGCGCAGCAGTGCCGGACACATGGCAGTGCCAGGGCTCGGTCACCAGGGAGATTTGGGCAGGAGGAGGAGGGCCGAGCCCCGCGGAGGTGCTCCAGAGGTGGCTCTGGCCCGGGCTGTGCCACTGGCCCGGGAGATGGCCGGCGTGCAGCCGCCTCCCCCGGAGCCCCGGCCCCTGTCACAGGAGCAGCGCGGCCGCGGCCTGGAGAGGACGCGGTGCCACAGGAGGAACTGTGCCAGCATCTCCGAACACAAAGACGGCCACCACCTGCATTTCCAACTCCCCCGTGCCACCCACAGCCGCCAGGATGCCGAGGCAACCTCCAGCCCGCACGGAGCATCCTCCTGCGCCATCCCGGAGCGTCGGGAACGGGCAGGGACAGGGGCTGCACCCGGGGGCTGCGCCCGGGGGCTACCGCAGGCAGCGCTCTGCTGGATCCCAGGGCTGTGAACAGCTCCAGGGGACGTTCCACAGCCTTCCTGCCACACACAGCTCCCGCTCCGGGAGTCATGACAGCCAGCTCCGGATGAGGCGTGGGCTGTTTCCAGCCACCCAGAGGCCCAGCATTCAGCAGGAGGACACGACATCATTATTGAAGCCATCACGACCATGCACAGCTCCGGGCTGGCACGGGCGCATCCCTCGGGCCGGTTCCTCCGGGAAGGAGCCTCACCCCGACGCCACCCGTGCGGCGGCTCCCCGAGGGCGGCCCCGGGGCTGGGCAGGGGTGCGGGGGTCCCGCCCGCGGTACTCACGTCGTGGAAGATGGGCAGCGGCTGGCGGTGGGGCTTGGGGCCGCGATCTGCTGAGAGCAGGCACACGGCCAGCAGCTCGGCACACGACATCATGGTCCCGCCGGGCGCGGGTGCTGCGGGCACCGGGGCGCGGGGAGCGGTGCGGGGCCGGAGGGTGCAGAGCCTTAGGGCGCGGTGCGGTGCCCTGGGATGCGGTGCGGTACCGCAGGCACGGGCCGCTGCTGTAGGGATGGGTTCGGTGCGGTGCCGGAGGACGCGGTGCGGTGCCTTAGGGCACGGCTCGGTGCGGTACCGTAGAGATGGGCTGGGTGCGGAAGGAACGGCCTCGGTGCGGTACGGATGGGTCTGGTTCGGTGCCTTAGGGATCGGCTCGGTGCCGCAGGGACGGGTTCGGTGCGGTGCTGTAGGGATGGATTCGGCTCTGTTCGGTTAGGCTCTCTTCGGTTCGGCAGGGGTGGTTCGGCTGGGCTCGGTCCGGTTAGGCAAAGTGGTTCGGCTGGGCTCGGCCCGGCTCGGCTCGGCTCGGTTTGGTTCGGCCCGGCCCGGCTCGGTTTGGTTCGGCCCGGCCCGGCTCGGTTTGGTTCGGCTCGGTCCGTGCGCAGGTCGCGCCCCGCCGATCCCGACTCCGCCGATCGCGGCTCCGCCGCCCCAGCCAACTTTGGCTCCGCGGAGGGCCCGCCCCTGCCGCCATCCGATTGGCCACGGGCCGTGATTGGCGTCAGGAACCACCAATGTGCTTGGCGGAATGGAGAGGGGCGGGGCCACGCTGGGTCCCGGTGCCCGCTCGCCGCTGGGGTGGTCCCAGTTGGACCCAGCAGAGCCCAGTGGGCTCCCACTCATGGGCTGTGTGACCATCCCTGGGTGTCCCAGTGTGACCATAGGTCTCAGTGTTGGCTCCACAGTAGCCCTGGTTGCTCCAGCTGATCTCAGTGTGGCCACAGGTGGTCTCAGTGTGGTCACTGATGGCCCCGCTGTAGCGCTGGGTGCCTCAGCTGGCCCTAGGGTGGCTCTAGTCTGGAGATGGATGGTCCCAGTGTGGTCGTTGTTGACTCCGCCGTAGCCCTGGGTGCCCTAAGTGAAGCCCTGAGTGGTCCCAGTTTGACCGTGCGTGGTCCCAGTGCGGTTGCTGTTGGCCTCACTGTAGTCCTGATCACACCATTGTGGCCCTGGTTGGTGCCAGTTGAGCCATGGGTGGTCCCAGTGTGGTTGCTCTTGCCCCCAGGGTAGCCCTGGGGCTGCCCCAGTTTGACCATGGGTGGTCATAGTGTGCTCATGGCTGGTCCTAGCATAGCCCTGGTTGTCCCCCTGTGGCCCCATTTGGACCACAGATGGTCCCAGTGCAGTTGTTGGCTTTGGGATAGCCCTGATTGTCCCAGTTGGTCCCAGTTTGACCACAGGTGGTCCCAACATGGACACTGATGGCACTGGGAAAGTCCTGGTTTCCTCGGTTGGTCCTGGGTTGGCCCATGTTTGACCACAGGTGGTCTCATTGTGATTTCGGTGGCCCTGGAGTGGTCCTCTGACACCCAGAGTGGTTCCAAATGAGTTTGGGTGGTGCCAGCTCCTCCATGCCCTCAGTGCCAGGCAGCCTTTGCTCCGAGCTGCTTCCCTCCAGAGCAACACGCCAGGATCCCGGTACCTCCAGAGAGGTGACCCCCCCTGCCCCAGCAGGCTGGGGGACATGAGGAGGAGGAGGAGGAGCTGTCCCCATCCCTTGCCTGGCACAGGCACCTGGAGGCTTGTGCCTGCATTCCAGGATTTCACTTCCTGAGAAAGGGGCATGAACCAGTTTTGTTTGGATTTTGTAAAATCCCAGGCAGGCTTTACCTCCCTCAGCACCACCTCTGCTTTCACATGGAGCTCTCCAGGACACCCTGAGTGCTGAGTTCAGCTCTGCTTAAGCCAGGTCTGAGATCCAAGCTCCTTCCACACTCCAACGTGACCGAGCTGCAGCACGTGGAGCTCACTCACCTCCTGCTCCCTCTGGGATAACATGTTCCAAGCTGAGCCCACGGCATCACAGCTATTTTTACCATCTCCCAGCTGTTCCAGGTGTGTGCAAGGCAAAAGAGGTGGAAAAAGCACACCTGGGCCCTGGCAGGGGCATCCGAGGGCTCCGGGGTGCACGTGCACTCACCGCACTTGGCACGGGGCTGTCCCTGTCCCCAGGGAGGCAGAGAAGTCCAAGGGCTGGAGCTGTTGAGCATGGCCATCATCAAATCCATCTGAAATGGGCGCAGGAACAAAACACGGGCAAGGGGTGCAGCAGGGACAGGGGACTCATCTTGCCAGGGAGCATGGAAGGGGCTTGGGTGATGGTGAGGCTCTGCCATGGATCCAAATCACCCCCTTGGAAGGGCTTCCTGCACTCCCATCTGCTCCAAAAATCCACGCTCGGTGCCCAGTGGGATCCCTGGGAGTCAGCATGAGTTTCCATGTGGGAAGGAGCAGCCTGAGAGTGAGGATGAAGTTCAGGCAAAGTGCTGATGGCAAGGGGTGACAGGTGCTCCCAGCTCCCAGAAAGCCATGGCAAGAAGGGGGACATGGCCCCAGCTGTGGGGGACAGCAGGGCTCTGCTCTGCTCCCCAGCACCTCAACGGGGAGGAGTTAAAGGAAGCAGCCACTCAACAGCATCCCAGAAATAAACCATGCTGCTCTTCACCTCCCTAAGTTCCCTCCTCGTGGAGGAAACAGGAGAGATTTTTGGAAGTGGAAATAGTGAAGTGTTGGGTGAGATGCAGGGGTGGGGGCAGGAGACCCTGCCTATAGAGATCCCAAACCCCTCCAGGACCCTCTGAGGGTGGTTAGGTTAAAGGTACAAACCCCTTATGGGGGGCACCTAATGCCACTGCCAGCCTGTCCCAGAGCTCACCCCACTGTGGAGCTCTCCTGCCTCCCCCAGATCCCAACCCTGCAGCACAGGGCCAGGACATCCCAGGGCTGCCTGGGCTCAGCACCGTGGCCAGATCCTGCACAGCATTTTCCAGTGCCAATGGGGTCACCACTGCAGCCCAAAGCACCCCAGGCTGGATGGACACGGTCCCTGTGGGGTCACACTGCCTGGCAATGAGAGCCCAAGGAGCAGGCAGGGTGTGGGCAAGGTGCCCATCTGACCCTGCTGCTTTCACCTGACAGAGAAAAGCAGTGTTGGAGCCGATAAATCAAACCAGGCAGTGCCGGTGGCTCCCCAACGCTGCCCTGTGCTCTTCCAAAGCAGCTACCATCAGCTCCCTCTCCAGCATCCGAAACAGCAGGAGGGAAGCCCTTCAGCTGCATCATGAATCATCCAGGGAGGCAGAGTGGTTATTTTTACGTGCCGTGGCTCACGTGGAGCTGGCGGAGCAGCCCCCAGGGCTGGGCTGTGCTGCCGCAGTGGGACACAGCCGCGTCCCTGCCGGGGCTGCTTCCAGCGGGGTTGGGAGTGCCAAGGGCTCGGCGTCCCAGCAGCTTCCCTGTGAGGGCGGTGTGACGGTGATTGCCTTCTCTCGGGGGAAAGAGGCGGAGTTGTGTGCTGCTGGGGGTTGGCTGGCTGTGGGAACAGCCCTGTGGAGCTCGGGATGTCAGTGCAGGTCCTCTCCCCTCTCCCTGTGCCCCCTGGCTCCCACAAAAACCATTTCCCGTGCCGGGGTCTCTCCCCTTGGCAGCACTGCAGATCACCATCAGCATCCATCGTGGCAGAACTGAGCAGAGGAGAGAAGGGATGGCTGGGGAGGGGCTGGCATATGGCCGGGCTGGGCACCCTGCAGTAACTCATAGAACCTCCACCTCGGGACAAACCCTGCAATGGAGGTCGCAGCAGGCAGGGACCTGGGTCCGTGCCCTCCCACCTGGTCCCTGTCCTGCTGCCCTGGCTCTGTGGGGCAGCATCCCATGGATCAGAGCAGCAGGAATACTGTTGCAGTGTCCTTGTGTGAAAAAGCCCCATTTGAAGGGGCGGCAGTGTGACAAACACCAGCTCTTCCCAGCCAGGCACAGGGGTCGCCCGTGCCAGCCTGTGTGTGACACTGCCCTGCTGGGCACTGGTCTGGAGATGGCAGGGCCTGGCTGGCCCTGCTGCCGTGCTTTGGAGGGCTGGGAAAGCTGGGAAAGGGAATGGTGTGCAGAGCTGAGCCTCCACACGTGTCCAGCTGGAGGAACAATCCAGGGGCAGCACAGCCAGCCAGGGACTGCCTCAGGTGTGGGAAGAGAGGCACAAGGATACAGGCAGGAGGCCAGGCAGTGGTGATGGGCTCCCTGTGCCACCCAGCACCCACCAGCAGCCTGGCCTGAGCCTGGGATCCCATTGCCTGCCCGTGCAGGAGCAGGGTGAGTTTACACATGGTCAGGGTGAAATATTTATCAGGCTGTTTAAAGGAAAACCAGGCAGGAGGCCGGGAAGGAGGAGGGGAGAAAGTGCACAAACACAGGCAGGAAGCAGCACAGCCCTGGCTGCCACTAGGGCAGTGGCCATGACCCTGCTGAGCCCCATTCTGGCTGCCGGGGAGCCCCTGGCAACCCCAAGCACCCCTCCCTGGGGGTCCCCAATGTCCCTCGGTCCTGGTGTGCTGCAGAGGGAAGCAGGGCACCCAGGGTCAGGGCTGCTGCTGGCAGACAGCGTGTCCCCAGCGAGCAAGGGCACAGGGACCTCAAACTTTGGGCCAGAAACTGCTGCCAGCAGGTGCCTTGAGGCAGCAGCAAGAGCTGGGTGAATGGGGAAAGCTGGGAACTCAGTGGATGGAGTGGCTTCACACTGGCCCCATGCTGCAGCCACAGCCAGGAAAATGCTGCCCCAGAACCAGGGGGAAGGTGGGGAGGGAAGCAGGCAGCAGAGGAGCCAAGTAGGGACAGGGACTGCTGGAAGAAAAGCAAACCCCATCCCAACCCATCACCCCATCCTCCTGCAGCACAGCCTCTTTGGAGGAGCAGGGAGGGCAGGATCAGGCCCAGATCCCACCCTGTGTGGGACCAAGGACTGAAGCACCTATTGCAGCCCCAGGTGCGAACATACCTGGTCATGGATTTCAAGTTCCAAGTGGAAAACAGACCACAAAATAACCCCAAACCTCTCGGTTTCTCAGCTGAAGTCCCCACCACCCCTCACACCCCCAGGCACCTGAGCACAGCCGAAGGGCAAAGTCAGTAGAAACCTTTATTAAACACAAAGCTCAGAGATCACAAGCTTGTTAAATGGCAGTAAAAGTGAAAGTGCGTCTCCAGCTCAGCCCAGGGGGACCCCAGGACCCCCCTCCCCTCCTCTCCCAGCCCCCGTGGCCTGGCAATGGGGAGCCAGAGCCAAAAGGCTGAAGGGCTGCACAGGGAGGGGAAGGAAAGCCTGGAGACAGCGTTTGGTGCTCACCTGCAGAGTCACTCCCCATGGACACCTCTGTGTCCCCTGAGGGGACACACACACGGCCCCAGGGCCACCAGCCCCATCCCCGCTCCCGCAGCCACCTGCCACAGCCGTGGCCTTGCCAGCCCTGCTTTGGACACAAGCAAAGCCAGGATGTGCTGGTGAGACCCTGGTGGCACCCTCCATGTCTCACCAGCACTGTCCTCCTGCTCCCTCCATGTCCTGGGACAGCTCCACACGCCATAAATAATAAATAAATACCCCACGCTCAGCCAGGCTGTGGGCAGCCCCCACGCAGGGAGACAGCCCTAACCCAGCACCCCCCACATCTCCACCACCCCCTCCCAGCACAACAAAAACTCTCAGCACCCCCACTCTGCTGTACAGCCCCCCCAAACCCCCATGGAAATGAAACGCTGTCCCCAGGGGACAATAATAAATTAATCAAATCATTAATCTATACACAGGACTGCTTAAAGCTCTGGAACAGGCTCCCAGGGGGCAGCGGCTCTGCCCTGGGCAGTTGCCCCTGATCAGGGCCCTATGGTGGGGGTCCCCCGAGATGGGAACCCCACCCTGGCATCCTCCTTGTGGGGCTGGAGCTGGGGATGCCACCGGTCCCCGCCGGGCTGGAGGGATAATGAGAAAATATTGCAAAAAGGGATGAGGGAGAACAGCGGGCGCTGGAGCCAGAGGGGCTGCCCTGCCCTGTCCTGCCAGGGCTGCCCCCTCCCCTGGCAGCTCCCCCGAGCACCCGGGTGGGCACAGCTTCAGAAGTCCAAGGGGGTGAAGTCCCCAAAGTTGCAGTCGAAGAGCTCGCTGATGCCCTCGCCCTCCTCCAGCCCAAAGTGATAGTCCTGCGCCTGCGGCGGCGACAGGTTGATGAACTCATCGGCCAAGAAGCCCGCCAAGTCCTCCCTGCTCTGCTCCAGCAGGATGTCCATGGAGGCCAGTGGGGACAGGCTCACCTCCTCCTCCGGGCTCTTGCTGGGTAGCGCGCTCGGCCCTGGCAGCAGCACTTCTGTGGGGATGGGAAGCAGCTGTAAATCCCATAATATTCTCCAAAGAAACCCCCAAAAAAGGTTTTTGGCTATGGAGATCCTGCCTTCCCACCTCCCTGCCTTGTTGGGACACCTGAGCAGCATGCCAGCTCCTTGCTTGTGCCAACAGCAGAGGGGCTGATGAGAGCCACTGTGACATCCCAGCAGCTCCCTCGTGTCCCCAGGCCCACCTTGCTCTCCAGGCATCAGCGGCATGTTCACATCCTGGGCAGGATGCAGGAGCAGGGAGGCTCTGGGCTGTGAATGGCTGGGAGAAGAGTCCTCTGCAGGGGCTTTGAAGGGGCTCTTGACGGGGCTGCAGACCCCCGAGCTGTCCTCGGGGCAGAGGAACACATCGATGGGGCCCTGAGTGCTTCGCACGGAGACCTGGAACGCCTGGGCAAGGGGACAGGAGTGAGACAAGGCAGCACAAGGACACCCAGGGAACACTCAGGGCTGTTCAGGGAGAGCACAGGAGGAGCAGAGCATGACCCCAGCTCACCTCTGCTGGGTCTGAGACCTGCAGCTGGGTCTCTGGGGGGGCTTTGATAACCATCACCATTTGCTCCGCGGGGTCCACGACGCTGCGGAGGTCCTGGCAGGTCACATAGGCTGCGGTGGGGCGGGTCAAGGAAGGCACAAGGGGATGTGGGCTGAGAAACATCCTGCCCGTGCCACCGGGGCTCAACCACAGCCGCCACCCAGCCAGCCCCACCCCAGAAGCAAAGGATATTGCTGGTTGGCGGGGTCCTCGGTGAGCAGGCGCAGCTGCACCGTGCACATCTGGATGAGGTCATCCAGCTGCCGCTCGGCCGCCTGCAGCTCCCGCAGCTCCTTCTCCAGCAGCCGGTGCCGGCCTGGCGCTCCCACTGTGGCCTGGCTGCCCCTGGGGAGCACCGGGTCTGTCAGGAGCCAGCTCCCACAGCTTCCTGTGCCCCACCCGGGCCAGGTCACATCCTACCCCTCAGCCAGGGAACCAAACCAGCCCTGCAGGGATTTTGCAGACCACTCCCCAAGGCTGGATGCAGCCCCCCACTCCCCTGGATGACCTGGGGAGTCCCAGGGGGATTCGCAGGAACCTCCCGCCATTGAGCACAGCCCTCCTCACAGGGGGCCACCACTTGGCCTGCGGCAGAAGCTCTGGTGACCCCGCCCTGAAATTCTCCACCCAAGTAGCTCCCCCACCCCAGGAACAGCCCCATGAGCCAAGGGACATACAGCCACTGGATGTGGTTCTTGGACTTCTTGGTGATGAGCTGTATGCCCTCCAGGACATTGGTGATGTCGTAGATGCGCCTCTTTTGCACCTTCAGGACCTCGGCCGCCCAGTTGAGATCCACCACACCATCTGGGGACTGGCTCAGCAGCTCCAGGAAGCGCTTGGTGGTGAGGTTCAGGGAGGTTTCATAGCGGGACTTCTCTCCAGGAGACTTTGCTCCTGCCAGACATGGAGGACAAGTGTCATTTAGCCACAAAGGTAACCCAGAGCTGAAGCTGAAAGGTCACAAAACTCCTGCCATGCTTGCAGGTGGGTTGTGGACTAGTGACCAGGACACCCCAAACCCAATCTATTTTCTTAGGGCAACGGGTTGAGCTGCCCAAATCCCCTGTAGGAAGGATGTTGCAGCACCTGGCACAAGCTGTGACACCTGTGCTCCGTTGTGACCACAGCTGTGACTGAGGCACGGAGTGCCAGGCTGGGCTCTGGGGGACATAACAGCAGGTCCACCTGGGACACTGCACTGACACCATGCTGGCACCTACAGCTCCATCCCACAGAGAGGGACAGAGCCAGTGGGGTGCCCAGCAGAAGGGCAGGACAACCATGCCACCAGCACAGGGCACAGCAGTGAGTGCGGAGGGTGGACAGAGGCAGGCCAGCCCCAGGGACAGCCCATCCACACCGACACAAAGGGACCTACCAGGGACGAGCCTGGGGGAGTGGAGTGGGGCTGCTGGACCTCTGCTCCGAGCTGGGCTGGCAAGGGGGGCCAGGGGGAGCGGAGCCGATACCTTTAGCAGGGTTCCTGGCCTTGCCCCGGCTCACTGGCAAACTCTCCGCTATGTACTGGTGATCCGTCTCCAAGTTCAGCTTCCTCTTCACCTGCAAGGGACGGGGTCAGCACAGGGACAGGCAACCCCAGGCCCCGCTGCTGATGAAGGGATTCTGTGAGGAACCCCCACAGCACCGTGGGGTACAGACACCCCAGATCCCGGCAGGAAGGGGCTGACCGGAGCTGTCACACACACCGGCGGGGATGGGGGGCTGTCCCAAAGGCGGGGGCCCTGCCACGCTGCGGGGAGCGCCCCAAAGCCGACGTGGGCCGTGGGTGGGGAGGCAAAACACGGCCCGGCGCCGGGGCCTGCGGCTTCCGGAGCGGCGGCGGGGCAGGGCCGGCCCGGCAGGTGCTGCGTGGCACGGCCCGGCCGTACAGCCTGGCACAGCCGGGTGCACCGGGCACGGGCTGGCACGGAGCAGGGCACGGCACGGCATATGGCACAGCACGGGGCACAGCAGGGAGCAGTACGGCCCGGCCCGGTATGGAGCCCTGTCCGGTATACAGCACGGCTCGCTGTACAGCCCGGCTCGGTATGGCACGGCCCGGTATGCAGCCGGGCCCATTGTACAGCCCGGCTCCGTGCAGCCCGGTCGGGTATACGGCCCGGTCGGTACACGGCCGGTTCGAGGCCCAATACTGCACAGCCAGGAGCACACCCCGGGCCCGCCGGTCCCCGGAGCCCCCGCCCGGCCCCAGCCCCCGCCCCCTACCCATCCCCATCCCCATCCCACCCGCGGGGGTTACCGGCGGGCGGCCCAGCGCGGGCCGTCTGGGCGCGGCGCCGGGGCGGGCGGGCTGCGGCGTGGCGAAGAGCAGGAGGTCGGTATCGGGGTGGCCGCCGCCCGCGGGCTCCTCGGCGGCGGCGGAGACGATCAGGAGGTGCGGGGAGGCGCTGCCCAGCAGCGCCGCCAGCCCCGCCGCGCCGCCCGCCGCCGCCATGGCTCACATGGCAGCCGGTGCCGCCGGTGCGGCGGGCGGCGCAGCGGGCAGGGCGCGGACAGGGGCACGGCCCATGGCGGGCGCGGGGCCGCGGCGCTCCGGCTCCGGCTCCGGTGCGCCCGCCGCCGGATTGTTCGCGCGCCGGCCCCGCGCGCCTTTGCGCGCCAAATCCTTTTTGCCGCGAAAAGCGGCGCGAGCCGCCCCGCCGCCCGCCCATTGGCTGCGCCCGCCGCGGCGGGGAGGGGAGGGCGCGCTGCCATTGGCCGCGGCGCGCGGGGCGGCGGGCGGTGCCGCGCGGCCATTGGCGGGCGGGGGCCGCGCTGACAGGCGGCCAATCAGCGGCGCCGCGCCGGGGCGGCGGCCAATGGGAGCGCGGCCCGGGGACGCGGCGGGGGCGCCGCGTGGGTGCGGCGCGCGCTGCGTGTGTCCCCCTCGGGGTGTCCCCTCCCGTGTCCCTGTTTGTGTCCCCCGTGTCCCCCTCGGGGGTGTCCCCTCCCGTGTCCCTGTTTGTGTCCCCCGTGTCCCCCTCGGGGTGTCTCCTCCCGTGTCCCTGTTTGTGTCCCCTCCCGTGTCCCTGTTTGTGTCCCCCGTGTCCCTGTTTGTGTCCCCCGTGTCCCCCTCGGGGTGTCCCCTCCCGTGTCCCTGTTTGTGTCCCCTCCCGTGTCCCTGTTTGTGTCCCCCGTGTCCCCCTCGGGGTGTCCCCTCCCGTGTCCCTGTTTGTGTCCCCCGTGTCCCCCTCGGGGTGTCCCCTCCCGTGTCCCTGTTTGTGTCCCCCGTGTCCCTGTGTCCCCCGTGTCCCCCTCGGGGGTGTCCCCTCCCGTGTCCCTAAGTCTCCCATACGGGTGTCCCCCTCTTGTGTGCCGCCGCGAATTCCTCGCTCCGACGCGGCCCCGGCTCCCGGTTTTCGCACCCGTGGGGGTGTTCGGGCTCAGGCAGAGCCGGTCCCGGCCCGGGCTCAGCCCCGCCGGGGTGATGGCCTTCCGGCCGCGGGCGCGGCCGCTCCCCGCTGCGGAGGGCCCGGGAGGACAGGGCACGCACCCACGGGCAAAGCTCAGCTCGCTCCCCTGCCCTGCGGACTCCGCCCACCCACGGGTGTCACTGGTGGGGAAGAGGGTGGCTTTGGGCTCTGCGGGGTGCCCCAGGCTGTTCCCCTTCCCCAGGGGTGACAGCCAGCCCAGCGTGCCCAGGCCCCCCGCAGCAATGCCTTGCTTTGGGGCGTTCATGGGTGCTCAGCCGTGCTGGGCAGGAGCTCTCCTGTACTGCGGGGCAAGGCGTCTGCAGGATTTGTGTCTAAAGGTGCCGGAGCGATGAAGGGCTCAGTTCAGGGTTGCCCAGCTCCCTTGCTCAAAGCAGCCCCGAGGCCATGGATGAGGCTGTCGGGCTAGTCTGGAGGCTTCAGGCTCTGACGCTGCTCCAGGGTCCAGCGCGCACGGAAGGACTGGGATGCTGCAATCTGCTCCATCGGCGTTCTGTGTTTCCAAACACCAAACAGCTGCGGATCTCGGCAGCTCCTTCAGGACTGGCTGATAACCCCTTAGGGGGTAGAGGAAAAGCTCTGCCGGGAGCACAACCTGCACTTGACCGTGCCAGGGGCTATCTCTGGCCGTGGGACCGTGTGGCTGGGGAGCGGCAGGGACACAGGGACGGCAGACGGAGCCGGGAGTGGCCCCATATGCTGAGAAAGATGAGAGTCCACCCACGAGACACGGGACAGCTCCCAGCACCAGTATCTCCTGCCTGTAGGACACTGATAACCTCCTGCTGCATGAGGAAGCAAAATTAGAAAGGAAAAAAGTACATCCTGCTAATAAAAAAAAAAAAAAAAAGAAAAAAAAGCATTTGAAGATCAGGCCTTTTGCAGGGCCCAGCCGTGGGGAAGCTCATGAGGAAAGTGTGGAGCAGGGTCTGATCCAGGCACCCAAACCCCCGCTGAGCCGAGCCCAGGGTTTGACCCCTCTGTGCCCCCCATGAGCTGCCCCACGTGCCCCCGGGGGTTGGTGGTCGAGCCCAGTGGCCCCCAGCCCGCTGCTGCTGCCAGGCAGGGCTGTGAGCCAGCGCTGGCTCCCGCCCCGGCCCCGCTGCCAACCCTGACCTGCCCGGCATGCAGGAGAAGGGCTGTTTTCCCAGCAGTGCAGGAGAAGGGCTGTTTTCCCAGCAGTGCAGGAGAAGGGCTGTTTTCCCAGCAGTGCAGGAGAAGGGCTGTTTTCCCAGCAGTGCGTGGGATGCAGGAGGCATTTGCAGGGATGAGTTAACTCCTCTGCTGTGGAGCAGATCCTGACATGCAGTGCCCCTGTGCTGGCCTAACAGGTTTCTGGCTTTAAAGGATTTTATGCCGGATACTTTGGCAGTGGCTGCAATTCCCCTGGGGATGGCCAGTGTGGAGCAGGGCTGTGATTTCCCTGGATCCCTCCATCCTTAAATACAGCAGTAACATGGTGCATGTCCGTGACCAATCAAATAAACTCTCTGTGCCTCATTTCTTCATCAGCAGAGAGCAAATAGAAACGCTGCCTTGCTTAAAGGAAATTAATACAGTTAATTAACACTTGGCCCTTCTAATATTCCAGGCCCCACTCTCCAGAGCCCATCCACTGCAATATCATTATTACTACGAAGCATAAGCAACAGTTAGACCAGATGTTTGCACACAGTTAATGCTTCTTCCATCTGGGGAAGGGGGAAAAGGCAAGCCCAGCAGCCGGGCGGGAGCGCATGGCTGGCGGTGCTCTCCCCATCCCTGGGGAGCCTCAGCCCGGCGCTTCCTGGGATGAGGCAGGGTTTGGGACACAGCTGCTGCACCAGCTGCTCCCGCTCGGCTCACAAAGGCTGCCTTCACCCCCCCTAATTCATGCAGGAGCTTTTCGGGGGGAGCAGGCTCTGCCCCCTCTCCCGGAGGCTGCGCTGCGACTTCTCCGAGGCTTTCAGCGCCGGCGGCGCGAAAAGGGGCGGCTGTGGAGACAAATGAAAGGCGAACGCTGGTGGGAGCAGGGCGGGCAGGGCCTTTCCTTGCATGTGGATGAGGGGAAGCAGATGAATTCTGTCTCCTGCACAACTGCAGTCTCCCCCCGGCCCCGAGTGCAGAGCGCTCCCAAGATTAGCGGTGTGGCAGGTGCTGCTCCCAGATAAAGCCCTGTCTGCACAGCCCCGCTCGGTCCTGCAGAGCATCAGCAAGGCTGCGCAGACGCTTCGTGCCCCAGCAGGGTTTGGGTGGGTTTGGCACTGTGGGATAGACTCGGGGCAAGGGCTGTGTGCTGGGAAAAGTCTGCAGCTGGAGCACAGCTGGTACCTGCGCAGGAAAATCACCTGGCAGCGGGAGCAGGGCGGAGGAGAGCTGGCAGGATGCTAACCCCTGTGCTGGGTTAAGGGCAGCCTGTGGGTGTCCCAGGGACATTTACTGTCCCTGCCATCGCAGTCGGTCCTGCCTCCAGCAGTTCCCACGTGGAGTGTGCCGAGCTGTCACACGCAAGGAGAGCAGGACTTCCCTGGGGTCTCCTGCCAACGCTCCCGGTCCCAGTTCACTGCTTTGTTCACAAGATGGGGAGTTGGCAGTGTGGCACAATCTGCCTGTGGTGGGGACACGCAGCTGGGGAAAGCCCAGAGCCCCCCCAGTTCTGCTGCCCTGACCCTACAGTCCCTCACCTCTGCCACCTGAGCCATCACTGTTGTTCTGTGCAAACCAAAGCGATTCTCTGGAAGCATAAACAGTGTCTGAAGCTGGCTTGTGGCAGGAGGGGCAGCCGTGGTTTAGGTGTCTCCTGTCAGATCCCAGTCCCAAAAGCCAGGCACTGCCTGTTCCCTTGCATGTCTTCCAGAAGAAGACACAGCCCTTCTCACAGGACACCAGGCCAGCTCCTCTTTTGGATGCTGGGCACACCAGACTCAGCAGTGCCATCTCCTCCTCTCTCTGTTTTTAAAGCTCACACCTTGAGTGTCTCTCAGCAGAAGCCATGGGCACAGAGCCTGCTGCCCTCTGCTCTGCTCTCACACCCAGCCAGGGCAGCCTTGTCTCATCCTCTGAGCCAAAATACCACAAACACTGAAAGCCACTCCATGCCACAAGGCTCTTCCATTTCCTTCGCTCAAACCCCATGGAAGAACAGAGGCTGAAGTGTTTCTGGGGAGCCTGGGGCTTATTGAGGAGTGATTTGGGAATATGCCAGGCTCTAGCTTCTACCTCTCCTTAGCCAGTCCAGGTTCACTTCCCACCACATGGTCCCTGGCACTGAGAACCCAAAAGTGTTGGAACACTTTTGCTTTTGTCAGAAAACCTACAGGTCACCCAGAGCTTCACCTGGAGCAGAACAAGGGCTCAGACAGAGTATGACGCTCTGTGAGGAGGAAAAACCCACTAGAAGGTAGGACTGGCATCAGTTTGGAGGTGTTAATTCGGCTTCTCATGGGCCCAGGCTGGACACTCCAGCATTCCAACCACTACAAAGCTGGAGGTTTGGTCTTACAGACACTCAGCAATTGCTTCATCCCCACCACCACAGCAGTCACATCTACAGCACATGCCCTCTGAACTTTTGGCTTGGAAGAGGCAGCAAAACCATCCATAGACATCCTTATTTTCTCTATTTGTCATAAAAAAAAAAAAAAAAGGGGTGTCAGCCATCCCAATTTGTTTCTGCAGCTGGCATCCTTACCCCTGCAGGAATTAAATCTGATGGTGGGGTCAAAGCAGCACTGGCTGCTGTTTCCAAGCTGGTAATACCAGAGCCCAAGCCATGCCAAAACTGCACCTTGTGCATGGCTTCTCTACATCCAGGACTAAAGACATGCAATAATCAAGCACTGCTTCAGAGATTTTAGCTTAAAAATGATGACAGTAAAAAAAGACAAAAAATTAGGATTTTTATTTGTAGACAAAGCACAGTACTGTAATATTCCAAGAGTGATTATACAGAAATAATGACCACAAGAAGGTGATTCATAGCGGACAGAGCCACAGCAAGAACTCCCTGACCTCTCACTTTATTGTTTTAAACCCAAAATCCGAGATACTTCTACAAGCATTCTGGTCAGTGTCATGTAAGTTACCTGAGTTTATGTTCTTTAGTTTATTCTATGCTGTCAGAAAATCAGGGCCTGGATTACACAGCAATTATGAATACAAAATATATCTCAAAAGCAGAGGTAATAATACCTGCATTATAGAGCTTTTAGTTTTTCTCCCTCATCACCAGAAATATGAAAATTCTTCTAAGTAAAGAAAAAAGTTACCTCCTCCACCAATCTGGTAGGAACACACAGGTTGAAAACTCAAGATTAACACCCCAAAAATATTAACAGTGGCAGACAGACATGATGCCTTCTTTTCCCTCCTCCCTTATCTGTTGGGTTTCAAAAGCAGCACCAGAAAACACATTCTGCTTCAGGCTGGCATGAGCCAAGGAGACAAACACAGCCTGACAAACAGGGAGCAGCACACAGCTCGGGGTACTATCCAAAGGTCACCTTTGTGCTGATGCAGGGAAAACGAGTTGGAGTCCCAGCAGCTTCTCGTGGGGGAGGGATCTGCACCGGGTTCTGGTTGCTCCAGCAGCACCAGGCAGCCATGGCAGCTCCCAGCTGGCTGCAGAGCTCCCTCTGCACAGGGGCCCTGCTTGGGGTCACTTTCAGCAGCCAGGGATCATCTCTGCCCTTCCACCCACACCCAGCTGGCTGTAAAGCAGAGTTTGACCTACTCTAGCAGGGCAGAAAGTCTCACAACACCAATATCAAAGCTTCTCTGCACCCTCTCCACCCTGGCACAGGGTGCCCAGAGCAGCTGTGGTGCCCCTGGATCCCTGGAAGTGTCCAAGGCCAGGCTGGATGGGGACTGGAGCCTCCTGGGATAGAGGAAGCCGTCCCTGCCCATGGCAAGGGGCGGGATGGTTTTTAAGGTCCCATCCAACCTGAAGCACCCCACAATTCTCTAATAAATGCCCCGAACAGGGCCAGTTCTCTGGTTATTGCACAGACACAGGGTGGTGGCCAGGACAAATGCACTGTCCCATTACAGACACAGGGTCTCACCTCCCAGCAGCCCCGGCCTCCTCGAGCTCTCCTCTGCAGCACTGAACAGCCAAACACAGGTTTTGCTCTCAGAAATACCCTCTCCTTCACTGCCAGCATCAAACACAGCCCAGAAAACCTTCCCTAACCCAAATGTCAGGCAGCTGTCTCGTTTTCACCCTTGTTAAATAATGCAATTGTCCTGGAAAGGGTTCTCCAGCCATCCCCAGAGCCAGCCCCAGCACACAAGCTGTCCTCCAAAGGGAAGGGAAGCACAGTGGGTATGCCAGGGCAGCAGGCAGCAGCAGTAAATAACCCTGAGCCTGCTTTGTTCCTTCATAAAATAAATGATTAATAGCCCAGGATAGTCAGTCTGCTTGAAAAGCTCAGGATTGCTGAAAACTTTTGATCAGTTTGATTCATTGACCTTTAAAACTGCCTCTAAGAGAGGCTTAAAATCTGAGGGAGAAGCATCATTTTAAACACTTCAATTTTATCCAGTGTTCCTCACTTTTGACAAACTGAGCTGAGATTGAGACACTCTGCTCCTCTTTAGAGACACTCAGCATCAGTCAGGTGTCAAGGAAGAAATAACAAAGGGGAAAATAAAGTTGCTGTAGACAAACAACCCCATGCTCATCTCAAAATTCAAACCCATTCGAGGCTGGGGGGAGAAAATGCCCCTTCTTTGTGATCCTTGAGCACTTGGCCATACGCAGGTGGCTTCCCAACTGTCTCTTTATTTCTTTTGCTTTTAATGCTAATAAAAAGGGAACCCAAACAGGGCACTCCACTCCCCACACAATGCCCTGGGGGAGGGCAGGGAGTGTCACTTACATATCCCAAAAGTCTGACTCAGACAAATTACTTCTAGTTCACTTCCCTACTACACGCCTGCATTGTTCCAACACCTTGGCAGCAGAAGGGGCTCATCCCCAGCTATCTGGTCCCAGAACAGCCATGGGGGCTGAGGTCATTAAGGAGCTGTCCCAGTTACTTCCCTGGGGAAAGCAGTGACTTGCAGCTTAATGTCCTGGCCCAGCACAGCAGGAAAACCAACGGTCAGCAAACCCCCAGGGGCTGGAGCTGGGCTTCCAGGGATGGCAGCTGCCTCCTGCAGCTCCTCTGCAGATGGCTGCAGGCTCAGGCATGGTTTCCTTAGGAAGGGAGAGATTCCCAAGAGAAAAAGGGCGTTTAGAACCAAGGAGAAGTCATGGTCACTGCTGCCAGGCTGATTGCAGACAACGGTTTTTGGCTGGGATTTATTTTCTGGAGAGGACAGAGAGCAGTGTGAAAAGGTCAGGAAAGGCCACTTGTCCTTCTCTGCTTCATCAGCAGCCACAGTGGTACAATGCCCAGCAGAGGAAGGTTATCCCACCTCTAAGGGAACCACAAGCCTTTCTCAGAAAAAGAAATACCAGCTACAAATTTAACAGATCAAAACCTTCTCAGGGACACCCAGCTCACAGAACCAGCCCACAGCTTTTGCTGCAATAATTACACATGGCCAAGGATTTGTGAGTTTAATAGTTTTAGGGAGCAATTCCCAAGCCACAGCTGTCAGCTTTCTGAAATCCCATCAAAGCTTGCAAGAATTCAGCAATTTTAGTAGAATACCAATGCTCTTAGTTAGAACAATACTGAGGCTTCTGACAGAAAAATTGTGATGCTTCAAATACCCAACAGTGGTGGAAAGAAAGATGTTTATAAAGGAATCAGACCTCACCTGTAGCTTCAGCAGTTTTTCTGTATTGAATCTTTATGCTTCTCTATACAGAGAAAAATATTTAACCAAAAGAAAGAAACCAAATTCCTAATTTTACAACTTTCATGGGATCTGACAGATGTTCCAATTCAATTATTCAGTCCAGACTGTAACAGCTGTTAATTAGAAGTTAGCAATGAAATTAGAAGTTGAAGGGGTCATAGAGAGTTATTATGACGAAGTAATATCTTGGTTTTTGGGCACCATGTACATCATGGATTTGCATGGACAAAGAAAAGTGGAAAAATAAAGAGCAAAGCAGCACTCTGAATATATGCAACAGTAACAAAGGAGTTTAGGAGGACAAGGAAAAATTACTTAAGAAGAAATTGAGAATTGTTTTCTACTCAGAAGCTCCCTGAAGTTAAATGTACTGTTTCAGCTGTACCATTGAATTAGGAGAAATTGCCAGAGCTTGGAGGGTAAAGAGTTCAAAAGAGGATAAAGAGAGCATCAGCAGGATTATGAAATGCCATGGGCACATCAGGCAAAAGCAGGTGGACACAGGGAAAGTGAACCAAACAGTCCCAAGTGAGCCAAAAGAGCTTAATGATTCCCTGGGAAATATCACCACATCAAAGCAAGGTGGCAGGGATTCTTTCAATGCACATCACTGAGTGACCTGTGTAGTGTTATATGGCAGGTGAGTGCTTTGCACTATGAGGAGTGTGAATTTATTAACTGATTAATTAAACCCATTTTTGTGCTTTCTCAGCTCTCTAGTCAATCTTCTGCCACAGGCCAGGGCGTGCTGCCTTATCCTGGGACTCAGCAGAGTGTTTTTGAGAGAAAGATAATTAATAAATTAATCCATTAAGCACAAACTACAGGTACAAAATCAGATTCAAATCTGGTTACAGCCAACACATTCCACTGCTGTGAAGGGCAGATTGTGGACCTCAGAGAAAGCCTTGTCATGCTCCACCAAAATAAAAGTGCTTGGGAAATGTTGCTCCCTTGGACACACCAAGTCCCCAGCATGAGATCTGAGGCCTGGTCATAGAGGAGCTCAAGTTGTGTAACTGTTTTTGGTATTTAGTTCAAGCAGCTTTTAAAAGCTTTACAAACAAGTTTAAAATAATTACAGGGTATTCATTAGTGCACTTTGCAGAGGCTCAGATTCAGACCAAGAGCAGGAAAGAAACCAAGCAAAAATAGTCTTTCCAAGCCTGATTTACCAGGCTCGTACAAGAAAATCCTAACAGTTCTATTCTCACACATTTTATTGTCTCCCTGAGGGAAAACTGCAGAGGAACTCTCTCAAGGAGCATACAACTGTCTCTGTAATAGTTTAAACAGGATTCCCAGCCCTCCACAGCAATGGAGAAATGCTGGCCCTGCTTTCAGAGCTCAGCAGGTCCCCCACTCCCTTCACCCTCGATCACACCACAAGGGAGCACAGCAGCACAGAAAAAAAACTACTTGTAAACATTCAGGTGAGCCCTAGAACATGCTTTCATACTCTCCACTTAGTGTCAGGCTGTCACTTTATAAATATATTTAGTTTTTAAAGAACAAACCCCAATGCCACACTTGCAGGGAAAATAAGGCCTCTTAAAAAAGACTGCAACAAGTTTCTCTGGGGTGTGTGCTTCCTCTAAAAGGAGCCAAAAGCCTGATCAGAACATTCTGGCCTGGAGACAAGAGCCAACTCTGCTTGACAGATATTAATTTTAAAAAATCACAGGTCAAGAGCAACAGAATAACCTTTTCCCTCAGCTGCTGGGAGGCCCCATTCCATTCCAAGGTGTTTTAGAGTGAAGCACCTACTTGCTGTCTGTCCTTCTGTTGTAAATGAGGAAGTCAGACATGTCGTGCCACACCTCACTGTCCTCGTACAGGTAGGTCATGGAGGACTGCAGGGAGGGCTGCAGAGTCTCCCTGTGGTATTCAAAGAGCCACAGGACTGTGCCCCACACCAGGGCAGCCAGGAGAGGGAAGGGATCCTGCTTGGGCTGTGGGACGTAGCCCTTTTCCACAGCCAGGCGGGACAAACCGAACAGGATCCGGGACAGCAGGTACATGATGATCTGCAGGAGGAGAAACCAGAGAGCAGGCTGAGAACTGAGCCCAGCCAGCTCCGGGGGCTCACGAGCGACCGGGAACAAGTCCCCCACCTGAAAGCAAACAGGCTGCCATTTCCCTTATCAGCACTCTGCCAAACCACGGGTATTTGTGTCTCCTCCCAGGCCTGCTGCTCTGATTTGGCAATCACCAGGCTGCATTTCATGCAACACTGCTGTGCACTTGCACAACTTGTGTCTTTGGCCAGCTCACGACACCTCAGATGGTGCTGATGGAGCAGACCCAGAGCAGTCCTGCCACGCAGGTGTGAGCTCAGGAGGCTGGACTCAGCCTAACACCAGGCCTGGCTTAAGGGGAGCACTTTGGATTAACCTGAATCTCTGTGTTTTACTCCTTGGCTTGTGACTGTGTGTTAACAACCAGCTTTAAATCAAACACCCCCTGGGCACCTTTCATCAGTTTAGCCAGTTTAGTTCAGTGCAGCTCTGACTGATCAAGATCTACACTCACCACACTTCAGGGGAAGAGTTTAACCCTGCGATGGCCAGGCCAGGAACACACAGGTAGTGACCACAGCTCAGGTGACACGTGGGACAACCCCACAGCTTTGGGTTACCTGGCTGCCTTCCTACAAACTCAGTGCAGCCCTGGAGGCAAAGCAGGGCTCTGCCTTCCTACAAACTCAGTGCAGCCCTGGAGGCAAAGCAGGGCTCTGCCTTCCTACAAACTCAGTGCAGCCCTGGAGGCAAACCTGGCCTTGCAGCACTCCACCTGCCCACAATGCTCATGGAGACACACAGCCACGCCTGGGACTTGAGTGCAGGGCAGTCAAAACTGCAACTTGTGCAGAGAACATGATACAAGAGCAATGCTCTGTGGTCAGAACCACCAGAAACAGGCGCCACCAACCAGTTCCTGGCACACCTGTTTTGCTTCCTGGCCAGAGAAACTTTCAGCAAGTGCCTTTACCTGGCTGTTGACAGGATTGTTGTCACCAAACACCAGCCAGCCCCCAATGCAGGCTGCAAGGAAAGAATGAAATGGGATTTTTCCCCCCTGCAGCCAGGACTGTGCTGCCTGGAGTCCCTTGTAGGTGAACACAAAATAGGCCAGGTTCCGGGAGTGAGTGTACGTGGCCTGGGCAATGGATTTCAGCTTCTCCCTTAAACTGAGGGAAAGAAACAGACAATTACCAGAGTGAAAAGGCAAGATCCTGCACTCACTCAGCCTGGGCACTGCACCCCCGACCTCCACCATGGCTTGGGCATCCCAGGAGTGTCTTGGGAGTGAGGAGAAATTCCCTCGGCTCTGGCTCACTCATCAGAGCACAGCCCTACCCAGACTGTGGACCGTGTTTAATTTTCTCACTACTCAAACAGCCCTTTTACAACTTTTTTATTGCTAAATGCAAACCTCTGGCACTCAGGGAAAGGCACAATGTGCACTGCTATAGCCTGGGTTCCTGTATTTCAACACGGGACAGATCAGCGCCGTTGGCATCTGCAAATTCCCCCTCTGTCCTCATCAACCATTCCATCAGTGATTAAACCCCTCAATTACATATATTTGTGTGTGTTTCACTATCAGGACAAGGCCCACACATCTTTCTGCTCTTTAAACTCCCTCAAAACACAGAAAACGGGCAGCTGTGATGAAAACATTCTAAGCAGCAGCACAAAACCACAGATTTAGCGTTTGTACCTTCCACTCCTGAACAGGAAAGTCATCACCAGGGCATGCGGGGCACGGATTTTGGCTCCATAACTGTAAAGGCGGACAGATATTTAACAGAGATCGTTTTACACCATGAAATGATTGTACTTCTATTCTACTAACAGCCGGAAAAGACCATTTAGCCAAATATCTATTTCTTTTAAGCCAGCCCAGCAGCAGCACACCAAACCGGCTGGAGCCCAGCTGGAGAAGGAAGAGCACACGCACCTCAGCGAGCCAGACACGAAGGGGACCCTAAACCCAGCTCAGACCACCCCAACTGCAGGTGAGGGAGCGGAATCGCCTCCCCCGCACCCCGGCCACAGCACCCCAGGCCTCCCCAGCGGCCAGGAGCGATCGAGACCCCGCCGCCCGCGGCCGGCACTCACACGGCGCCGTTGCGGAAGCCCTTGATGACGGCGAGCACGGCGTGGTAGCGGCGCTGCTGCAGGAGCGCGTTGGCGGCGCGGAGCAGAGCGCGAAGCGAGCCCGCGCCGCCCGCCATGGCTGCCCGCCGGCCATGGCACCCGCCGCACGCCGCTTCCGGGGGCGCGCCCCGCCCGCCGCTCCCATAGGCCCTCGCTGCTGTCAATCACGGCTCTCGGCCAATAAGCGGCAGCACCTCACCGTCTCATTGGTGCGGAGAGTCTGTCCTGCAGCCAATGGGCGCCGAGCGAGGCGTCCCGCCCACTCGCTCCGTGAGGGCGGCGGGCGCCGCGGAGAGCCCGGCCCGGCACAGCCCGGTCATGGGCCGGGGGTCGGGGCCGCCGCGGCCGCGCCGGAAACCCGAACAGGGCAGGGGCGGCCAGCGGGCGGTCCCTGCCCGGCTTGCGCGGGCTGTCGCAGTGCCGCTCCGCCGCGCCCCGAGTTGAACACGACCCCCCCGCCCCCGGGGCTTCCCCCACCTCTCCCGCGCTGTGGGCCCGTAGCGGGCGGCGGGCGCCCCCTGGCGGCGCCGCTGCCGCCGCCGCTCCAAGATGGCGCAGGCGATCTTCGAGGCGCTGGAAGGTAACGGGGCCAGACCGGGGCCGCGCCGGGACCTCCCGGGCCGCGGCGACAGCCGGGGTGCGCGACCCTCGCTCCTCCGAGCTCCCCCTGTCCAGCGCCGCCGCCGCGCGGGTCGAGGGCTCGCCGCGGGGCCGTCCCGGGAGGCCCGGCCCGGCGCGGCGTGTGGCGCTCCCGGTAGCCCCGGGCTGTCTCCCGCGCTGCTCCTCCGGTGCTCGCACCGCAGGCGCAGCTGCCGTCCCCGCCGCAGCCCGCGGCTCGCCACGCCGTCCGCGGCTCCCTGCGGCGCCACTGTCACCGCCGGTCCCCCGGCCCTGTGCCACCTCCTGCCTGTGCGCCGCGGCATCCCCGCACCGCCCGGCGCAGTGCCCTGTGCACCGGGCAGCCCTCGGTAACCACGGGCCCTGCGCTCGGTGCACTGCATCCCTACCCTGCGCCAGTGCCTGACGGCCCAAGGCATCCTATGCCTTCCCTGCCCGGTGCCTGCTGTTCTGGGGCACCTCATCCCTTCCCTGCCCCTGTTGCCTGCTGCTCTGGACACTCCATCCCTATCCTGCCCCTGCTGCTCTGGACACTCCATCCCCATCCTGCCCCTGCTGCTCTGGACACTCCATCCCCATCCTGCCCCTGCTGCTCTGGACACTGCATCCCCATCCTGCCCCTGCTGCTCTGGACACTGCATCCCCATCCTGCCCCTGCTGCTCTGGACACTCCATCCCCATCCTGCCCCTGCTGCTCTGGACACTCCATCCCCATCCTGCCCCTGCTGCTCCTGGACACTGCATCCCCATCCTGCCCCTGCTGCTCTGGACACTCCATCCCCATCCTGCCCCTGCTGCTCTGGACACTGCATCCCCATCCTGCTCCTGCTGCTCTGGACACTGCATCCCCATCCTGCCCCTGCTGCTCTGGACACTCCATCCCCATCCTGCCCCTGCTGCTCTGGACACTCCATCCCCATCCTGCCCCTGCTGCTCTGGACACTGCATCCCCATCCTGCCCCTGCTGCTCTGGACACTGCATCCCCATCCTGCTCCTGCTGCTCCTGGACACTCCATCCCCATCCTGCCCCTGCTGCTCCTGGACACTGCATCCCCATCCTGCCCTTCTGCTCCTGGACACTGCATCCCCATCCTGCCCCTGCTGCTCCTGGACACTGCATCCCCATCCTGCCCCTGCTGCTCTGGACACTCCATCCCCATCCTGCCCCTGCTGCTCCTGGACACTGCATCCCCATCCTGCCCCTGCTGCTCTGGACACTGCATCCCCATCCTGCCCCTGCTGCTCTGGACACTGCATCCCCATCCTGCCCTTCTGCTCCTGGACACTGCATCCCCATCCTGCCCCTGCTGCTCTGGACACTGCATCCCCATCCTGCCCCTGCTGCTCTGGACACTGCATCCCCATCCTGCCCCTGCTGCTCCAGGCCCTCTCATCCCCTCCCTGCTCCTGTGCCCTGCCCATCGGGGCATTCCCATCACCTCTGTCTCTGTGCCCAGGAAGCACCACCAATGGCCAGGGCACTCTCAGCACTCCTGCACCTCCCGTGTCCCTGCATGGTGGGGTTCCCCCTTCTCTCCATGTCCAGGGCTCACACTGCCTGTCCCACGGCTGTGCCATGCTCTGTGCCAGCCCCAGGGATGGTGCCTGGGTGGGTGCTGGCCCCTGCATGTGTATTCTGAAGGGTGACTGTGCTCTTTGGCACAGCCCGGGCAGTGCTTGTTGTGTGGGTGAACAGGTTGTGCTCAAACACGTCTCACTTTAGTGTTGGGGCACTGTTACAGCCAGGTGCCATCCGAGGATGATGTGCCAATCTGTGGCAGTCTGACATTGGGCTAGGGGTCAGCTTCTTTGGAGAGAAATTACTTCATGGGCATTGATTTCCTAAATTGGATTACAGATGTGTTTTCGTTTACATGACACCACTGCCTGGAAGGTGTGACATTGGGATTGCTACCTGTGCTTTTGAGTATCACCTGTGACCACAGCAGCAGAGAGAGGAGCAGAGAATAAATACTTTTCTCTATTTTGTCAGGTGTCTTGGTGTATTTGCCAACACCCTGTGTAGAATCAGGTGCCTGTTTCCTCTCTGCAATCAGCTCCTCATTGTGTTAGTTTCCCCCTGCAGCATTCAGGACAGCAAAGCTTTTTAGCAAATTGAAAAGGTGTGTGGGGGGGTGGGGGGTTAAGCCCGCAGCAATTGGCAGCTTTTAGTGCCTGAGCTTGTTTGTTTTGTCTTGTTGATTGGATTACAAGTCGATGGTGACTTGGCATTCTTAGAGCAGCCTGGTCTCAGGGTGCTGCAGGGCACAGGTGCATCTTCACCTGTCACTAAAGCACCTGGTGCTCCTGTCAGAAAAAAAGGCTTTATCACGAGGGCAAATTAGCACCTGGGTGACGTGGGCAGTCTTGCTTCATCTCCAGCTGAGAGAAATTTGAAAGGGAAGGAAAAAAGCACAGATCAGTAGTCCTGTGCTTTTATCTTGGCTTCCCCAAATCACTTTGGTTTTGTCAGGCTCTGGGCACCTCAGCTGCTGCCGCTGCTGCCAGGAGAGAGGGAGCTGGGTTTTTTAAGTTCCGTGGCTGAAGAGCATCCTGCAGGCTGGTGCTGGCTGTAGGCAGGGCAGGATTGATCCAGAGCTTTCTCCTGGAGTCTGTGGATGGCTGTGACTGGCATCCATGTAACCAAGTACCTGCCAGCTTGCCTTCATGGTTTGCTAGCCATGTCCTCAGGGGTTTCCCTCTGGGAAGTGTGGTAGTGTGCAGTTACTCAGTGAAGTGCAGGGGCTCTGAATTGCAAATACATATTTCTGTTGTCCTGGGCCATTTTTCTCCATCAAGGGGCTGAGTGCAACACTGACAATGTTGCTGCATCATTGTGTTCATATCTTGGCCTCTCCTGAAGCTTCTTCCTCCTCGTGGGATCAAGGCAATTGTTTGGCTTTTTTCCTTGGAAGATCTGACTGTGTGCCAGAAGGAAACCCATTTGTCCAGTGCCAGGCATATCACGAGTGTCACAGTTTGTGCAGTTGCAATAATCCCCATACCAGACTTCACCTGAATTTTTGATCCTTCTTTTCCTCCTAGCTTGTTTTTGCTGGAGAAGCGCTGCTCCATGGCACTCTGTGCTTTGGCTGCGCCATCAGAAGCCTGCAGTGCTCCCCTTGCAGTTGACCAGAGGTTCTTTGTGCAGGGGGAGGTGTATTTTAGAGCAGGGCTTTGGCTGGAGTGAGGAGATCCTCCCAGCACTGTTCCAGCTGTGTTCTGCCCGTGGGGCTGAGCTGCAGGGCTGGCTCCAGCTCTCCCTGCAAGCCAAGGCTTGCTGAACTGGACCTGCAGCTTTGCTGTGCCTCTGTGATCTGTGTGAAAGGCTTCCTGTAGGCATGGTGGGAATTTGATGGGAGTGTGTGATGTAGTGGGATCTGCTGCCTTCCAGCAGCTGCTTGTGCCCTTGGAGGAGGATGCTCTGCTCTCTCCCAAGGACACAAGCAGGGGTTGCAGCATCTCCTCAGTGAAAGGATGAAAAAGGTAAAAAGGTGTTCACAGAGTCTTAATATGACATAATTCACACTGGGAATGTATGAGAAATGAGTATTTAGGGTATCTTTAAAAGGCTGTAGATTATATGGGTATTCCCCATCAAGAAGGTAACATTCTAGTTGTTCAGGAGAATTTTTGAGAGGAACTTGGGGTGATCTACTGTGGTGCTTCACTATCTTTCCTGATGCTGTCTGCTGAGCAACCTCCCCTCACCTCAGCACAGTCCTCACCTCACTGCTTAGGAGTGATCAGACCGATTGATTTTCCTTTCCTGTGGCACATAATTCTGAGTTCAGAGCTTTGCAGTTTTGTTTTGCAAGGATCTGGAAGTGAAAAACCACCTTAGAACCCCCCAGCTTTCTTTTCTCCCTTAATCCACAAGATATAATATACAACCTTGCTGTGCCATTTGCTTCCTTTGTGAGTTCTGTGTCATAAAAAGTGATAGGAAGGAGTGGTAAAAATCACCCCTTTTTGCTCTTTTTCTTCCAAAATCAGATTGTCCTTTGTGTCTTTACATTCAGTTTCTAAATAAAGTGTGTCATGCTTAATCCATAGTCCTGTGCTGCTGGCCAGGTTGTCTCCCTAGATGAGCAGTCCCAATCTTCTGTATTTATCTGGAATATTTTAAAACATTTTAGCTGTATTGTAAAATGTTTGTGCCAAAGCAAGTAAGCTGATTCTAAAACAAATCTGACTGGGTGTTTGTGCCCTGTGTCTGATCAGATCTGGGAATGCTGGCCTTGGAACAGGGAGGCATTTGTGACACTGCTGCTGGGAGGGCTGCTGCACACAAGGATTTTGTCTGCCTCGAGCTCAGTGTCTGTGCTGCATCCCTGGGCAGTTCCACCCAGGCTTCTGCCCCATACTCCCTGTGACATTCTCAGCTCTTTTCATACCCAGTGTTATAAGCATCCTTCCTCTCTGCAGCAAGTGCCTGAAACCAAACCCTCTTTTGGCTTTCCTTGCCCTCCTTCTCTTCTCTTTTTGCACCAAAGGAGTTCTGAAGACAGGTGGGAGTGTTGCTGTTGTGTGGTAGTTGGTGCTGTGGAGTAGAGGGTGAGAAGGTGAGAGTGGCTCAGGGAGGAGAGAGCAGCAGCTGGAGAGTGTTTCAGGAATGAGCTCCCAGTGCCCAAACACCCCTGTCTGGCTGGGTTCAGTTCACCATCCATGCTTGTGTCTCCTTTCAGGGATGGATAACCAGACAGTGCTGGCTGTGCAGTCCTTACTGGATGGGCAAGGAGGTGTCACGGATCCGTCTGCTCCCAATGTCAACTCCTCCGCCGCCATCCAGCCCATGGGTGAGTCCTGGTGGCACTGGGACAGAGGACAGGGCAGGAGGGCTGCACATCTCCCCTGCAGCATGCACAGCTGGCAGAACAGCTGGGTGTGTGGGGTACTGCTGTGAGTGTTGTGAGCCCTCAGCAGGACCAGACAGAGCAGGAGGAAGGGACAAGTGCCCAAGCGAGCAGTGATGTTTTTGGAGACAGTCATGACAACAGACTTGACCATGAGCTTCCAATAAATACACAGAGGGAGAGAGAAGCCACTGTCCCCACATCTAGTGCCTATTACTGTTCACGTTTTTTATTTAATATCAATTCCTTCTCCTCTAGAGATGCTCAAGTGCTCCAGTCCTGGAACATCTTTGTGTGAATGAATATGGGAACTGGTCATTTATGTGCGTGTGGACCCTCACGGTGCTGGAGTAGAATTTGCCGGGTGGATGAGGAGTTATCCCCCAAGGAGTTACAGTCTGTGTCCCCAAAAATGGTCAACTTCAGGCTGTGACTCAGACAGGGGAACAGCCTTGTGAGTCTGCCTGGATGGAGTGCAAATGGTGTGTGGTTTGCTAACGCTGCAGATTTCAGCTGAGACACGTAACTGGGCTGTCTTCTTTCTGCTTCTAACGTCAGGCATAGGTGCCAAAAACCAGCAGTGTTGTGGTGGGGTGTTAGGACACAAGCTGACAGTGACTCTGTGTCCTTGTCCAAGGTACTTCTTGTGCTTTGTGCAACCTAAGTAATAAAATCTGCCTCAGCCAGCATCATGCTGATGCTTTGGAAGGAGCTGCTTTGACTAAAAGCAGAGGGTGCTACAGGAGCAAGATTGGTTGTTCCTGTATTTGAGATGAGAAGACAGACAATGGGATTAGCGTGTCCCAGGGAGACAGTGGGGTTTGTGTATGGGAACAGGGCTAAGATGGGCTCTGTCACATCACTTGCTTTTAGAAGGAGCTTGGGCTTGGGGAGGAGGGACAGCTTGGCCCTTGCAGCTGCTCTCTCCTGACAAGGATGTCCTGGAGGTGCTGAGATCCAAAGGTGCCTGTTACCCTACACTGTGGTTGCTGGGTAGAGCACTGTAGAATTCAGGACAAGGCCTGAAGCTCTGCTCTTCTTCATTGCAGATGACGAAGACGTGTTCCTGTGTGGGAAGTGTAAGAAGCAGTTCAACTCCCTGCCTGCCTTCATGACCCACAAGAGAGAGCAGTGCCAGGGCAGTGCCCCGTCCCTCTCCTCAGTATCTCTGGCCACCAACAGCGTGTACACCCCGTCCATCACCTCGGTGCAGCAGGCTCCCAGTGCTGGCCGGCAGGTACCGTGCTGCTGGCACAGGCTCTGCTGCTGCGATGTGGGGCTGGGGGGCATCGGGGTGATGCTTTTAGATCCGGTGGTGTCTCATGACTGAGCTCTTTTCTAGGAAGCTCAGCTGTTGTCCCTTTGTTGGCTTTTCACCTCGTGGTTGAAGTGGGGCCCTCTGCAGTGAGGTATCCTCCAGCAGGAGTGTCTGACAGCCTTTTTTCAGGACAGGACAGAAGGGGTTTCATGTTCTGTCTGTGCTGCAGCCAGACTTTGGCTCTACTGAACAGCCCCAGTGTCAGAGCCTGGCCACAAGCCTGGGTGCACTCTCACAGTGCTCAGGGGGCTGTGGCTCTTGGTGTCCCCTGGGCAGAAGTGGAGCAGCTTCATCCCTGCATCCCTTTTCTCTCACTCTTGCAAATAAGCCCACATAATGTGATGTGATGACTGTTGGGGGAATATCCCCTCTGGAGTAATCTCATTCCCTAGAGAATCCTCCAGTGGGAGTCCCTGGTGCATGACATGTAATGTGCCTGCAGTTGTGGCTTCCAAAGTACTTTCAAACCAACTGCTTTTTGCAAGTTAATGTAGTCCCAGTGGATGGTGCTTCTTCCCAGGGCTGCAAACATGGGTTATTTACTGCCAAAACATTCAACAGCCTCCCTCCCCTGCTATAACCTGAGTCCAGTCTGAAGAGATGAGCCTGACATTCACTGTCTGAGCCAGAGCAGCCTCTGTGAGTTTTCCACCTTCCCTTGCCGGGGCAAGCACCCCGGAGAGGCCTGAACTTGTCCGTGACCAGTTTGTCCTGCAGATCTTGTTTAATAACCCCTGATTTGACTTGCAGCCAATGGCCACTTTCTGACCCACTGTGATATTTTTTTCCTCCTTTCTGAAGAATGTTTGTAGAGCTAAGAACCCCCATGAACTCAGCAGGAAGCTGCAGATAATACTGTGGCTCACTGCTGACCAGAGGCTGTGAAAGCAGAGACCCTGAGGCTCAGGAAAAAGCAGAGTCATTGTTTTTTGGGTATTGTTTTGTCCTGTTGCTGGTTAACAGTGTATCTCTTATCTTTCAGCAAATCTCTACGTACATCACAGTTCCCCCATCACCTTTGATCCAGACCCTGGTGCAGGGGAACATCTTGGTCAGTGATGAGGTGCTGATGTCAGCCATGTCTGCTTTCACCTCCTTGGACCAGCCCATGCCAGCGGTGCAGCCCCCGGTGCAGGTAAGGGGCACATGTGGATCCAGGGAGTCATGGGTAAAGCTCACCCAATTCCAGCCCCTTGGCCATGGGAGTAACACCTTCCTCTAGACCAGATTGCTCCAAGCCCTGTCCAGCCTGGCCTTGAACACTTCCAGGGATACTGCCCACACTGCTGAGGATGTCTCCCAGGACATGCTTGGCTTTCAGGGCTGCCAATGCCCACAGCTGGGTCATGTTGGGCTTCTCATGCACCAGCACTCCCAAGTCCTTCCCCTCAGGGCTGCCCTCAATCCATCCACTGCCCTGTCTGTGCTTGGGATCATCCTAACCCAGCTGCAGCACTTTGCATTTGGTCTTGTTGGACTCCTAAGGTTCCCACAGACACACCTCTCAAGCCTGGCCAGATCCTCTGGATGCTCATTCCTTCCCTCCAGTGTTTTGACTGCACCACACATCTTGGTGTTGCTCACAAACCTTTTTGTTGCTGGATGCTCAGATATTTGTAAAGTGGTCTCTCCAGCTTTTTTTTTTGAGCTCCCATATCATGATTGGCTTCCAGGGCCCTTGTCAGCTTACTCCATGGATTCCTCTCCTCCTGGGAGCATCTTTGGGTTCTCCCTGGGCTGGCTGGGCTGTACATGCTCTCCATGCTCTGAAAATATTCCTTGTAACCAGAGGGATTAAAACTTTAAAAACAAAGCAATAAAAGCAGTGGGGCTTGAGGGCTTGGGTTTTGGAGGAGGCAGTGTGTACCCACAGGTCATGCCAGGCCTCCAGCACAGTGTGCTCCAACCTGCCAGTTGGAGGTGGTGTGTTGTGCCAAGGCATCCCTGCTGTTCCTGCAGGCGAATTGGGATGGGGAACGTGTGTGAGGGAGCAGCCCCTCCAGCTCCTGGCTGCTGCATTTCCAACGTGTCGTGTCTCTCTGGTTGCAGAGCAGCATGAGTATGCACGCTGGGGCTGGCTACCTGTCCCAGCCCCCTCCCCCGCCGCCGCCCCCGCCGCCGCCCCCGCCGCAGCCTCCGCCTCCCCCGCCGAGCCTGGCGGCTCCCGGGCAGCCCGGCAGCGGCAGCGGGGTGGTGGAGGTGTACAGTGCCCCTGCTCCCATGGCAGCATCCAGCACCGTGGAGATCCAGGCCCTGGGCATGCAGCCCTACCCGCCCATGGAGGTAAGGCCAGGGCTGCTCCTAAGGATGTGTTCTCAGAGAATCACAGAATGGGTTGGGTTGGAAGGGACTTCAAAACTCATCCCCTGCCTTTGGGATGGACACCTCCCACTGGACCAGATTGCTCCAAGCCCCATCCAATCTGGCCTCGAGGAAGGTGGAATTACAGTGTGGGAAGATGGGCTAGGTTATTTGACAACAATTAATTTCTCTGGGAGAAGGCAGCAAACAGAAGGAGATCAGTAAGATGATGAGGATTCTGAGAACAGGAGAAACAGCTAAGAGAGACAGAGGACTGACACAGGCTTAGGAGACCTGAACATTTGTTTCTGGCTGAGGGATACCTCCCAGCATATGCTGGGAGTGAGAGGGAGTAGAGGTGAGTGGCTCACCTTCTGTAGAAGCACAGAGCATCACACTGCACACTTCAGGCTTATGTGGAGAGAAGAATCCAGTCTAAATCTCAATGAGCTTGTCAGGGTGGCTTTTGCTAAAGAATAGCACAGGCAAGGTGTGGATTTACTGGTGGATCAGCTGTTTGCAGTCTCTATATTTGCACTGCCCTTCATAACAGGAGCTGCTGGGTGTGGCTGAGGTTTGGCATCCTTACCTGTGTAACTGGAATCTGATCTGGAAGTGCCAGTGGACAGGATTGGATGGGGATGTTGGATAAATAGTGCTCTGTGTTAATTTATCAGAGTGGGCAGCAAAAATGCCTTTAAACTATCACCCCAGACTGATCACTCTATCTCTTAGGGGTTCTTTCCTAATCTTGATGCTGACATAAACAGCTGTGCTTTGGCATCTGGAGTTTCCTTCTGCCTTCCTTCCCTTCTGCAGTCCTGCCAGGACAGGCAGCAAGACTTGGAGATCCCTGCTTCAGGACTGGTGTGAACCCACAGGATCAGCAGTGATCCTTTTGGTAACCTGCCCCAGTGGGATAAGAAACTTTTCCAGGCATGAGACATAGATGGGGGACAAGACAGCTCCCTCAGAGTGTTTCTTTGCTGCCTTGTTCCTGCTGTAATAATTTCTGCATGCTTTTTGATGTTCAGCAGGAGAGTTTCACACTGTGCAGAGTGTCAGTTTTGGTTAGAGAGACATTGTTGGACTGGTGAACCAGAAATTTGATCCAGTTTGGCAGAAGAAAAGTCAACCCAACTGCAGCCTGGTGTGGGTGGAGATGGAAGTGAGGGCATGGTATGATTCTGTGTAGCAAACCTGTTCCACTGATGATCTGCCCTCTCACAGGTACCGAGCCAGTGTGTGGAAAGCCCCGTGTACCCCTCTCCCCCTGTGTACAGCCCTGGGAAGCAGGGATTCAAGGCCAAGAGCACCAGTGCTCCCAGCCCCCTGAGCAGTGCAGGAGGAGGCTCTGTGGTTGGCTTTGACTCCCCTGCTGCTGCCAAAACTCGCCGCTGCAAGAACGAGAGTGGGCTGCAGGAAGGTGAGTCCCTTCCAGCACCTGCCCTGAGGGTCACTGGGCTTGTCCTGAGTGGGCTGCTGAGCCATGGGCTCCCTGAGGGGTGGCATTGGCTGTGCAGCTCTGGAGGGGGAACACGATGGCCCTGCATGAAACTGGTGGATGACCTGGGGGGTTCACAGCAGAGACAGAGCTGAGGCTCTTCCTCTCACTCATGCTATGTTTTTTCCCAATGCCCAAAGCACCTTTAAGGTTGGTGCTTTTTAGCTGGAAAGGTCCTTGGAAGTCAGTGATTGTTGCGTGGGGGGAATGCCCTGCTCCACCAGACTACACTGCTCAGGATTTGTAGAGTTGTCTCAGGCTGTGTTAATAAATCTTTGTGCCCATAACCACTCCCCAGTCTGGCCAGGCAGATCTTATCTTTCTATAAACTCTTTATTCTTGGTCCTGAACAGTCATGTCTTGGGGTGAGGGCCCTGTGATGCTGTGGGGACAGGGCTGTGCCACGTGATCTCATTCTTGTGTGTGCTCTTCCTTTCAGGCAAACCCAAGTCCCCCAAGCTGAAATGCACATACTGTGACAAGGCCTTTACCAAGAACTTTGACCTGCAGCAGCACATCAGGAGGTAACAGTGCCCTACCCTGCACACAGCAGAGTGACTGGGCTGGAGCAGGGCACAGCTCTGCTGAGGGAGTCTGTGCAGTCCAGTTTGTTATGTCCCAGAATCTGTGCTGCAATGGGAGGGATTCATTCTTCTCACCCCAGGATACCTTTTCCCCAGTGACTGGAGTGAAGGCTGTATCATGGATGGAATCTTCATGCTGATTATGTGCTGGGACTGGAGGCTCACTTTCCTTGCTGATGAGACCTTGACAGCCAAACCTCTTGTCACCTGATCACTGGAGTAGCAGCATTCCCACTGCTTGCCTCTGCCCTTCCCCTTCCTCTCCCTCCTAGCTTCCTGTTTGCTGCTGTTAGCAAAGTGTAAGCCAAGCTCAGTGCCTATACAGGGAGCTCTAATCAGAGAGCTTTTCCCTGGCAGGAGGAAGCTGAAATCTGCAGAGTTTCCCTCCAGTGGAGTTAGCTGGACTCAGAACAGATGGGAAGGAACAATGGTGGTTTTTGCACCTCTTCCCAGCCTGGACTCTTCACTTTCTCTTGAAGCAGAAGGGCATAGTAGAAAGACCTTTTTGCTATGGACAAAGGAGAGCACATTCAGGCAGATCAGAGGGCTGCAAGCTAGAAAAGATTTGTGCAGGAGAGAGATGGGTGACAGGGAAGGAAAGGCTTGTACCCTTGAAAGAGTGATGAGGTCCCCAGGGTCCGTGCAGGTACCCTGACAGTGAATGCCCTGATGTTGCTGCAGAGCTGTTTTCCTCTCCTGCTTCTTCCTTTGATCCCCTGTCATTCCCAAACCACAAATGTTTTGTCTGTGCACCAGCCTTGTTTCCCCAAGCCTCTCACAATCCACCTCCTCTGGTGAATCAGGTCTCAAAGCCCTTGTTTGGTGTGTCCAGGTATGATCTGCCAAACTGAGTGCCCAGCACTGTCCTTGTGCCCCCACAGGCCCTGCCTGGGGCTGCCTCCTGTCTCCACCAGCTGCTGACCTGGTGCCTTCATTCAGTCACACAGGTGAGAAGCCCTTCCAGTGCATCGTGTGTGGCCGAGCCTTTGCCCAGAAGTCCAACGTGAAGAAGCACATGCAGACCCATAAAGTGTGGCCTCCAGGGCTGGGCTGCACCATCTCCCGCAACTCCATCACTGTGCAGGTCATGGCCCTGAACCCCAGCCAGCCTGAGGACGAGGAGAACGCAGGTGTGGTGCCTGGGGATGGTGTGTGTGTGGGGCAGAGCAGTGGTGTGAGGAGGCTGCAGGTCTCTGCACCTCCACACAGGGAGCGAGGGGAGCTGTATGTGCTGTCTGCATTCCTTGGCAGTGTTTAGCATCTCTCACTAAGAGTGGCATTTGCTCAGCTCCAGCTGGAAGCTGCATAATTTCATACCCCTGTGGTGGGTTCAGGTGCTGCTGGAGACAGTGGCTCCAAGCTCTGTCCCAGTATGTGCATAAACAGGGCCAGGTGTCTTCCCCTTCTCACTCCCTGGCAGTACAGCTTTGGCAGTGCACAAGCCACACCTGACAGCTCTGGCCTAGGGGATGGACAGCTGCTGGTTTAGGATAGCCCAGTGCTCTGGCTTTGCACTGTGCCGGTCGTGCCCAGGCTGGATCTGCCCGCAGTGGCCACCTGTAAATACTTGAGGCAGAGAAGAGCTCCTTGTTGGTGTCTGGATACCCTTTCTGCTGGTGGCCTCAGACCTGGTAGGGGAGAGAATGCAGTGGCAATGTCATGTCTGAGACAGCTGGAGCTGCTCTTTGTATGCATCATGGACTGTGAACCACTGGCTGGATCTTACCTCCTGTCTCCTGCCAGTGGTGGGAGTAAATCTGGCTCTGGTTCACTGGTGGAGGCCTGATCTCTGACTGCTCCACAGAGCACAGTTTTATCCCTGGAAAAAGAGAATGGGCTAGGGAGGGGAAGATGGAGTAGTCAGAGCCCCTAGTAATCTGTCAACAAATTTTAAACAACCTTGTTAATGAGATTCATCTGTCTTTGAAAGGGAAGAAGAGCCTGGCCTGGTGTGTCCTGGCAGCATGGTGCTTGCAGAGCAGCTTTCAGAGCTGTCTTGTGTGACAGCTGGGGTCAGGCTGTGACTTTCCCTCTCTCTAGGTTTGCCACAGCCCTCCAGGAACGCGGTGCCCCCACCCCAGGAGCTGAGCCCCTTGGAGGAGAGCGAGGCGGCCAAGCTGGAGGCCAAGCAGGTTGTCCTGATCGACAGCTCTTACCAGTGCCAGTTCTGCCCCAGCAAGTTCAACACCTACTTCCAGCTCAAATCACACATGACACAGCACAAGAATGAGCAGGTAGGGACAGAGGGTGCCTGTGTGGGTGGCAATATTGGGATTGGCTCTGTATAATGCACCTGGTTATCGGGGTCTGACCCGAGCCTTTTGGTCTGTAGAGCTGCCAGTTCTTCATGTGCAGCTCAGCTCTCAGGGTTGTAGCTGTGTGGTCTGGGTGGCTTTGAAAACTCCTTTGAAAACTGAGTGAGAAATTCAGCCAAGCAGGTTTGGGTGGCTAAAGAGGAAGCAAAGAAGTGAATTGTGTCCAGTTCTGGGCCGTTCAGTTCCAGAAAGGCATGGAGGTGCTGAAGCCTGTCCACAGAAGGGCGTGGAGCTGGGGAAGGTGTCTAGAGAGTAAGGCAGGGGAGGAGGGGCTGAGGGAGCTGGGAAAGGGGCTCAGCCTGGAGAAAAGGAGGCTCAGGGGAAACCTTCTCATTCTCCACAACTCCCTGACGGGAGGGTACAGCCAGGAGGGAGTCAGGCTTTGTTCCCACAAGGGACAGGAAAAGAGGAAATGGCCTCAAGGTATGCCAGGGAAGGTTCAGGTTGGACATCAGGAGGAATTGCTTTACGGAGAGGACTGTCAGGCATTGGACTGGGCTGTCCAGGGAAGCGGTGCAGTCATCCTCCCTGGAAGTGTTCAGTAACTGACTGCACTTGGCACTTGGTGTGGTGGTTTAGTTAACAAGGTGGTGTTCCGTCAAAGATTGGACTCGCTGACCTTGGAGGTCTTTTCCAACATGTATGATTCTGTGAAGTCCAAAATTTTCAGTGTAAGTGGCAGCTCTTGGGTCCTGGGACAATCACTTCTGGGGTGTTGTGGTCCTACCCACTCGAGTGGTTTCAGGCCCTCACATCAACACCCCTTTGTCCCACCTTGCTTTCTCAGGGGTGTGCCCTGACAGTTTGTGCTTCCTTCCAGAAAGGAAGGCAGTTCTGCCTGTTGACAGAGGGCTTTCCCTGCTTGTTTCCATGGTGAGCCTCTCCAGTTGCTCTCCCTTCCCCCAGGTGTACAAATGTGTGGTGAAGACCTGCGCCCAGACCTTCCAGAAGCTGGAGTCCTTCCTTGAGCACATCAAGAGCCACCAGGAGGAGCTGAGTTACCGCTGCCACCTCTGCAGCAAGGACTTCCCCTCGCTGTACGAGCTGGGCGTGCACCAGTACTCGCACAGCCTGCTGCCCCAGCACAGCCCCAAGAAGGACATGGCCGTGTACAAGTACAGTACAATCGCTGCTCACAAGGCTTGTAGGAGTGAGTGGGTGCAGAGCATGCTTGGTGGGACCTTAGAGGGGACAGGGGGCCCTGTGTCCAGTGGCTGTGGTGCTTTTGGACACCCAGGTGGCCCATGGGGGGTTCCCTCCACCCGCCAGACTGCAAAGGCCAAGCACTTGGAATGCAGGGAGCCTCTTTGAATGACAGTGAAAAGATGGGATTGGTTATGTGGGAAGATCCCATCACTGCAATTCCTCTTATCACCAGTCAAGAGTGAGATGGTGTCCTGGGGTGACTTCATGATGCTGAACTGGATCCCCATTCATCTGTTTAGCCCAGAAATAAGTTTTGCACCTTTAAGACTGGTTCTGAGAGCCAAGGAGGGGGGACAGAAGTAGTGCACAGTTTGTTTTCAGAAGCTGCACTCACTCCTCCACAATCCTTCTCCTGGACTGTGTTGTCTGTGGAACGGACAGTGAGAGAAAGAGCTCTCCTTTGCTTTTAGTTAGTTTTTGCTAGCTGAGGCAGTGAAGTTCCCTGGGAACCAGGACCCTAAACCAGGACAAATATGCACAGCTGAACCTGCCCTGGGCTGAGTCAGAGAGCCAGGGAAGCCCTTCCCAGCCTGTTTTCTATGATTCTCCACCTGCAGCAGAGGGATTGTGTGTTGCAGAAGCTGTGCCCAGAAAAAAGTTCCCTATCCCTTTGCTGCAAAAAGGTCTGTTCCTTGGATAGCTTTTCTGTTAGTGTGGAGGGAAGGTGTGAGGATTTCCACAAAGAGCTCCACATAGCTTTTGGAATGCCCATAGAAATGTTCAGGGAGAGTAGGTAGCCCAGGAGATACTGGAGTCACTTAGGAACTTAATGGAATAAATATCTTACTAATTCTTGCCTAGACCATGGTTTCTAGTTATCCTTGCACTACAGAGCTTTGTTCTACAGCTTGGTAGTGGGGATCCCTGAGATCAGAGCCCTGCTTGAGCTTGAGGAGGTTTTAGTGTGACCTGGGGAGAAGGGATTTCACAGCAGGAGCAGGGTGTGAGTGCCTCTGTCCTCTCTGCTGATGGTGCCTGTCCCCAGTGCCTGCTGTCAGTCAGCTTTGGCAGAGCCCTCTGGCAGAAACACTGCCTGGATGTGACCCCTGCCATGCTGTGTCCCCACTCTCAGCTCCTTCTCTGGGGGCTGATGTCTTCAAGCAATGAAGATGGAAGGAGGTGTTTGAAGTAAAGTGAAATCCTTACCTAAGTCTTGTCTCTACAAGGAAGCAATGTGGAATATGTGCTCAAGTCTGGGTGCTCCCATGGTAGCCTGTGGCAAGTGCACTAGTATTTAAAGGCTTCTCCACCCAGTTTTCCAGCATCTCCCTCTCTGAAGGATGCTAAGTGTGAGTGTGAACTGGCATGTGGGTTGCTGAGGTTTTAGAGCACCTGAGTGGTTATTTTCTGTATCAATCCTTTCAAAGATCACCCTGGAAGGTGGCTGGGCTGGGCAGGTGTGCCTGTGGTGTGGGGTTTGCTGCAGTAGCCTTGCTCACAGGCTCTGTCCTTTCCACATCCAGGTGTGTGAAGTGTGTCAATAAATACTCCACCCCAGAAGCCCTGGAGCACCATCTGCAGACAGCAACTCACAATTTCCCCTGCCCTCACTGCCAGAAGGTGAGTGCTGACCACAGCCTGAGCCAGGCCTGGATGCCTGGCAAGGGCTCTGAGGGGGGCAGGAACCCTCAGCCCCATGAGTAGGAGCCTTGGATAACAGATTATGAGGAAGCAGAAAGTGAAGTTAACTGTGGGGAAGGTAGGAATTGCTGGGGATCCTTGCTCAGCCCATCCTGCTGTTGGCTTTGGTGGGAGACTGGGCATCCTTTGGAGCTGCTGGTCCTCAGCACTGTGGTGTTACACAATTGGCAGCAAAGTTTCAGCTTATGTGTTTCTTAAAAAAGTTTTGGTGCTTTTTCTGTTTTGAATTTTTGTTGGCTTGTTTTAAAAACCCTGTCTGTACTTTCTTTATAAAGTCCTGAAAGTTTTCATAGTGCATCCTTCCTGGGAAAGCAGTGACTGAGCTTCTTGTTGCCCAGAGAAGCTGTGGCTGCCCCATCCCTGGCAGTGTCCAAGGCCAGGTTGAACAGGACTTGGAGCAGCCTGGGATAGTGGCAGGTGTCCCTGCTCACAGCAGGGATGTTGGGACTGGTTGATCTTTAAGGTCCCTTCCAACCCAAACCATTCCATGGTTCTTATGTTTTCTATCCCGGCTACACCCCCTGTGCCAGCTCCGTGATGTCCTGGGTGTGATGCCAGCTCTGAGCTGTGTGTTTGTGGTACAGGTGTTCCCTCTGAGCTGTGTGTTTGTGTGCTGCAGGTGTTCCCTCTGAGCTGTGTGTTTGTGTGCTGCAGGTGTTCCCTCTGAGCTGTGTGTTTGTGTGCTGCAGGTGTTCCCTCTGAGCTGTTTATGTGCTGCAGGTGTTCCCTCTGAGCTGTGTGTTTGTGTATTGCAGGTGTGTGTTTGTGTGCTGCAGGTGTCCCCTCAGCTGTGTGTTTGTGTGCTGCAGGTGTCCCCTCAGCTGTCTGTTGTGTTTGTGTGCTGCAGGTGTTCCCCTGCGAGCGGTACCTGCGCCGCCACATCCCCACGCACGGCGGAGGCAGCAAGTTCAAGTGCCAGATCTGCAAGAAGTTCTTCCGGCGGGAGCACTACCTCAAGCTGCACGCCCACATCCACTCGGGTAGGGCTCCCCTGCTCCCAGTGCTCCCCACCTCTGTGCCACAGCCCCAGCTACCCCGTGCCCTGGGAGCAGGAGTGACAGAGTTATTGCAGTAACGTGGTTTCACATGGATGGGTTTGGTTCAGCCTCGTGCCCAGCACTGCACTCGTTAGAAATGGGGGACACAGGTGGCTTCCCCACTTGCTGTGGTGGCAGAGCTAAGGAGTCTGGCCCTGGAGAGCAGGTGCAGTGTGCAGCATGGGTTGTGCCCATCCATTTATTATTTTATTGAGAAGTGGCTGAGGGAGTGGGGGTTGTTTGGCCTGGAGAAAAGGACGTTCAGGGGAGACCTTATCCCTGTCTACAACTCCCTGACAGGAGGCTGTAGCCAGGTAGGGGTCGGTCTCTTCTCCCAGGCAACCACCAACAGGACAAGAGGGTAAACACAGCATAAAGCTGTGCCAACTTGACCAGGGGAAGTTTAGGCTGGACATCAGGAAGAATTTCACAGAAAGGGTGATTGGGCACTGGAATGGGCTGCTCAGGGAAGTGGTGGAGTCACCATCCCTGGAGGTGTTTGAGAAAAGCCTGGATGTGGCACTCAGTGCCATGGTCTAGTGGACGAGGTGGTGTTAGATTATAGGTTGGACTCAATGGTTTCAAAGGTCTTTTCCAACCAAATTCTGTGTGATTTATCCAGAGGGCAGGGTAGTTTATAGTGTGGCAAGTGTGGCACAGCTGGCCTGGTGGCCTGCCCATGGCCAGAGCTGCTGTGTGGCTGGAGTGTCCCTGAGCCTTGGTGTCTCTCCTCCCCAGGTGAGAAGCCCTTCAAGTGCTCGGTGTGTGACGCAGCGTTCAATCGCAAGGACAAGCTCAAGCGCCACATGCTCATCCACGAGCCCTTCAAGAAATACAAATGTCCCTTCTCGTATGTAGTGTGTCTGCACGTGACAGCATACCCGAACGGGGTTGGGATGGGGGGAATGTGTCCTGCAGGTGTCCTAGGGGACACTGTGGCACCTACCAGGCTGCCTGGGGAGGTTGGAATGCTGTGTGCTGTTGAACTGGGAACCCAAGAGTCCCAATTCTTTGTTACTGACTTCCTGTAGGGCCACATTTCATTGCTTCATCAGCCCTGTAAAATAACTCCTGCTTTCATGGAGGGCTTGGGGGAGCACTAGAGAGAGAAGGAGCATTATTTGACCACAGAAGGTCCCTGGATGATGGGCTCTCACTCACTGCCATGTCTCCAAAAGCATGTGACAACACAGGACCTAACGTACAAGCCAGAGGAACCGAGTTTTGGAAGGTCCCAAATCCATGACATAGCCATGGACTTTCTGAGATAGCCCAGGCTGACTGGCTTATCCCTGCTCCAGCCAACCTCATACTTCCTTCCTTGCTTCTGTCTCCATCTGGGATCTTGAGCCTGCTGCACTTAAGAGCATCCATAGTGAGACACAGACCCTGTGTAGTTTAGGAAAAGCCACATGTGCCTGTTTAGTCCTTGCCCCTTCCCAGAAAGGCTGAAATAGTGGAACTCCTGCTGAGGCTGCACCAAGAGAAACATCTAGGTGCTGCTAAGGAGAAGGGTCATGGATGTCCTTATGATCTGGGATCTGTCTATGCATTGCTCCTCAGCTGGTTCCCACATCTCACCAGCATTTGTTGTTGTTGCAGAAGCCACACAGGCTGCAATAAAGAGTTCAACAGGCCTGACAAGCTGAAGGCTCACATTCTGTCCCATTCAGGTGAGTGGTTGGGAATGCAGTCACTGGGATTCCCTGTGGTACTGTAAGAGCATGTGACAGAAGGACTAAGCCTGAGAAATAAGAATAATTTACTAGCTTTAGATTTTTACTCTCTGTTTTGCTGCAGGCCTGTTTAAGTGAGTGTCTATTCAGGATTATGTCTAAGCTTTGGGCTGGTTTCTAAGACAATATACTCTGTAGGCAGGGCTTGCAGATGAGACTCAGGAGCTGAGCTGGATTATTTGGTCTGTTTGGTATCAAGTGAATATCTAGAGGGCTCTGTCCACTCCCCCTCAGTCCCATCTCACATGCAAAAGAAGATCTCATGGGATTTGATTCCCTTCTTGTGTTCTAAAAATGATGCTCCCAATACTAATAAAGACAAATAATTTATTCCCATGATTTATTCCCATGTCCCAGGGGGAACAATCAAACTTTTATCTCTTGGGGTAAAACTGAACATCTTTCCTTGTGCCCAAAGCCCTGCAGAGTGGGGTCAGATGGGATGGGCTGACAGTGCAGTCATGGGTTCTTTCAGACTGTACATTCCCATATTTTGGAGGGGGGAAAAAAGTGAATTTTTTTTTTTTTACTAAATACACTTGAAAAAAAAAAAAACTTCAGGATTGTTTTGCATTTTCATCACAATTAACCTGACATGTTTTTCTGGTGATATTTTAATGTTCTTACTTGAGGCAAGAATATTTATTTACAGTCTGCAGCTTCCTCCTGAGGGAGAGTGAAGGGACAGGCACTGCTCTCTGTGACAGGGACAGGACCCAGGGAACGGCTGGAGCTGTGCCAGGGGAGGCTCAGGCTGGAGAGCAGGGAAAGGCTCTTCCCCAGAGGGTGCTGGCACTGCCCAGGCTCCCCAGGGGATGGGCACGACCCCGAGGCTGCCAGAGCTCCAGGAGCGTTGGGACAGCGCTGCCAGGGGTGCCCAGGGTGGGGCTGTTGGGGTGTCTGTGCAGGGATGGGTGATCCTGTGGGTCCCTCCCAGGGGACATTTCGTGACTTTGCAAAGTCATAAGTGGTTATGGTAAAACACAGACATTGAAGCTGTAGCCACCCACCCTTTACTGTGTGTGGCACAATGTCTCCTCCCTGTGATCAGGAAGCACAGGCAAAGCTATCCCGCTCTCCCTGGGGGCTGGCTGGGTCTAACTCAACTCCCTCTGTGCGCAGGGATGAAGATCCACAAGTGCCAGTACTGTAACAAGTCCTTCAGCCGCCGCGCCCACATGGTGGAGCACCAGCGCTCGCACACCGGCAACTACAAATACCGCTGCCCCACGTGCAGCAAGGGCTTCACTCGCCACAAGTACATGAGGGACCACAAGTGCCGCCTGGGCTCGCCCAAGGACAAGGAGCTGCAGCTCAGGAAGGCCCAGAAGAAGCGGGTGGCGCGGGGGCGCAAGGCCGGGCTGGCACTGCCCGGCGTGCTGGGGCTGCCGGAGCTCAAGGACGGCGCTGCCGGGGAGAGCTCCCCTGAGGGGGGCCCCAACAAAGAGCCCTTCCAGGAGTCGGACGCCGTCCTGTCCATCGTGGTTGGTGGGTCAGGAGCTGCAGACCCAGAGCTGGTCCCTGGGCAGCCCAACAGCATGGCCTCCAACCTGGCCCTGGCAGAGCTGCAGACGGCCTCGGACGGGCCCTGCACCATGCTGGCTGTCCCTGTGTACATCCAGACCTCCGAGTGACAATGCCCTGAGCCACTGTGTGGCTGGGGGCTGCTGCTGGCGCTGTCCGACTTGGTGCTCAAATTTATCCCTGTGGAAAAGACCAAAGCTCTTCTGGGGAGGTAGATGGATATGGGAGGGAATGGCTTCCATCTCCACTGGTTCTTCCCATCCTTGGGCAGAGGACTGCTTGGAGGCCACTGATGCCTACAAGGCACTGAAGAGGGTGGCTCCATTATTTCTTGTCCCTCTGTACCACGGGTCAGCTTAGGGCAAGAAAGACAAAGATCCCTGAATCAGGGAAGAAGAAGGACCATGCAAACTTGCAACAAACAGAGCTGCTGAAATCACAGCCTGTCCCATCTGTGGTTTTTCTGGCCTAAAAACTGTATTGCCCAGTATTTGGGTGGCCCTTCTGAGAGCAAACATCCTTCCTAGTGGAAGCAAGTTCATCGTGAGATCCTTTGGGAACACTGTTCAGAAATACCCTGATAGACTTCTGCTGGTATCTTCTCTCTGTCTGTCTCAGTAGAAAGATCACCGTGTCTGTACTACACATTATAAACACCCTGGACCTCACGTGTGGAGTCAGTGTGTGGGAACCTGTGTGTGTGTGGAGGGGGGCTCTTCTGTTTGGGTGCTGTTCTCTCCACGGTGTTTGTTCATTGTTTTTTCCAAGATGTAGGGATTTCTGAGTGCCTTTGACATCAGTGAGTCAATCCCTGGGAACAGTTAAATGGGACCCCTCTGTTCAGCAAGGGCACTAAGGGCTGGGTGAGGTGACCTGGCCAGGATCCCACAGGAAACCTGTGATGCATCCAGGAACCATTGTTCCAGTGTCAGCTCTGGGCCAGGTGCTGCAGAGAAGCTCTGGCAGCTGCTTCCCAGCCTCTACGTTCCCTCAGCTCAGTTCTAGTCAGTAGTTTCAGTGGGATGTTTGTGTGGTTGAGCAGCAAGGAAGTCTGGTGTGACTGGGACATTTGTTGTCCTCTTGGCTTCCTTGATTTCCTAAGCAGGAGTCCCAAAGTCAGCATGGGAGCACTAAACCCAGAAACTGAAAATTCCTATTGTGCAGGGCCAGGTCTGGAGCCCAGGCAGGTCAGGGAGCAGCCAGGGCTGCTGCTGCCTGCTCCAGTGCCCTGCCAGGCTTCTTCTCCCTGTACTGCCCTCAGCCTCTGCTTCTCCACTGCCACAGGATGCAGTGGCTTTAGGGGAAGGAGCTGCACCCAGTCCTGCACATCCCTGCTGCCTCCTGGGATGTGTGTCCCCATGCTCTTCTCTCCCATGCTTTCTCCCTGCTCCAAGGGTAGGGCAAGCCAAGCTGAGCTTTCCCAGGTGAGTTTGTGTGATGAGCTGCTGAGGTGTCTGTGGGTGCAAAGTGCTGCATTTCCAGCCTGTTTATCCAGAGGTGGTGCAGGGTTCAGTCAGTCCTGGGTATGGAAATCCTGGCTCTGTCTGGGACTCTGTGGCTATTCTGGCCACTGCAGCGGTCAGCCCAGCTTTACTGGTCTGACTGGTCTGATCCAACCCATTTTCTGACCTCAAGGTGTTCTTCTTGTCTCCTTCCTTAATTATTAAAATCTTGAAACTAGCAGCTTGCAGAGGGCTGTACACTGTGCTCCCTGACTGCTCTGTGTAATGATGGCTTACACTGTCACTCCTGGGACACGGTCACACAGTTCCAGTCTGCGTGGGTCTGCCACCAGTTCACTTTGCTCACTCACTTCCTAACTTTCTGCTCATTTCACTTTTTTTGATGATGTGTGTGCACCTCCAGCTGTAGGTGGGTGGGAGGAAATGGAGCTCAGGGCTTCCAGGGGAGGCTGGGAGAAGGGGTTGTTGAGGATTTCCATGATGTTGAGGAGAAGTCTTGCCCCTGCCTCATAGAAGGAGGTGGAGAGGGTGGAGCCAGGCTCCAGAGGTGCACAGGGATGGGAAGAGAGATGACAGGGACATGTTGAAATGTGGCAACTTCCAGTACTTAAAGGGGCTTACGAGAAGGCTGGAGAGGGACTTTTACAAGGGCCTGGAGCGACAGGACAAGGGGGAATGACCTCAAGCTGATGGAAGATTTAAATATGATATTAGGAAGAAATTCTTCCCTGTGAGGGTGCTGAGGCCCTGGCACAGGGTGCCCAGAGCAGCTGTGGCTCCCCCTGGGTCCCTGGAAGTGTCCAAGGCCAGGTTGGACAGGGCTTGGAGCAAACTGGGCTAATGGAAGGTGTCCCTACCCATGGCAGGGGATGAAATGAGATGGTTTATGGGGTCTCTTCCAACCCAAACCACTCTGATTCCATGACCTGACTCAGTATAAGGAAGGAGGCTGCAGAAAGATTCTGAGACCTCATTACCAATTTGCCCAGAGCATCCTGCCCTGGGTGGATGTGCTTGGCATGAGCTGACTGGGCTGGGGACATCCAGGTGGTCCTTCCTCCTTAGGTGTGCCTGTTCTTCTGTGAAAGCTCCTGTCTGCTTTGAAGGGCAGTTTATTTATCCACAGTGTTTGTTTTACTCTGCTCTCCCAGGAGGGAAACAGGATCAGGAAATAGTTGCTAAATACACTTTTCCTATGTCCCTCCCCTCTGTCCCACGCTGTAGGTGTCATTCTGTGGTCTGTGCACTCAGGTCTGTTTTGGGGTGGTGATGTGTGGGTGCAGCTCCTTCAGCTCAGAAGCCCTGTCTGGAGACCTGGCCTGCCCTTCCCAAATCCTGCTTTCCCCCAGCTCAGTGGGATGCTGGAACACTGCTGGCTACACTGGGAACGGGAGCAGAGCCACCCAGCTGCCTTGTGTGGGACTGTTGAGGGATACAAGGCTGGGGACTTCCCCTGACACAACTGCGGGACACGAGGGCTCAGAGATGCCACCCTGGATCCTTGATGGGTGTTTGCATATGGGGTGGTGTTGAACCAGAACAACTTTTATCCTGAGCAAAACGATTGTCCTCTTGGAGTAAACCTTGGAGTGATTGTCCTCCCTGTCCAGCTGCCTCAGCTCCTGCAAACTCAGATGTCTACAAGCGCTTCCATTTGCTGCAGGGAAGATTTCTGCCCGAATTGCCTCCGTTTCTGTTTCCCTGGCAAAGCCCTGCCCACTGGCTGGGGTGGATCAGAGGTGCTCAGGGTGCTGTTTTTCTCCCTGTGTCCTGGGCACTGCTGTTTTCTTTACAAACCCAACTCCAGAAGCATCTTGGCATTTTCTGGAAGTTCCCAGGAGAGCCCCAGAACCAGAGCCATGCCCGGGGAGAACTGCATCAGAACAAAGGTCTGCGGTGCTCAGTGACAGCAGGCACTTGTGTGGGAGGAAGCAAAGAGCACGTAAAGCCCTCCCTGCCCTGATCTCCTCAGCCTCCTGTGCTGTCAGCTGGAGCTCTCCTGCCCTGGCAGTTTCCAGCAGCCTCAGAGATTTTATTCTGTCTATTTGCCTTTCCCACCCAGCTGCAGTGTTAGGGAGATGGAACAGGGCAGGAGCCCTTACAGGGCTCTGTTGCTGAACTCCCACCTGCTACGCAGGACGTTCTTTGTGTTTCCCAGAGCAGTGCTTTTCCCTCTTATTCAGGGCACAAAAAAAGCTCTCTAACCCAACAAGCATTTGTTTGGGTCATTTTTTCTCTTTTCCATGTGGTGTGTGATATCCCAGCCCTGCTCCAAAGCAGTGATTCATTTTCGTGGGTGATTTCCAGTGACAAATATTATTACTGTTCTTAATTAACTGTTGTCACAACCCTGCTGTGGCTGGAGATGGGCGTTTATCACTTGTACAGTTGGTTGAGGCCAAGCATAAAGAAAGAGAAGTCGAAAGTATCCAGTTGGCACCAGGCTGAGGTACTCAGGACTCGATTTCCTCATGGGATTTTGTATGTAGGTAGTGTGAAATTATGGGTTACATGATGGACTGAAGTCCATGCTGCCCCCACAGCTCAGAGCATGTGACTCAAGTGTCCAGGAAATGAGCTCACAGCGAGTCAGCACCCATTAAATATCCCTGCTTGTGGATTTCAAGGCTTGCTTCTCTACAGCTACGTCAGAAAAGGAAGCTTGAAAGAATAAATAACTCCACACCAGAGCAGGCTTGAGGGGGACATGAAGGGGAGTCGCCCCAGCCGTGGGGAGGGGGGCTGCAGGAGGAGGAGATTGGCGCTGACACGAGGCTCTGCCCCAGCTCTGCTCTGGGCAGGTGCCGTGGTCACTTCAGGCGTGTCCAGGGAAGGGGATGGAGCTGGGGACGGGGCTGGGAAAGGGGCTCAGCTGGAGAAAAGGGGGATCGGGGGGCCCGTGTGGCTCTGCACAGCTCCTGCCAGGAGGGGACAGCCGGGGGCGTCGGGCTGCGCTCCGGGGAACAGGGACAGGAGGAGAGGGAACGGCCTCGGGCTGGGCCAGCGGCGGTCAGCGTGGATAGTACAAAGAATTTATTGATGGAAAAAGTTGTCAGGGCTTGGCAGGGGCTGCCCAGGGAGGTTTGGAGTCCCCGTCCCTGGAGGTGTCCAAGGAAGGAGTGGACGTGGCGCTGGGGACACGGTGTGCGTCGAGCACAGCTTAACCCCTCAATGACCTTGCCGGGCTTTTCCAGCTCCGGTGACTCTGTGACGCTCCACGCGCGGCTCCCCGGGCCGTGTCCCCCGGCCCGGCCCGAGCCCTGCCCGCCGGGGCCGCTCCTCGGCCGGGGCCGCTCCTCGGCCGGGCCCGGGCAGCAGCCGCGCCCGCTCCACAGCCCGGCCGCGCCCGCTCCACAGCCCGGCCCCGCCTTGCCGGCCCGGCCCCGCCCCCGTGACGTCACGCCACCAATGACGTCACGCCGCCCCAGCGCCGCTGCCGGGTTCCGCTCGGGAGACACCGCCTTCCCGGCGTGCCCCGCGCCTCGCTGCGGCCGCGCCTCCATCTCCCAGCAGCCCCCGCGCGCGGAGCCCGCCGGCGCGCGCGGGACTACGGCGCAAGGCACGCCGGGAGTTGTAGGCGGCGCGGGGGCGGAGGGGCGAGGCGGGCGGGCGGAGTCGACGGCGGCGGCGGCGGCCTCGGGCTTCGGGTCGGTGTGTGCGGGGAGCGGAGCGAGGGGAGCGGGCACCGCAGCTGCACGGCCTCGGCCCGGCCCCGCGCAGCCATGTCGGGGCTCCTGGGGAAGCTGTTCGGGACGGGCGCCGGCGGGAAGGGCGGCGGGAAGGGCCCGTCCCCGCAGGAGGCGATCCAGCGGCTCCGCGACACGGAGGAGATGCTCAGCAAGAAGCAGGAGTTCCTGGAAAAGAAGATCGAGCAGGAGCTGGCGGCCGCCCGCAAGCACGGCACCAAAAACAAGCGCGGTGAGCGGGGGGGGCCGGGCCGGGCCGCGCCGAACGCGGGCAACAGGTCGGGAGGGCCCTTGGGCAGCGCAGACGCCTGTGCTGCTGCACTTGGTACCGCAGCCTCTCTTTTTAGAGCGTAGTGCCTTTATTTTGGAGCTGCTGCGTTATCCTAGCTCTCCGCGGGCCGTGCCGCCCTTCCCGGCGCGGGTCCCGCCCCGGCCGTGCTCCCTCAGTCTGAGGGAAGGACACCTTCCCTTCCCTTCGTCATTCCCATGTCGCGATAGTGCTCGGCTCCTCCGTGGCCTTCCCGTCCCCTGTCACCGGGGAGAGCCCAGGGAAACGTCCCAGCGCTGGAGCACAGGGCAGCACCGTGCCATCCATCAGGCCGGGGTTTGCCCTGCTGGTGGCTTTCATTCCAGCCAACAAAAGTCTTTACCGTAATCTGTGTTTATTTTCGCCAGCTCTTACCAAAAGTTCTGAGCACGTTGGGGAGAGCAGGAGTTACAGCTTGAATGTGTGCGCTGATTGTTATTTGTGGGATATTAACTTGCCTGTTTTCCTGAAACCCTTTTAATGCTGGCAAATTTTCTCCCGGGAAGCTCTTCATCCCAACAAGAAACAACAACCAACACACACATTCAAGCTGTAACTCCTGCTCTCCCCATCGTGCTCAGAACTTTGGTGAGAGCCGGCAAAAATAAACACAGATTTAATAGTTAACATTCCCTCTGCTGGGAATAACTTGTGTTGTGCTTGTGCTTTGTTTTGTGTTCTCATGGCAATATTAATTCTTTTGGAAGCAGTTTGTTCTGGGGTTTATTCTCACTCCTCAGCCCCCTCCAAGAGGCTCTTCCACACACACTCCTAAAGCTAATAAATGGAATTTATGTTTCCCAGCTGGAATTGGCTTCTACAGTAGGAAAGGCTGTGTTTTCCGGGCAGTGCTTGATATGTCTAGAGATAAGGCAGTTGTCACATTACATATTCCAGTGCTCTGAAAACAAACTTCTTCCTTGTTTTAGCTTGGTCAGTAAAAGTTTCCAGGAAATCACATCCTGATTTCTGTGTGGATGTTGCCCTCTCTGTACAGGAGCAGGAGTGGCTCTGCCTGTGGCACAGGGAGCTGCAAACACACGTCTGGCAAGGGTTAATTGGCAGTAATTACCCTTAGGAGTTTCATGCCACTCCTTCAGTCAGCACTTTCAGCTCCTTCCAGACTCCAGAACTTCCCTGTGTGTGGGTGACGTGGATGGAGCCGGCGCACCAGAGCTCAGTGATTATCAGAGGACCTCAGCAGAGCCTGAATTCAGGCTTAACCAAGTCAGTTCTAAATCAAATACTTTGCACAAGTCTAAGAAGTGAGCCTGTGCTGTGGTTTTTGGCCTAGTTTGGTAACAAGCTCAAAACAAGAACTAAAATGTGTTTCTGTCTGCAGTTTTTCATCTTCTGGGTCACACTGGGCCTCTTGTACTTCTAAACTTTCTCTTCTGCTTTGTCTCTGCTGTAAAGTCATCTCTCTCTGCTGCCCTTCAGAACGTGGGCAGGGGAGGGATTGAATTTCCTTGGGGGTGGAGGAAGGAGGAAAACCTGCCCATTCACCAGCGGGGTTCTGGCTCACACTAATTGAGGGCTTGCAGCAGCACAGGAGCCTGAGGAGTAATTAAGGAGCTGAGAATAGGAGAAGGGTAGGGATGGGTTTCTGCTGGAAAACGAAACCACTCTTGTTCCATTTCTGGAACTGAGAGGCCCAACTGTTCTTACTGGGCTGGGAGTTAAGGCAGCTGATTGTCTGTGGCTTGCTGGGAAGTGAATTCCCCTCAGGACACACTTAGTTTTTCTGAGTTCAAGTTTTCAGTCATCAGCTGAGCTCCTGCAAATTGCATTTTTTGATATCTGCATATTGGATTTTTCTCTGTCTTCGGGCTGGTTTATAATCCGTAATCTGTGCGGTTTTGATGCAAAGTCACTTAAATCCGTATTTTAACTAAAAGCAAAAATATATCGGTTTTATATGTGAAAGCCTGTAATTTTAGTGGAAATACTTTGATACAGTTAAAATGCTTTCAAGTAAAACTGAACAAAAGATAATTAGCCAGAGATTATTTTAAGTGTTGGATCAACTTTTAAAAAATTAAATTTGGGGAATCCTTAGGCGTAGTTCTCCAAGATGTGATCACTTCGTTCTGGAGTCCCTGCTGTTCCTGGAGGGTCTCCTGTGGATGGTGCACATTTGTGATCTCAGCTGGCAGTCCTGCTGATGGTCCTGGAAGCTGCTGTGGGACAGCCGAAAGGAGGTGATAGGGAGGGGCAGGGAGTTTACCTGGAAGCTTAAAGCCACCCTGGGAAAACCTGGAATGGCGTTTTTGTTGTCCCAGAGAAAAGCTGGGTGTCTGGCACACTTGAGGAAACAAAAGGAAACATTCTCTGCTCCCCAGCACACTGGGTGATTGTTCAGGTGCCAAGTGAGCCGCTTTCCAAAGGCTCATTCACTCACTCCTGCAGCACTTCTGCAGTCTAAGGAAAGCTTACTCGAAGAAACTTAAGAGGCTTCTGGTTGCTGTGCCTGCCCCAAGCACATGCAGGGTTTTGTTAATTTATGAATTTATTGGACGTGTGTATTTTTTGTAATCCGTCTTTAGGGTATCCAGGCTGTGTAACCAGACAGCTCAGGAAATTCTGAGGTTATAATAAGGAACTTTGTAGTATAAATTTCCTCACTCGGTGGTGTTCCTTGGCATGGGAGGCTTTCAACTTGTGTGAAAAGTTCTGAGTGTGCTGGGGAGAGCAGCAGTGATGGCTTTAATGTGCTTGCCGTGTTTTGTCCATGGGATGAAAATTATCAAGATTAATCATCATTAGAAGGGTTGTTTGAAAACAGGCAAGTTACTCTTCCCTCTTCTGGGAGGAACATGGATTTGCTTGTGCTTTGTGTTCTCATGGAAACGTTCAGCCTTTTGAAAACAATGTTCTGGGTTTGTCCCCACCCCTCTGAGAAGCCCTCCCACACTTTAGCTCTACCTCACGAGTAGTGATCTACTCCTCTCAATGAACTTCTCCAAGCAGCAGCAGTGCTGACCGATTTGAACGCTGCTCAGCCAGTATCTCACTCATTTTACATCTGCCCTGAAAATCAACTTTGCTCTGACAAAAGCAGAGTGCAGCTGTGAGCCTGCTGCTCTGGGAGCCCCATGCTGCTGCTGCCTCCTTTTATTCCGCTCCAGTTTGTCCGTGCCGTTGTTTCATCTGGGATGTTTTCTCAGCACTCAAACCTCCTGATACAAACTAAGCTGCTCCATCTACTCCAAAGGTTCTGGAGCTCTGGGCTTCAGGGTTCAGTTTCAGGGGAGTTGAAGCTGATCCTAATCTCTGCTGTTTTGGTGTTTCTGTTCCTGTGGTTGATCAAGCAAAGCCGAGCTGCCAGAGGAATAGCACAGTCACACAGAGAACAAGGGGTTAATTCCTTGTGCTCTGACTACCTTGGGTATAACAATTCCACGGTCTGTTTCTCCTGGAACCCAAAGCTCAGGTTATGTCTCCATGTGAAGATTACAGGAGGGAGAGAAACTCAGTGCTGCTTTAGAGTGCCAGTGTTAAAGCAGCTCAGTCAGCCTCAGATCTGGGCTGAGTGGGTGCCGTTTTGTGCCTGCCTGCCACTGATCTTACCTTTCTGTTATTTAACACTAGGGCTGCAAACAGTGGAATTTATGAAAAGCCAATTTTGTGCCAAAATATATTCAGGCTTTAGCAGGAGAGTGACATTTCTTGGATTTTCCTTCCGCCCTGGTTTCTGTTAGGGAGCATTTTTTCTTTCCTGATGTCAGAGTTTTTCTTTTCATGGTACATAAATAGAGTGTAGGGTTTTTCCCCAGCACTAAGTACACAAAATAGATGCAAACCCACTGCTAGATTCCTGCTGTATAATTCAGGCTTTTCCTGGAAAGAGAACACTCCTGTTCTCCACCCAGCACCAAAACCAAACAAACCAAGAGCCTGAAGTCCTGACTTTGGGCCCACCTGGGGCTCTCAGTGCTGCCTCAGGTGATGGTTTGTGATGGAAATTAACTGCTTACATCCCTTTACGTTTCTTAAGCTGTCCCATCAGTCTGTTGACGTGATTTCCCTGCAGCTGGAGGGCTCTGGTGTCAGAGCTGCCCCTGTCTGGGAACCTGCCTGGAATGTCCAGCTGGGCTGCTCCAGGAGTGGCCCTGCCGGTTCCTCTGTGCTGCTCTTGGTGTTGGTGTTGGTGTGGGCAGGCCATGACTTGGATTAACTTGCTGACCCAGACAAAACCCACCTCTTACCAAAAAAAAAAAAGAGATGTTTTCCACACTTAACCACACAAATGCTGGAGCTGGCTGGGAGAGGGAGGCAGGACTTCGATGGGAAGGAGGAGGGAGGGCAGTTCTGCCTCTCCTGGCAGCAGTCCCTGCTCAGAGGCACTACCTGTGATAGCCCCTGAGGGTGACCTGGGATCCCAGGAGGGACACAGGGCTCATTAATGAGTTCATGGCAGCAGTGCCTGCAGCAGGGAAAGCGGCAGCCTCAGCTCTGGGCACGGGCAGGGATTCGGAGCGCCTGTGAGTGTGTGTGCGAGGCCTCAGACTGGTTTGTGAGCGTGGCTTAAAGCTCCTGCTTGCCAAGAGAAGTGATTCTCCTCTCAGAATGTGGCCCTGGTTTTGTTTCCATCAACCTTCAGGTGCTATGCAGGGAGTCCTGCAGCACTTCCAGCCCATCCTCAGGCCCTCAGCCTGCCCTCTCTTTGTTTTAAGTCACAGTCTAATGGAAAATTGATGTTTGAGTTCCAGGTGCTTCTCCATAACCCAGGGCTTCAGTGCAGGAATATTGATGGCAGTGCAGGCCTGAGTCCTTCACCTTCCCCGAGGTTAATGAGATGGGCATTCACCACCTGGCCTGGGAAAAGTGATAATTGCTCTTTTTAATTAGATCCTAAAAAACAAGAGGAAACTTCTCCTTTGGATTCTTCCCTACCTACGTTTAGCAGAGGTTTTTGGAGACAAGACTCTCTGGGATAAAACAGTTTGGGAGCAGTGGCAGGATTCACAAACACCTTTTTAAAAATGGTTTTAAAAAGTGGAATAAAAAAACCTCAGAACATTGTGATTGTGCCAGATATGATTTGGTAACTGTATTTGATGCAATACATCCTTCCTCTGTTCCTGTACCCTGCTAGGAGGGAAAGCTGGCATGTTTGCAGCTACTAACACTGTGTTTATTACTTTTTCTCTCAAAATATATTAGATATTGGATTTTAGTATCTCATTAGACTCCAGGCCTAATTACTGAATCCTGCTCCTAGGCTAATTCAAAAACTATAATATGCAGATGATGCAAATTGTCAATTTGGTTTAACCCTCTTTTACTTAAACTTGTGCTGAGTTGTGGAGAGTTTATCTGGACTGGGATATGTTTGGCTTTGCTTTGTATCATTCAGGTCTCTCTGTCGATCCCTTACTCTGCTCCTAAAACTACATTGCTATTGCTGTTTTTTGGGTATGTGATGTTTGTCCCAGAGACTTCGGGTTGTGGTGTGAGCAGCAGGCCTGACTTTTGTAGCCAGCAAGGTATGGACGTGAGTGGGGTTTAAAGTAAAATTTTGTCATTTACTCACATCACTTAAAAATAGGTGATTTGTGCAAAACTAAAAACTGGAGCAGCTCTCATCCTTGACTTCCCATCAAGTTTGCAGCCAGGTGTCCAGCAAATTGGAACTCCTGGCTCAAAGTGCCTGAAACAAACAGGATGCAGTTGGAGAACCCAGAACAGGGCAGGCATCAATGTTGTGAGGCTTTTGCCTTTCCCTGAGACAGCCCAAGGCTGCGGCAGAGCTGGTCATAAGGAGGTTGGTTCTGCTCTGAATCATGCCCCTGAGTCTTGGAGCAGGGATCCAGTTCCTGAAGGATGGGCTGGAGCTGGGGATGCTCACCTGGAGAGGTGAAGGCTCTGAGGAGACCTCAGAGCCCCTTCCAGGGCCTAAAGGAGGTCCAGGAGAGCTGGAGAGGGGCTTAGGACAAGGGTCTGGATGGCAGGATAAGGGGGAATGGTTTCACACTGGCAGAGTGGGATATTGGGAAGGAATTCCTCCCTTTGAGGGTGCTGAGGCCCTGGCACAGGGTGCCCAGAGCAGCTGTGGCTGCCCCTGGATCCCTGGCAGTGCCCAAGGCCAGGCTGGAAGGAGCTTGGAGCAGCCTGGGACAGTGGAAGGTGTCCCTGCCATGGCAGGGGGTGGAACTTGGCTGGTTTTTAAGGTCCCTCTCAACCCAAACCACTGTGATTCCATGGAACCTCCTTTTGGCCAGTACCAAGGGCAGTGGAGTGGCCACAGTGGCCCAGCTGGTGGGACAGAGAAGAGCAGAGTGTGAAACTCAGTTTCAGGCTGTGGCAAAGGCAGTAACAGTTCTGTCCATGATGTCTTTCCAGTTGGAGAAGCTGTGCTGTGGCTTCCCCTGGGTTCACTGTAGAGATGAAGCTTTGCCAATTACCAGTTTCTAGGAGCTAACACACTTGCAGGATAATTATGTGGGCAGCTGTTGTCTTGCAGCTCTTGACTGGTGGCAGTGAATGATGGAAGTTTGGTGATAGTACAGTGTTTTAGATGCTAATAATAATTTATTTTTACATGTGTTACTTATTCTAGCCTATTCTAACCTTCTTATTTCACTGTAAAAATTGTCTTATTTCAATATTGGGAAACAAAAGAAGGAAATTAGCCCCTCAAAACACTTAAAAAAAGGCATTGTATGTTTTTAATTTTTTAATAAACTCTAATAAACTCTAATTTTCTAACTGTTAAACATGTTAGTAGTAATTTGCATCTACAGCTCAAACAGAAAGCCCTCTGAAGTTTAGTGGTGTCCAAATAACCAGAATCACATCTCTCCTGCATTTCCTGGGATTTGCAGCAAGCCAGGGCTCAGTTGCTCCTGTGGTGGGGTGTAAGTCTCACCAAACATCCACACTGTGTGTGCTCCTCATGGCCTGGCAGGATTTTATCCAGATTTACGGACTCTGTGTTTGCTTCAGGTGAGTGCACAGAGGTTGCTCGGATGTAGTGGAACTGAGAAGAGAAATGGCAGAGTGACAGGAACAGCAGTGGAATTCAAACATTTGGAGGTGGTTTTGGTTGGTTATGAAATAAAACCAATTAACAGAAGCAAACTCCATCGTGGGCTCCCTGGGAACTGCATCCCCAGTGAAGGTGGTACCTCCTGAAAGTGCCTTGGCAGCCTCTCCATGGTGGGCTCTGCACGTGCCCTGTCCTGGGAGGACAGTGAGAGGCAGAAAGGCTTTTTTGTGACTGCTTCCCTGGCAGCCTCATCAGCAGGAGCAGAGTTTATTGCTGAACCTGGCTCTGCAGCTGATCCCAGCCTCAGAGCATGGGGTTGCCGTTCAAAACTGCAGTTCAGCCTCAAAAAAGTACTGCAGTGCTGCCACAGGAGTGTTTGGAGGTTGAGTCAAGAAGTACAAACTTTTTAAAAATAATTATGGTTTGTCTTGCTTGCTTTATAACTTTTGGCTTCCTAAAGGTTTATGTTCTCAGCTTTTCCCCCGTAGTTGTCAGTGTTGGAACCTCAGCATTCACAAAAAAGTACTTTTTCACATCCCAGAATAGCTCTTCTGAGGAAGTTAGGCTGCTAAGAGAAATGCTAAATATTATGACAGCATCAATGAAATTTTTAGACTTGGCAATGATCTAATAATAATGGTCCAAGGCTGGAAAATGCCTGATGGATTCCCAGGCAGCCACTCTGAATTCCCCAGCAAGAAAAGTTCTTGAAGTGTGCCACTTCAGGGTTGGATCTTCTGAGTTTTGTGAATTAATTACAAAAACACTATTCAGCTTAGGGAACTGGGTTGTTTGGTTTTTTTCCCTGTGAGAAAACAGCATTTTGAGATACTTCAGAGCTATTCCTGCAAAGCTGAACCTGATGCATTTCTGGCAGGGATTCAAAGGAAGATTCTGAGTTTTCACTGGAATTCTCTTTAACAAGGTACCTTCAGCAACTACAAAATAAAATAGAAATCCCATAAAGAGTATTTACAGGTGGTGAGAATCTCAGGGACACCTTAGGGAACATACATTTCTCATCCTAAAATTTAAACTTCGGTTGAATACTGAATAATTATCTCATTTCACATCAGAGTTTTATGTGTGTATCAAAGAAGGTGCAGATTTTTAACCAGCAAAGTTAGTGCCAGTTGGAAAGAATAAGAGAGGATCATTTACCCAGGCAGCCTTAGAAAATACATGATTTAATTTGGAAAGAAGAACTGTGTTTTGGGCAGATCAGCTTTGCAGATGCCTTGCAATCCCCTGCCATCATCCAAAGACATGCAGGACCCTGAGGATTGAGACACTGAACATTGGGAAAGGCAGTGCTTCCAGAGCCTGGAGCAGATTTCAGGGAATGCTTTGGAGCTTCAGGCCTGGATGGTTTTGGCTGAACCAGCATTTCTTAGACTCCTTCCAGCTCCTGGGTAGAACAAAGCTGTCTCTGTAACTGGGATTTCTCATTCCTGGTTTTCTCATTTGAACTTCCAGGCTCACTGTAGATGACATTTTTTTCCTTTTTTTTTGGACAAAACTGATGGGGGTTTTTTTTTTTGATGACCATTTTTTTTGATGATAATTTTTTAAAATTACCTTTTTTTTTTATTACTTTTTTTTTTTTTTTTTTTTTTTTTTTTGGCTAAAACTGACTTTTTTTGGTGACCATTTTTTCCGGTGACCATTTTTTTGATGACTGACCAGAGGAGTGTTGCCTTGACATTCAAGGGACAGAGGAATCACCTTCCAAGGCTGCAGGAACGCCCCTGAGCTGTGGATGTAGGACAACATCAGCAGTCCAGGGGCTGAGCTGCTGCTCTGCCAGAGCCAGGGTGGTGTCAAGGTGCTGCTTCCCCTTGTGTTTGGGTGCTGCTGTATCACAGCCCTGATTGCTGCTCTACAGATGCTTTATTCTTTATCTCTTTGGTTTTTTTCTTTTGTACCTTTATAGATTTTTAGAGCAGGAGTGTTTTATTGTTTTGTTTCATCTCTTGCACATTAGACTAAATGTTCTGGCACTGCTTTGCTCAAAAGGAAGTTGTAATCTTGTATTTTAAAAGGCAGAAACCTTGTATTCTCTGCCTGGGATTGGGTGCTTTATTGAAGTAATTTTAATCAGTCCCAATCTCTAAGCTGGGAATAGTTGCCTTCCTTTGAGGGCAGGGTTTGGAAACTTTATTAGACATCTAATAAACAGGCAGAGAAAGGAAGGAACAAGCCTTTTAACTGCCCATGATTCCCTGCTAAAAGTGCATGTTTCCCAAAAGAAATGCACAGGAGACTCCTGCAGACAGGCCCTGGCATCTGGGACAAATGTGGATCATGGCTTTTCGACCTGAACATATCCCTGAGACAGCAGAGCTCTCAGGAGGTGATCCTCACAGGAAAGCAGCTGCTGCACAGGATCATAAATATATCTATTTATAACCATCCTTTGGTACCTCTGTGTCCCAACACCACAGTGCTTAAAATCACACCTGGCTGTTTGGACCTCTGAGATTTGGTGTTCTGAGGCTCACCTGGGATGAGCCATCCTTGCTATGGCCTGGATGTATTGAACCAGCACGGGCAGTCCTGGGTTACAGCTCCTGGAGCCATCAAACCTCTGCAGAAAGGTTCTTATTCAAGGCAGAACTCCCAGTGTGCTCAGTCTGTAGTCACCAGTCTTTTTAGCTGCTCGTAGCATTGGGGGATAACCTGTCAGTGGCTTGCAGTTCCCTTTTTAGGGTTTTTTTGGAGATCTGTAGGCAGTGTGCTGGATCTCAGCAGAGAGATGAGCAGTTGCTGCCCAGGATAAAGCTCCTCACTGCAGGCAAGGCAGGCAACTCCTGCTTCCACCTCCCAGAGCCCCTTGTTTATCCCGTTCCAAGGACAGCCAGGATGTTGTTCCAGATGAAATTGGCTGCCGAGGCGAGTGCCAGGAGGATGGAATGGTATTTTCAGAAGCAGCAAAAATAAAACTGCTGCTTTCTGTGGAGCAAATTACAGATGGATGCACCGGGTAACGTGCAAAATGCTCTTCCACTATTAAGTTGATTATCTCAATCCTATTTAGTGCCTGGGCTTGCAGCTCCCCCCAGTTTGGGCAGCTCCTCTGCAGCTCTTGCCCTCTTTATTATTTTGGGGTGGCTGACATTTGGTGCACGTTATTTTCTGAGGCTGCTGTGGAACTTTCTCGTGCCATATTAATATTGCTGCTGTCCCTGTGCCCTGGCATCCTTGCTGCTGCCATTTCTGCCAGAGAGAATGCAAGAATTAGCTGTGAGCTGAAGTTATTTTTCCCCTCAATTGGAGGAATCAGAGCTATTAACTGCAGTGTCTTCCCCTGGAGGAGATGCCTCTCTATTTTAGACAAAAATTTAAACCCCTATTTTAGGTGCCAGTGTGAGTTTTGGGAGGGTTTTGCAGAGGCAGGAGACACCTGCACTGTGTGGGGACAAATCCTGTGGCATCATCAACACTTCCACCTTGGTCTGGTGTATTTTTGTATTCAGTGAAATTCCTGAGTTTTATTCCCAATGCTCTTTGCTCCTCTCAAACTGAAATGTGTTTTTGCCAGCAAAACTTGAAGTTCCATTTATGTAAGAAAGCCTTGTTCTTCCAGGTTTTTATCTGCTGATCTACTCTTTTCTGCTAATGATACTTAAAAGCATTCATTCCACAGCATTGCTGCATACATAAATATCCCAGGAACACTGCCTGTCCTGCCAGTAAGGAATATTTATTTGTAAGGAATATTTATTTGCAGGAGGGCTGTTGATTTTTAACAAAACCACTGACATTCATAGTCAGTTTTCCCTCTCTGAATGCAATACCATGTAGCAAAATTATATTTTTATTATTGTGCCAGCTGTTTATCACAGTGAACATTTGTCTCATTTGACTAAGAAACTGCTGTAAATATTGCAAAGAAGATCATTAGACTTACAACAGTTCATTTAATAATAACAATTAGCCTATACACGGGTTAAAATCATTCCAAATACATCAAATTCATACAGATAGCATTTCTGGAGGGCAAAGTGAAATTATCTGGGTGAGCAGTCATGTTTTTCTGACTGATGTGCTGACAGAGGAGGAGAGTCTGGCTGAGTGACTCTGCTCTTTTCCTTTCTGGTGTTCTTTAGTCAGGAGGAGTGACTGCAAACAGTGACACGAGTTCCTGCTTCTCACTTGTGTTGGAGGGCTGGGACCTGTCGTGGTGACATCCCAGTGAAGCCCTGGATTCTTGGGAATCACCATGGTCAAACAGGAGGTGTAGAACTTCTGCTGGAATTTCTAGCAGTGGGGGTTACCACAGAAATTCAAATAAATAGACAATTAAAACAGTATTTACCACAGAAATTCAAATAAATAGACAATTAAAACAGCATTTTGTACTTCAATCAAAGACTGGAAATAAAAAACCCAACCAACCAATAATCAATGACAAACCATCCCCCAAAAAACCCCAAACTAAACCAAAAAGCAGAGGAAGGAATAGGTTTTAAATTTTGAAAAGCTTGAAAATCTTTCTTTGAATGTAGTTTTAGGCAGGTTTTACATTGAAGAAATTGAAGCAGCCGGCCCAGATCTCAGTGGACTCAGCTGCAGTTTTATTCCTCTCTTGAATGTGGTGTTTGTGAGAATTTCTCTGTAAAAAGGAACTGCAGAGATCACAGTCTGATGCTCATTACCACAGAGAAATTTTACATTCCTTTGCCAGTGGAAAAGAGGTAGTAAACTATTGATAACCATTTTAACTGGTCAGGGCTCTGTGGGGCAATCATTTTAATCTTTATGAATAAAAATTGGTTCCAACATCCCTGTCACAGCTGATAATAAAGACAATTAATATATCTAAATGTCATATGGAAATGGGCATTTTGAGCCTACTCACTCTCTCCTGATGCATGGCAGAAGTCACCCAGGTAGTATTAAATATATTACCTTTAATTTAATTATAATAATAATTATATACAAATATATCTAACTACTTTCCCCCCAGTCATATGTATTCTCTGAAAGCTTTATTACAGTTCGGATCAAGTACAGCTAAGGTTTGTTATCTGCTGTTTGTTTTTTTTAGAGGATCTTTTCAGTGCTTGCAATTCATGCAATTGGACTTACAAGTTAAAACAGCAGTGTGCCTGGCAAGGGGAAGGTGTGGGTTGTAAAGGTTGTTTAAAACTCTCTTTATTGTCAGGTTCTTGCTCTTGTCTTGTGAAAACTGCTCATGGAGTGATCAGATATTTTTGCTGGCATTGAGGGTTGTTAAATCCCCTCTTACAGCAGCTGGTTTTTATGTCACGGGGATATTCCAGAGTGAGTTCAGCCATTAAGTCGTGGCAGGAGAAGAGCTGTTGGGAGTCTTTTTGGGGAACCCAAGGTATAAAATTACCATTACAGTCTGCTTTATGCTGATGAACAAACCTTTTACTTCTATGTTTTGTAAAAGCAAGCATTCCTGGGTGTTGGCAGAGTAAGTTTTTGTATGCTCCGTGCTCATGCTCCTGGTTTTTATGTCCCAGGGATATTCCAGAGGGAGCTCAGCCAGTTCTCCTGCTGGACCTCTGCATATCAGGCCCTGTGCAGGAGCTGCTGGGAGAGGCTGGCCCAGCCCCCTGGAAATCCTGCATGGCTTTTGGGTCCAAGATCAGGAGTTTGTCCCACTGCTGGAAAGCTGAGATCAGCTGTCTCTGGAGAACTCCGCTGGGTGATCTCTACAACACCTTGTGGGCACCAGTGAACTCTGGCTGGCCAGGGATAAATGCTTTTAACCTGGTGAATGGTCACAGGTCCTGCTGAAGCAGCTGCACAGCAATTAAAGCTGGCTATAAATTGCATTTCTGCCTCTGGAATTACTGCCTTGGAAGCAGTAAAGGCATCATGTGGGCTGTGGGTGCTGAGGAGAGCCTCTGCCATGACTGTTAGATGTGATAGCAGCCTTTGAGAAGGGCAGAGAGGCCCTGGCCCACGCTGATTTCAAACACACCCAATTCTTGCATGTGCACAGTGCCACGGGACATTTGTACCCCGCTGTCTCTGGTTCTTATTTCATAGATTTTTTTTTTTTTTTGGTTTTTTTTTTTTTTTGTTGAGGTTGGGAATAAATGTGTGAGAAGGTATTTTTGGTTTGGACCTAGATGTGTATTAGTTCTTATTTATATTATAGTCTTGTAAGTTGTGAGTTTTTGTAGTACTGAATTCTAATAAGTTAAAAATGGAGCTGTATCTCTCTGTCTATAAGGTCTTTTAAGGATAAACTGTTTAATTAAGAAATGACACTTAAACAATTTTTACTTTTAACTTAATAACTAATTATTTGTGGCTTTCAATGTGGATTTTTTATTTAATTATATAATACTACTCAAATTTATGAAGAAGAAGGTAAAGAAGGACTAGTCTCTGCCCTAAAACTTCTATCTTGTTTTTTATATATTACTATATTCTAAAACTGTAAACTTTAAGTTTTCTACTGTGTGATACTACACACTTCTATTCAAACTACACACTCATAATCTTAATTCTATTATTTAATTTTGTAAGTTTTCTCTACAGTTTCACATCAAATGCAGTGTTCTCTTGGGGGCTAGTGCCTGTCAGCACAGAAAGTCTAAAATTCTCAGCAGCTAGGGTTCCAACACTTATTTATTTCTGATTTTGGAAAAAGATTTTTTTTGAGAAAAAGAGCCCATGTAATTCCCTTCAGATTAAGTTTTTACAGCTTTGACTTTAAGAAAAATTTAACAAAACCGTGTTATTCTGACTGTTCATGAGATTTCAGTAGGTTCCTTTGGCCTTAGGAAGGAGAGGAGAAACTAAGTATCTTCCTTGGTCTGAAGGGGTGGGAAACAGAAAATACCACAAATCCGTGTGAAGTTTAAAGGCAGTGCAGCTCTGTGCACAGGAGGTGTGGGTGGGAGTGGCAGGGACAGGGTTACACACCAATCCTGCTAAGAACTTGTGATCCCTCACGATGATTCCTGCAGTGTTTGGTGTCTGAGCAGCTTATTTTATACACGAGCATGAAATGACAAACTGTAATTGTTCTCAGATAAAGCTGGAGTGGGGAGCTGTACAGAAATTGTGGCACTTTACTTGGCTTTGTATGATGTTATATAATGCTGTAAAATCTCTGGTTTTGCCAGTAATTCTCCATGAGGCACAAAATTCTCAATAAAGAATGTCCCCTTGTTGTCGGGCATTTCCCCAGCATCTGTCACTATATAAACACAGCTATTAACAGTTTTTATCTTTCTGAGTAAGAAAACTTCCTATATCCTTAATTAAACCATTAGTGCAGAATGAACCAGCCTAAATATCCCAGCAATGTGTTACTCATCACTTTGTGGTCTGGCATAAAGCTGGAATGTTTGGGATATTTGTGCTGTGCCTCATTCTGCAGATCAAACATTGTCCTTTGAAAACCCTTTGTTCTTAGTCCTGTCAAACACGTGGCTGTTGGACTGACCCCAAAATTGGGCAGATTTACTGGCCACTGGAGAGAAAGTCAGTGCAGAGCCTTGGTTTGGGTCCTTGGCTGCTCTTGGAACAGTTGAGGTATTTTTACTGACTTGTAAATAATCCTGAGCTACTTTGTGTGCTTGGCATCCTTAGCTGGGCCTTCCCATTAAAAAGTTCTTTTTTTGCTTCTCTAACACATTAGTTAATTTGAAGTGAACCAAATGCAGCATATTCATAACCAGTTGCAGAGCTGAAGCTCTGTTGAAGACTTGATCTTGCAGGACTGTCAGCATCTCAGGATGGCATCTGCCAGAACAGCCGGGGTGCCTGTGGGCTCCATCAGCTTTTAGGAGAGCAGCCACTTTGTGTGTGCTGCACAGATACTCATCACATCCCTGAGTTACCAGCCCTCTGCAAGGGGAGATGGGGAAGCTGTCTCTTGGCAGGATTTCCTACTCCTTGTTTCCTGCTCTGGAAATAGCATCTCTCAGAGATTTAAAGATTTAAAGCTTTTATTTGCCGCTGTTCCTGGTGTGTGTGACTGAGCTTTTGGGAGGACCAAGCCTGATTTTTAGCAGAGCTGATCCTGTGTCACATTAAGTGGTTTCTGCTGTGAGACTCTCAGAGATCAGAGCCCTGAAGAAATATTTGAAGAGTGAGGATGAGTGAGGGTGAGGCTCTGGAGCAGCAGCCTGGGGCCCAGGTGAGGTTTCGGGCTGTCATGGAGAGGACAGGTCAGTCAGAGCAGGGAGGGAAGTGGCAGTGCCATGCTGTACTCGTGTCTTACTCCATCTGCCACCAGGTGTTTGTTGCTCCAAGCCCTGTCCAGCCTGGTCCTGGGCATTGCCAGGGCTGTGGCATCGAGCACGTCTGGTACAGCTTTGTGTAAAGGTGCTTGGTGTTCCCTGGGTTATAGGTACACATTATAATAGTGGCTTTTTGCAAATATTAACATGTATTCTAATGTGTAGTGTTAAAGTAACTTTGCTGTAAGGATGGAGTTTTTATTTCTGTTGATAACTAAGCTTAGACATAGTAGTGAAATAGCTGATATAGGTATGCTTATGTTAAAATACCTACTTAGATAAGATAACAGCCAATAAACATATGAACACACCTACTACTGATGCACCAACTCTCAACACTCAGTGTCTAAAGACAATATAGACCAAAGCCTGAAACTAAGTTATAATAAAAATAGACTAAAACCACAGCCAAAGGATACATGTGCTCTAAAAAACAAATCTGAAGAGCCATACTAAACACTCCTTAGAATATGTAAACTAATTCAAAGAAAAACGTTTACTATTCATAATTGTTAATAAATATATAACAAACTTATGCAATAAAAATAGTATATAAAGAGTGTTTCCAAAATAGCAAATGTGCTCTTAGCTGAGTGCCAATACACACCTGGCTGTAATAATCTTTGCTTTATAATCTTTATCTCCTATTAAACTTCTTTAAACTTTTTTAAAGTCCTTTATTAAACTTCTTAAATTTTAACAAGAGAGTGAAGGTGTTTTTCACACCTGTCTGTCTGAGGAACGGCCATGCCCTCCATTTCTGTCCAGGTGTCTTGGGAAGAGCTGGCTGTGGGTGTTGTCACCTGCTGGGTGCTCCCCTGGGTGGCTGGGGTGGGTGGAGCAGGTTGGACCAGTCCTCCCACACTGATCCCCAGGGCTGGGAGCTGTCCTGGGTGGGCTCCTCCTGCACAGCCCACGTTGTACCAGTGCTCACAGGCAGCAAAGTGCTCAAACCACCTTCTCAGCTCAGGCTGTTGTGTAAACACCTTCTAGGAGGAGTAACAGAAAACATCTGTAAATACCAACATTTTTTAGAACGTGTATTTCACATGTAAGTGCAAAACTCAGGGAATTTCTCCTTGGATTTGAACAAGCTGCTTCTCCCAGGGGTTCAGCAGGAGAGGGGGATCTGCAGCAGCACAAAGACCTCATCTGGCAGGAGCTGCACCAGCAGTGCTGCCTTCCTGTGATGGGGTGAGGGTGAACAAGGCTGGTTTTGGTGGATGAGCTTGGATATTGAAGCTTTGTTTGTTGTTGTGTGGTCTCTGTGGTGTGTCAGGAGTGAGTCTGGGCTGGCATCCTGCTGTGGCAGGTGATGGCAGCAGCCACCTCTGAACACCTTTGTTGAAGGAGGCAAATCAAGGCTTGGGCAGCACAGTTTATCTGGGAAGAAAGGACCACAAACACTAGAACGTGCTAAATATTTCCCTGTGCTGAGTGGCACTTGTTGCAGTGTGAGTGGCTGTTCTGGGCACAAAGCTCATCAGTGCCACCCTGTCCTTTGCTGTGCAGCTGCCCTGCAGGCCCTGAAGCGCAAGAAGAGGTATGAGAAGCAGCTGGCACAGATAGATGGCACGTTATCAACAATTGAATTCCAGAGGGAAGCCCTGGAGAATGCCAACACCAACACTGAAGTGCTCAAGAACATGGGTTTTGCTGCTAAGGCTATGAAAGCTGCTCATGACAACATGTAAGTTACTCCCTCCTGCATCTTTCCACGGGATCTGTAGTTTGGCATTTGTCAGATCTGCTGAATGCCAGGTGTTTCAAACCAAGGGTGGAGCTGGAGCAGCAAAACCTTCTTTTGAAAGGCTCTCACTTAAACTAAAATTGAACAAAACACACAAATATCAATGCTTCCTCAGTTTACTACTGTTTTATTTTCTACATTTATCCAAAAGCTGGGTAGCACCAGTGTGGTCTAAAGAAAATGGGAGCCTGCAGCAGTTACAGATCCATCTTGTAGCAGCAAGAATTTTGAGCCTCAAGGTGGGGGGGGTGTCTTAAAACTTATTTTTCTGCAGTGGAGTTGGTGTATGTAGCAATAATTAAAGGTAAAACTGCATTATGGGAATGTTGTGCTTGCTCCACAAGCAAATATCGTGGATGTAATAGTGCCGAATTAGGGAAGAGAGCAAATTATTTTTAGTATCAGTGGTGCAGAACAAAAGCTCTCTCTGGTGTCTGTATAACTGCTGGGAGCTAAGCTTGCAGGGAAGAGTAAAAACTACATCTATAATTGTGTTGAGACCAGGGGGATAAAACCCAGACTTGCATGCAAAGTGTATTTTGGGAAAGGCCTTGGAAGTGTCACTGTGGTGGGGCATTTCTACAGAAGCCAGGAAATGCAGTGTGCATTGGGAAGGTGCCTGCTGAATTCTTTCCTTCCTTTTGCAGGGACATTGATAAAGTAGATGAATTAATGCAGGACATTGCAGAACAGCAAGAGCTGGCAGATGAGATCTCTACAGCCATCTCCAAGCCAGTAGGATTTGGGGAGGAATTTGATGAGGTATGGCTTTCAATTTGCTTCTGTTTGTACCAGTGAGTCATGGAATCCTCTGGGCTGGGAAGATCAGGGAGTCCAACACTGGCCCAGCACTGCCAGCCCCATCACTAACCCTGGGCCCCACATCTGCATGGCTTTGAAATCCCTCCAGGAACTGTGTCCCCCAGGAGATCTTTCTCTGGAGATCTGCACTTCGTGTGTGCCTGGCTGCAGGACGGGGCAGTGAAATCCCTCCTGCAATTGTTGGTGGCTGTGACCTGGACTTTATGCTCAGAATGGTCTGGATGGCCTGACCTGAGAATATTTGGACTTGGATTTCTCCTTCCCTCCTCTGCTTTCCCTCCAAGAGATCAAGTACAGGAATCACATCAGAATCTCCTCACCTTGCTCTAATCCTGTGCATCTGAGCTCTTTTCTTTAATAATATGATCGACTGTATCTGATTGGTAATAAATATGACTTAAAGTTCCTTCTTTTTTCTTCTTTCTCCTTGAAATCCTAGGATGAACTCATGGCAGAACTAGAGGAACTAGAACAAGAAGAACTAGACAAAAACTTGCTGGAAATCAGTGGTCCGGAGACAGTACCACTACCAAATGTGCCCTCAATATCAATACCCTCCAAGCCAGGTATGGATCAACCTTTACTGCAACATCCTGGATCATTAAAAGTGTGCTCATTAATCTGCCAGCTCCTTGGATTTGGGAGATCTGGCTGCAGGCAGCACAGACATTTTGCTTGCAATTGTTTCCTGAATCCCAGATCACTCCCAGTGCCATTTCTCTGTGAGGGGCACCTGCCTTTGAGAAGAAGCACAAAAATCACCACTCCCTGTCACAGGAGCAGCTGTTTTCTGCTCCAGCTCATCCAGGTACTCTGCAGCCTGGATGATGCTCAGGGTGCAGTGGAGGTGTGGGAGAAAAGAGCCTTTTCCCAGCTGTTGCTGGGCCAACAAGGAAGAAATCTTGACAAGACACCCTGAGGTGGTAAAAGGGAGGGCAGAGTAAATTAACTCATAAAATCATTGCAGTTGGAAAAGACCTCCAGGGTCATCCAGTCCCAGGCAGGTTCAGATTCCCCCATGGATCCATGCTTCCTTGCTGCTGCTTTGGGTTTTAATTTGATCCCTGCTTTTCTGGCCTTTGGGAGGATCTTCCCTTGGGGTCCCCTCTTTGGGAAGGCTGTGGGGTCCTCTGCAGTCCCCAAGCCAGGCAGCCCAAAGTCAGGATCATCCCAGTGCTAGAGCACACATACCCAGGGAATTCTAGGTGATGTGAGGATTTTACCTGGAGGATGGACAAGAAATGTTTGTGTTTACACAGAGAGTTTCCAAAGCTGCTCTTAAATCTGATCTGGTCCCTCTTGAATGAACATTCCCCATGGAATTCAGCTGAGCTGGGACACCTCTGGCAGCACTAATGGGATATGAAGCTTTACAAGCCCTTTTTGCTGAATCTGCCTGACTATGATGAATAACTTACAGACTTTGCAGCTCTATTCCATGTCCTTACTTGGAACAGGAAAAAAAAAAACCTCCAAAAAAGCAGTGGATGAAAATAATCCCAGTTGGTCAGTGTATCTGTAATTATCCTGCTGCCTTTCCAGGCTTGGATGGGCGTGGGAAGCAGCAGCACTGCCTGAGCAGGTTCTGCTCTGTGCCACTGCTCCTTGTGTGTTACTCTGCTTTTGTTCTGACACCACTGATCTGTGTGTTCCTCGTTGTGTTTTGCCAGGCAGAACTGCTGCCAGAGTTGGTGAGAGGGGAGGGAGTTCTATCAGAATATCTGAAATCTGAGACTTTGTCAGATTCAGGAGAAATAGATTAAATGAACCAGTGCATTGCCTTTTTTTTGCTTGGATGGTTTAATGAGGTTTGTTCTCTAAATAATCTTAAAACACGATGTCTTGGACCCAAATCTACTCTTTGTATTTTGTCACTGCACACAAGTAAGAGATGTTGTAATTGTGGATATATTTAAGGAGCTACACAGCCTAACACTTAAGGAAAGTCCCTAAAATAATATAAATTTTGTACAAGTTTGGTAGTAAAAGCTGCAAGCATAAAGCTCAGTGTTTCACAGGATTTATGCTAAGCTGCTTTTGGATGGAAATGAGAATTCCATGAATTCCATTAATGTATTTAAGTGGCACTTTTTTCTTCAATAAAGCTACCTCCAAGGCTGGCACTTGGGAAAATTTGGGATTCTGGGGTGTTATTGGGTAGGGATTTTTTGTGGGTTTAATTTTTGAACCTAAATTGATTTTCACTTAAAACTGACTTAACACTGGGATTAAAAGTTTTTAATTGTGGTCAGACTTCAAAAGGGAAAACTGTCCCTTAATGGTTCAGGTTCATGTGTAATTGTCTTTTTGGGAATGTGTCTTTTGAGGTAGAGCTGACTCTGTTACCTCCTTTTTATCCATTGAAGGGAAGATTACCATGAGCTTTCCTGCTTTTCCACTTCTCAGGAGCAGTCTGGACTTTGGCTATAATCAGTGTGATTGAGGAATTTTGTTACTGGGGGTGTCAGGAGAAGTTCAGGCAGAAGCTGTTTTTGTTTACTGGAGGCTGGAGGAGCTTAATATAGAAAACCAAATCCAGCCCTGTACAAATGAGGGGTCTGGAGCTTGGAGCTGACTCAGTTTTCCTGATGTAAACGTTTCTTTTGGAATGACACAAACCACTTGGACCAGGAATTGTTTCACTCTTTGGGTTTTTTGACATTTTCCAAAATTATTGCAGCTATTTGTGGGTTCAAACCTTTTTTGCTGAGTTAATGGAAACTGAATTTGTCAGATTATAACAAAGAGCAGCATTTTCTGCCCTGGAACAACCAGGAAGGAGGAGAGGGCAGTGTCCAGGCTTCTCCCTCACATCCACATCCACATCCGCATCCGCATCCACATCCACATCCACATCCACCCAGCTGCCAGGGAGCACAGGAGAAGGGGAGTGGGATATTCCCAGGGCTCTCCAGCCCCTCCACATTCTGTACCTGACCCAAACACCTCATTTCTTGCATTCACAGTACTCAGTGATGGAATAAGGAATTTAATTTGGATGGGGAAGAGATTAATACTGGAGACATCAGATGAGTTTTTGTAAGAAGCTGCATTCCTCTGAAAGAGGCTTGGAAATTATGGGAAAATATCACACTTGAACTTTCATGCCCACTGCCTTCTTCCTGGGGGAGCTGTTGTTTTTTTCCACTCAGGAATTTTAGCCCATGCTGGCTCATTCAGCAAAGCACCTTTTACTTCAGTTCAAAAAGGTTTTGTGGGTTTTTTTTTTGTCCACAGCTGGCCTTAGGTGCTTGATTTACTGGTTTGTCAGTGACACAGAGGGTTCTGTCAGGATTCCCACTCACTTGTTCTCTTTTGTGATTCTGCAGCCAAGAAGAAAGAGGAAGAAGAGGATGATGACATGAAAGAGCTGGAAGCTTGGGCAGGAACCATGTAACCACAGCAGCCCCTGGCTGGAAAAAAGACTTTGGTTACCTATTCTGGGTGCAAATGTGTTTTGTTGAGGAGAAAGCATAAGCAAAATGTCTTTATCTTTAATTTTAACCCAGAGCAGTGGGAACTGCATTGCTGTTTTCTGCGTAGCATGGAAAAAAGTCTGCCCAGAGGAGAGAAGGGGGAGCAGGGGAATTGCCTGCTGTTGATACGGTTGAATTTCTGTAGAAAAGGTATTTGCAAAATCAAACACTCAGCTTTGGGACTGTGCTCCTGCCACTGCTGGATCTTCATCTTCAATTTGGGCCATATATTGAATTGAAATAAGCTGAAAAACACTCTGTAATTTTAAGTCAGTTTAAGTGTGTCTAGGAGTCTTGTAAGGCATTTAAAAACCAGGAAAAGTCGTAAGCCCCCATTGGCTTCTTTATTGTGTTTTAGGTGCAAGAATGCTTTAGGTTTTTAGTTCTTTGCCAGTTCTATTTATATCCCTTGACTGCTGTGTGGCCAGCCCTGTGTCTGTCACTGCAACGACGTAGTCACTGTGCCCGTTTTAATTGCTGAGAATGATCTGCAGTTGATCCACGCTCTCTTTGGAAGTCGGGGAGGTTTCAAGTTCAGTTGTACATTTTTCTACACAGCACTACAATGTTTATTGCTTTTTTGTGATAATTGATAACCCATTCAGATACATGCACACAATTATTTTAATTAAGAAACTACTATGGATTGCACTGTATTAAATATCTCGATTAATTTTCACCTGTGGCTGCTGTGGTCAATTCGGTGTCCTGTTTAAATGATCTGGCGTTGGTTTAGGTGGAGTTTGGTCTCCTATTCTACATGAGGGACATCCACTCTAAAGCCTACTGAGCTATGGTTGGGCTCTGCTCCCAGGGAACAAGGGAGAGGACAAGAGGAGAGAACCTCAAGCTGTGCCAAGGGAGGTTCAGGTTGGACATCAGGAGGAATTTCTTCATGGAAGGGTTTGTCTGGCTTTGGAAGGGGCTGCCCAGGAAAGTGGTGGAGTCCGCATCCCTGGAGATACTCAGGGAACAACTGGATGTGGCACTCAGTGCTGTGGGCTGGTGACAAGGTGGGGATCAGTCACAGGTTGGACTCAGTAAGCTTGGAGATCTTTTCCAACCTTAGGGATCCTGGGATTCTGTTCTGTGTGAAAATCCCCACACCAAGGAGAAATCGGCTGAATTAAGTTCAAAGCAAGAGGTTTAGGGACAGAGCTGGGACCCTTGGCTTTGTTTTTCATCATGGAAATTACCTCTGCTGTGCACTGTGCTAAGAGATGTTGTTAAAGCAGCTCTGTTTTATTCTGGGAATTACAGGGAGCATCTCAAAGGCAGTGAAATGTCCCAACAGGAGCATTCAGGTGGAGCTGGGAGGGGAAAACGCAGCCCCATCAGCACCATTAGTGCTGAGCAGTGTCCTGATGTGGGAGCTGAGAGCTGGGGGTGGCAGAGGCAGCCCCTGGCAGCCCAGTGACAGGGGCCAGTGATGCCCTGGCATTGGTTATGGGATTTGTCTCATTGGCAGCTTTATCCTAATAATTGTTACAACTGAGTATTGGCCACTCCTTGGTTGGCACTGGTACTGGCTAAATACGTGGTAAAGAGTTTGTCTGGGTTTGGATTGGTTAAACATATGGTGTCTGAGTTTGCTGACTTGGTTAAAGTAACTTAAACATTCATTTTTGGTTGATTTATAGGTATATCTGTATTGTAAAAGTAAGTAAGTAAAATTACCATGCGTTATATTATTTGATTAAACACGATATTTTTCTTTAGTTACGTTTTAGTTACGTAAAAGCTTTCTTATATATTTTAATTCTTAAGTAAATTTTTTAGTACTTGTTCAGGGACTGGTCAACTATAAGGCACTAAGCTGTCCCTCTAACATTTAATTTTTAAGCTTAGCTGTTCACTCAGCTGTACCCAAGCCCAGAGCTTGCTCTGCTCAGCAGGGGAGATGCAGCAGGGAGTGTGTCTTGGGCTTCCTGCTTACTCTGAGTGATGACAACCCCTACAACCTCTTCTTTCTCCATCCTTTTAATCAGTGATGGGGTGGTTCTTACTCCTCCAGTTTAACAGTATGTCTGAGGACTGAGCACCTTTCTGCTTTGGGCAGCCCTGAATTCCTTCTCCCTGCCTTAGTGAACAGCTGGAATGTTTGCAGGGAGCGTTCTGCTGCCGTGCTCAGAGGTACTGAGGGCAGAACTTCCCTGTGCAGTGCAGGAGGGAGCAGCTGTGCCTGCCAGCAGTTTCTGGAGCTGCCACTCAGTTCCACTCAGTCCCTTTTCCTGGCAAAGCCACTCCAGTTCCTGCTGGGAAACTCAGCTCAATTCACTTGCCCTCAACAACTCAAGCTGCAGCTGTGCCAGCGTTTTCTTATGGAGCTCTTAAAGGAGGCAAGCAGAAATCTGGGATCCAGGTGTTTTCAGTTTAGGGAAAATGCTTTATTTTTCCCCTCTGGGGAAGGTGGAAAGCACTGTCACTGTTGTATGTGTGTGTGAGAATGATTCATTTGAAGCAGGGTGAAAAGCTGTGGCTGCCCCTGGGTCCCTGGAAGTGTCCAAGGCCAAGCTGGACAGGGCCTGGAGCAACCTGGGACAGTGGAAGGTTCCCTGCCCATGGCAGGGGGTGGCACTGGATGGGCTTTAGGGTCCCTTCCAACCCAAACCATCCTGGGATTCTGAGAAAATACAGACTGGGCTGAAGGGTCTCATCATCCCTGCTTTTCCCTTGGAATGCTTTCAGTACTGAAAGAATGGCTGCTGTGCAGGCGGAGAAGCCAGGACATGGCATTTGTGCTGGGATCCAAGGTAAGCACAACACTGGGAGGGACAGGGAAGTGTTTTGTATTTGTGTTGCACATCTGGGTCAGGGAAATAGGAAGGAGATCCCTCCTTGGTGGCTGCTCAAGGCTCAGAGTCCACTGACACCGAGGATTTGTGTTTGTACCTCTGGAACAGGGTGAACACTCACAGAGCACTTGGAAAAGCCGGGCCAGAGAGGCCGTGGTGAGGTGGATAAACCAGGATAAATAAACCTGAGGATAAAGAAAGCTGAGCAGACATCACCCCTGGGGCTGCAGAGCCCTCGTGCTGTGCAGCAGCTGGGGATCTCTTCCCTCCAGGAATAATGGGAATCCATAGCTCTGCCCAGTACTGCCCTCTCTCAGATCCAGATGGATCTTTGCCTTCCCAGGTGGATAAATGGCTCTCCTGTGGGCCTCTCCTGCTCTTCTGGGACTGTTCTAAGGCCCAGACATTTCACTTCAGTGCAGTGTTAAAGAGGCAGGGAATGTGGGGCTCCATCAGCCACTGGGGAGGCAAATTGCTGTTCAGTTGCTTCACTGGTGAGTTGTTAATGTGTGTGTGGGTTAGTAATGGGTTAGTAGCGGGTTAGAACTGGGTTCTGAGGAGGTGCTTGGTGCTGAGAGCTCTCTGGAGAGCCTTTGGCCTCACAGGGAAGCGGGTGGGTACAGGAGCATGCACTGAGGGGAATGTCCTCACTGAAATCTATCATCTACAATTTGGCACTTGAAGCATTTGAGGGAAAGCACAGCTTCTGCAGAAAATGCCGTCAGATCCCTGTGTGCTCTGCCTGCAGGGAAGTGTCCCCCAGAGTGCCACAGGACATGGCATTTCCTTAGGAGTGAGAGCTGTGGCTGCCAGTGCCATAAATCAGGTGCCTTCCCCTGTGTCACATTCCTGTGACATCTCACCCTTGGGTCCTGCTCCTGCTCGGGGGCCAGCTGACCTTGTTTCACTGCCGCAGCTCTCACAGCAGCACATCCCGGCTCCCTGGCTCTGCTCCACCCTGTCTCACCCAAGTTACTGTCTGGTTCCATCTGCTCCCCCTTTTCCCAGCCCTACCTGGACTCTCAGGCTTGGGAGTCCTGCAGGTGTCCCAGTGCTGGGCTGTCCTGCAGGGCTGATGGTGCCAGGGTGCTGCTGTGGGATGTGCCGTGCCCCAGCTGCAGCTGGGAGCCCCTGCTTTGCTTGCTCTGGAGGGAGGCTGAGGGACAGAACTGGTGGCCTGGAGCTCACAGCCTGGGCTAAGCTGTTTGTGCTTCTCTCTTCCTGCTCTCCCTACCTCACACCTGCCTCCTCTGTTAAACCCCACCCCAAAATCCCACAGGGCACTCCAGTGATGCTGCAGCTCCTCCACCCCGGGCACGGCCCCAGGGCCACATCCCGGGGTGCTGGGGACACCTCTGTCACTGTGGGTTACTGCTGCCAGGTGAGGGTTTGACAGCTCAGGCTACCCAAACAGCAGAGAGGGCTGGGGACCCCCTTGGCTGCACTGGCTGTGGGTTCTCCAGGGGGCTCCATCCCTCCACAGCTCCCCTGGGATGCACTCCCCACTCTGGGGTGCCCCCGTTGTATCCCAGCCTTTTGGGTTATTATGGCAACGTGGCTCCAGCCCACAGATGCCAACAGCAGTGGCCACTGTCTCTAATCCCTTTGCAGACAGAAGTGTGCTTAAATCTCATTCCTTTCATTAAAAGCACTCGGCTCACTGAAGGCCCTGAATGCAGTGTTTATGGAATTGTCTGTAGGGATGAGTTCATTCCCACTCGAGAGGTGCAACACCACTAACTGATAGAACAGGTTAATCCCTTTATTAGGGTGCTGCTGAGAAGACCCTCAGGTTAACATTTGTATGTGAGCCCAGCGCTCCCTCCCTCCCTTGCTCATTATTTTTATCATTATTTTGGTTCTTATGACAAAATTGCACGGCTCATCTGGAAAGCTCTTGCCCTTCTAAATCCTGCTGGCTGCTCAGCCCTGTGGCAAAGAGAAGAGCTCTCAACTTTCAAACATCAAGGTCCATTAAATCAAAGTGACGCTTTCCAAATCTTGTGGCTCCCGGTGGCCCAGCCCCATCCCTCCCTCCCTTCTCTTCCTGCCCTCCCTCCCCTGGCTCCAGGCCTTTAGCTCAGCTGGACATCTCCCATTCTGTTCAGCTGGCAGGATTTTGAGGCCACGTTTTAGGGCATTATCAAAGGTTTCCCTTTCCTTGTCTGTGCTATGGGAACCTGGTGACCTCCTCTGTGTCATCTCAGAGCTGTGGCCAGAGCTGGCTGTCCCTTGGGAGCGAAGGAGGGGTGGATCCAGCTGGGGCTGTGGCTGGCTCATGTCACCCTCCTGCTGTCCTTGGGGTTCTCCTGCTGTCCTTGGGGTTCTCCTGCCATCCTTGGGGTTCTCCTGCAGTCCTTGTGCGGTGTGGAGGATCAGTAACGGGACATCACGCTATGATCAATGTGATCAAGTGAAGCTGACTTTACTATACAGAAACCTATATTTATAATATAATGTCCACGTCCCTCTAGCTAATACATAATTGACCAATCCTGACTGTCCACGAGTCTAAGACTAAATGCTAATTGGATCACCTAATTCTACACGCCTATTGCTGTGGTTGTCTGGCCCACCCTTAGTCCTCTTCTTTTCACTCTCCCGAACTTTGCTGACAACTTGCTGATTCTCGCTGACTCTTCTGTCTTCAAGGATTCACTGTCCCCGGTCCTTGAACTGGTTACTTTGTTACCAGAAGGCTGGATTGTGCATCTCCTGAATGTGTCCATTGTCCTGCAAAAATTCCTCAACATCCTTGGGGTTCTCCTTCTGTCCTTGGGGTTCTCCTTCTGTCCTTGGGGTTCTCCTGTCCTTGGGGCTCTCCTGCTGCCCTTGGGATTCTCCTGCCGCCCTTGGGGTTCTCCTTCTATCCTTGGGGTTCTCCTGGCGTCCTTGGGGTTCTCCTGGCGTCCTTGGGGTTCTCCTGCTGCCCTTGGGGTTCTCCTGCTATCCTTGGGGTTCTCCTGCTGCCCTTGGGGTTCTCCTGCTATCTTTGGGGTTCTCCTGCTATCCTTGAGGTTCTCCTGCTGCCCTTGGGGTTCTCCTGCCGTCCTTGGGGTTCTCCTGCTGTCCTTGGGGTTCTCCTGCCGTCCTTGGGGTTCTCCTGCTATCCTTGGGGTTCTCCTGCCATCCTTGGGGTTCTCCTGCTGCCCTTGGGGTTCTCCTGCCCTTTGCTAACCTGTTCCCCTGCTCTGGCCCCATCCTCCTCCGTAGCCGGCTCCCCATGTGTGATGGGAGGAGGTTTCAGAGGGATTTGGTCAGCAGGAAATGGGGACATGATGTGCAGGGCTTGGGCAGATCTTCCCCATCCACAATGAGTTTTCCAAAACCTCTGCAGCTCCTGGGACTCCCCTGTGGGCATTAGGGAGGAGATGGCTTTGGGATGAGGTAGAACTGAGGTTTCTGGGGGAAATTCTAGGGTGCTGGGTTGGAAGCACCCTGGCTTTGGGATCCCAAATGTCCCAGGCACCAGTGGGGTTTAGGCTTGGCTGTCCAGCAGACACACAACCTAAGAGCTTGTCCTGCTGCCCTGCCTTGGCCCCTCATCTCTGCTGTGCTTGCAGAATCCTCAGATTTCTTTGGGAAGGGACCTTAAATCCCATTCCATTCCACCATCCCAGGTTGCTCCAAGCCCTGTCCACCCTGGCCTTGGACGCTTCCAGGGATCCAGGGGCAGCCACAGCTTCTCTGGGCACCTTGTGCCAGGGCCTGCCCACCCTCCCAGCAAGGATTCCTGCCCAGTATCCCCCTCCCCACCCGCTGCAGTGACACAAAACCCCTCTCCAAGGCATGCCGGAGCGCGGGACGGTCCCTGCAATTTTTTACTCGAACACTTGGAGGCAAAGCTGCCTTTCTGGACAGACAGACAGACGTGGGACAGCCGGATGCCTCCCTGCTGTGGGGGTGCTGGCACAGCAGAGGCTCCTGCCCACCCTTCCTGGCTCTTCCCCTGAGATTCGGGGGCCACTAACCCCAGTTCCTGGGCACAAGCCACTTGTCCTGAATACAGGGCCTGACTGGGGGTGCTCTGCCAGCCCCGACCTTCACCCGGGGGGCTGAAGGTGATGGGGCACAGGTGACCCTGCTGAGGCCACCCTGAGGTCACCCACCCTAAATAACAGCGGCTCATCACCCAGCATCCCACTTCTCTGGAAAACCATCTCCCAGCCAACCACTTTCTGTGTCTCTCACCTGAGCACCATGAAACTTCTTTAAATTCGAGGCCAATATTTCCCTGCTGTGATGGGGTGTCTGGCTGCTGGCTTTTAATAAAAACAGTTTCCCCCACTTTAATTTCAGGCTGCCTTTTCCCCAAGGGAAGGCCCAGCCCTGAAGGGCTCCAGTCCCTGTTTCTGGTCACCCAGCTGCTTTCCTGGGCACCCAGACCCTGCACCAAACCCTAGGAAAGGTCCTTCCTCGCCCAATCCCTCCAGCCGAGGCCGCTGGTGCCTCCAGCCGGGATTTGGGGATGCTGTGGGTGCCCAGATGCACATCCAGAGCCAGCGCAGTTGCTCCCCAGGATATTTTGGGAGAACACAGCGGAGGAAAAGCTCATCCGAGAGGGATTTGCCAGCAGAGGGCAATGCCGGGATGGGTTTCCCTCCCTGCGCAGCTCGGGGTGGTGAACCAGCTCCAGCGTGGGAGGAGAAGGTGACAGATGCTGGGGTCCCGAAGTGCCTCAGCCCCGGACGAGGGGACAGCCCAGCACGCCCCTGTCGCTGCGGGCAGGGCTGGAGGTGACACCGGGAGCTGCCACCCTCCCGTCACGGGCAGCGGGGTTGGCGTGTCCCAAACCAGGGTGGGGCAGATGCTGGCTGATGCTGTGGAGATGTAAGGGTGATTTTAGGCTGGGACAGCAGGGAGAGAAAAGCCACAAAGACTCTCGGAGGAAGGCGGCTTCTGGGAAAGGAGTGCCAGCAAAGGCGAGGTGAGGGAGCCTGGAGACCTCACAGCAGCTGAGCAGGACTTGGAGGGGCCCAAAGGAGAGATGGGACAGAGTGCTCAGCAGGACCTGTGGAGAGAGGAGAAGGGGGCACGGCTGAAAACTGAGGGAGGGCGATTTAGGTTCGATCAGAGGAAGATTTTTTTCCCACTGTGGCTGGTGACACATTGGCACAAACTGTGGATGCCCCATCCCTGGGACATACATCAGGCTGGATGGGGCCCTGAGCAATCTGGTCTGCAGAGACATTGCTCAGCATGGAATGGGATGATCTTTAAGGTCTCATCCAAGCCAAACCATTCAAGGATTGGATCATTCTATGATCCCTGTCTCCCACAGTGGACTGACCCAGGAATTCTGTGGAGGGGCCAGCGCTGTCTGTGCTGGGCTGGGGCCGGGGCCTTTGGGCCCCGCGGCTGCCGGAGCCCGCAGCGGCTGCAGGGTCGGTGTGGGAGCGCTGGGTGCTGGCACCGAGCCCCGGCGGGGTGCGATGTGGCAGGGCAGGGCTGCGGGATCCCCCGGGAGCCGAGGCCCCTCCGCAGGGAGCCCGTGGCCCAGCAGGTGCCCGAACTCGGCCCCGTCCCAGGCAGCTTCCCCCAGGCCCCGCGCCCCCCGAGCACCCCGGGGCAGGCAGCAGCTCCCCGGCAGCCCCTGCCCGGAGCAGCCGCGCAGCGGGGCCGGCAGCACCGGGGCAGCCCCGGGGCTGGGCTCGGCCGGCGCTGGAGGCTCCGGGGCAGCCCCGGGACTGGGCTCGGCCGGCGCCGGAGGCTCCGGGGCAGCCCCGGGACTGGGCTCGGCCGGCGCCGGAGGCTCCGGGGCAGCCCCGGGACTGGGCTCGGCCGGCGCTGGAGGCTCCGGGGCAGCCCCGGGGCTGGGCTCGGCCGGCGCTGGAGGCTCCGGGGCAACCCCGGGGCTGGGCTCGGCCGGCGCTGGAGGCTCCGGGGCTGCGGCAGCGCCGGCCCTGCCCTCCCTGCAGCCCCGCACAGCCTTCGCTGCCGGGAGAAGAGCCCGGTGGGCCCCTCGCTCTCCTGCCTTGGCTGCTCCGCTCCACGGCCTCTGCCCAGCCTGTGCTGTCGGCTCCGCCTGCGGATCCACAGCGGGACAGCCCCGCACCTCCCTCCGGCTGCTCCAGCCCCAAACCCCTCCAGCTCCCGCCGCTCCGCTCCCAGCCCCCGGGGCACTCGGCCCGCAGCTTCCACAGCGGGTCTGCAGTTTCCTTAGTAAGACTTTACAAACACCCTGTGTCCCACCGTGAGAGAGAAAGCAGGACCCTCATTGACTCCGCTACGCTCCTTGTGGTCTCATCTAAGCAACAAAGTCCCCAGGGAATTAGCCCTGCAGAGTAGAGGCTTTGACAGCTGCTGGCATTTGCAGCCAGGAGCTGCTGAGAAGCTTTGGGAGGGTGGGGAGCAGCCCAGGGTGGGTGCTGAGGACAGGCAGGAGGCCACTGAAGGGACACTATAGCCATTGTGTGCCAGAGCCCAGAGACTAGTCCCAGGGAAAGGCTGCTCTGTCCACACCAAGACAGGACCTCTCCCAGCCCCAGAAAACATCAAGTCTTTTGACTTTACCCTTGAGTAGGCAACAAAGTCAAAAGCCAAGGGGTTCAGCTGACCTCCCTCTTTGCCTGGCGGGCTGCTGTGCTCCCAGCACCACGCCCTGCCTGCTGCAGAGCCTGGATGCTCCCCACAAGCTGCCCACAGGGAAATCCATGGTCTGGCAGCAGTTTGCTCGGCTTCCCTTTCCCAAACCGGAACCATCTCCTGCCTTTCCCATCCCATCTCCTGCCTCTTCCAAAGTTAATTTCCTGCAAATCACTGATCAAAATTGTGCACTCGTGTCCCAGTGAAGATACAGTGCCAGTCCAGGGAGGGGGGCACCCCCTGACTGCCCAGGCAGGCTGGAGCAAAGTGATGCTGGTGTGGAACAGAGACTCCCTCTGAGGCATCTTCCTGATACAGCCTGGCAGAGACAGCAAGAGGACACGGAAGTGGATATGAATAGTGAAGAGAGTGTGGAAATAGAGGAGCTGGAGGAGATGGTGGAAGTTGATATGGAGGAAGAGATGGAGGACGTGGAGGTCGATGAGGAAGATGAGGAGGAGCCCATGGAGGAAGTTGACATGGAGGACATGGAGGTCAATGAAGAAGATGAGGAGGAGCCCATGATCCTAGGAGGAGGATGGAGCCCCAGCAGCAGGACAGGCAGGTGCTGGCCATGCCCTGCCCACAGGCAGGGTGGGTCCCCTGCTGCCGGGCTGGGGCTGGGCTGGGTGGCCCTGCTCGGGGACACGGTGCCCAGGGGGCTCTGGACTGTGGTGGCACAAACACCACCCCGGCCTGCCCCGTGCTTGCTTTGGGCCACGCCGGCCCCGTCCCAGCGCCTGGGGCCCGGCTCCCAGCCCAGCTGGGCTCAGTGCTGGCAGCAGAGTCCCACTGTTGCCAGCGTGTGCCAGCCTGGGGGCACAGGGAACAGCCCTCAGGGCTGGGCTGGAGCGGCCCCGTGCTGCTTCCCTCTCTTCCAGAACTGACAGAGATGATGGACTCAGTCCCTTCTGTATATATGTTCTATAAGCTGTAGTCAGGTTCTTCTGTGAATACATGTCTTAGATTGCAATTGTTATTTAGGTCCTTTTACTGTAAATACATTTCATAGATTGTTGTTGTTATAAAGATTCTTATAATGCAGACACATTCTGTAGTTTGTTGTCGTTGCTGCTGTTCTGTAAATAAATTGTCCTTGTTTGTCACAGCCCAGCTCTCTTTGCATTTGCTTTGGGCACAAGCAGCGTTTGCAGAGTTGTGGTTTTCCCTTGCTCTGGGTTCCTGGGGCTGGAGGTCCCTGGGGGTGCTGGCACAGCCCCCCGGTGCTGGGGTCCCTGTGCACTGACAGCGGTCCCTCTGTCCCTGCAGTTGCTCTGCGCACATTTGGTGTCCGTAGGGCAAATCCCAGTGGGCCCTGGCCCATGGGAGCCCATGAGGGAGCAGGGCCGAGCCTGCGTGGTCCTGCAGAGCCTCAGCCACGGCTCTTCCCTGGTGCCACCGAGGCTGCGCTGGGCTGCGGGCACCCCCTGCTCCCGGGCACCCCGAGGGCCTGGAGCCAGCCCAGAAGGGAGTCTCAGTACAGGGGCCTCTGCCTTTGGCTCAGGCTCCAGGAAGCCTTGGGGACAGTCTGGGCTGTGTGGGCACCCCAGGGTGCTGCAGGCCTGGCCTCAGCTGCAGGGAGCCAGTGTGGCAGGGCTGCCGTGTCCCCATGGCAGGGTTTGCTTTGGAGCCTGTGCTTGTGGGAGCACAGGGAGCTCTGAGCTGGGCCGGGCATGGACCCATGGCACAGGGAGATCCGAGCTGGGCCGGGCATGGACCCACGGCACAAGGAGCTCTGAGCTGAGCTGGACATGGACCCACGGCACAAGGAGCTCTGAGCTGGGCTGGGCATGGACCCACGGCACAGGGAGATCCGAGCTGGGCCGGGCATGGACCCACGGCACAGGGAGATCCGAGCTGGGCCGGGCATGGACCCACGGCACAGGGAGATCCGAGCTGGGCCGGGCATGGACCCACGGCACAAGGAGCTCTGAGCTGAGCAGGGCATGGACCCACGGCACAGGGAGATCCGAGCTGGGCCGGGCATGGACCCACGGCACAGGGAGATCCGAGCTGGGCCGGGCATGGACCCACAGCACAGGGAGCTCTGAGCTGGGCTGGGCATGGACCCACGGCACAGGGAGATCCGAGCTGAGCTGGGCATGGACCCACGGCACAGGGAGATCCGAGCTGGGCCGGGCATGGACCCACAGCACAGGGAGCTCTGAGCTGGGCTGGGCATGGACCCACGGCACAGGGAGATCCGAGCTGAGCAGGGCATGGACCCACGGCACAGGGAGATCCGAGCTGAGCAGGGCATGGACCCACGGCACAGGGAGATCCGAGCTGAGCTGGGCATGGACCCACGGCACAGGGAGCTCTGAGCTGAGCAGGGCATGGACCCACGGCACAAGGAGCTCTGAGCTGAGCAGGGTATGGACCCACGGCACAGGGAGATCCGAGCTGGGCCGGGCATGGACCCACGGCACAGGGAGATCCGAGCTGGGCCGGGCATGGACCCACGGCACAGGGAGATCCGAGCTGAGCAGGGCATGGACCCACGGCACAGGGAGATCCGAGCTGAGCAGGGCATGGACCCACGGCACAGGGAGATCCGAGCTGAGCAGGGCATGGACCCATGGCACAGGGAGATCTGAGCTGAGCTGGGCATGGGCCCACGGCACAGGGAGATCCGAGCTGAGCCGGACATGGGCCCACAGCCCAGCCCTGCCGCCCCTTGCAGCTGCTCTAAGCTGGGGACTGTGGCAAGGGGAGCCCCGGGATCTGCTTCTGCCAGATCCCTTCAGCCTCCACAAGGAACTGCCGCTGGCAGCAGGACTACCCAGCACATTGATTCCTTTCATTTTATCCCTCAGCATCCAAGCGTACTTGATTCCCCTCCAGGGATAACGCAAAATTCCCTGCTGGTGCCCATGAAGCTGCAGCCCCTCCTTGGCTCATCCCTGCCCCAGCTCTGGGGTCCTGAGCACGGGAAGCACCTGGAGCTGTTGGAGTGCAGAGGAGGAGATTCTCCCCAGATCCCCCCGAGATGCTGCAGGGGCTGGAGCCCCTCTGCTCTGAGGAAAGGCTGAGAGAGTTGGGGTTGCTCAGCCGGGAGGAGAGAAGCCCCGGGGAGAGCTCACTGCGGCCTCCCTGGCTGGGGGCAGGGAATGGGGGTGTCCCTGGGTACTCGTGAATCTCGGCCCAGCCCTCCCCTTAAGTAGAAGAAAGAAAAAAAAATTAAATGGGCAAAGAAAAGGGGGAAATGTGTTTATTTGTGCATCAAGAACTTGGGGTGAAAAAATGAAGCAGGTGTCCTCAGGCCCTTTTTTTGATGCAAAGGATAGGCACAATAAATCCAGGTACTCATTAGCTGTGGAAGCCCCGTGTTTCCTTGGAGGCCAGCGCTGGGGACAGCCAGATGCCCGTGTTGGGGACACCAGCCTCGAGGGCTCCAGGGCTTTCCAAGGTTTGGGAGCATTTTTCCTTCAGCTTGTTTTCCTGCTGGCAGGTGAACAGCTTCCAGGCCATTTCCACTCTCCCAGGCAGGGCATCAGAGGGGTTTAAGGCAAGTTGTGATAAAATCTCTCTGTCTTTACACACAGCCATAAACTAATCAAGGAAAGCTGGACTCCTGGTAAAAATCATTGGATCATTTCGGATTTCAGGCTTTAATTTTTATCAAGCTTTGATTTTCATCAGGATTTAATTTTATTCAGACCATCTGACTTTTAGGAGATACATCAAGCTTTCATTTTTATCAGACAGGAGCTGCTGGTGGAAGCTCGATGTGCTGATCATGGATGGGCTCTGGTGAGGGTGGTGGGCCTGAGCCTTGTGGGTGTCTCACTGCATTCCCTGGCTCAGACAAGCTGCTGTTGGTCCAAGTGTCCTGAAGAAGCCTGATGAGGAGAAAGGCTCATGGGAAAACAAATTTCATTAAAACCTTTGAGTGCTCATTATGAATGTTGGGGAGAAGTGCTGAATATTCCTCACTACCCAGGTAAAGCTAGAAGAGTATTTGAAGCATGGATCTGAGAATGGCAGATTGGCTGGAGAAGAGGATGATGCTCAGACGTGGACACTGCCCACCAAGGCAGGAGAGGAGCATGCCCTCACACCCCATGAGAAAACCCTGGTGGCTGTGCTGACCCTGTGCCAGGATTCCCTGAGCCCCCCTGGCCTGGCTGTGCTTCTCCTGCCTCCATCCTCCTGTGGTTGTGCTCCCAGAGGGGTGTTTATGAGGAGCCCTTGGAAAAGCAGATTAATGAATGAGACATTGAGAATTAAAGCAATCCAAATCCACACACTAAGCAGGGCTGCTGTCAAGTGCTGTTCCCGAGGGAGATAATATCCCTTCCCCCTTAATTTCTTAGTAAATCCATTATGATTAATGCTACTACAGTGGGAACACTATTATTATAAATACATGGGTGATGGCAGAGCTGCAGCATTAATAACGCTGGGTATTACTTAACTAATTAGCTGCTGTTTTTGATAGGACTCTTACCCAGCTGCATTAAGCTGAGCCTTGCATTGCAGCCTTCTCTGGGCTGTCTCTGCTGCAAGGACACAAAATGAGAAGCATCTCCTTCTTTCTGGCCACAAGCCACCTCCTCGTGGCACTGTCACCCAGCTGAGCTCCCAGTGGGTTGGTGGCAGCTGTGGAAAGCCTGGGACAGTGCTGATGGAGTTTGGACAGCAACAAGTGAAGGAGGGAATGGAAGCAGGACCTGGCACCTCCAGAGGAACCTCAGCCCTTGGGGTGTCCGTGCAGGGGACACGAGAGGCCTCTGCAGCCCATGGGGATCTGGGCCAGCGTGGGAATATTCTCATCCCTCCTTGTGGCCTCATGGCTTCAGAGCTTCTCTGAAGGACTTTCCAACACCTTTCTTTCTGCTTTTCATAGATCTGCAGAATCATTAAGGTTGGAAAAGCCCTCTCTGATTATTGACTACCAGCTGTTCTCCCAACACTGCCAGGCCCACCACTAAACCATGTTCCCAAGTGCCACATGCACAGGGCTCTGAAATTCCTCCAGGGATGGAGAGTCCAGCACGGCCCTGGGCAGCTGTTCCAATGTTTGACAGCCCTTTCCATGAAGAAATTTTCCCTAACATCCAACCTAAAGCTCTCCTGGTGCAACTCGAGGCCTACTCCTTTTGTCCTCCTGCTTGCTGGGGAAGAGCTGCCTCCACCCTCCTGCAGGACTGGAATCGGCAGGAGCCCTCCCTAGCTGGGGTGGCTCTGCCTTCTGCTGCTCCTGCCTTTGTGCCCTGTCCCTGCTCCCCAGGGACCCTTTGCTGTCCCCAGGGGATGCAGAGGGCTTTTCCCCTCCTCCATCCCATCCCCTGCTGCTCCTGACACAAAAAGGCCGCAGGGCTCTTTTTCATGCCTTCAAATCAGCACCTGCTTCAAATTCCAATGCAAATACATTTTTAATTTCCTTAATTAAAATTATTTCCTCGTTAGAGCTGAATAATGGGATTTGAAGCATGGAAGTAAAGGGGTGTGCTAGGCTGCATGGGAGCTGAGGCACTGGTGAGCACAGTGAGGTCCTGGCAGTGATGGGATCATGTCCCACATATTTAGGGAGCCAGAATGAGCCAGAGCTCAGCATCCCTGGCACCTCCAGGGTGCCAGGGTAAAATTCACCCAAATGGCAGCTTAAAATGATATTCCAGCAGTTGCTGGTTTTCCAAAGGTTGAGAGTGATGGATTGCTCCCACTGCCTCCCCTCCAGCCCAAAATGACACCCAAAGGGGATGCTGAGGGGGCTGAGCCCTTCTCACTGTGGGAGTCAGGGTCTGGGGTGAACGTGGAGGAAAATCATAGCAGGACCCCAACACGAGATGGGGTGACCTTCTCCCTGTGTGCTGCTTTGCCCCAAGATGCTTCTGCCCAGAATAACTCTGGGGTTTGGCTCTGCAGGCGTTTCTGAGCCTGGGAGTTGTGCTGGTGGGATGCTGGAGAGCTGCGTGCTGGAGCTCTGGTGAACATGTGATATGGGAGGAAAAGGGAGAATACATGATGATGATGATGATGAGCTAAAATGCATTTAACGAGCTCCTGGTGCCCTTACACACCCCAGTGCCGGGGTTTATGGATGGGAGGTTCTGTAGCAGAGATGGATTAGTCCTACTTGGATTTGACTGAAAGACTACTCAGTGAAAGCACAGATTTCCCACTCCAAATCTCTAAACCCCATCTGCTGTTTCTGTCTGGATGCCTCCTACCCCTTCCCAAACTCTCTCCTCTGCTGTATTTGGGAGTTATTAATCTATTTATTTAAATTAATAATAATTTACTCATTAAAATGCTGCAGATCAGTGGGTTCTTCCTGAAGGAGGAGCATGTTCAGCTCCAGAGGGTTCATTAGCTGCATGTTGGGATTGGGAGGTGCTGTGCACAGAATGATTTACACACATCCCTGCCACTCGAGCCAATCCAGCCTAGAATAATTCAAAACCAATTCCATAAATCACTTATTAATTATTACTGAAGTATTTATGCAGCAGAGGTGCCTTCCTGTGAATTGTTGGGGTTTATTACCAGCATTTTCTGCACGGACAAAAAAATGTTGACTCTTTGGTGCATCCGGAGTGCAAGAAGATCCAAATCTTTGGAGTCACCCTGCTCTGCCTGGCTGGGGTTTGAGCAGAGCCTCTCACTGCAGCCCCAAGCGTGACCACAGTGTGTGTGCCTGCTGAGTAACGAGCAGGTATCCTAATTAATCCTCATTTCCAGCAGCAGCCCGAAGGAGCTGCAGGATGAGCACGGTGCTGTTTGATGCAGATGAACTGTGCTTTGGTGGGAATTCAATTACACAGCTTTTCCTTGCTGAACATAATGCATTTGGACGATACAGTGGTTTCTGTGTTAATGAGATGCATTTTCACTGCTGTGAAGTCTGTATTTCTCCCTGCACTTAGTGCACAGCATCCACATTAATTACAGTTCCATTGGAGAAAAACCCACAGAGTTACTACCTGCATTTTCCTCCTGGTAACAGCAGTTTCCTTACATGGCCAGGAACATTATGGATTCACTTCTCAGCCACATTTTACACCAAACAACTTGACTGTGATAGCAGGGAGAAAACAGCTCTGCTTCCCTTTGGCTGCTCAGGCTGTGCTGTAAAAGGGTCATTTTGAGGGGGGATGAACCAGATGCATTCAAGTCAGAACATCCTCGGAATAAAAGCATTTCTGGAAGTTTTTTAAGAGGGTTTTGTGAGGCATATGGAACTCAAGGCCAAATTAAACCAGCAACTGATGGGCCCACAGAAAACAGAGCATCCCCCAGGGATGGGGGGCTGTGTCTGGCTGGAGCCCACCACTGCAGGGCACTCGCCAGCCCTGGAGCCAGCACGGGAAACCACAGGTGTTTTATTCCAAGGAATTAACATGTTTGGGCTTTGATTTCTTTCTTGGTTTTGAGAGTTTTCAAACTCCCAAGCCTGACAGCATGGAGTTCCTCTGACATTTCTCCAGCAGGAGTTGTGCATTGAGGGATATCCCACTGTATTCTGCAAAACCCCACATTTTGGCCACAGATTTTGTTGTCACCTTCCCTGAAAGTGTTCAAAAAACAAGTATTTGTGGCACTTGGCAATACAGTGTCGTGGGAATGGTGGTGTTTAGTTAAAAGCTGGACTTGATCTTGGAGGTCTTTTCCAACCTTAATGATCCTGTGATTCCAAGGAAAGCTGAGCAGTTTTAAGATGTGTAAAGCAGGAATTCCCAGTTCCCACTGCAGAGATATTTAATATAAAACAAGCAAAAGTGTTGTAGCATTTTGTATAAATCACTCTGTGACCTTCATTTAACACCACTGCCTCCTCACCTGTTAATAGCTGGAAATCCCTTGTAGCCTCTTTAATGCTTCTTGGCAGTTGGCATGGAAACAATTTACAATTATTAACAGTTATTTCTGTTAATCATTCATGTCTTTATTCAGGTATTTACACATCTCCCTTTAGTTAAATCTCCCCTCCCTCACAGGAGTTGAAACTCCCTGAATATTGGGGGTGGTTAAAAATAGAATGATATGCAAAAAGTCTTGGCTTCCCCGAGGAGCAGCTGTGCAGGAGGAGGGGAAAACACTGGGATTTGGGGCTGTTGTGGTGGGCACAACAATACTTTTAGATAAAGGATTTGCACAGAGTACTAGGGAGAGGGATCCTTGGTCTCTGTGTCCAGCTGAGTGCATCTGGGGAAAAAGCAGTGAGAAGGATTTCATCCCACTTTTTCCTTCATGCCTTTGAAAATTAACATTGCCCTTTTCCCAAAAAGGCTTCTTTATTTTTCTTTTCCCCCCCCCTTTTGATACTGGTGTCTAAAGCAAAACCAGGAGCTCACCCTCTCATGCTCATGCAATTCCCTGTTTGCTGACAGCTTCCAGCAAGAATTTCAGGGGAAATCACCTTTTCCTGGAGCTCTGAGCACTTCTGGTGTGATGGAGGCTTTCAGAGACAATGGAACAGGTGTAAGAGGTGAAAAGTCCGAATCCTTCTGAAAACCAGAGCTGTGTTTCAGCCACCTGAGCCCTGGTGCTGCCCTGCTCTTTCAGAGGTTGCAGTGCTTATGAGCAACACCTTTTGCGGCCCCAAGTACTTTAGAGTCAAAAGCTAGCCAGAGGATTGAAAGAACAGAGAATCCCTGTCTGTTTACTACCTCCTGGCTGTAAATGCACCTGAACTGTGTTTTCATGGTGTCACCTGCAGCAGCAACAGCTGCAAATGGACTCATTTACTGATGAGGGGGACTCTGAAACACAAGTCTCTGCAAATCCTGTGACTCCAGGAGCCAGAGCTTCCCCAGATGTGGAGACAGGAATAAACCCTGGGTGCCTTGCACTAGATGGAGCTCCAGGACAGCTGGCTCTCCTCGGTGCCCAGCTCCTGCTCCTGCCCAGCACTGCAAGGTGCCTGGACACAGGGAACTGCCAGAGGTGACCTGCACGAGGACATCAGTGACCACCCTGCCCATCCCAGCAAAGCCCCCAGGATGCCTTTAGCTGATGTTGCTTGCTACCTCCAGGCTGGTTTGGCTGCCTGCAAAAACAAAACCGGGTCAAAAATGTGAAATACCAGCTCCTCCTTCCCTCTTCCATCCCTTTGGTCAGCCCAGAGGCAGAGCATCCCATCCTCTTGGGAATCAGGACAGAGAAGGGATGGTAGATCTTGCCTCCAGCTCACCTGCTGCTGCTGAATCTGGAGGAATTTACTTGAGGGAGGTGATTTCTCTGCTTCTTTAAATAAAACTTGCTGGCAGGTTCTTGTAATGCAAATTTTCCTTAAATCTGGCTTAGTAGACACCTATGGAGGTTTAATTGGAGTTAATAGGAAGTGCTGGGTTTGGTAATTAGGGAAAAATGAAAGGAAATGCAGCAGGTGAATGGTTGGGGTGGAACTTTTCAAACTTTCTGAAGTTCTTGGGCTCTCAGCGAGATCCTGCTCTACAGGCAGGGGTGGTTTTACTAAAAGTTTCACTTATAAATGGTACTAAAGCCTCTGTTAAGACTCCAAAACATTGACTGTGATTATTTTTGTAGTTCTTCTGAGTACAGTGCTACCGAGGGGCTCAAGAAATGGAAGCATTCTTTATTAAGTGAAGGTGTTGGGCTGTACAGAGGCTGCCCAGATATCTGCCGGGGGTATCTCTCTGGTTTAAGAAGAGTCCGGTATTCAGTATGGCCCCTCAGTAGGAGAGCAGGACTGGATAAGGCAGGTTTTGCTCTCTAAGAGATCAGCTATTCCTGTGGGGAGCGGGGAATTGTGTCTCAGCCAAAGCTCTGCTTCCAGGGAAGGTTCCAAGCCCAGCTCTGGGTTATTTTTTAGATGAAAATTTGCTAATTTTGTGGCTGGTTTTGTGTGCCACTGAAAACTTTCATGGAAACATGGGAACTCTGCCCTAGCTGAGGATAGGGGAGGAGGGAGCTGCTCCTTGGGATGAGGGCTGGTCACCCCTGGAGCTGGCTCTGAGCAGGGCTGGGGATGGCCCCTCTGGGTGATCTCCCTTTGGGTGCTGGGAAGGGGGAGCCAGAGGGGTTTTTAATCTGGACCAAAAGCTGAGTGCCTGTGCCTGGGCTGGGAGTCTGGCTGAGGTCCTGCTGCTCACATCCTGTCCTGCTGCACGTGGAGATAGGGATGGGGAGGGCTGGAGCATCTGATCTGCAGAGACAGACCTGGAGAGCTGGGGAGGTTCAGCCTGGAGAAGAGAAGGTTCTGAGGAGTCCTCAGAGCCCCTTCCCATGCCTGAAGAGGCTTATAAAAAAGAGGACCAGGGGCTTTTCATACGGGCAGACAGTGACAGGACAAGGGGAATGGTTTTAAACTGAAGGAGGACAAGCTTAGACTGGATATTGGGAAAGCATTTTTTACTCTGGGTGGGGAGGCCCTGGCACAGGGTTCCCAGAGAAGCTGTGGCTGCCCCTGGATCCCTGGAAGTGTCCAAGGTCAGGCTGGATGGGGCTTGGAGCACCCTGGGCTAGTGGAAGGTGTCCCTGCCCATGGCAGGGGGTGACCTTTAAGGTCCCTTCCAACCCAGTCTGGGGTTCCAAGAGCAGTTTCTTACCTGTGAACACACCTGCCTTTGTTGAGCTTCTGCTGGGAATTGGGTGTGAAGCCCAGCCCTGTGTCCTAAGTCATCCCAGGCTCCTCTAATCCCTGCCACCTTTCTCCCCCCAAACTTAGGTTTTCTCCAGGGTCTGTGTTGCAAAGAGCCCCCAGCCATGAGCTCAGCCTGCCTGAACTTTTCTGTTCGTACTCCTTCCCACGTCTCCTGCACTAAGGATCTCAGCTGGGAGGAGACAGCACCTTGCAAATGCCATATGCCCAGGACTGTGCCGTTGTGCTTTCCCACAAGCACTAAAATCTCATAAGCAACCTGCTCAGGCATGAGTGCCAGGCCCGCTTCCTTACCAGAGGGGAATGGAGATTTGCATCTATTTCAGAGAGGCAGCCGTGATTTTGATTCTTTTTGTGAGATTAATTGAACCATGACAAGTTTTCTGGCTCACCAGCTCCAGAGCTGTGGCCGTAGGAATTCTTCCTCTTCTCCTTCTTGGAAGCAGATGGCAATTTATTCCATAGTCATGTTGGAATAATGTGTGTTTCTGTGCCTGTGTCTTTGGATGGTCAATAGGGAGCAGTCCATCTTCATGTGATTTTAAATATCTTGGAGGACCCAAATGCACAGAGCTGCACCTGGGGACTTTGTGTAGATTTGTGATCCATTTTAGAGGAGCTGAGGCCATAAAATAGTGACTGGAATTCAGGGGGCCATAAATAGCATATTTTCATCTGTGGCAGCTCTAACTTTGCTTGACTGTTGTTGTGTTATTTAGAGGGAATATGGACACATTTGGGTTATTTAAACAGTCTGGAGCTCCAAGATGGGATGGAGGAAGGAGTTCTGATAATGGAATAAACTGCACAAGGCTTGGAAAGCAGCTGAATGTCCTCTAGAAGAAAAAAAAAAGTTATTTTTAGGCTTTTCTAGTGGTTTATTTATGAAGGGAGCTCCTGCACTCTGGAATGAGGCTGGGTTGGTGGAAAGAGCATCTCTGCCTTCACAGGATTCATGTGCCATGTTTTAATGATTTTTTGGTGGTGACTGTAGGTGAAAGTCAGGTTTTCCATAGTTCAGAGCTGGAAATCTGTTTTCCATAGTCTCAGAGATGGAAAAGAGATGGAAGACATGAGGTAGGTCTAAGATAAGCCCAGCTCTGGCACTTCTTGCTCCTCTGCAAGGTCAGCTCTCTATTTTGGGTTTTTAGGGAGTCAAATCATACATATGAATTACTTCTTGTACAAAGTTTTTGATTGTCAACAGAGTGATTTGTGAATAAATGTTTTCATTACTTGGCTGGCTCCATGGATGGATGAATAATATCCATCAAATAAATTATTCATCCCTTTCTCTCCTTGCCATCATCAGATAAATTCCTTGTGATTTATATTTGTTCATTATTCATCTGGCTACGAGGAGCAGACATATTAGAGATGGGTTGGGAGCTAAATCTGCTTTATGGAGCCCAGGAAGGGAGCTCTGGTTGATATTGGGGTCTGTACCCACACAAACCTCATCCCATGGAGTCCCAGTGGCCTCTGCATGCTTGGAGTGGCTCCATGGGTGATGAGAGTCCCCAGGTGCAGAGCCCTCATTCCTGAAAGAAAACTGCTGTGTTTAATGGTGGAGAGGAGGGGAATGAGCAATTCTTATGGCAGTTTTTGCAGTGTTTTACACAGCACACGGGCCTGAGGCTGCAGAGCTTCCTTCCTTTCCCAGGCTCCCACTTTTCAGCTTCCTCAGGCTGCTTGTGCCCCTGACAAAGCCACGCCAGCCTCCTGCAGAACTCCAGCAGCAGGGCTGGGGGAAAATTTCCCCCTGGTGCCAGAGGAGGAATGGAGGGGAAAGGAATTAGTTTGGCTCCTCTACAAAAAGAAGCAAAGAAAAGCATCACACAGAAGCTGACTGAAGGGACAGAGATCAGCTGCTCCTGCTCCTGAAGTGACCTGATTTATTCATCTGTTTTTCAAGTGTTTTGCTTGAAACTGAACCAATTTCAAGCTTTTGTGTTTTTTTTTTTTTTTTTCAAATGTTATTCCAGTTCTGAAAAGTGCATCTATAGTTATTTTCTTTTTAAACCACTGGGGAAAGCATCTTTCAATTCCCCCCCCAAAAAAAAAAAAAACCAAAAAAAACCAAAAAAACCCACAAAAAAACCCAAAAAAGACAATATGTTCTTCAAACCGTTTTCCTTCTCAAACAGTTCAGGCAGACACAAAATACGTGAAGTTTCACCTTTAATTAAAGAATGAAGAGCTGGGAGAGTTACCTGGATGTGAAAAGCAAGGTGATAACAGATCTTGTTTGCATACTTAATTTGAGAGTGCTGTGCCAGACCCGGCTGATCCCTGTGAGGGGTTTGCAGCCAGCCCTGGAACACCAGGAAAACTTTGATTTTTCATTCCCAACATCAAATACAAGCACAAGCACTGGGATGCAGCTGAAGAGCAGGAATGACAGCGGAGGGGAAAGCCTGTGACTGAGGGGATGGAGGGAAGCACATCCTCTGCAGGGAGGGAGGAGGAAGGAAATGGCTCAGGGGTTTCTCCCAGTGCTTCCCAGCCCGTGCTGGTCTTCTCAGTGTGTTGTGCTGCAGAGAGGAGCCCAGAGATGCTCTGGGATGATCCTATGGCTCCCATCCCTCCCAGAATACCACACAGCAATGCCCCACACAGGTTTTGCATCTGTTATGTGCAGGATCCACTTAAATGATCCACTCAGCTGCTGCAATCCATGTCTTCCCTGAAGAAAGAGAATCCCAAAGAAAGAGAATATGGTACCAAGCAGGGGACCTTCCTGTCTGAAGGATGTATTGGAGTATAATTTGTGCAGTGATTGATGTATTTTATTTTTAATAATATTTCCCCCCTCTTGCCAGCTTTCTCATTCAGGGGACACATCAATCTTTGAGCCCTTTCCAAGTCAGATTTGTATTTCAGCAGGAATGGTTTGCCTTGCCCAGCTGGGTGGGAGTGGGAAGGGGAAGGAGCAGGGTTTGCTCTGCTTCTTTTCTTTGGCTTTGGCCTTGGAATTTAGGGTGCCAGGGAATGCAGGAGCTCTCACTGAGCCTGGTGAGCATCCTGATGGCTGATCCATTAAAACTTGGCACTGGAGAGGCTGTGAGAGATTTTGCACAAAATTAAGCTTATTGCAGCGTCCTTTTTAAAGCTCAGCAGGCTTTGGGAGAAATCATGGGGGACAAGAGTGTCCTGAGCCTCAGTCAGGGAGCTCAACTCTTGCCTGGACTTCCTCAGGTTGGCTTTTATTTTTTTCTTTTTCTCCTGCTTTCCCCCCCTCCATCCATGGCAAAGAAAGCTCTTTGACACCAAGAACTTGGTGTTATGTGTAGGATGGAGGGGGTGAGGAGTGTCCCACTGGCTGCTGTGTGTCCAGGAGTGCCCATCTCACCAGCTGGAGCCATGGCAGACCTGGCTGTGAGTGGCTGCACTTGGGATTCTCTTTGTTCTGCCCCTCTGGTGCTCCAGATCCATTTTACAGCTGGGATTTGCTGGTTCAGGCACATCCCTGCTCTTCCCAGAGGCCACAGGGAGCAGAGGTGTGTTGGGAGGGAGGGAAAGCACAGGTGAAGCCAGCACTGGTTATGTTTGGGGTACCTGATGTGAACACCCCTTCGCAGAATCCAAGGATCATTTGAGTTGGAAAAGAATTCCAAGGTCACCGAGTCCATCCTGTGCCTGATCCCCACCTTGTCCCCAGCCCAGACCTCTGAGTGCCATGTCAAGGCTTTCCTTGGACATCTCCAGGGATGGGGACTCCACCCCTGCCCTGGGCAGCCCCTTCCAGTGCCTGAGCACCCTTTCCAGGAGGAAATCCTTCCAGAAATCCACCCTGCCCCTCCCCTGGCCCAGCCTGAGGCTGTTCCCTCTCCTCCTGTTCCTGTTCCCCGGAGCAGAGCCCAACCCCCCCGGCTGTCCCCTCCTGTCAGGAGTTGTGCAGAGCCACCAGGTCCCCCCTGAACCTCCTTTTCTCCAGGCTGAGCCCCTTTCCAGCTCCCTCAGCCCCTCCCGATGCTCCAGCCCCTTCCCAGCTCTGTTCCCATCTCTGGACACTCCAGCCCCTCAATGCCTTTCTCATGAGGGGCCCAGAACGGGGCACAGCACTCGAGGTGCCCCAGCAGTGCCAGCACAGGGGACAATCACTGTCCTAGTGCTCCTGGTCACTCTGTTTTGGGTACAAGCCAGGATGGTTCTCCTTGCCCACCTGGACTTGTGCCAGCCGCTGTCACCAGCAGCCCAGGTCCCTTCCCAGCCATTCTGCCCCAGCCTGCAGCACTGCAGGGGTGGTGGCCAAAGAGCAGGGACCCTTCCTGCTGTCCTTCTGAGCCCTGTCAGCAGTGATCCCATGTGACAGAGCCGGGCAGACACATGTGCCCATGGACCTGTGCCCATGGACCTGTGGTGGCTTCATGAGCTCTGCTGTGTGCCCTGGAGCCATGCAGTGTTGTTGGTTTGAAAAGACACGTGTCTGCTAAGGAAGGCAGGAGCTTCCCCTGAAATGGAAAATGCAAACCCTCTTCCTCTGAATTATTATAATTTTGAATCAAGGGGCTCTCAGGAAGAGATACGGGAATAGGAGTAACAGTTCTTTACTAGGAAAATTAAAAATACAAATGCAATAGTACAAAAAAAGAAACCAAACCACTGCCAGAGTGAGAGCAGGCCCTGGCAGCCTGTGGGTCAGGGAGGTGGCAGCAGTCCCATCCCATGGTGGCTCAGCCCTCCTGCAGTGCCAGCTGTGCTTCTGCTGGAGCAGGCATCCTGCACAAGGGTGGAGTTTTCCTCTGAAGCTCCAGGGCTGCTGGAGATGGGCCTGGGCTTCCTCTGGGAATGCAGTGGGGAAGAAAGCTGCTCCTCTGGGAATGCAGTGGGCAAAGGCTGCTGTGGGGTTCCAAAGTCAGATTGTATCCAGGTAGGAATGCTTGGCTCCTCCCCTGGGCGGAGCATCTCCCCATGGGATGCTGGAATTTTCTCAGCCATGCAGGGACACTCAGTGGCCATGGACAGCAGAGATCTCCTGGAGGGAGGATTGGCTGTGGCAGAGATGAAGAAAAAACTGCCCAGTGAACAGAGAGAACTGCCCCAGCTCTGACAGATGGGGACAGAGCACACACCCACATTTCCAGCCTAAGGCAAGCGTGCAGAGGCTGGGCACACTGCAGGGCAGCACAGCTGGCACTGGCTCCAGAGGTTCTGCTGCCTCCTGGCTCTGCTGGGCTCCATCACATCCTGGCTGGGTCCTTGGGATGGGGTCAGCACACAGACCCAGGGCTGGGCTGGCAGCTGTGAGCCTGAATCCCATTAAATCAATGGCACAAGGAGAGAAGTCTCCCAGACCTGCATAAGCAGGGAGGTTTTTCCTGCAGGTCCTGCAGCACTGCAGGATAAGCTCACCCTGGTCAAAGCCTCTCTGTGCACAGGAATGTGTACCAAGAATTGCCACTGGTGTAACAAATCAGCTTCTTCTCCAGAACTGAGTTTTGTTGTTGTTGTTTTTGGGTGTTTTTTTTTTATTTTTGGTGGGGGTTTTGTTTGTTTGTTTGGGTTTTTTTTCCCTTTGGTTTTCTGAGGTGGGGAATATTTAGTTTTCAGCATTTCCAGTGCTTGTTCAAAAACATGGGAAGTTCCATCCTCTCATGAAGTTATGAGAGCACAACACTCCTCTGGCTTGTCCAGTATTTCCTAGAGCTGTCCTGGATTTTAGCAGGAGGAGTCCCTGGCCTGAGAACTGCATCTTGCAGGCATTCCCTGCACTGAGCACATTCATTGCATTGTTGGGCCCTTGGGAAACAGAGGTGACACTGAAAACTTTTGGGCTGGGAAAATCACCATCTGCTCAAGGCTGCCTCCAGTCTTAGCCTGTTCCAGGAGTTCACTGGGATACATTTGATAAAAATCCCACTGGTCACCTCAAAGTTAAGCAGCAGGCAGTTGCACTGCTCTGTGCTCAGCTACTGCCTCTCCTGCAGGTGTTTAAATAAGTCCCATGGATGCAGGCTGGGAGGTGGGAAGATGAAGCCTGGCAGGGCAGCTGTTCCACATGTCCCTGCTGATGGAGAGGTGCAGATCTCTCTCTCCCACAGAGCTGTGAGAGGGGCAGGAATGTCCCTCACTCACACCCTCGTTGGGGCTGGTGTCTCTGGAAAGGCGGGAATTTCCAGCCTGTTGCTTCCAGAGTCCTTTCACCTCCGAGTGCTTTGCAGGAATGTCAGCTCCCCTGTGTCAGAATAAAGAGGATTATTGATATATTCCCTGCCCAGAAAGGGCAGCTGGTGTCTGGATGGGCTGGATGGCCTTGGAAAGGTGACCTGGGGGCACTCACACCTCCTGCTGCTGGGCCAGGCTGTAAGAATTGCCTTTGCCTGGCTCTGGGTACGTGTGGAGGCCCTTAAATCAATAGGTTGTTGTTCCACAGTCCTGTCCCCTCTCAGCAGTTCTCACCCATCCCTTGGTACCCTCCTGGCAGGGAATTCCCTGTGGTCAGCATAGATTTGGGGCCATGGGCAGGGCTGGCAGCTTTCCCCGTGGAGCTGAGGGCAGCCCATAGAGGTGTTTCTCGTGGAGCCTTGCAAGGCTCAGGGCAGAGCTGCTGGGGTCACCTGCCCAGGGGCTGCTTGCTCTGCCTCCGGAATGCATTACAAGATTTTTGGACTTTTTTTTTTTTTTTGCACCCAAGACAGTGGCAGAGGCTGGACTAGCTCGTGGGCATGCTGAGGCAGCTTTTCCTCAGGCAGACCCTGGGGCTGCTCCTGGAAAAACATAATTTTCTTTTGGCTACAAAGGGCTCCTCCCATGGGGGCAGGGTCACTTTTACCAGGGATATTTCATCATTTTTCTTTTGCTAACAGGAGCTCCAGGAGGTTTCTGCTGAGATTCCCCTGTCATGTGCAGCCCAGGTGCTTCCAGCTCAGCTGCTGGAGCTTCCAGTAACAGCTTCTGTAACACTTGTTTCACCCAGAATATTCTGTAACTCACTTAAAATTAAAAATGTAAGAGTTGGGTAAAACAAATTGTATTTAATATCAACTTAATTAGCCCAATGATATTGCACAGATGGCATTCTGGATTTTCATGTTTTATTCAAGAAACCTTTTGGGTTTGAAATAATATATCTGAAACTGAGGCAGAATTCAGCAGCCTCGCCTTGGCATTTAAACCAAGTCTGCTGCAGAGCTCGGGGGGCCTGGGCTGGGCTCTGTGGTTTTGGTGGGGTTCTGGTCTTGGGTGGGCAAGAGGAAATGTGGAGATTCCCAAATGGACTCACAGGCAGGAATAAAGCTGGATGATGGAAGACAGCATAATAGAGAGCAAATGATAAAGAGCCTTTTAAAGGGGAAAGAAAGATGAGAAACTGTATTTCTTGGAGACCAGGCAAGAACTCTGTGAGTTTCTGTGGGCAGAGCAACTGGTTGGGCCAGCAGAAATTAAGAGCAGGTTTCAGGGAGAGCTCAGAGCCCCTTCCAGTGCCTGAAGGGGCTCCAAGAAAGCTGGAGAGGGACTGGGGACAAGGGATGGTGGGACAGAACCATGGGAATGGCTCCCACTGCCAGAGGGCAGGGATGGATGGGATACTGGGAGGGAATTCCTGGCTGTGAGGGTGGGCAGGCCCTGGCACAGGGTGCCCAGAGAAGCTGTGGCTGATCCTGGATCCCCGGCAGTGTCCAAGGCCAGGTTGGACACTGGGGCTTGGAGCCCCCTGGGGTGGTGGAAGGTGTCCCTGCCATGGCAGGGCGTGGCACTGTCTGAACTTTAAGGTCCCTTCCAACCCAGCCCTTTCTGTGATAATTTTTTCTCTTCAGCCCCAGTTATTGTCAGTGTTGTTTTTTTAAGTGGAGACCAAGTGGGCCAATTTCCTGAGCTCTGTCCCTTTCCTTCTCTGGTGTAATGTCCCTAAAAAGTGACACCTTGGAGGCTCCCAGTGGTTCTGAGCTCTGAGAGAAGATCTTGTCTCCCTTTTTTCTGGGGACACACCACGAGCCTCAGCCCTGGCTCTGCCTCTCAGCTGCCCTCTGCTCTCTGAGCAGCCTTCATCCACTGCTGAGCCTTCCTGAGGAGCTCCTTAGGAGCCCCGGCTGAGGATCACACGGTGTGCAATTCCCAAATTCCCCGTGTAGCCCATGGCTGGAGCAGAGGAGCTGCGTTGCTGGGCCAGCCTGTGTCCCACCTCCCTGTCCCAGCTTCACTGGGCACTGTGCCTCAGAGCATTCCAGCCCCCCTTTCTTGGTGACCCTGTCTGCTCCCAGCCTTACCAGTCCTCCCAGCTTCAGGGGCAGTAGCAGACTTTTTCAAAACCCTTCTGCTTTATTGAGGCAGCATCTCCAGGTTCCATAGGGAAGGGCTGTGCCCAGGATTTCTGCTTCCACTTCAGTGTTTTGTCCTAGTGTGACCTTCTGAACACTGGTGAGCCCTGATCTGAAGACCCTGGATGAAGGAGGTGTCCATCCCCACTGGGAGGGTCTTCCAGTGCCACTTCCTGGTGGAAGCAGGCCAAAAATTTCTCTGCAGTGTCAGAGTGTGCTTCTCTTTGGCAAAGGAGTGAGTTGCAACCTCCATGTGGGAAAAATCCTGGGCTGATTTGGGTCCAGGACAAGTCACATTTGGGCCATCCCATGTGAGCAGGTGAAGCTGCCAGTGTCCCCATCACCAGGGAAGGTTCCCAGCAGGCTGTGTCCTGCAGGACAGGGGAGCTGCTGGGTCCCAGGCTTTGAGGAGTGTTGGCCAGGAGGTGTGGGGAGACAATTCTGCTGCACAAAATGGGCTCCAGGAAGAGCCCTCCAGCTGAAGGGCTCAGTAAGAGACAGCCCAGGAAGCTGGGGGGAGAATCAACCTCCACTGCTCCCCCAGGGAAGCTCATGGGGACTGAGGGAGATTGGGTGGGGAGGGGAAATCTGCATCACTCAACTTTGTGCATCTCCAGTGCAGGCAGCTGTGTCTGAGCGAGTTATTCTGGCTTTCTTTGGAGCTGAGAGAAAGAAACAAATTTTTCTGGAGTGCCACACACCACCCTCAATTTCACAGTGAGAAAGTGTGTCCTGGAAAAGCCTTTTTTTTTAAACATGGAACCTCCAAAAGCTACCTTGGACAGAGACACATGAGTAGTTAATATCTAAATTCAGGCAAATTTAAATGTGTTTCTTCCCTGACCAGGTATATCCACCCAGCTAAGGCAGACCCAAGCTCGCTGTTCTTTCCAATTCTCTTTCCTCTGCCCCCAAACATGATGTGAAACACTGTTTTAGAATGTTTTACCCTGTAAAACAACATATTGCACTGTTCCCTGTTCACTTTCAATTTTATGCAACTTTCTCTGCTGGAATAGGCTCAGTGATCCCAGGAAATAATTGGTGAGCTTGTTAGACTAATGGGATTTTTATTTTCAAGGCTATAGATCAAACAAGTATGCCTGAAAATTCATTATACATGCAGTGAGCACAAAATAATTATTCCTTCCTATGGAAGTGCTGGAGGAGAGACTGTGATAAGGTGGAACTTTAAAAAACCTGCTTGATTTATCATTTCTGAGGCAAAGTTCCTGTGAGATGTACTAGTTCAGTATTCAGTGACAGTCATCTGGCTGGCCAGGGGCAGGGGACAGTCTAGCAAGGACTCTGACTTGCTTCTTGGACTTTATTTTTGGTCTGGAGCTGAACAACCCCTGAGTTCTGCTCCTCCTTTTTAGCAAAGAGCCCCAGATGTTGTTTGGAACAGCAGAGTTTTGTGTTGCTCCAGATGGTGAACAGGGGATGATTTCCCACCTCCCTCTTCTCCAGGGCTTTTGTTTTCCATCTCCTTCCCCTCTGGGAAAGCAAAGGAAACCTCAAAGGAGGGAAGATTCACTCAGTCCTGCAGGTGGACACGTGAAAAAGGGGACGTTTAGCAGTGGAGAATCCATCCCAGAATGAAATGATGGCTATTGACTGACATGTGGGCTGGGCTGGCTGGATCATGTTCAGCTTCACCATCCTGAGCATTTTGGAGCTAAGTTGCAGTGTCTGGGATTGTCCTGGTCGGGGCTGCTGGGATCTTGTCCATGAGCTGAGCTTGAGCAATTCCACGGGTTGTGTCCTGTGAGGAACCAGGTAGAGATCTTGGCAAGGGGACTGGAGCACCTTCCCTATGGGGACAGGCTGGAAAAGTTGAACCTGGAGAAGAGAAGGTTGTGAGGAGACCTCAGAGCACCTTCCCAGAGTGTGAAGGGGCTCCAGGGAAGCAGGAGAGTGACTCTTCCTCAGGAACTGCAGTGACAGGACAAAGGGGGATGGGATCAAACTGAAAGAGGGGAAATTTAAGTTAGAAATACCCAAGAAGTTGTTCCCTGAAAGGATGCTGAGGCCCTGGCACAGGGTGCCCAGAGAAGCTGTGGATCCCTGGAAGTGTCCAAGGCCAGGTTGGATGGGGCTTGGAGCACCCTGGGATGGTGGAAGGTGTCCCTGCCATGGCAGAGGGTTGGAATGAAATTAATGGGGTCCCTCCCAATCCAACCCATTCTGTGAGTGATTTTTACCTTCAGTGTATTTGCAAATTGCAATTTATTTTTGCATTTTTGTTTGAAAACTAATTTGTCTTAAGGATATTTTGTGTGTCTATGTTGGAGATGTTCACATATTGCTGCTCTTCGATCAAGTATTTTCCATTTGTAGAGCTGGCCAAAGAAATAATTGTTTACTGAAAATTTCTATAGAAAATCCTTTTATAAAATATCACAAGTGGATACTGTCTTTGTGAGGAAAATTGGTGAATGTTTGGGATATGTCAGGAGAAAGAAAAAAGGAAAAAAGCAAAGGCAAGTCATAAAAAGGATCAAAAGCACAAGCTGTGACATCTCAGAAAGGAAAATGCTTGATATACCTTGAAAAAGCTTGAAAACAAATCTCCAACATATCTTAAAAATAGTTCTTCTCATTCTGCAGGCACAAAGACTAATTGGAAGTGACACCGTTTAAGAATGTCACTTCCAGTCTGTCTCCTTCCCTGGTATTTGTCTGTTGGGTCTCCCATCCTGTGCTGGGATCGCTCCATGAGCGAGCAGAGGGAATTCTGTCCCTCACTGGAGACTGGCCTTGGTGCCCCAACCCCTCCTGGGCAAGCAGCTCCTGATCCCCATGGATACAGCCACGAACGCAAAGCAGGGACCTGGACTTGGCATTTCCAAGTGTTATGGTTTGAAAGCAAAACCAGTGAGAGACTCCAAGTCAGAAATACAATTTATTAGGAAAAGGGAAAAGAAACAAAATACATGCAATAATACAAAAGAAAAAACACTGACAGAGTCAGAATACAACCTGACACCACTTTGGCAATCCACATTGGAGTGACTGATGTGGTTCTGTCAGAGCAGTGATCCTGTAGAAGGGTGGAGTCTTCTTCTGAAGGTCTAGAGAAAAAACCCCAAGCTGTTCCTCTTGAAAACCTGTGGGAAGGCTGGCTTTGATGTCCCCAAAACCCAGATTATATCCAGGTAGGAATGCTTGGCTCCTCCCTCTGGGCAGAGCATCTCACAATGGAATGTTACAGCTCTTATCAGTCATGCAGTGACATTCAATAGCTCATTATCAGCAGATGTCTCCCCTGAGAGAGGATTGGTTGTGATAGAGATAAGGAAAACCACCCAATTAACAGATGACAACTGCCATACAGATGGTAATAGAATACATCTTGCTTCTCAAGCTAGGACACCAAACCAGGATCTGCTCATTGATCTGCTTTCCACACGTGCTAATAATTTAATAAATGATTCCATCATCCAGCAGCTCTTGATAGGAAAAGCTGCTCTGCAGAGCTGAGCTGAGCCAGCTAGGCACCTGGAGCAGCCCCAGTTCAGCCTGGCTGCTTGGCTTGGGGCAGGGGGAGGTGTGGGAGGTGGCACTGGAGCTCCTGGTGGAGCAGGGGAGGTGTGGGATTTGGCATTGGATCTCCTCCTGGAGCAGGGCAGGTGTAGGATATGGCACTGGAGCTCCTCCTGGATCAAGTGGAGCTGTGGGAGGTGGCACTGGACCTCCTGGTGGAGAAGGGGAGGTGTGGGATGTGGAGCTGTGGGATGTGGCACTGGGCTCCTCACAGGGCAATGAGTCTGGTCTGCACTGTCCAGTGGGACATTTCCTGGCTGGACCATGGGGAAGGCAATGTCACCATGAGCATCCCACTGAGGATGGATCTTGGGGGTTAATCCATCATTCGGGGTACCACAGAGAGCTGTTTTGGGCTGGGGTGGAGTTAATTCCCTTCTCAGAGGCTGGTTTAGGGCTGGGTGTGGATTTTGCTGGACACAGGGCTGATCATACAGATATTTTTGTTATTGCTAAGCAGGGCTTGCACAGAGCCAAGGGCTTTCCTCGCCCTCCTATGGACATGCTGGGGATGTGTGCGGGCCAAATGCAGTGCTGTCCTTGGAGTCAGAGTCTGCCAGCACAGAAAGTCTGAAATTCTCAGCATCCAGAACTCCAACAGGAGGTGGGGAACACAACCAGGAAAGGTGACCACAACTGACCCCAGGGATATTCCAGACCTTGGGGCATCATGCTCAGCATATAAAGTGGGGAAATGAAAGTGCAGGTGAAGGACATTTGGAGTGATGTTTTTTGTCTTCCCGAGTCACTGTGAGATAGGACCTTGCTGTTCTGGAGGTGCTGAACACGTGAATTAATTCCTTATTTTGCTTTCCTTGTCTGCGTGGCTTTTGCTTCCCCTATTACAGAATCACAGAACCACAGAATAATGAGGTTGGAAGAGACCTCTAAGATCATCAAGTCCAACCTATGCCCTAACACCTCAACTAGACTACAGCACCAAGTGCCATGTCCAGTCTTTTTTTAAACATATCCAGAGATGGTGATTCTACCACCTCCCTGGGAAGAAAATTCCAGTACCTTATTATTCTTTTGGTGAAAATTTTTTTCCTAATATCCAACCTCTACCTTCCCTGACGTAGCTGGAGGCTGTGTCCTCTTGTTCTGTCAGCGCTGCCCGGTGGAAGAGACCGACCCCACCTGTCTACAGCCTCCCTTCAGGGAGTTGTGAAGAGCAATAAGGTCACCTCTAAGCCTCCTCTTCTCCAGGCTAAACAACCCCAGCTCCTTCAAATGTTCCTCACAGGGTTTGTGTTCCCAGCCCCTCTCCAGCCTCGTTGCCTCCTCTGGATGTGCTCGAGCGTCCCAAGGTCCTTCCCAAACTGAGGGGCCAGAGCTGGACACAGCACTCGAGGTGTGCCCTCACCAGTGCTGAGTGCAGGGGCAGAATGACCTCCCTGCTCCTGGTGGCCACACCATTCCTGATCCAGGCCAGAAGCCATCGGCCTTCTTGGCCACCAGGGCACACTGCTGGCTCATGTTCAGCCGGCTGTCGACCAGCACCCCCAGGTCCCTTTCCACCTGGGCACTGTCCAGCCACACTGTCCCCAGCTTGTAATGTTGTAGGGGATTTTTGTGGGCAAAATGTAGAACTTGGCATGGGTTTTCCAGCTTTCACCCTTCCAGTTCACTCCCTGATCCTGCTGCTGGGGGAGTGACTGAGCAGCCAAGAGGGGCTGGGGTGAACCACCCCACACAGTCCATGGGTTTGCTGGGGGAGGGAAAGGCAGTGGTTTGGAATGAAGAGTTCCCATCATGGTGCACTGAGTGAGGGGAGGAGGAGCAGGCCAGCAGCAATTTTGGCTGGAGGATTCTTGCTGGGCTGAGGGCACTGGCTGCACCCATCCCCTCAGGAAACACTCTCAGTATGTGTCAAACATCTCCTGAGGGAGGCCTTTAGGCACAACTTCTGCTGAAATTTTGCAAACATCTCCCTGGGCAAAGAATCAAGGGCAGTTCTTCTAAAGGCCACAGCAGCACCTTTGAGGAACCCACAGTTTATAGCAAATTGCACAGGATTACTCTGCAGTGCATAAGCAGCAAGCAATCAACTGTGCTAACGACCAGCAGCATTAATTGCTGGCTGCTTCCCCAGTTGTTCCTAACCTCTGGTCCCAGCTGCAAAACCAGCTCACGTTGTGCAACAACTGCATTTAGAGGCCCAGAACATCCGTGCCCTTTGGCTAACTGTGTAAAAGTCAGATGACAATTAAAGCTTCACTAATTAACCCCTGAGTGGTGTGGAATTCTCTGTTGAATGATTCTGTGAGTGTGAAAAGCTGCTGATAATGCTCTTAAGTTGGTGTTGGGGCATCACAAAGGAGCTTGGACACCTTTCCCCTATCCCAGGCTGCTCCAAGCTCCATTCAGCCTGGTCTTGGACACATCCAGGGATGGGGCAGCCACAGAAAACCTGTTCCAGGGCCTCAGCCCCCTCACAGGGAAGAATTGACATAATTAATGTGATTAACAGAGTTCCTTCTGAAGGTCCAATGATGAAAAGCATCTCTGTAGCTTTAGCTGATGAATTTCAACACTGAAAGGCACAAAAAACCCCAGAAGAAATGGAGCTCAAGCTGGCCAGGAAGAACATTTCCTCTCCTGCTGCCAATTATTGGGCAAGGATTACACTGCAGTGTGTTAGTAGAATTAAATATCTATTTGAACTTTGCTTCCCATGTACTTTTTAATTTTAATATTATTTATTCTTTGACTTTCAATAATTCATTGAGATGCATCCATATCGGTAATTAAAACATGTACAGTAAGAAACAGAGCTCACATAAATTATTCCAGGGCATTCATTATTTATTTGGCCACTTAGAGCTGTGCAAAATTTACTGAGAAAATATGTACATTAATTAACATGTGCATTACAATTTCATTAGTGCACTTTTTCAGTGAGTAAAGATACTCAGATCTGGGTGTGTCAGCAGCTAGAGAGGTCTTGCTTGTGCCTTTGAAATTGCTTAGATTTAAAAAGAGGTCTGTGGTTGGAATCCAGGAGGAGCTGCTTGAGGGAAGCCTTTCTGCTGGCCTTACACATGCGATGGCAAAGTGGTTCTTTCCAAAGCTGCCAAGATCCCTGAGCCAAACTCAGGGACGTGCGTTTGGCTGTGTTGTACAACCACTGCCATTTGAGTAGAGCAAGGAACAAGAGCAAATCTGATATTTCAGACCCTCTGGTTTAATTTCCTGTGGTTGAGTCTATCAGGGGGTGATGGTGCCATGGTGGTCCCACTGCATTTCTTGGCTGGTGCATCCTGGAGGATGAGGCTCAGGACAAGGCCCCAGAGAAGACTCTCAGAGGGGTTCTGGAGGCACCACTGTTGAATTTTACCAGCCCCACAGACTGCAGCATGAGGCTGCTGTGAAGTGACTCCTGTTCCAACTGCACCTCTGGAAAAGGTCCTGTGCATCATCACTGAGGCACAGCTCAAACAATGAGGAATTTCTTTGTGCCAAGTGGATTGAAAATACCCAACCCAACAAAACAACTCACAGATTCTGTTGTAGTCTGAAAGGGAAGAGAAACATTTTTAATCAGTGCCACAACATTCACATTGATAACAAGTCCGGCAGAGCACCAGGAAATTTCCACATGAGTAAACTCCACTCAGTGCAAAAAGGCTTGCATCCACTCTTGGAATTTAATGGTTCAGCTGGCATGTGAAAGCTGTTATTTGGAAGTTTAATTATTAAGGTCAAATTAAAGTTCAGCTTTTGGAGCAATGAGCTCTCTCCCTCTGGAGATTCCAGCTGAGGGATTCCTTGCTGGGGAACACTGGAGAGGATTTTGGTGTACCCACTTAAAATGCATGTCCCATGGGAGCCTCCCTGCTAGGAGCATGTTCAGAAGGCATCTTGCCTTGGATAATGAACTATTCAGGAGGCACAACTCGTTTTGGGGGTCCCAGGAGTGCCTTTATCTGGTTATGAACTACTCCTGGTGAAATCTGGCTATGAACTTCCTCATGGTGACCTGTGGAGCTCCTGGTCAATGAAAGGAATGAAAAGAATGCTTCACCTCGTAGTTATGGAGATTCTCCTTCCCCCAGCAGGAGCTCTGCCTGAGACTTATAATGGTACATGGGGGTTTGCTGTGTGAAGACTTGCCCAGGCTGGTCACCAGAGGCAGATGAAGAGCAAAGAGAACAAAAACCCTCCAAAACTCGCTCTGTCTTTCCAACCAACCCCAACCCCACAGAATATGCCTGTGAGCTTTTATAGTTTTTGAATTACCAGCCACAAAACACTTTTAATTATTTTGGGCCTGGCTGCGAGTACACTCAGAGGGTGAGGCAGATGAAGAGACGCACAGGTTTGGGGAAGGAGAGTAGGAGAAAACAAAACTCTTCCTAGAAGGCTGGAATGAGATCTTGGAGGAAATCTGCCTGATTTTTCCCTGCTTCTCACAGAGACTGGACAAGAGCCATGAGGCTCTGGATCATCCTCCCCTGGACTGCTCGGACATGGGAGCTCCATCCCTCTGTCCCACAGGGAGGCGAACTCCAGAACCTCCCCCCCTAGCTTCCCCAAACACCTGCCTTCAGGGCATTGAGGAGCTGATCCCAAGGCAGGGTTGCACTTTGGGCATTTCTTTGTTTTGCCTTTAACAGCTCAGCTGCCAGGATGCAAAAAATAAATTGGTTTGCATGGACACAAAAGACATTTCTTTGTGTACAGTGAAAGTCTGAAAGGAACTCCTATTGGGACTGAACCATCTGCTCATATGTGTGTATTCTGTCACCACCTGTCAGAGCTGGGGCAGTTCTCTCTGTTCACTGGGCAGTTTTTTCTTCATCTCTGCCACAGCCAATCCTCCCTCCAGGAGATCTCTGCTGTCCATGGCCAGTGAGTGTCCCTGCAGGGCTGAGAAAATTCCAGCATCCCATGGGGAGATGCTCCGCCCAGGGGAGGAGCCAAGCATTCCTACCTGGATCCAATCTGACTTTGGAACCCCACAGCAGCCTTTGCTCACTGCATTCCCAGAGGAGCAGCTTTCTTCCCCACTGCATTCCCAGAGGAAGCCCAGACCCATCTCCAGCAGCCCTGGAGCTTCAGAGGAAAACTCCAGCCTTGTGCAGGATCCCTGCTCCAGCAGAAGCACAGCTGGCACTGCAGGAGGGCTGAGCCACCATGGGATGGGACTGCTGCCACCTCCCTGACCCACAGGCTGCCAGGGCCTGCTCTCACTCTGGCAGTGTTGTTTGGTTTTGTTTGTACTATTGCATTTTAATTTTAATTTTCCTAGTAATGAACTGTTATTCCTATTCCCATATCTTTGCCTGAGAGCTCCTTAATTTCAAAACTATAATAATGCAGAGGGAGGGGTTTGCATTTTCCTTTTCAGGGGAGGCTCCTGCCTTCCTTAGCAGACGTCTGTCTTTTCAAACCAAGACACTAGAAGAGGATCTTCTCCTCCTCCTTGTTCTCTTCATCATGCTTACAGGGAACTTGGAGGTTGGGACACTTCACCCAGGCTGAGTTAGAAAAGGCCACTCCCCACTTCTCTTACATCCCAATGATGGTGACCCTACAAAGATGCATCCCAGAGGAGCCTGTTATTTCCTGGCAGGTGGTGGAAGGAAGTGGAAGCATTCCCAAGGAAAGGGGGAGAAACTGAATCCATCTCACCAGTGCCTCAGAGCAAAACTTCAAATGGCATTATTCTGTGTACTCCCAACTTCATGGCCAGAGCTGAGTTTGGGTTTGAAAAATGTGGATTTACTTGTTTTATAGAGGAACATTTATTTTTTCACAGCAGAGGGAACTCTTTGAGTTTCCTGCTTGAGACAGAGTTTGAAAAATACAGTGCCTTGTCTTTCAAAAATGTTCTGAGGAGCCACTGCAAGGTTTCAGATGAGGGCCACGATTATGCTCTGGAGGTTGTCAGAGGGAAGGATGCTGTTCAGTCTCTCCCTGTTCTCTTTACTGGAGCTGGCATGAAAATGGATTATTCTAAACCATCTCTCTGTGTGGCTGTCCCATTTGTCAGGTTCCTCCAGGCACATTCCCTGCTTGATGTTTTCATAAACTGCACTCCTTTTCCTTGGGTTCTGGTGATTAATTGTAATGGCAAGTGAAAATATTCCAAAATAAATCTGTTTTCATGGCCCTCTGCAAAGTCCACTCTGAGAACCCTCTGCAGATGTAGCAGCTTGGGAGGAGGTGGGGCAGCACGAGATGCATATCACAGCAGCAGCCCTGTGCTGTCCACATTTTTCAAACCCAGCCTCAACTCTGGCTTCTGGTTTGAAGTTGGGAATGCACAGGAAATGTCTCTAAATTTAGAGGAAATACCTCTAAAGTTTTGCTCTGAGGACACAGGTGAGATGGACTGAACTTCTCCTCCTGTTTCCTTGAGAATACTTCCACTTCCTGCAGTTATTTTGGTAGGGTCTGTATTTTCGACGAAGGAGCACATTATTATTATTCCTTCCAGGAAACTAAAGGAAAATAAGCAAGAATCACAGAAATTATTAGGTTGGAAAAGACTTCTAAGATCTGATCCAAGCATGAACCCAGCCTTTCCAGGCCCACCAGTGATCCCATGGACAGAGAGGTGCCAGCAGCAGCCCCGGAGCTGGGCTGTGACAGAACAGGGATGGAGCCAACTCCTGAGCTGCTTGGGGGGATTGTTTGTAATTTCTGTACCCTGTACTCCTGGTACCAAGGCTGCTGTTTACCCTGGAAATGTGTCTTTCCAGCCTGGAAACTCCTCTCCAGTGGAGAAGCCCCAGCAGCAGTGCCCTTCTTGCACTCTGTGGATGCTACAGGGCAGAGCCCCTTGGTTTGGGTTCCTGCAGCTCTCACCACCCAAAAGAGCCAAGGGGCTCTGCCAACACCTCCTGCTTCTCCGGCATCCTTGCACACTGTCTGATGATCTAAGAGCTTTTCCCAACTCAAAAGAGCTGCAGTGAGCACAGCAAGAGATGAAAATGAACTCCAGTGGTCCCTTTTTCCTGCAGGGAGATGAGGATGGGCAGGTCCTTCTGCTGAGGCCAGCACTGGGACACTGCTGCTGAGCTGGGCTCAGCTTTATTTGCTCTCCCAAAGTAAAAGATAGGCTAAAACTAGGACAAAACAACAGAGGGAGTGACAAAGAGGGAGTGCCCAGATTTGAATTGATAGAAACCCCAGGAACCAGTCTGTAGCCCAGTAAATATTGGAATGACATTACCTGAGCTTCAGAAAAAAATTGACAAATTGTTAGGCTGAATTCCTATCTCTAGTGGAACTGGAGAGCAAACACCATGAGATATCATTATTTCCTTTAATCATTTTCTTTGGCATCAGAATCAGAAGGAAAAAGCTCCAGAGTGACTCTTTTATATTTTCCCTCCCTCTGCCTTTTCTTTCTGATTTCCTCCATTGTTCCCAGCTCTGTCAAGATTGTGACAAATTTAATTACCAGCAAACAGCAGGAATCCCAGATGACACATCCATGATTTTTTCTTTCTTCTGACTTCATGAGAGCTCTCTAGGCTTTAATGTAGAGTGAATAAGGACGGGGAGCAGATGGTGCTGGTGTCCAATATCAGCAGCATCTGAGCCCTTATCTCCTTGAGATCCTCAGTGTCAAGACAAGATGTGGATAACGAAACCTCCTGGAGCAGTGAGATTGGGGCTTGGAGATTCAGACAATGGGATTGTGCATGGACAGACACAGATCTGCCATTTGGGGGGCTGTCATCTGCCAAGCTCTTCTTGAAAACCTGCACTAATTTCAGGACTGCTCACAGCAGTGACTGCAGAGCCCAGGGCTCCTGCTCCAAGCTCCTGGCACCAGGATAAGGGATTTTGTGCCTCCTGCATCTGTAAATTTGATGCTCAGTTGGCTATAAAACATGAGCTGGGTGAAACATTGCCAGGAACAGGGTGTTTGCCCTAAAACCATGTTTCTGAGGGTGTGAAACAGCTCAGGGTGAGGTTCGGTGAATGGTTTTGACTGAGAAAAAAGATTTAAAAGAAAAATGCCCTAAAATACTTTGAGCATTTTAAGTGATGTTTTGCCCTTTGATCTTTTCAAAGAGAATTTTGTTGTCTTGCTTTCTCAAAGATGTTTTTGGCTGCAGGGGTCTGGAGTGGAGGGGCTTTTCAGAGTCCTCACCAGTTCTCCAAGTTCAGGGAAGCTTGTGGCCAGCCAGGTTTTGGGCACCTGTGCTCCCATTGCTGCAGAAGCAGGGAGACATTATTATTATTATTATTATTATTATTATTATTATTATTATTATTATTATTATTATTTTAAAAAAACCCTTTAATTTTCATTTTTATTATGACACTCAGGCAATCCACTGCTTTGCAGGAAACGTCAAGATTTGCCACACAGGCACCTCTTTCCCCTGTGCTCCCTCTCTTGAGAGAGGGAAAATGGTCATGTGCCACTCAACCAAAGCAAGGGCTTTGCAAACACACCAACCACTGGAGGTTTGGTAGAAAGAAGAAGCAAATCTCTATTTTATCCTAGTTTTATCTTCACCAAACCTTCTCTGAACAACTGCACCCCCTCCTGCTTTAATTTCCTCAAGCTGGGTATCTGCGTGGCTCCTGACTTGCAGAGCAGCTCCTGCTTGGAAACTTCTGGGCCAGCTTCTTTGGCCTGCAAGGAAAGAAATTTTCTGCCAGGATTTGTTTTCCTGGGCACTGCTGGGGCTCAGAGCATGGCTGGGGCATCGTGCCAGCTGCACCTCAGTAAATCATTGCCCTGAGCACGATGCAGCAGCGTTGGGACAAGGAGAACGTGGACAGTTTTGGCTTTGAGCTGTTCATCCGCCTCTCAGCTGAACCCAAACCATGAAAATTATTTAAATGGAAATCCTGGACTCCTGGGTGATGGAAAGGCTCATTTAGGGGTGAGGACTTAGCAGGAATCTGTGTGTGTCTCACTGCCCATCAGTTTGGGCACTGGAACCTCTGGTAAAACCCAAATTTTATGGATGTTTGGCACAGCTGGGACATGTGTCACCTCCAGGCTTCCTAAAGGAAACCAGAATTTGTTATTTGCAATTAAACAAAAGCAGCAGATGTGCAGAAAACCCCCAAATCTAAAATTCTCTCCTATGCAAAAAAATTTTATAAAATCATCTTATGATTTTATAAAATCTTTTTTTCCCCCTTTTATTCTTTTTCCTCCATCTAAAGAGAATGGGGAGGTTGCAGGAGAAGGTGGTGGGAACCGTTCCTCCCTTGGGCTTGTTGAGTGCAGTGTTTGTTCTTGCTTTTAGATGAGTCCTCAGGGAGGGCCAGGCCAGGCTTGCCAAGGGGTGGGAGTAGAGACTGTTTGCAAGTGGCATCTTCCAGCAGAATTCCCAAGTGTAACACATTCCTGTCACATCCTCCTTTGTTCCTGCCCCAACAGCTGAGTTATAACTTCTCTAAAGCAGGCTCTTGAGTGAGAAAGCTGGAATGGATGGAGGCTGTGCCTGATCAGCAGCAGGGGTTGATTCTTGGAAACATGGAGGGAAGGACTCGGGATATTCCTGATCCTCAGGGAACAGTTTCTCTGTGGCTGGATTGGTTTCCTCACACAGAAAATAGCCCTTTTAAAAGGTTGTGGCACTGCTCAGTTTTTCCTCTGGGAGCCCTGGGACTTTCCCCTAACATGGAGGAGAGGATGGTTTATAATGAGCAGCTCTCGAGCCAAGGGGGCTCTGGGGAGATGCTGCTGAGGGATGGGGAAGTTCAGCATTTTGGAAAAAATCCAAAACTATTCTGTTGCAGTAAGGTAGAAAAATCATAAAGAAAGGTTTCATAAAATCAAACCTGCTCTCCTAAAATCAGTGGCTGGCCTTGTCAGGCTAGCCCTTTGCAAGTTCCCATGTGAAAGCAATCCTGGTGTGAGCAGTTTGTTAACATAACAATCTATTCCTGGGTGAAAGCAACCAGCACCTGTATAAACTGTTTTTACACCATGAGAAAAATGAAAACTGTCTCTCACAAACAACTTTTCCTGCATGTATACACCAGGGGTTTGAGTGAGCAATCAATAGAGGATAACAATTTGTTATTAACTAATAAAGTAATTGGCAAGAAAGCCACTGACCAATGGGAGTCACACACAAGGTCTGTAAAACTGGATAAAAATGAGTTATGAGAATAAAGAATGGGTTTTTCCACCTTGAAGAGAATGGAGTCAGTGTGATTTATTCCCTACTACTCCATGCCTTTCCTGGCTGGAGTTACTGCAAGGAGAGCAGCTTTTTTTGCTTTGTTGCTCCAGAGTGAGCACACGCCATCCCTGTCCCTCCAGGGCATTCCCAGGCTGTCACCTCCTCTGCCAGCTCTTCCCACACCTGTCACCTGCTGATGTCCCCAGCTGACCCCTCGGCGTGGCTGGGGCTGTCCCAGCTCCCTACCATGCACCGCCACTCCTGCCTGCATTTATCACCAACAACTCACGGTGTCCTGACATTTCTCTGCTTGCTGCCTGCCCTGCCCTGCCTGGAAGGTTTGTGCATCACCCTGTGGGAAAGAGTAAATGTAAGAAGATTTTTCAGAAAGCTGTAAAAGCAGGCCTTAGAAACAGAAAGGACAGAAAATGTAGAGCTAGCTGCACTTGCAAAGGCTGAAAGTAGAAAAAGTTACAATGGTACAGCAAGCAAGGACATGAAACAATAGCTTGAGTTTTAGGCTTGGTCAAGATAGATCTGAAGACTGCAGGAAAATATGCTTAGCAAGATAGAAGAAGGTTTTAAACTTAATAATGGAGTATTGTGTATTGTTAATGGAAGGTATATAAGCCAGCATTGTGTGAAGCAGGTGCACGTGTGCTTTTAGTGACTGGCTAGAACAATTGTCTGTGAGCTTTAGCAATGTGCTATTGGCCAGAAAGTTTTTAAAATGCTCTGTAACAAAGACATCTTTGGATGCTGCTGGTTCTATGTGAGCTTTCTATTGTCTCAACCATGTAATGAGGTTGATGCTGCAATAGAAGCTCAAGGAACAAATCCCAGCAGTCATGAAAAAACCTCCAAACACAAACGGTGCCCCTAGAGGCAGAGGATACCTTTGTTCGTGTGAGCACAGCATGGCCCAGACTCTCAGTTCCACATCCAGATTTCATGCATTAAACAGTGAAAGAGGAATGGTTTAGGAGTGCCCCTCCATGACCCTGGGCTGCTCTCCCCAGCCCAGCCCAGCTGGGCTGCATGGGGATATGCAGGAAAGATCCAAAACAAAGAGGGTGGCAAGGAAGGGAAGGAACAAGCAGAGCATGAGGAATGGAAACAGCAGCAGCTGCTCCAGCCCAGCCTTCCTCAGCAGCTGGATACTGAGTTTTTCCAAAGTGCTCATTAATTTTTCACATCACTCTTCAGCGACTCTGTTATTGGAGTTGGAGTTTCAGCCTGCTGTGTGACAAATCCCTCTTGCTGAATTCTTCTGGGAAGGGAGTGAAGAGATCCATCCCTACCCAGACCTAAATACAGCATATATCAGAGTCTGCTGGAAGTCACTCCAGTTCTCCTCCTTTTGGACCACGCTCTCAGGGATGGATTGTTGGGGTGTCTGTGCAGGGCCAGGGGTTGGGCTGGATGTTTTCTGTGGGTTCTTTCCAGCTCAGGGCATTCCATGATTCTATGATTCCTGAAACAGAGATGCACTTTGTAAAGCCATTTATTTATGTTCCCAATCTGGCTTGACTGGATTCACACGTTGACGATGTTCTCTGGATGTCACTCGTATTTTTCAGACACATTTTCTTCCCATTACAAGGAACCTGTAGGACTTCTGAGGAGCTGGAGTGTGTGGTTTGTTCCATCTCTTATTAGATGTCAAACCAGCAGAAAATCTATCACGTTTCTTCTGCTTTTCTTCCCTATCAACAGTACTTAAAGAAAGGAGATCAAGTGGAAATTAAAGAAATTTAGGTATAAAACGCAAAGGGAAGCACCAACAGGAAAGATCAAAAAAGCAGAGAACAAAGAAAGCAGGAATAAAATGGTCTGACAAACATTAGAATCGATATTAAAAGGGGAGAAAAGAAGTACAAAAGACTCAAAAAGCCCCACAGAAACTGTGTAAAAAAAGCAATGCCTAGCTTTAGAAATGAGAAATGCAAGGAATGTAACAAATTATTTCAGATCTGATCCTATCAGAGAGAAATCTGATTTAAAAAAAAAAAAAAGCAGCAGCTATAGAGACAGTTTGATAAAAGGCTGTACAATAAAAGATTTGAAAATTGCATCTTCCAGCTACTTTAGAGAATGGCAAAAGAAAGGGATACATATTAAAATACACTAATGCTGCAACATCGAATACAAAATGTTCTGTTAGTGGGGAAAAAAGGTATTTTGACAGGTGTATTGAGATTTACCAGCAATCTCAGTGACCCCATCAGAAAAAAAAAAAGGCACTGAAAGAATAATTTTAGAATAGCTTTAACAACTGACTAGGAAAAGCATGGAAGCAAACAGCTCACAATTATTTCTGTGGCTGGAAAAAGATCAAACCTTATTTCAGGGCTATTTTTATGGGAGGCAAAGTAGGGCAGTCCTATCCCACTGCTTGGGATAATAATGCAAACAAAGGCTCCTTGAGAGCACCACTGGGAAAAAAACCCAGCACCTCCCTGGAACACAGGGATTTCTGGAAAAGTCTGCAATCCCATTGAGCAGGGAGAGGATCTCCTGGCCACAGCTCACCACTGCCAGGAGCTCTGAGCCTCCAGGCACTGAGAAAGGAGATTTACAGCAAGGAAAATGTGCCTTCACCTCCCAGAGCATGTGAGGGACCCCAGACAGTGGCCATGGATGAAGGGAACAGGGATTTTTGGGGGGTTTAGCACCACTTGTGCCAGGGCAATAAATAAGAGAAGACCCCAACCCAGAGCAGGGCAGTGGAAACACCACGGGTGGGAGATGGAGATCATCACACCTGAGTTACCCACTCACCTCTGGGGCGAAGCCCAAGAATTCAGGGACAGCTTTTACAATTAAAAACATAAATATCTATTCGCACACAAAAAAATTAATCATGTGCTTTCTGAGTGTTTCCTTCTCATTTGAGTTATATTTTTTATTATGTAGATGATGAGCTGAGGCTGCTGCTCTGCCCAGAGTGGGGTTTCTGGCAGGCCTTGAGTGGGATCATCTCCCTGGTGGTGCCAGATACTCCAGGAATTTCAGTGGAAAATTAGGGGCCATGCCGAACGGGAATAAATTTTTCAAAACTCCATCAGTCAGCAAATAAGGAAAAACTGTAATTTCTGTGGATAAATGAAACTTGGCTGGATCAGATGTTATTTCACATTGCAGAGTAGCTGTCTCCTTTGGGTGTTTACATTGTGCTTTCTACATCCATTACTAAATTTCAATCAGGTCCTACAGAGCATGGGAAAGGTTTCAAAGGTAATTAAATTCTTACAAAATGTTAAAAGAATGGGCAGCTGGCTAAGAGACAGGCAGGGGAAGCATCCTAAGTGCTGGAGACATCACTGTGTGAGCTGGGAGAGCAGCAGCCACCGGAGGACTGGCTGGAGAGAGTGCAAATCCCAGGGGAAGCTCAGCCAGGACCTGGAATTAGTCATGAGACTAAACCTGCTCCATCAGCCCCAGCATGTGGGGACAGCATGGGGCCAAGGAACACGCAGAACCTCTCCTCAAGTGCTCCACAGGCCTCTGGAGCACCAGGCCAGAGAACCTCTGGCCGTACCCCACCTTCTTCAAGGACCTGGAGAGATCTTTGCTGTTATTCAGAACAGGACTCGGTGCATGCAATCACCTCAAGTAGGTTGGTCCAGCAGTGCATGTTATTTATTCATGGTCTGGAACTGCACTGGGCCCTGGAGAGTCACCATCCTCTGCTCTTTTCAGTGCATCTCGTTTATTTATGTTTGTAAACAATTGTTTTCTGGGCCCTTTCCCCCATAAGTCCCAGTGAAAATTCAGCAGGGAGTCTCAAAAGACTGGAAATGCACATTTCCCAGAAATATGAATTTTTACGGATTGTTTCTGGGTGTTCAAAATAACTTTGGTCTGGGATGCAATTATTCTGTGAGAAAGAAATGCAGCATTGCCCCATGCCTGGAAGTGTCCAAGGCCAGGCTGATGGGGCTTGCAGCAATCTGTTCCAGTGGAATGTGTCCCTTTAGGGAAGCTGGAATAAGATGAGCTTTAAGCTTTCCTTCCAGCCCAAACCATTCAGTGATTTTATGATTCAAGAGAGGTGTGAAATGAGTTTCCTACTTCCCCTATACAATATTCCATCTTTAAATCCAAGACGTAAAGCAAAAGGCACCCGTGTCCTTCCTGCCTTGCCTCATCTCTGCTGTCCTCAAGGATGTCACTGGCAGGAAAGCTTTTCCTGGTGGGTTGATGCTGTCACTCAGGTGTGGCTGTGTCTACAAGGACAATTGTCTTAGGCTGGAAATGTGGGTGTGTGTTCTATTTCCCATCTGTCAGAGCTGGGGCAGTTCTCTCTGTTCACTGGGCAGTTTTTTCTTCATCTCTGCCACAGCCAATCCTCCCTCCAGGAGATCTCTGCTGTCCATGGCCAGTGAGTGTCCCTGCATGGCTGAGAAAATTCCATCATCCCATGGGGAGATGCTCCGCCCAGGGGAGGAGCCAAGCATTCCTACCTGGATCCAATCTGACTTTGGAACCCCACAGCAGCCTTTGCCCACTGCATTCCCAGAGGAGCAGCTTTCTTTCCCACTGCATTCCCAGAGGAAGCCCAGGCCCATCTCCAGCAGCCCTGGAGCTTCAGAGGAAAACTCCACCCTTGTGCAGGATCCCTGCTCCAGCAGAAGCACAGCTGGCACTGCAGGAGGGCTGAGCCACCATGGGATGGGACTGCTGCCACCTCCCTGACCCACAGGCTGCCAGGGCCTGCTCTCACTCTGGCAGTGCTGATTTGTATTACTGCATTTTTATTTTATTTTTATTTTCTTCCCTAATAAAGAACTGTTATTCTTCCTCCCATATCTTTGCCTAAGAGCCCCTTAATTTCAAAATTATAATAATTCAGAGGGAGGGGGTTCACATTTTCCGTTTCGGGGAGGCTCCTGCCTTCCTTGGCAGACACCTGTCTTTTCAAACCAAGACACCAATCTCCTGGGCACTGGGGGATTTGCAGGGAGCTTTCAGGTCCCCACAGTTCCCTGCTCAAATCCCTGCCCAGCTCCTGCAAATCCCTTCCCTGGGATGTGGCAGGAGATCTGTCCTTGCACAGCTCCACGCCTCCCTGGGAGCTGGGATGTTCCCCAGCCCTCTCAGGGACACACCAGTCCCTTTTGCAGACTGGTGGGACCAGCAGGGCTGTGCAGATTCCCTCATTATCCCTGTCCACGTTTAATCCCATCCCCTCCCCGAGGGATCCCAGGAGTGCTCATTCCAGGCTGAGCAGGAATCGCAGCTCAGCAAGGCCTGGCTTGCTAAGGCAAACAAAGTAGTGCTGGAATTAATACTGGAAAAAAATGGCCCCGGTGTCCTTCCTATTTTTATTTTCTTCCCCAGCCAAGCTGCCTGCTCCTTGGGATTTGGATTCCTTCAGCTGCACAGAAGGGTACGTGATTTATTGAAATTGGAAAGCTCGCAGACAAAAAAGGCAGTGAAATTATTTTGTATCTGACACAATCATTAGTGGTATTATTTCTTTTGGAGCTGGGAAGGACACTTATAAAACATCTAACAAGCTGCTAAGGAGATTGCCTAAAGCAGTGATTTTCAAAATGTGCTGCTGGAGCCCATTCTTTGTGCTCTGCACATATATCAAACTACAGTTTCTTTTTATGGAAAGGACTTCAAATAATATTTCTGAGGGGTGTTTATGACAGTTTGCTGGTCACCCTATTGAAATATATGCCACCTGCTGATGGCATGATATGGAGATGACTGAAAGAGGCCAGGACACTCTAAGCAAGTGTGTTGTGGGGCAGAGGGGCACCCAGAGCTCCTCTTCTGCTTTGTGACTCCCTCTGTGCACATGCACCATGCAAACCCTCCAAATCCAGGCACTGAGCCAGGTATCAGTCTCTAAGGATGCTCTTGGGGGTGTGGATGGTCTCCTAGGGGTGCCCCACTTTGCCTCCTGCAGCCAGAACCTGTCCAGCAGTCCAGCCTGCTTGGAAGTTCTGGTCCAGATACAAGGGGTGCTGGTGGAAGGCACCTTGGGGGACAGGACCTATTTAATCACAGAATGGGTTGGAAGGACCTTAAAGCCCATCCAGCCCCACACCTGCCGTGGGCAGGGACACCTTCCACTATCCCAGGCTGCTCCAAGCCCCGTCCAACCTGGCCTTGGACACTGCCAGGGATCCAGGGGCAGCCACAGCTGCTCTGGGCACCTGTGCCAGGGCCTGCCCACCCTCACAGGGGAGAATTTCTTCCTGATATCCAACCCAAACCTACTCCCTCTCAGTCTGAAGCCATTCTCCCTTGTCCTGTCACTCCAGGTCCTTGTCAATAGTTTCTCTCCATCTTTCATGTTGGAGCTTTCAGGTACTGGAAGGCTGGAATTAGATCACCCCAGAGCCTTCTCTTGTCCAGGCTGAACAACCCCAGCTCTCTCAGCCTTTCCTCACAGCAGAGCTGCTCCATCCCTCTGGTCACCTTGGTGCCTGCTCTGGAGCCACTCCAGAAGGTTCCATGCCCTTGGATGTGCTTCCTCCAGGTGTCTGGAGGAGGGGCTGGATGGGCTGGACAGCAGAGCCCAGCCTGACCTCCTGGCAGCTCTGCTCTCACCTTGAGTGGAGCTCCTGCACACGAACCCTGCCACATCAGAGACTGGCTGTGCCTCCTCCTCCTAGAGGGGAGCAAACCCAAGGATTTGGCAACTTGTGCTGGCTAGATCTGCTCTGGGAAACTCTTATTTCCCTGGCTGAGGGGGCTGTGACTTGAGCAGGATGTACTTTCCTAGTGGTGAGTGTGGAGTTTATTGTCAGTAACCCCAGCTCTCACCTGGCACTTTGCACCAGCTGATCCCAAAGCCTGTTGTGGAAAAAGGCCAAAATCATGGACACTATTTAAAAGCTGAGACACAAAACCCAACAGTCTCAGACAAAGTCACCCCACAGGCAGCTGGCAAGGTTGGGGACTCAGTCCTACATTCCTCAAGCCCAGCCCAGTGCTCCAGCCCCATTCCCACCATCAGCAGTGGGATGGCCACTTCTAATTGCTGTCAGCTGGCTGAGTGTGGCTGGAAGGAGCTGTTGTCATGGATACAGCATCCACAGGCACAGGAGCTCTGTGGGCTTCAGACACCAGTGCAGCCCTCAGCACAGGAAGGGTGATGAATTCACAGCTCAGACTGAGCTGGCACCTCTGGGACTGACCCAGCTGCTGGAGTCACCGATGTCCCCAGCAGCAACAGCTGCCAGGACCTGTTGGAGTCACCTCCCCTCAGTTCTGTCCAATTCACACATAGCTCGTGCTCCTCCCAGCCCCACAGCACCCCTCTCTCCCTGCCCCTGCCTAGGGTGGTCTTTCCTCCAAAACAGGCGGTCCCAGCAGTGGAGAGAGACACCCCAGCCACACCCACACAAAGCATCCCCTGAGGAGGTTGTAGCTGCAGAGACCCAGGTGAGAACCAACCTATAGCGCTCAGAACTTGGCTGAAATTCGGTGAATTATGGGGAAAAGGTGCAGCCAATGCCTATTCTGGCCTCTTCCCATGCCCTTTTTTTTTTCATAGGATCGTGGAATATCCTCAGCTGGAAGGGACCCACAAGGATCATGGAGTCCAGCTCCTGCTGGACCCCGACAACCCCACCCTGGGCATCCCTGAGAGCACTGTCCAAACACTCCTGGAGCTCTGGCAGCCCCAAGGCTGTGGTTTGTGCTGTGCTGATGAGCCAGATGAAGCTCATCCTCTGCAATATGGTAGCTTCCATTTCAAAAGGTTCAAAATCCAATTTCCCATGTAAACATCCTCAGAAGATGGAATCAGAATAATGGGATCATGGAATTATTAAAGTTGGAAAAGGCACTTGAAATCACTGAGTCCAACCATCCTCACCAGCACTGCCAGCTCTGCTACCAAACCATGTCCCCAAGCCCCTTGCAAATAAGACTGGATACTTTGGAGAAATAGAACTATGAAAGGTGCACTGTAGTGGGACCCACGAGGGGTAATTTTAGATAATTGGCTTTAAGGCATTTACAGCATGGTGTGGCTACAGCTGATAGGCCAAGAAACACTTATAGTGTTTTGTAATTAAGAAATAATTGGCTTCTGATTGTGATGGCATGAATTATAACATCTGTGTTGTCTCACCCTTCTCATGAGACTGAAAATGGAATAAAAGTTTTGAAAACACCTCCCAGCTGCCCCATCCCTGGGTCAGAAAAGGCCCCAATCCAATACACACCCACAGGTTTTTGAGCACTTCCAGGGATGGGGATGCCACCAGTGCCCTGGGCAGCTGTTCTAATGCCTGACCACCCTTTGGGTGAGGAAATTCTTCCCAACATCCAACCTAAACCTCCCCTGGTGAGACTCAAGGCTTTTACTGCTGCAGGCAGAGGAACTGCCTGGACATCTCAGGCCACCAAGGACCTTTTTGTCCCTGTGGGAGGTGACAAGCACACATGGTCATCCAAAGCCTTGCAGGAGCAGTGAGGCTGAGCAGTGGGAGCCCTGTGCAGGAGGGTGACACATTCCAGGGCTGCTGCTGTCACAGCCCAAAGCAGAAGGACAAACCTCGAGGCAAAGCACAACCACTGCTCCTCCCTCCAGGCCTTCTGGGCTGAGGGATCCCCCCGCAGGGCCTCAGCACTGCTCCAGGGCTCGTCTGGAGGTCAGGGACTGCTTGGAGGGGTTTTTCCTCTGCTGCAGCACAGACCCCAGGGAACACACAGAGACATTCTTGGGGTTCTGTGGTCAAGATGACCCAGAGATCATAAAAAGTCTTTTCCGCCCAGCCCCGCAGCCACAGAAGAAGTCCAGATGTGTTGGTTTTGCTTCTCAAGGCTGTTTATTCTCTCTTATCTATAACATTCTTTCTCTGACCTGCTGAGCTCTGTCCATTAGGTCGGCCGTGGCGTTCTGTCTGCCCTCTGAGGTGGTGTTCACATTTTATACCAAAACCTACGTGTAGTATGTTTACAATAACGTGCCAATATCTGTCATTTATGTTGGACAGTGTGTCTCTACCTTAAACCAGTAGAAAAGTGTCACCATCACAGCAAGACATGGAGGGCAAGGAGAAGAAGGAGAAGGTCAGGACACACCCAAATCCCTCCATCTTGTCCCCTTGAACCCCATTCTAAAAAGCCACAAAATTCTACTTTTCCACCCTGTGTTAACTCAACTACCACACTACTCAAACCCTTGTGGCTTGTAATTCCTCACACAAAGTTGGCAGCTTGCTCCACAGGCTAAAATTGAAGCCACAGGTGTTTTTTGACTTCATGCCAGGGTCTCTGAGCCCCCTGCCAGGGTCTGGAAACAGCCAGGGCAGCCAGAGGGATGTCCTGGGTTCCAACAAGACATTTCACTGATTCCTCTCCTGGCCTCTGTTGTGGGGATAGTGAGCTCTGCTCGCAGGCAGTGTGTCAGAACTCCCAGATTTCCTGGGGGAGCCTCCAGCAGTGAACTTGCAGCAACTCCATGGCCATTGCCACAGGTTAGTTTGGCAGCCTTACAATCAGGCAGGCTCATCACACAGAGAACTGCACGAGACTGTGATCTTTGTGCAGCCAGGGCCATTCCAAAGTGTTTTTTTTTCCTTTTTCTAACACTGAGTTTACCATTACATGTGCCTGAGAAAGCACAGATAATGCCATATATTTAGTGTAAAAAAGATGATCTTTGGTACTTAGTGTCTGCCATCAGAAAAAACATTTTAATAAATAGATAGATAAATAAATACATAAATTCACCTACTTGCAATGTTCAGAATCCAAAAGGAGAACTGTAGACAACTGGTCAGAGAGCACTAAACATGCTTGGCAAAGGCTTGTGGCACCTCAGACAAATGGAGAAATTAAGTTCCCCTTAAATAACCTGAAATCTTATTGCTCATCTCTAATCTAGGAACATGATTAATCATGAAATATCATTCATGCAAGAACAGGAAACTGCTTTCACATATTCCTGTTGGACCACTAGATGCTGAGAATTTTAAACTTTCCGTGCTGAAAAGCACAAACCCACAAGAAAATACTGTTTTTAACCTAAAGCCATAAAGAAAACTTCCAAAATTAATGAATAACACTGAGATTACAAGTGTATAGTTTAAATAAAAGTGTGTAACATCACAAAGTAGAAAACTTAGTAGACACGTTCCCATAGCCATTGTTGATGAAATGGAGGCCTCCAAGCAAAGCTGCTTCACACAGGGCAAGGTGTGAACAACTCCCGAGTAATTAACAGTAATTAGTGATAATTAACAGAGCCCCAGCAGCCCTATTCACCTCTAATTGGCCAGGACAGGGCCTGGCTCCTTCCTGCTGCTTCCCAGAGCTGTCAGTCCCTGAGGGTCCCACCTTGCCCCATCCCAGGCACCATAAAAAGGCAGGAGGGGGTGAGGGAGTGTGGTGGATGCTTGGTCCTTCCTCGGTGGTGCTCTGCTTGCCTACAGCAGGTAACACAGGACACAGGTACTGTTCTGCAGTTTCCAGGAGGAATGTTCAGGTGTTGGGGTGTGGTAGCAGCAGGGCAGGCCTTGAGCTCTGTTTTCCCTCAGTTCTGTTGTTGTTTCTTGAAGCCTTGGTGAGGAAGTGATGCCTTTTTTGGGGCTACCCAAAAACAAAATTGAGAGAGTAAAAAAGAAGTTATATTTATTGAAGGGCCTTCAGGTACATCCAGGGCAGACAAAGCCCCCCAGGTCCACCCAAAAATGGACCACAGGTCACTGGGTTTCACACTTTTATAAGTTTGGTCCATTTGCATATTGGGGGTTCATCTTCCAATTGCAGTTTCAGGTAATGAAGGCATTTACCCCAAGTTTGCTCCCCCCAGCTCACTCTTGTTTCCATCTCTGGGGCCTGAGGCAGTGAGGTGTCCTTGATTGCCAGGCCTGGAGAGGAATTGTTGTGTCTGCCCAAAATGGGAAAGCAGCAGCTCACACTGAACATGGAGTTTGGTGTTATACACTAAAGAACTGCAGGGTTACAAATATATGGAAAATAAACAAGCTAAAATCCTAAGGCATCAGAGGAAAGAAGTAACTTATGCCTCTCCTAAATATATTAATAATATTTGGTCTCCAGGGTGAGGAAGGAATGCTCTCCTTGTTCCTTTGATTATCACAAACCATCTGGAATTTAAACTTGAAACTGGGTAGATTTGCAAGTGGCACAGACCTCTCCTGTGAGGCTGTTTTGGGGTTTCCCCTGAAAAGGCAGTAAAGGAACTTCTCTCTTTTATGACCCTAGAGGGAAGTGTCCCCTTGGAGGGGGGATCTTTCCCTAAAGCCTTGCTGTTCCTTGCATTCCAGCTGCCATGGCCTCTGCCATGCCCGACAAAGAGGAGGTTGCCCAGCGCTCCCCAGAGGTGGAGGAGGAGGAAGAGCAGGAGGTTGGTGCTCCCTGTGGGATGTGAGGAGGTGGCCCTGCTGTGGCTGAGGGGAGCTGAGCCCCCAAAAATGGGAATTTCATCTGCTCAGGCTGTGCCTTGCATCTTGCTACTGGGAGACAGCACAAAAATGTGGACCTGAAGTCCCTGTAACCTCTTAGGCTCAGCAAAGTTACCTGATTCTTGGCTAGGAAAGATATTTCTCTAACTCAAGATGCTGGCTCCTGGCAAGCAGGGCTCTCATGGAAAGACTCCAGTGTTTCAGCCTCCCTGAGACCTGCTGCTCTTGCTCTGCTCCTGTGACCAGCAGCATCCTTGCAGGCAAGAGTGAAGTCTGTCAGCTTAAAACCAGCTCAGTCCTGGCTGGTGGAGTGGTTCTTGGGATACTGGCTTGTCAAATAACCATTCCAGGGGAACTGGTGATGGGTACATGGCAGAAGGACTGAGGTCACCCCCAAACTTGGTTGTTTGTTGTGCTAGAGGAAAACTTTCATGGGGTGGACAATCATTTGTGCCAAAGCTTCTCAGCTCATGTTGCAACCGAGTTATGGAGTTAATTAAGTGTGTGAGCAAGGCAAGAGTTTCTCCCTCAGGTAGGCCAGGTGATTTGGTGACAATTCCTCCCAACAGGGAATTTCAGGGCAGAGCTGCTCAGGCCATATTTGGAATTTGTGGCTGCACTTTTCTTTGTTCTTCCAGGCTGCAGTGAAGGAGGTGGCCAGTCTGAGCCTGGTGAGCTCTGCCTGTGATGTGGTTTCTGCAGCTTATGCCTCCACCAAGGAGAGCCACCCCTGCCTGAGGTCTGTGTGTGACGCTGCAGAGAAGGGAGTGCAGAGTGTGACCGAGGCCACGGCCAGCTGTCTGCAGCCCGTGCTGGCCACCCTGGAGCCCCACGGTAAATCCCTGGGGAAGGGCAGGCCCTGCCTGGGAGGGACTCTCCAGCTCCTTCCACACCTGGCAGGAGTCCCGGAGTGAGGGAATGCACCCTCTCCATTGCCATCGTGCAAGGACAACTCCTGCCTTACAAATCAGGCTAAAGCTGGGCCCTAATCCCAGCAGTGGGATGGAGAGTCAGGGATTGACTGTGATGCTGGCTTTGCTAAAACTGATCTTTGCAAGGTGGGGCTTGAGGTGAAGTTGCCGAAAACCACATTTTGACTCTCTGGTTCTCTCTTCAGTCACTGCAGTGAGTGAGTATGCTGCCAAGGGTTTGGATAAACTGGGGGAGAAGCTGCCACTCCTTCCAAAGCCAGTGGAACAGGTAAGAATTAAAGGCTGTGCTGTCCCTGGCAGGCAGAGGGGCTCGGTTCTCGTGGGATTTCTAAGCTAGGGAGGGATGTAGGCTCACACACCCGAGTAAACACTTCACTGACCCTGCTATTTGTCCTCTTGGTGCAGTTCAGAATTTCAGTGTGAGACACAACCCACTCCATTATCTGCCATTCTCCCTGTTCCCCAGATTCTCTCTGACACAAAGGAGCTGCTGTCATCCAGGGTGGCTGAGGTGAAGGAGGCTGTGAGCGGCAAAGTGCTGGAGGTGCTGGATGCCACCAGGGAGACTCCGCAGGGCAGCGAGGGGACTGCCACACCTGCAGTGACCAGTGCTGCTGGGCTGGGGCCTGCTGTGGGACACATGGGTGTCTGTGAAGCAGAGGCTGTGCTGGGGACAACAGAAGGTGACTCTCTCCCCATTGGGAATGAGGAGCTAGGTAAGGAAAGGGTGGCTGTGGCTGTGGAAGTGGGAACTGTTGGAGCGGGGATGGTCAGCCCCATTCCTCACCACACTACTCTGGAATGGGGCTAATGGGAAGAAGAGAATCCCAGAATGGTTTGGGTTGGAAGGCACCTTAAAGCTCATTTTGGGCTTCTCACCATGGGCAGGGACACCTTCCACCATCCCGGGCTGCTCCAAACCCCGTCCAACCTGGCCTTGGGCACTTGCAGGGATCAGGGGCAGCCACAGCTGCTCTGGGCACCCTGTGCCAGGGCTCACTGGAGGGTACCTGGCTGCTAGTCTGGGATCTCCTGAGCCTGTTGCTGTGACACCTGTGGCTCAGGCACTGCCTCTGTCCCCAGCCCAGCTGACAGAGTGTGAGGAGGGCACGGACATGCTGCCCCTGCAGCAGCAGCGGGAGCACAGGAGGTACTTTGTGCACCTGGGCTCTCTCTCGGAGGAACTGCGCCTCTTTGCCCAGCAGCACTCCACAGCCAGGATCAAGCAGGTCTGGCAGGGCATGCAGGGGGACCTGGCACAGCTCCACTGCATCCTGCAGCTGGTAGGTACAGCCCAGCCCCTGGGAGGAGGGGGCCAAAGCCCTGCTCTTGTCTCAGCTTCATTGCTGTGCTGAGGAGCTTTGCAATTCCCCAGCTGATCTGTCTGTCCTGGCTCTCTGATCTTCCCCTGCCACAGGTTGAGGCGTTTAAGCAAGGATTTGATCAAAAGCTTCAGGAGGGGCAGGAGAAACTACAGCAGATGTGGCTGGACTGGAGCAGGAAGTATCTGAAAGAGAGTGGAGATGAAAGCCCTGCAGAACCAGAGGTACCTTCCTGGGAGGCAGGCAAAGGGCTCTGGGCATCCCCTTGGTATTTGAGTGGCTCATTCCTGATCGTGTCCTTCCTGCCTCCCCCAGGGGATGGAGTGTCTGACGCTGCTGATGGCACGCAGGCTCACCCAGCAGCTGCAGCTCAGCTGCTCGGGTGTGCTGGCTGCCATGCAGGGCCTTCCCTGCAGCCTGCAGGACAAGCTGAAACAGGCTCTGGGTGCCACCAAGGAGCTGCATGCTGCTTTCTCAGAGGCAAACTCCTTCCAGGATTTGTCCAGCAGTGTCCTGACCTGGAGCCAGAGGGAGCTGGCTGTGATCCAGGAGTACATGGAGGAGCTGCTGGATTACCTGAAGAACAACACTTCTCTGTCCTGGCTGGTGGGGCCCTTCTCCCCCAGGGAGGAGGAGAAGGAGAATCAAGCCTCCCCGGAGGAGGCGGAGGCAGCAGGAGCTGGGCACCTGGAAACCTCCAGCACCCCCATGTAAAGGATAAAACAATAATTGCTGTTGGCATTAAACCCTCAGGAAGCGGAAAGTGTTAAGAATTGTCTTCCTAAAAGCTGCTTGTACTGGGTGATAACTGCTTAAAATAAAACTGCTGCATACAAAACTGTCTCTGGTGTCTCTTGGACAAAGACTGGGAGGACTGCTCAGTGGGTGTGAGCTGTGCTCTTCTCATCTCTTCCTTGGTGGAATTCCATTGTGCACTCAGGGATGCAGGAAGAGCAGCCAGCAGTGCAGGAACCAGCACAGCTGGTGAGCACCGATATTGTCCTGGGAAGTTGTAATTCCTTCTCTCTCCCAAGCCTGGAGGCAAATAACGTGCCCTGCTGGCACTGCCCTGTGCTTGGGAGAGCTGTCAGACCCTGGCATCCCTTGGCATTGCTCCTTCAAGGCCAAATTCTCCTCCAGCATTTCCCTGCTGCTGCCTAGAGCAGGTTGGTGTGGGGGAGCTGTGGCCTCGCTGGTGGGGGGCACCAGGCTGGGGGTGACAGACACCTGCCAGCACAGGGCTTCTGGAGAGCTCCGGCTCTTCCAGTGCCACGTCCAGCTCCTTCTGGAAGAGGCTGGGGAGCCCAGTGCCTTCAGACTGGCCAGGCAGTGCTGTGGGTTGGGCTGATGGACCAGGTAGGCTTGGAGAGGAAAAGCTCTGCTCCTGGCTTCTCATCCCTCTGTCTGCAGGGAGGAAAAGCTCTGCTCCTGGCTTCTCATCCCTCTGTCTTCAAGACCAGAACTGGAATCTGTTCTCATGTGAGTAATGCGTTTTCCAGAGTTAATTTTAAAGATAATTAAAGTTGTTTCATGGGGGTCAGAGATGGACTGGGGATGGGGCTTTCTTTGTGGGTGGTGAATACAGGCTTGAAGAGGTGGAACGTGCTCTTCTTTCACATAAAAGTGACCACTTTTCCAGCAGCACTCCTCATCCTCCATCCTGTGTGTAAAGGCTTTGTGCTGAGGCAGCAGCGTGTGGGCTCTGGGTTTGGGCAGCAATTATTCCTTCATGCAACACAACCCCCTCATGGAGGAATTTGGATCCTGATTCCCTGAGCCCAGCACGGACCAGACAATGGTCTTCCTCCTGTAGCAGCCAGTTTGTGCTGAAGGCAAAATAATCAGGCAGTTTAAGTTGCCAGGCCAAGGTGTTGCTGAGATGTGAGAGAGAAATTGCAGGGGTCATCCCTGCACTGTGTGCTTTCAGCTGCAGAGGGAATTCTCTCTGGAGAAAAGCTCAGCAGTTCTGTCTTCTGTAACTCCTGCTGGACTTGGGGAGTGGGAGCTGGGGACATTGCAGCCAGTCCTGCTGCTTGGTGGGAAATAAACTTGCGTTGTCTTCTTCATAGCAAAGTCATGCCTTACCACATAGGAATGCCTGAAGTTTAAACTTGCCTGATTCTAAAAGTGACTTTTAAGGAATAGCTGGGTATTCCTGCACTTGATATTGAGTTGTCAGTGCAGCACATCTGAGCTATGCTAACATAGTGCTTAGCCCAGCAAATCCTGCTGCTTTTGCCCATGGATCAGTGGGATGTGCTCTTGGATGGCCCTTAAATCTATTTCTGAGAACACTCCTGCCTGCCTGAGCCCACAGCTCGTGGGACACTCTGGGAAGAATCTGGCCAGAATCTCCCTGTGCTGGAGCTGGTGATGAACAGCCCAGCACCTGTAAAGCTAAAAAAGCTTCCAAAAGACTACAGAGACTGTAGCACAAGAGCTGCCACAGGCTGAAAGGCCCTTCCTGTGGCAGCTCCTGAAGCTCTGCTTGAAAAGAGGCGGCTTCTCAAGCAGAGTTTAAGGAGTGGAAGCCTCTTCTGTTTTACTGTTTAACACCCAAAGATTCAGGGAGCCATGGAGACTTCTTACACCAAACTAGAAGGGAGAGCTCTGAGCAGCTGCACATGGAAAGAGTTTGACTTTTAAATTTGATCTGCTCTCATCCATGCTGCAGAAACAGCAGGGGATAAAGGTGGGAAGAAGCTGGGAATGATGAATGGACTGGCTTCCTGCAGTGTTTAAGGCTGAAGCTCCTCTGGGCTCTGGGAAAGTATCCAGGTTGTTCTTCATTGTCTCCAAGCTCATATGATTATCCATGCTTATTCTGAGGAGTTTTGGATAGAAATGAGAAATGTGTTGGTGACGTGACAGCCCTAAGCAAACACCTTGGCAGGGAAGCTGTGCCTTGAGGCACCTCCTGTGCTCTCAGCAGCCCTGGGACATGCTGCAGTGTTCCTTAATTCTGGTAATTATTGCCCTGGTGATTGTCTCAGCCTGCCCTGTGCCAGCTTGCTTCTGGGCTGATTTAAAGTTTACATGCACTCACAGAGGCACTTGCTTCTTGTTCCACTTTTGGTGGATGCCCCCACACCCCTCTGCCAGTTTTTAAAACATTTTAGTTATTTCATGTCCTGCTGCTGTTCTTCCTTCCATCCCTGCTGTTCTCTGCTCAAATGCCTGAGCTGTAGGTCTGGGACTGACTGTGCTGCTGTTGGGTGGGGGCCTCCTGGGGCTGACACTTCTTATGAGTGAAATTAGGAGGCATTAACCAACCTGGGTCCCTGTTTTCCTACCTGGCAGAGGGAATGGCTTAAGGAGAGTTTTCCTTAACAAAGCAGCTTTGTTAAGGCAGTGGATTGGCAAAGTGAAGCTCTCAGGAAGTGCTGAAGGCAAAAGCTCTGGAGCTGCTTGCAAAGACCTTAATTTCCCTTTCTATGTTTCCTGTCACTCCTGGATATTGTCATCCCTTCTCCAGAGCTGTGTTATTACTTGCTGCAGAATACACTGAGTATAAAACAGGTTTGAGGCCTTCCTGAAGGGCTGCTTGGGGAGCTGAGGCCCTGCCCAGCCAGGAGCTGTCTGGTTCTGATTTCTGCGTCACTTTGAGTTCTTGTGATTGGAAAAACTTGTTGCAGTAAGGTAGAAAAATCATAAAGAAATCATAAAATCAAGCCTGTTCTCCTAAAATCAGTGGCTGGCCTTGTCAGGCTAGCCCTTTGCAAGTTCCCATGTGAAAGCAATCCTGGTGTGAGCAGTTCACTAACATAACAATCTATTCCTGGGTGAAAGCAACCAGCACCTGTATAAACTGTTTTTACACCGTTAGAAAAATGAAAACTGTCTCTCACAAACAACTTTTCCTGCATGTACACACCAGGTCTGAGTGACCAATTAATACAGGATAACAACTTGTTGCTAACTAATAATTGGCAAGAAAGCTCCTGACCAATGAGAGTCACACACGAGGTCTGTAAAACTGGATAAAAATGAGTTATGTGAATAAAAAATGGGCTTTTTCCACCATAAAGAAAATGGAGTCTGTGTGATTTATTCCCATAAAATTCAAGATGTTCAGAGCAGGAACTCTGTTCTGCTGGGTTTCACTTGGTTCTGTGCTTTCCTCGTGTCCCCTCCCTCTCCTGCTGCATCTTTTCTTGTATTGGAGGAAGCCAAGTGTTCAGGGCACTGGAGAGAGCCCTGGAGGCATTTCCCTGCTCTCTGAGCTGGATTGCGGCAGCCTGCAGTGGCCAGGGGAGATCAGAGTGGGTTTGGGAGCCCCGGAGAACATAGATTTGTGGAAGAGGCCACAGGTGCTGGCAGTGCCCTCCTATGGCAGTGCCCTGTGCTCCCTGGTGAAGCATCCCAGTGCATTTCCAGCCAGAAACTTTGCTGCATTCAGCTCTTCCCCCGTTCAGGTGCTTGTGGCAGGTCCTGGCAGGACTTTGAGCATTCCTTTGCTTTCCTTCCCTCTGTCCCCTGCAGCGTGGGGGTCAATAAATCTGCTTCAGACTGCCTTACAAACCGAGTGTGAGCTTGTGACAGCTCCAAACGATCTCGGCAGGGCTTGTTGAAGCCCTGGTGCCTCCAGCCCTGTCAGGCTGCTGCCCTGATTGATGCTGGGCTGCCCTTGGCTGCAGGAGCAGGGCTCAGCTGCTCCTGTGGGCACAGAGCACAGCCAGACAGCCCTTGCCCTGCTCTGCTGCCTCTGGCCACTGCAGCTGCCCCTGTGGAAAGGAAAATCCATTTGCAGGAGCAGTTCATTTGCAGCATTAACTCCCTGGAGTGCCTCTGATTTTCCTGTATGTACTCAGATCCAGCAATGGCTTTGGTTTCTCCAGCAGTGGAGGTGATCCAGGGGCTGATTGACCTGTTGGATGCTGACATGGCTGGGTTTGTGCCATTCTCTGTATGGATTTCACTTTTGAACTTGTGAAAAGTGCATGTTATATGATTGGCTCATTGCAAAGGAATACTGTATGTGTTATGTTGTATTAATTAGTATTACTGTATTAACCTTTTTAAAATAGTGTGGTAGATATAGTTTTAGATTATAACATAACGTTAAAATAGAATCTATATGATGTAAGATTTTTTTTAACTAGCTCAAGAAAGGGATGAGATAATCAAGAAATTCTTTGCACAGCGATAACAACAACAAGACACCTAAAGAGTTATTGCCGCCTTGTTGGAAAAGACAAACATTCCTCCACCTCCTCTCCATCTTTAAGGAGCCACCAGGATTAAGGGGAAGAAGTTGACAATAATCAGAGAACACCCTTTGTTTGAAAAGAATTTATGCATCATGTATGCGATATATGAATATGCAACATGCTGCTGCTTTTAAGGGTTAATCAATCCTTTGTTATCGTGTCTACTTTCAGGTCTCAATTGCCCTAGGAAGGCACCCAGACTGTCCATATTTCTTTGTCCTTTATTGTCCTAACTCTGATTGTCCAAGTTATTATGACTCTATTTTTACAACCATTTCATTACTATTAAACTTTTAAAATTTTAAAACAAGTGATTGGCTGTCGCTATTGGACACGAGCACACAGAAGCTTAGTAAGTTCAGAAGGGAAAAAAGAGAAAGTTTTATTCGAACATTTGGTATTTATAGTGTTCCAAAGGTGACTGTGGATTGGAGGGTGAAATTGCCACCTCTCCAACCACACTGGTCAAACCAACAGTCCATCAATTCTCTCCTCCCACAAAGAAGAATGCAAAACAATCATTATTTACATGGACAGTGTGTGAGAACTCCAGTAGAAATATGTAAACATTTTCAGAAGGCTAAAGAAGTTTTACGAGAACTTTAAAACTTTCAAAAGAACTATAAAAGAAAACTTAACACTTCTAAAAATCAGGGCAACAATTGGCGTTTTTCACAATTCATGTTTTTGTTAAGCTTGCTTCACAGTGGCAGGAGTCTGGGGCAGGAGTTTGGGGCAGGAGGCACAGAGTCCTGCCTGGCTCTCCCCCGGTGGCGTGGAGCTGTTAAAGGAGATTATCCGGGACAGAAACAGCTGGCAAGGGTGGGAAGAAGAGAGGTGGAGTGGGAAAGCAGAGAGACCTGGAGGGGGAGCCACCAGGAGGGCTGGGGACAGCCAGAGAGCAGGTGAGAAACTGGATGGAAACCCAGTGGGAAATCCCCCAAACTGGATTGGGATTACAGGTGAGAATTCAGTGAGCCTGGGGGAGCAGGGAATGCTGGACTGGGATGGGCTCACCTGGGGCAAGGTGCAGAAAACTGGAGAGCAGGAGAGGAACCAGATGGAAGGAACTGGAAATTCCTTTTGCACAGTTCTTATCAAGTTGACTCACTGGGTTTCTCAGTGCCAGGCAAAACACCATCCCTGCCCTTTGGCAAGGGAATGTTGGGGAAAACCCCGTTCCTCTGCAAGAGGAACCCTAAAATATTTACACTGCCTGGACCATCCTGCAGGGTGGTGTCCTCTCACACCTTGGCTTTGCAGGATTTTCTATGAGGAAACACCTCCTGAGCTCTCCCAGTTGAGGAAACACCAACTGCCTTTTTCCTGGCAGGGAAATCCAACATTTTGGGTTTATGCCTGCTGTTCTCACTAAAACCCCACTCTGCCTCGAGCTGGCTGATTTTGGAGGAACACCCGGCACCTCTCACCTGGGGAGCCCTGTGCTGCCTCCCCTCCCTGCTCCATCTCTCCCATGGGAGGGTGACTGCAGCTGGGAGCTGAAGGTCACCTGAAATGCCATCCTCATTTAGCTGCCTCGATGGGGTAATTACAGTTGGAAATACAAGGTTTGCTAAACAAATTACAGCCCAAATGCAGTGTTTACCTTGTGAGAGATGGATTTGGAACACCTGTACCACTTTGTGGACTAGAAAAAAGCAATTTTAGGCGTTTGAAGTATTTTTGCTGATGTCTCCTGTTGGCTGTGTCTTGTGTCCCGTCCCACTGATCCCCAGCAGATCAGGGCACACTGTTTGTGTGGTGTTGGGGCTGTTTTGGGGCCTCTCATCCTCCTGGGGAGGCTGAACCATGGCCCCAAGGAGGGCGGGTGAGCCCCAGGTGCAGAGAGCACGAAGGGTTTTGTGCTTCACTGATGGTCTGGGCACTGGCGAGGTGGTTGGAGCAGGGGAGGGTCAGGCCTGAGGTGGTCCTGAGCTCGTGCACTGTGACAGGACAGGGGAAAGGCTTTGAGCTGACAGAGTGGAGCTGTAGGTGGGAAATTGGGAAAAAATTCTTCCCTGGCAGGCTGGGCAGGCCCTGGCACAGGGTGCCCAGAGCAGCTGTGGCTGCCCCTGGATCCCTGGAAGTGTCCAAGGCCAGCCTGGAGGAGGCTTGGTGCTGACTGTGGAGCACACAGGGCTGGCTGGAAGCCCAGACATCCCACTGGAGACAACCATTGCCACAATTTTGTTCTGTATTAAATTCATGCTTTTGGACCCAGTTTTATTCTCTGCCAGCTAGATGGTGCTGGGGAAGGATTTGACTTGGTAGACTTGGAGGTCTTTTCTAGCCCTTCACAGTGCTAAACCAGCCTTTGCATGAAGAAATTTCCCTGGAGTCCACCCTGCCCCTCCCCTGGCCCAGCCTGAGGCTGTTCCCTCTCCTCCTGTCCCTGTTCCCTGGAGCAGAGCCCAACCCCCCAGGCTGTCCCCTCCTGTCAGGAGTTGTGCAGAGCCACCAGGTCCCCCCTGAGCCTCCTTTTCTCCAGGCTGAGCCCCTTTCCAACCCCTCCTGGTGCTCCAGACCCTTCCCTGGACACACTCCCCAGGTGGATGATCCAAGAGGATTTCACAGCACTGGCACAATTTGTGAGCCCATCCTTCCCAGCAAAGACATCTCTTGCTACCCTAAAGAAGTGCAGGGACACTTTTGGGATAAAGTGAGGATGTTACTGCTTCCTCCCAGGTCCTTCTGGTGCCTGGGCAGCTCTTTCAACCCTCCTGTAACTCAGGGTGATTTGTGTGCTTCTATGAGCTCATTGTAGCGTTTCTCTGAAAATGCACAGCAGTAATTTGGTAAATAGAGAATTACCAGACCTGAAGTACTCCAGCCCTGGCCAGCTGTAATTTGCTCTGGGTAATCACTATTCTGCTGCTTCTCTCTGCTAGCTCTGAAAGTGCTAGGAATTTAGAGTAGGAATCAATTAAACAGCAAATAGGTTTCTTTGTCAAAATCAATTAAGTCCTCCTCCCAACCAGTGCAATGGTCTCCCTGGAATTTCATGTTCTGCTTGGCTGCTGTTTCCTCAGCAGCTTTTGCTGGATAATGTTGATGTTTTATAGCTTGATTTAAATCATATGGATCAATGCATATGCATCCCTTATTTGGATTTTTCAATTACAGCCATATATTTAGCCTAAATGAATTATCTGGGTTGTAGTTGCAGCTACACAGAGAATTTTTCATAATGCCCATTTCAGTTTCTACTTTCTCTATAAGCATAAATGATTTCTTTGGGGAGAAGGATCATTAGGGTTGTTTTGCCCTTCTTGCTGGAGTCTCTGGGTCTTCCAAATGGGCCAGACCAGGAATTTTCAACCATCTCCAGCCTGCACATTCTACTTCAGCTTTGGGTGGAGAAGCAAACATTTGGCCATTGTGGATTGTGCAGCTGTGTGGGTGAAAGTAATTTTTTAAGTCCCTTGTGTACTGCTCTGACCTGGCTCGTGGCCCTCTGACCCCTGTCCCCTCCACACAGCTCTCAGGTCACAGCCTGAGATCCCTGACCCGGATCTGAGCTCTTCCTGTTGCATCTGCATTTTAAACCATCCTTTTCCCTGCCTGCTGTGCCTCTGCCCCCCATCCATCTGCATCCCTGAACCCCCCAATGCCTTTGGGAACGTGGCCCTCAGCATGCCTGAGCTTCCATGGCACCACTAAAACAGGACTTGGGCTCCTAAATCGCCAAAGTGCCTTTGTGTTCTGTGTTCTTCACAGATAATTCATCCCCTGTCCCTGCCTGGGACAGTGAAAGAGTTCTGAGTTGTAAGCCAGGCTGTGGCTCATCTTTAAATCAGAAGATAAAAGTTAATTATATATCTAAGATATTAATGACAGGGGAGGACCAGGCTGGACTGTGGCTACAGCCCCTCCAACCACCCATTGCCAATTTAATTCTTGACACCCAAAGGTTCCTGCAGGCAAAGGTTGTGTTTAATCCCTGCTGCCATCCAGGGGAGCTCTGTGTGCAGACCAGGCCTTGTCAGATGTGGGGAAAAAATTGCAAAAAAGAGGACTTTTACTTGAATTTTATAGAATTTGAAATTAGTAAATATTAAAAAGTCCAGAACACTGTAACAGCTATTTTGGGTTTGAATTGAACTCCAGGGTTCCAATTTTGACAAATTAAATCTAAAGAGGGGGATAATTGCTAAAACGGTCTGAATGATTGATTTCTTTTTCCATGTGACAACCAAACTTTTTCAAAGAACTGTTGGGCTTTGGAGAGCTGAAAAAACACTCACTATCCATCTCCCAAAAATCCAGCTCTTAAATACTTCATGTGGCTCAATGCACACTTTTCCACTTAATGCAAAACTTCTCATGCTGAAAATAGAGGCCTGGGGTTATAAAGTGCTCAAGAAGTTGGTGTCATCTGAACTTTCTTGCTGCTTGAGGGGATTAGGGGATCAGCCATGTGCCCAGGGCAGTGCTGTGGCCACAGGCAGTCCAAGGTGCCTCCATGGTAAATCCCACTTTTCCAGCTGTGAAGCTTTGTACAAACCATTCCCTGTTCCCTGAGCAAAGCCACTTCCCAGGCTCCCGTTCCTTCCTCCAGGCTAAGGAGCCTTTCTCAAACTTTTGCTCTTGGATTTCACAAGGACTAAACCTCCTCCCAGCTGAGGAACTGTTGGATTGAGCTCTTTCCTGAACCAGGGGTGGGGCAACTGAGAGGTGTTTTAAAAACCTTTCTTCCATTTTCAGTCTCATGAGAAGGGTGAGACAATACAGATGTTATAATTCACCCCATCACAATCAGAAGCCAACTATTTCCAAATTACAATACACTTTAAGTGTTTCTTGGCCTATCAGCTGTAGCCACACCATGCTATAGATGTTTTAAAGCCAATCATCTAAAACGACCCCTCGTGGCTCCACTACAGTGCATCTTTCATAGTTCTATTTCTCTAAAGTATCTAGTGTTATTTGCAAGGCCATCCTTTGAAACTTTTTCTAGCTCCATTTCTCCCTCAACAATATCTGTCCCATTCCATGGCATTTCTAACTCAGCATTTCTTATCTCAAGGTTTGCATACGGATGCACACTTTGTGAGCCTTCTGTCAGGCTTTGAGAATTCTATACAAATTCATTTCCCTCTCTCTTGGACAGAAAATACTTCTTTGATGGCCTTGTTCATCGATTGCTGTGCACAGTGAAGTACACAAGGCACTGTCACTAACATTGTCACTATAACAATCAATGCATATAAACTTACTCATTTCCCACAAGGAGCCTCAGAGGCAGGAGCAGAGTTCCTCTCCTGGAGGGGACAGGGCTCAGCCCAGCCTCAAAATCCTCCTCCACCTCCTCCATGCTCAGAGCAGAGCTGTGAAAAACGAGGTAAAATTTTAAAAGTTTATTAAAAAGACAGTAGGAGACAGAAATAAAGGAAAGGGTTAAAAACACCAGGTGCTTGGCATTCAGCTATGAGCACACTTTGGAGATATTCCTTAAATACTTTTTCTATTACATTAGCTTGCTATATATTTATAGACTCTCATGCATATTTATATTTTTCCACAAACTACTTTACATATTCTAGGAACCATTTTGCATGGCCCTTCCTTGGGTGGGCCTTTTTAGAGTGTGCATGTTTCTTGGCTGTGGTTTTGGTCTGTTTTCTTTATTACTTCTAGTTTGGGCTTTGGTCTATACTTTTTTTAGACAGCAGCTGCTGGTAGTTGGTGTATTAATAGTAAAGTCTTCATTACATGTTCACTGGATGCTATCTGACTAAACAGACAGTTCACTCATAACTATATCAGCTACTGCTGCATCTAAGTTTTTGTTAATAGCAGAAATAAAAGCAAAGTTATTTTAATATTATACATATAGCGTTTGTCTCAATATTTGTGAAAAGCCAACAATATAATATGTATTTATAACAGGGCCAGGAATTGTGTCCACAGGGCTCTCCCAGCACCCTTTCCCAGGAGGATTTAAGCCCCTCCTGCCCCCAGGGATTTGTGGTGGCTCCCCAGCCTTACAGTCTTTGCTCCAGTGAAATTCCATCCTTTCAAGAAGGGGAATGTTCCCATGAATTGAGATGCCAGGTGTCACTGCAGGCTGTGGTTGGGATCCTTCCAGGAGAGGTGCTGGGGTGACCTGGGCCTTGCTGTGTCCCAGGTGAGCATTCCCAGACTCACACACGGCCAAATTCCACATTATCCCATTTTGTGACTTTGCCTTCTTTGCTTCCCCTCTCTTTGCTCACTGTTTCTACTCTGCTACTGAGGGAACCAGGGAAATCACCTTTTGGGGACCAATTTGCCATAAACAGGGGGAGTGGGGGATGCACAGATCTCCATTAGCGAGTGATTCATCACTTTATTGCTGCTGGGAGCCCAAGGCATCCCTTTAATCCCTGCAATTCCCAGGGGCCAGTGACTGAGGGGCTGTTCAGGCTCCTGCCTGCATTAGCAGCTGACTTTCCCTTCCTCACTTGCTGCTGGGCTCCATTTGCAGGGCTCTGAGCAGCCTCTGCCATCTGTTAATTTAATAATTGCCTAATGTTGTAATACACACGTGCTCTAATGGAAAATTTCCCACTTCTCATCCTGGAATCTGTTTCAGCTGTCAATATTTCTTTACAATGTCTATTTTTTCGGTGTTTTTTGAAAACAATGGCATGATAACAATAACTTCAGTTAAGCCTGGTCCTTCAGCAGCCTGGCACAGTAAATATTCAAAAATCCCCATATGTCTGAAACAATCTGGAAAGTTTTAAAATATTAAAGTAACACATCCCCATTCATGAAAAACGGCAGGCCTGATGGTGCAATTATCTAGTCTATTAATTATTATCTGGTGTGCTTAGAAAGTGAAAACTCTTCTTCAAATGGCATCAACTGAGGTGAATATAAATTAAGAAGGGTCAGGTTTATTTTATGTCCACTGCAACTCTAAAAAAAACAACTAAAAAGGCTAAACCAGGAGGCCAAATAAATGTGGGGGATGCCAGATGAAGAAATGGATTTATTCCAGCACAATCCTTTCTCTGCTGATGCTGCTTTACCTGGTCTGCAAACTTATGTGAAGCCCATCTCAGAAGGAAAAATAAATAAAGCCATGATTCCATGTTCCTTACAGAGCAGGAGATATTTATTGTAGGGGGCATAAATGCTTCAGTTTCACTTGGGTGCCTCAGCTTTATTTAGATTTGCCATGAAATCTCTCCTAGGGCCAGGCTGCCTATGGCCAGAAAGGCCAACACCAGCCCTGACAGCCTCATGAAAGCTCCTGCTGCTGTCATTCCTCTTTCTCTGGGCAGCTCCTGCCTTTTGATGGCTCTGGAGCTTTGCAGAGTGAGCACATAAAGTTACTCACTGTCTTGGTTTGAAAAGACAGGTGTCTGCTAAGGAAGGCAGGAGCCTCCCCTGAATTGGAAAATGTGAACTCCCTCCCTCTGAATTATTCTAATTTTGAAATTAAGGGGCTCTCAGGCAAAGATATGGGAGGGGGAATAACAGTTCTTTATTAGGGAAGAAAATAAAAATAAAATAAACAATGCAGTAATACAAATCAGCACTGCCAGAGTGAGAGCAGGCCCTGGCAGCCTGTGGGTCAGGGAGGTGGCAGCAGTCCCATCCCATGGTGGCTCAGCCCTCCTGCAGTGCCAGCTGTGCTTCTGCTGGAGCAGGGATCCTGCACAAGGGTGGAGTTTTCCTCTGAAGCTCCAGGGCTGCTGGAGATGGGCCTGGGCTTCCTCTGGGAATGCAGTGGGCAAGAAAGCTGCTCCTCTGGGAATGCAGTGGGCAAAGGCTGCTGTGGGGTTCCAAAGTCAGATTGTATCCAGGTAGGAATGCTTGGCTCCTCCCCTGGGCGGAGCAACTCCCCATGGGATGCTGGAATTTTCTCAGCCATGCAGGGACACTCACTGGCCATGGACAGCAGAGATCTCCTGGAGGGAGGATTGGCTGTGGCAGAGATGAAGAAAAAACTGCCCAAGTGAACAGAGAGAACTGCCCCAGCTCTGACAGATGGGGACAGAACACACACCCTCCCCACTAACATCTTTCAGCCTAGAACACTCCTAAAGGCAGCAGCAGCCCCAGTGTTTTCAGCTGTCTCCTGTTGCACTACGACACAAAATAACTCATGCACTCACACTAAGATTAAAAAAGTAAAAGGAGGTTACTTTTATTTTTGACCTCACAATACATAGAATTCTAAAAGTGGCAGTGGATTGGAGGGTGAAACTGCCACCTCTCCAACCACACTGGTCAAACCAACAGTCCATCAATTCTCTCCTCCCACAAAGAAGAATGCAAAACAATCATTATTTACATGACAGTACGTGAGAACTCTAGTAGAAATATGTAAACATTAGAAGGCATAGAAAACTTTTTTAAAAGAACATACAAACTTTTAAAAGAACAGGGTGACAGTCTCCATCCCCCTGGGCTGGCAGGTGCTGCATCCTCCTGGAGCTGCTCCTGGCTCTCTCTTGTCCCTCTCTTGTCCTGGGGCTGCTGTGACCATCCTCACTTGGCTTTCCTGCTGAAATCTCTCAGGGTCAGCAGTGCTGGGATGACCCCAAGATTGTAAAAGTCCTCATTCCCTAGCCTGCTGCAACCAAAGAAGGAGTCTGAAATGTGTAGGGTCGGCTTCTCAAGGTTGTTTATTTTTCCTTATCTATAACATTCCTTCTCTGACTTCTGTCTAGCAAGAAGCCATGGCATTCTGCATGTTGCCTTGGGCGGCATTTACTTTTTATATCAAAACCTACATGTATTATGTTTACAATAACGTGCCAATATCTGTCATTTATGTTAGACAGTGTGTCTCCACCTTAAACCAATAGAAAAGTGTCACCATCACAGCAAGACATGGAGGGCAAGGAGAAGGAGAATAAGGTCAGGACACACCCAAATCCCTCCATCCTGACCCCCAAATCCTAGTCTAAAGAAGCCCCAAATTCTACTTTTCCACCCTGTGTTAATTCAACTACCACACTACTCAAACCCTTGTGACTTGTAATTCCTCACACAAAGCTGGCAGTTTTTTCCATGGGCTAAAATGGAAGACACAGGTGTTTTTGATTTTATGCCAAGGTCTCTGAGCCCCCTGCCAGGGTCTGGAAACAGCCAGGGCAGCCAGAGGGATGTCCTGGACTTCGACAGAAATCCAAATATCCTCAGCTTGGAATCATGCTGGGACTGCACAGCAGAGCAGGGAGGGGCTTTAGGCTGCGAAAAGCTGTGAGTGTAAATCCATGTTCTTCCCTCTTAAGTTCCTTTAAAGCCCACAGAGAGAAGCTGGCAGTGGGACATGTCTCCCATTTCAGGCCTGGAGACAGGACTGATCCTCCTCTCTTAGGGCTGATTTTGGTTCAAATGGGTTTCTTTCAAATTTAGAGAATCCCAGAATGGTTTGGGTGGGAGGGGACCTGGAATCTCATTCCAGCCCCTGCTGGACACCTTCCCCCAGCCCAGGCTGTCACCTTGTTTTGCACCTTCCTGACCCTGCTGGTCCTTGTGAGGTCTCTCTTCCCAGTCTCCCGCAGAAGGAGCACTCGGTTTCTTCTTTGAAGACTCATGGAGGATTGTGCTCATGGTGAAAAGGGGAATTAAATGCAGATTTCCTTAGCAAAAGGCAAGTGGGTGTTGGGCAACACTTCCTTTTTAGGGATGTGAGTTCAGGATTTGCAGAGTGCTTGCTGTGAAATCCCCTGGGATGGAAGCTAATGGGAACGTGACAGCTATTATTATAAACTCCCTCAGCAAACTTGAACTTGCCCACGTGTCTATTCATAAGCTTATTAGAAATCAATTCCAAATAATTCCATTATGCCCTTTGTATTGGTGGATTTTCTACAGTAATTGACTTCACAGAAAAGACATCTCTCAGCTTAGCGAGGGGTTTGTGCCCAGCCCAGTGGCAGGAAAACTGCAGGATTCTGTGAGTGAAAGCATCTCTGCCAGAGGGGGATTGGAAAGCAGCCCTAACAATGCTCCATGACCGGGGTTTCATGCCAGGGGAGTTTCCTGGGCATTCAGCTGCCTCTGGGGACAATAAGTACCAAGGGAGGTGTGTAGCTCAGGGTTAGGTCGGTGAAGGTGTAATTCTTGAGTTGAAATTTGAGATTGTCACCACCCCCAGTGGGTCTTAGGGGAGGAAATAGGCGAGACACCAGCATTTATCTCACCAAAAGCCCGGTACTAAAAGTCCTGCCTGTCAGCAGGTGTGGGACTGCTCGGGGCCCCCCTCAGGTGTGCACCCCTCTCCGGAGACAGGCTGAGAGAGCTGGGGCTGCTCAGCCTGGAGAAGAGAAGGTTGTGGGGAGACCTCCCAGCACCTTTCCAGTGAGGGAAGGGGCTGCAGGGAAGCAGGAGAGGACTCTTTGTTAGGAACTGTGGTGACAGGACAAGGGGGATGGGATCAAACTGATAGAGGGGAAATTTAGATTAGATAAACACATTAAATTCTTTGCTATGAGGGTGGTGAGGCCCTGGCACAGTTTGCCCAGAGCAGCTGTGGCTGCCCCATGATCCCTGGAAGTGCCCAATGCCAGGCTGGACAGGGCTTGGAGCAGCCTGGGACAGTGGAAGGTGTCCCTGCCCATGGCAGGGGGGTGCTGGATGAGCTTTAAGGTTCCTTCCAACCCAAACCAGTCTGGGATTCTGTGACTTCATGCCTGGCACGTTTCAAGCTCCAGCTCAGGGTCATTCTTTGGTCCTGCAGTGCAGCCCCTCAGCCTGAGCATGTGGGAAGGTTCAGGGTCACACCATCACTTCCTTGTGCCTCTTGCAGTTGGACAGCTGGGGATCAGAGCGTGTGTGGGGTGAGGAATCACCCTCAGTACATTCATTATGGGATAGATGGGTAATGCCATGGCTGACTCTCACAATTGAAAGGCAAACATCATGTATATGTGTTAAGAGAAGTTTTATACATTTATAGTGATGTTTTACCCCCTTCTGTTGTTATCAGGGGCTGGGCTGGGTTTGGGACACTTGGGAGGGTCAGTTTGTTACTCTGGCAGCAGCTGACTTCTAATCAGGATTTAAGGAAGTGATCTCCAGCACTGGACAGCAAAGAAGTCAATGGACAGAACCTTGGGAGGGGCTAAAGGGTTAAAAGGTGAAACCTCCATTGTGTGGGTGAGCACATGGTGGGGAAAATCCTCTGCTCCAGGTGCTGTAATATTTTCTCTATTCAGTCTTCTGTTGTATTTTTGATAAGGTTTTAATGAACCTTTTAAATTCTTGGAAGAGACCACCGTTTTTCTCACAATTATTTGAAAGGAGGAGCAAGGAACAAGGCTGACAGACCATGGCAATTGAGCTCATAGACCATGGAATGTCCTGAGCTGGGAGGCACCCCCAGGATCACCCAGCCCAGCCCCATCCCTGCACAGACACCCCACAGCCCCACCCTGGGCACCCCTGGCAGCGCTGTCCCAACGCTCCTGGAGCTCTGGCAGCCTCGGGGCCGTGCCCATCCCCTGGGGAGCCTGGGCAGTGCCAGCACCCTCTGGGGAAGAGCCTTTCCTGATCTCCAGCCTGACCCTGCCCTGACACAGCTCCAGCCATTCCCTGGGTCCTGTCCCTGTCACGGAGCAGAGCAGCAGGGTCTGACCTCAGTGTCCTCTGCTCCAGCTGAACAGACCAAGTGCCCTCAGCTGCTCCTCATGGGCCTGCCCTTCACCATCCTCATATCCCTCCTTTGGGCATTCTCTAACACCTTTTGAGTTAAAAGTAAGAAAAAAAAATCGATGGTCAGAAAAGATGCAGGAAATCCCCAAGTCAACCATCTGAAAAGAGACTGAACCACTCTCCAAAGAAAATCTTGGATTGTTTCCACTTTATTAGCATCCTTCATTTATTTATTAGAATCCTTTATTTAGCCATTAAAGCATTTTGCCCTTGTCTAAATATCTTGTAATAATATTTCAGGCAGTTTTGAAATGCTACTTTAAAAATTCTGAGGCAGGAAATGGGCAGGATTTGCCCTTTCACAGAAAGATAAACAATAATGTGCAAAAAGAAAATAATCATCTTTCCTTTGAATGGAAATGTTCTGAAACTTCTGCTGGCATGCTGAGATTTCATTTCCAGTGAGTGATTTTTTGGAAAACAAAAGGACTTTAGGAGAAACTTGTGGAATTGCTACTGTAGGGCCCTGGAAGAATGACAGGAAAGATCCCAAGAAAGATGTGTGGCCATCAGTCCCATGTCTGTGCACATTTTACATTCTGTGCTGGTGGACTGGGAAGGCTCATCCAGCATCTTCCCAGAAAGCTCGCTGAGGAAGCAGCTGAATTCCACAAACATTTTGAATCCAGCCTTATTCAAACATGTGCTTCCAGGCACTGTTGGGAAACTGATCTTTAAACCACTAAATGAACACCTGGGGGGAAAAGCCTGCTCCGGCTTCATGTACATCCCTTTTTTTTTTTTTTTTTTGAGGCAAACAAGGAAAGGGTGAAGTTGTGCTGAACAGAAACACACTGAAACCCGAAAAATCAATTCCTTTGGTGGTTACAAGGAATCTTTCCTGCATTCATAACAAAGCCAAGATTAATTGGTCGTTAGGAAAAAATAGAAACAAGCAGCCTTTCCATGGATTCCAGAATAATGAACATTCTGCCTCAGTAATCAATAACTCTAAGCAGCTTAACGAGGCAGGCTTTGCTGTAGGACCAGCTTAGCCCTGGAAGCAGAGCAGCTGTGCTGGAGACTGTCCCGGAGACTCGGGCTGATTGCTGTGTCCTGCTCTGGAACAGCACAGGCACTGCTGGAGCTCCCAGTGCTTCCTGCATCTCGAGGATTGGAAATACTGCACCAGCACAGCCTCAGCCTCTGCTGTCCCCGTGCCATGGGGCAGAGCGCGGCTGGAGCAGGAACCTCGAGAGACCGAGGTGTAAAATTGCAATTATCAAATCCTTCTGTCCTCCCAGAGACTTCCAGGCTGGAACTGCCTCTTCTGGTTCAACTCAGAGACATGCACGTGCTGTACAAACTTAAATCTGCCTCTGGTTTTGATCATATTTAAGGCACCTGAATATTTTCCCCACAGCTGCTCGTCCCTTCCTACGAGCACATCACAGGTATCCTGCACTGAGACAGGAATGCAAATAGTGTCAAAATATTGGTAAACCTCTAAAACCCCCAGGGATCAGAGATGAAATGAAAATCCAGAAGCAGCAGTAATAAATCTGAAATAACTTTGCTCGCAGTCTCATATTTATAATTTCATCTCCAGTCTTTGCAAATATGGAATTTTCTGAGAAGTGTCTTGGTAAAATCAGAGCATGTCAACATCTTAATGCATGGAAAGGGCCCCTGTGAGAGCTCACCTGCTTCCCTCTCCAGTCCTCCCACATGCTTCTCTCAGCACAAAACACAATTAGGAAAAAGCTGCGAGTTTGAAAAGGTGTTGCAATAAAATAAAGAAAGACCTGGGGAAGGCTTTGGAAGCTTGATAGTAATCAAATCTACTGCAGAAAGGAAAATCAATGTTGCTATCTTTATATATCAACATAAACATTTTTATTTCATTACAGCAATGGGAAGGACAAAGTGTAATGAATCAAGAGGGATTTCAGGAGGGGAATGAAGATGAAACAACCCAGCTTGTCACTGTTCCTGCCTCGTGAAGGATAACTCTGTCTCTCCAAAACATTGTAAATCTTTCACCTGAGAGCCTTTGCAGCCTGGGGCAGGAGGGAAAGCAGAGCTCCAGCAACAACTCATGGCAAATTACTGCCACGTCAGTGGGGGACACTGACTGGGGTGTGCGAGGCTGTGCTCATCCCTGGGGGCTCCCTGCTGCCAGAGGTGGGATCCAGATGTTCTTTGGGACAGAGGCTCCAGCCCATGGGAGGGGGGCCTGCCCAGATACCCCGGAGCTGTAGATGTCCCAGAGGAGCCAGAAAGGACATTTCTGTTCAATGGAAAGGTGATTATTTTCTTTTTGCACATTATTGTTTATCTTTCTGTGAGAGGGTAAATGCTGGGCATTTCCTGACCTGAAATTTTAAAAGTAGCATTTCAAAAGTTTCCAAAATATCACAGTAAGATAACCAGAGAAGGGGAGAATGCTTCAATGGCTAAATGAAGGAATCTGATGCTACTGTAATGGAAACACAACCCAAGATTTTCTCTAGCCTAGCCGTGCCAGCACATGGACAATGAGGGCTGAGGCCAAGCTCAGGAATTCCTGAGGGCTCAATCCTCCCTGGCAATGACCCAGGACAGGTTCGTGTCAGGGTGGGACTGAGCTCAGAGTGTCTCAGCCAGGCCCTGAGTAAAATTCTGCACCCTCTCTTTGGCAAACAAAGGAAAATGTTCCTAAATCCTCCCCCCAGGCTGAATGTCCTTCACATAACAAGTCAATAAACAGGAGGGAGCAATGAATATATTTGCAAAAATGGGTTTGGCTCGTGGACAGAAGGACTGAGCCACTGAATAATGTATTAATGTGAGCAGCTCTGTCTGAATGAGGGAAAGCAGATTTAGATACAGAAACAAGTCAGACATCAGAAATTTTGGTTTGTGGAGAGTTTGGAGCACAGAATGCCCACTCCGTTTCAATTAAAAGTAATCTTATTAATTTCTGTTTTAAATTGTATGGAACCATAGCAACGTTCTTGTAGCTGTTTCAGAATAAAACTGCTCAGCTTGGCAGCACAGACCTTGGACCAGCTTCTCCACATTTTGGGGATGGGTGGGGGCCCTAAGGACAGGGCTAGTGGCCATGGGGACCTGGCCAGCTGCAGGAATGGGCTGCTGAGAGTCTCAGAGAGGTCAATAAATACAAAAGCAAAATCCTGAGAGGAGCACCAGGAGCTGACACAGCTGGATCTGGGGAAAGATTTGCAGGAAAAGGTGCTGGGGCTGCTGGTGGACAAGTCAGGGATAAAGGGACACCGAGCCCTGAAAAATCTGTTAGTGAGGGTGGCAGCATGGCAAGGAAAGGGATCCTTGCCCTCTTGGATCCCAGTGCAAGGCCAGTGGGTCCAGCCATCAAAATGGTCAGGGGTGGAGAATAAAATGGACAGGGATGGAGAAGAACATGGGCAGGGATGGAGAACAAAATTGTCAGGTGTGACATTCACATTCTCTGGACAGAGACACAATACTCTGTCTCTCAGGAGTAGCACAGAGAGAAGAAGAGAAAACAATATTTATCTCTGCTCCTTTGTTTTCTCCATGTAGAATTTAGTATAGAAATTGTTTACCTGAAGTAATTGCTTGATTAGATTCTAGTGAAAGTTGTTTAAGTTCAATAACCAATTAGATCCAGCTGTGTCTCAGACTCTCAACAGAGAAGTCATGAGTTTGTTAGTTGTTAAATAAGTAAGAAGTATAAATGTAAAATAAGATAGTCTCTCTTTAAATAATATATTAATGTTATATAGTATAGTTTTAATGAAGCTATCCTTCAACCTTCTAATCTAAAACCAGACATCATCATTTCTTCAGTCAGGGGTGCCTTTATTAATATAGTCAGGGGTGGAGAATAAAATGGTCAGGGATGGAGAATAAAATGGTCAGGGATGGAGAGGCTGAGGGGGCTGGGTCTGTTCAGCCTGAAGAAAAGAAGGAGGAGCTGAGATCTCATCACAATCTGCAATGGCCTGACAGGATGGGGGTGAGGTGACACTTCCCAGAGATTCATGGGGGAGAGTCAGAGTCCACAATTGGGATCAGGGTAAATCCTCCTTAGACAGAAGGGGAAAAGAAAATTATGCTGAGGGTGATCAGACACTGAACCAGGGGTGAAAGAGAGGCTGTGAGATATCAAAAATTCACCTGGGCACAGCTTGGTACAGGAGAACATGGATCTCCAGCACACGTGGAGTTGGATTCAGGTCCAACTGAGGCGGTGCAGAGCTCTGAGAAAGGACAGCCACAAATCCTTGAATAATCACCTTGAGGCTCTGGCCATCCCCTGGAAGCTGCAGCTCCTGGCTGTGTACAATCTGCAGGGCAGGCAGTGATCCCTTCTGTGCCCTGAGGGAATGTCCCTGGCAGCTCCCAGGAGTGCTGATGGGCATGTGCCATGGCTGCTGCCCAGCCAGCCCCTTCCCTGGGATCATGGCAGGCCTGTTTTCTCAGCAGGTTAAGGAAATCACCTTCATAACCTGGAGTGTTTTTTCTCTCGGTGCTTTCCCACACCAGCTGGCCCACAATAAACTTCTGGATGCTTCTGCTGCCTGGGGGACTTCCTCCCCTGTTGGGACCCTGGCTGCTGAGAATTTGAGACTTTCTGTGCTGACAGTCTCTGACCCCCAGGAAAACACTGCATTGACCTGAGGCCGTGAAGAAGGCTTCCAAAATGGAATGATGGAACTGGGATTGTGGGGGTGGAGTTTGAATAGAAGTGTGTGATATCACAGGGTGGAAAACTTAGAGTTTAAGGGTTTAGAATACAGTAATATATATAAAGCGAGATGGAGGTTTTAGGGCGGTGGCTGGTCCTTCTTCTTCTCCTTCTTCTCCATGGGTTTGGGTGGTTTTGTGTACTTGGATAAAAAAATCCACATTGCAGGCATGGGTGATTAGTTATTGGGTTAAAAGTAAAAATAATTTAGGTGTCATTTCTTAATTGGATAATTTTTCCTTAAAAGACCCTGTAGAGATAGATACGGGGCCAATTTGTACCTTTTGTAGTGAAATACTACAGAACTCATGCCTTGTAAGACTGTGATATAGATAAGAATTAATAAACACCTGAGTCTGAACACGAAATACCATCTCGAGTGCTCCAATCCTGACCTTGACAGAGGCAAAAACAGGCACTCCACCTCCTCCAGGCTGCTCCCTCCTGCCCACCTCACTGCCACCTTCCAGCACATCCCTCCTTTACCCCCATGGCTCAGGAAGGACCCCAGCCCTTTGCTCTGTGTTCCCTGGGCTGTTTCTCCTCCACAGCTGATCTCTCCAGAGGGGATCTGTGCTGCCTGTCAGGGAGAGGTTGGGAATGGCTGTTCCAGCTCTTGTTTCACCTTTGCACCAACACCTTTCCCCACTGCCACCATGCAAGGCTCCTCCTCTGGTGTTACCAGAGCTGTTTCAGTAAAACCCAACTTCTGACAACACTCGTCCTCTGAGATCTGCCTGGCAGGGCTTGGAGGCACCCAGGATTTCCTCCCATGTCACTGTCCCTTCTCTCTTTTTAAATAAATGTGACATCCGTTTTGCTCCTTTGGGCTGGAAACTTTCTTTTCTCCCAGGGAGCTTCATTCTGTTGCTCCAAGGTCTCAGGAGGCTTTGGGAATAAAGAGTCCAACAAATTAGATTGGTTTCACTGAGTGGATGAGCCTGCAGCGGGGATAGTGGGGTTTTATGTGCTGTGGTTTTAATTTCTTTCTCATCCTGTAAGCTCTGCAATCTCTTCCCAGCTCTTATCCCTGAGAGCAATGTTGGGATGCTCCCCTCTGCTCTGACACTGTTAACTCCTCCAGGTCTCACGGGAATCTCAAAAGAAGGTTGCCTGCTCTGGGTTCTCTGTTGCCTGCTCTTGTGCTGATTTTTTCTCTGGAGGATTTGCAAAGTCTGGCTGGGGAGCCAGTTCTGAGGTTTTGTAACACCTCAGCTCCTCTTTGTCACAAATTAACAGCTGAGAGGTAATTTCCCAGCTCCAGCAAACATCCTTTGACCCCTTTACCTCGAGTGAAGGTTGCCCACACAGCACAGACCCCACCCCTTTCTCCAAACCCCTCTCAGAGCTCAGGTAGGAGCAGATGGAGGCCGAGCATCCCCAGTAGTGAATCCATCCAGAACCCTCTTCCAGCATGGTTTGAATTATTCAAATGTAAGTATGGAAGGTATAAATCAGAGTACATTTGTTTCTTTTGGGAGCCAGGTTTCTGAAGGCACTGACACTCCCACACCCAGATCCAGAACTGGGTTCCCCAGCGAGGAATGCAAAAGCCTGGGAAAAAGCTGTGGGGAAGTCTGGAGCTGAGCCAGGTTTCAGCCCCATCTCACCCCATAGATGCTGGTCCAGCCACTTCTTGCAGCCTCCCACGAAGGATTCACTGGGATTGCACCAATCTCCTCCAGTCCTCTACTGCCTGCAATAATTTTTTTTAAGTTCCTGATGAGTAAAGAGAATTTCTTACTGTATTTGAAATGAATTATTTCCTACTATCCACAGAAGTGAAAAACATTCAGTCTCTTTGTTTGCAGCATCTTTAAAGAGTGTTTCTGCATCCTCCCATTCTTCTGTCTCCTCTGGTTTATGCTGAGAGGCCCCAGTTGGTTCATCTTTCTCCATAGATCTGGGGAGCTAAAATATGGAAAAACTGCAAGGATCTGGGATGGGTTTAGCGGCCTTGGCCCTGCAGGGAATGAAACTTGTGATTAAGAGATCTTTTCCTTCATGGCATGAGTACCAAGTCAGCTGAGCTTCAATGAACTGGCTGTAAGCAGGTGTCAGGGTTATTAGTTAGCAACAATTTTAAACCTCATTCCCTCACTTTAGCTGTAGCCTCTGGATTCATTCCATAGGCTGAGCTAGAGAGAAAAGCTTCAAAGGCTGAAGAATTCACAGAATCACTGGGTTGGAAGAGACCTTTCAGGTCATCGAGTCCAGCCCAGCCCCAACACCTCAACTGAACCCTGGCACCCAGTGCCACATCCAGGCTTTGTTAAACACACCCAGGGATGGTGACCCCACCACCTCCCCGGGCAGCCATTCCAGAACTTTATCACTCTTTCCGTGAAAAACTTTTTCCTGCTATCCAACCTGTATTTCCCTTGGTGCAGCTTGAGGCTGTGTCCTCTGGTTCTGTCAGTGCTGCCTGGAGACAGAGCCCAACCCCAGCTGAGCACAGGCACCTTTCAGGAGCTGCAGAGTGCTGAGGTCACCCCTGAGTCTCCTTTTCTCCAGGCTGAGCACCCCCAGCTCCCACAGTGGTTCCTCACAGCGTTTGTGTTCCCAGCCCCTCAGAAGATTCTGCTTCTGCATTTCTCAAACACAGCAGCTGTTGCCCAGTCTGCTGAAGGAGCCACGTGTGAGTGGCTCTGCAGAGCTGTGAGCAGGAATCTGGAATGATGCACATGCTGCTCTTCCCAGGAACCAGAGTCATTCCGGGGAAAAGCTCACCATGGAACTCAGGCTTGGCTTCTGTGAGAGTGGCTTGTGCAGGCTCTGCTAATGATGGGCTCCTCTTGTTTTTACTGAGTTCCTCTGCTGAAGAGCTGAGCAACGAGGGCTGGGATAAACTCTGGGTACCATACAAAGTCTGGAAATATTCCAGAGATGGCTTGAAGAACACTTTGGGCACATAATCCTGGAGACAAGTTTATGCAGCTGAGACCAATTGCCTTCTAAGGAGCAAATTGTAAACAATATATTCTTACAGTTAAAAATTAGTCTTGTTTAATGATATCTGTTTAGTCGATGCTAGGAAGTAAATCTGTGTGTGAGTAGTAAAACAATAATGTACTTTAAACTAGATTATTAGTAAACAAATAAGTCTGGTAGGCAGTGAATGCATGATACATTATTCATTTCTATTATCCAAAACACTCCACCAGCTCTCAGAGCCTGGCAATAAAGTATTCAGGATACAGTCTCCACCATCCCAGCAAGCAGTCTCTAATGTGATATTAAAGTTAAAAGAGAAGTGAAGGATATTCCCCCAAAGCAAGGTATTTGAGTAATCCTGGAATGAATCCATCTCATGCTTCTTTTTAAAGCCGGGTTTGTTTTTTTTTGGGGACTAAAGCACTTTCATTACAGCTGGAATGACACTTGTTCCCCACTTGGGGCCCGTTACCAACCTGTGAATTTCTCCCAAGACGACTCAGTAGCACAGGAGTGGATTCTGTGCCAGGCTGGTCCTGCTGCCTCCCTTCATCCCAGTGAGGAGCCTGGAGAGCCTGAGCCTGACCCCAGCTGCCTTCCCACTCCAGCAGCCAGGGCTCTGTCCACATTTTTCAGAAGGAAAAAGCCCCATGAGGATGACGGATGGTGCCACAAGGCCTTCCCTGGCCAGTTTCTGCCCTCTTTCCTGGTCCAGGCTGGGTTGTAAAGGAAAGGGAGCAAGATGAAGCATGGGGAGGGGGTTTCTGCCCACAGCCAGGAGACCCTGGAATTGCACCCAGTGCCAGTGACGTGTCTGAACATTGCTGCTGATGGGAAGTAGACTGACCCTTTTTCCTCTTTAGCTGTTGCACATGCAGATTTCCACTGATTTCTGTCTTGTACTGAAATAAACCTGCCTTATCTCACCCTGCTGGCTGTGCTCCATCTCATTCTTCCCCCATCCCAGTGGGAAAGGGAGTGATGGAGTGACTGAGTGGGCACCTGGCACCCAGCCAGGGTCAAGCCACCACAGAGCCTCAGGAAGCTCTGCCCTGCATGGTGGAGGGAGAACATGGACAATTTCATGGAATCACGGAATGGTTTGGGTTAGAAGGGGCTTAGAACTCCCCTTATTCTACCCCTGCCATGGGCAGGGACACCTTCCACTGTCCCAGGCTGCTCCAAGCCCTGTCCAACCTGGCCTTGGACATTTCCATGGATCCAGGGGCAGCTACAGCTGCTCTGGGCACCCTGTGCCAGGGCCTCAGCACCCTCACAGGGAAGAACTTTCAAATCACTCCTCTTATATTTTAAAACCATCACCCCTTGTCCTTTCACCACCTGCACTTGTAAAAAGTCCCAGACCCAATGGGGAGGTCAGGGGCATCTGAACAGTGGAAGAGGAACTGCTCTGCATGAGGCCCTGTGGCCTCTGTCCTGTTTTAAGCAAGATCTAAAAAGATGTGGACTTCTGGTGGGGATTTAATCTTCCTCGTGCTGTCAGTGGCTTTGTTTGCCAGCCCGGAAGTCAGAGGCACCAGAAATAGAGATGCTGGTCAGGAACCATCACTGCAAATGCAGGTGGACACTTGGGTCTGGGGGCAGAGGAGAGCTCAGCAGAGCAAGAGGAAACAACCTCAAGATCCACCAGAGAAGGTTTAGATTGGATATTAGGAAAAATCTCATCAAAAAGGGTGATCAGGCACTGGAACAGCCTCGCAGGGCAGTGGTGGAGTCCCCATCCCTGCAGGGCTTCTAACAACATGTGGATGTGGCACTTGGGGACATGGGCTACTGGTGTCCCTGGCAGGGCTGGGGGAACAGTTGGACTGGATGGTCTTGGAGGGATTTTCCAGCCTAAAGGACTCTTTGCTCCTGTGATCTTCCTGATGTGCTAAACAAGGCTGCTGGGGCAGGGCAGTGGGCGAGGCCAGCAGTGGCTGGTGCAGAAACTGTCCCAGTTTTGGGGTGGACACCCTGCTGACCCCACTGCAGTGACTCTTTTCCTGCCGGGTCTCCAGCTTTCATAACCCAGCCCAGTAACTTTGTTTTGAAGCACATTGTGTTTGATACTCTTTTTAGATAAAATACCCGTTTCCTTGTGGTGATTTATGGTTTCCTGCTGAGAGGAGAAGAGAAGTGAGCCGTGCAGCCCCCTGGGTGCTGAGGGCTCATCCCAGGTGGTCACTGCTCCATCAGCAGGGTATTCAGGGATTTTTCCATTTGGATATTCCTAATGCTCTGCAGAGAAGGAAGCTGGTGGGACTTGGGGAGTGGATCAGTCTTTCCCCGCAGCTGGGGCTGCTGCTGTCTCAGGTCCTTAAGGCTCTGGCAGCCAGCTGAGGTGTACCAGGGCTCAGCAGGTTTCCTGGGAAAACACCTGTGATGGAAGCACAGCATGGTTCTTACCTTCAGAGGAAACACACCCTGATGTGGTAATCCATGATGTATGAACCTGCATGACTTCTCCAAACCAGGACATCCTGGAACCATCCAAATCCACATTTCTGTCATGCTGCACCCTCAGCCATCCCTGGGGCACACTCCCCTTCCTGTCCCCCCTGCCTCAGCTGCCTCCAGGCTCCTGGGGAGTGGCTGGGGGTGCTGCTGAACCCTTGGCTTTGTGGTGGGAGCAAAGTGGGGAACACCAAATGGCACAACCCTGGTTGCTCTTCTCAGGAAGAGAAGGGATGTTCTACATGGAAGAGTGGCTGAGCTGCCACTTCAGATTCTCTGCACACACATCCTTCTGCCTGTCAGGCTGGGACTGGGAGATCCAGGGAATCTGCACTTGCCAAGGGAAACCAGGGGATCCAGCCTTGCTGCAGAGAGAGCACCTGAAACAGCACTGGACAGAAGCACCCCCAGAAACGAGGCATTCCTGCCATGAACACTCCTAACAGAGACAGCAGCCTCCAAGTACATTAAAATATCTGATGGATGATCTCTGCTGGGATATTTGCCTTCCTGAGCTTAGGAGTACAGGCAGAAGTCATAACTGGACATACACATCACCAAAAATCAGTCATCAAATATTTCAGCTGTGCAATGACCAGGGTGTGGCTGGGGTTTTCCTTCCATGGCTAATCTTGGCAGAATAAAATCCCTTCCCACGGTGGCTGTGGAGTGCTGAGGTCCTGAAAGGCTGAGGCCAGGTTTTCTCCCGAGGAAGTGAGATGCACTTTCAGTGTCTTGCCTGTTTATTTGTGCAAGGGTCGGATTGCAGAGGTGTTCTAGCTGCATGGTCAGCAATCAGGGAAGTCCAAAACATAAATCAGGCTGTGCCAAAGGTGAGGAGGATTGAATGAGGTGGAGAAATGGCTCCAGGCTCTGTCCTTTCCATGACAAACTCTCCTAGAAAAGATCCCCTCCAGAAGCCACAGCCCTTCAGTTCACAAACTAAAAACCAAAAAGCATGGATAAAGGTCAAGTCTGTGAGAATATGAAAACAACTTCAGAAAAATATCATTAATAGCTATATAAGGAATTGAGGAGAGAATGCCAGCACTGCTTGCATGGAAAACCACAAAAGACAGCCCCTCAAAAATGTTAAAAAGTTGTAGTAGCAGCTTACAAAACCTGTAACACCCTCAAAAAGGATTCAGGAGCTGAAAATTGTTCTGACAACCCTAAGACCTTTAACATCTCAAGTGTAAAAGGAGGCTCAGAGAAGGGAATGGCAGAGCAGGAAAACACAGGGCTCATGTTGCCTCTGCACCCACTGAGGCTGGGGGTGCTCAGAGCCTCCTGCACGGGAGGTTTGTCATGGATTGAGGCATTTCTGGGTGAGGGGACAGGGAAAATGACGAGCAGCAGACAGCCAGGCCCAGATGGTGGCATCCGCATGCTCTGAGCATGAGGGAGGAGGTAGCGGAGCTGGGCACTGCAGGTGGGATCTCTGCTCCAGCCCCTGCCCCAGCCCCGACAGCTCCGCTGCTGTTTTACAACAAGAGCTGGAAAGGTCCAGGCATGTCGGAGTCCAGGACGTCCCTCTGGCTGCCCTGGCTGTCTCGAGACCCTGGCAGGGGTCTCAGAGACCCTGGCAAAAAGTCAAAAACATCTGTGGTTTTGATTTTAGCCCGTGGAAAGCTGCCAACTCTGTTTGAGGAATTATAAGTCACAAGGGTTTTAGTAGTGTGATATTTAAACTAACACAGGGTAGAAAAATAGAATTTTAGGGTTTTTAAGATAAGGGTTCAGGGGACAAGATGGAGGGATTTGGGTGTGTCCTGACCTTCTTCTTGTTCTTCTTGCCCTCCATGTCTTGCTGTGATGGTGACACTTGACTATTGGTTTAAGGTAGGGACACACTGTCCAACATAAATGTTAGGTATTGGTAATAAATTGCAAACATAGTAAACGTAAGTTTTGATCTAAAAGGTAAACACCACCTGACAGGGCAGAGCAGAATGCCATGGCTGCCTTGCTGAGAAGATCTCGGCAGGTCAGAGAGAAAATATTGTAGGTAAGAAATAATAAACAACCTTGAAAAAGCAACTGGAAGCATTCCAGACCTCTTTGGCGACGTTTGGGCTAGGGAAGCAAAGACTCTTTTGGATCTCTCTTGGGGTCACTTTGACCTATAGGAACCCCGAAAGAGAAGAAATTGACACAGGCAGCTGCCATCTGCAGCAGGGACTGGGTTGTGGTGGTTTTGGTTTATTAATCTGAGATTTTGTTCTTTTTGAGATTTTCCTGGTTAACGCACTAAAGTGTGTGGTGGGTTTGGTGTTGGCTAATTAGGATTAGGATTAGGAGAAAGGCAAAGTTGGCTTAAAACTTTAAAAGAAAAATTTATTAATAGTAACCAAAAGGGTAATAAGAATTAGAATAAAACCTTTAGAACACTTCTCCTTGCCCTATAACCTTTTCTATTGATAATGTAAAGAAACAAAATGTAAAATTTTAGTTAGTTTGCTACTTTTAGAATAGTACACCCACATGGGTGGAAGCTGCTCCAAAGACTGGAATAAGGAGACACATGGTGGAATATGGTCTGTTAGGGATGGTTTTTACTTTTTTTTTTTGAGGAGAAAATTCACGCCTCAAAAATCTACAAAAGGCAATAAAATCCTTATTTGTAGATGGTGAAGAGGGAAGCAATTTTATTGTCTCTCCCAGGATCTCTTCATTGGTGACAGACCCAAGATCCAGAGAAGGCTCCTTTGGCTCTGTGGGCACTTTCAGCTGGGAAACTCTTCCTGCAGAAGAAGGAGATGCAGGAAGTTTACCTTGGTTCAAAAATCAAACAAACAGATGGAGAGAAGAATCCATGGAGGGCTGTTAAATATAAAACCACCTCTGTCTCAATGCTGCAGATCTCTGGCGGGTAGGAAATAAATCAGGAAATATCTAAATTTGCTGTTCTTGTACAAACTCCCGGACTAAGTGCAGCAATAATAATTGGAATATTTTGCCCATTGAGCTCAATGAGTGGTTATTGATCCTTGGCTCATTTATAAATAAGTAGCTAATTGTGAGTGTTTGCTGTTAGTCTGCTGCATTAAGTTTATCAATGTAATTATACAACACAGCACTGTATTTATAGATTACTTCCACTGATTGAATACTTGTAGGAGGCTTATATTCTTTCACTTCTTTTTTGCAAATATTTATAATTCAGCCTTATCTGTGGCTGCATTGATGTTGTTTTAGAACAATTAATAGAGCTGAAGGAGGAACAAAAGGTAATGGATAATTTATTTAATTAATTTGGTGACTTGTTCTGCTCATGGATTCGTTTTTGCCAGCAGTTTGTGTCACATGTTTGTTATTTTAAAATATTGGGTGATAGTTAATGTTCCTTCCTGCTCTGGGAGTTGTTTGTGGCCCTTTTCTGGTCTTGTTCCACTGTGTCCATGCCTGGCTCTCCAAATGGATCATTTGCTTTGAAGTCCTCTAATGTTCCTCCAAAAGCTGACATTTCTCTGCTTTTTCAGGGAATATGAACACAAAACTCAGGCCTGGACCCTAAATAAAGGAGTTGGGTGATACCTCTGAGAGCAAATATCTCCATATCCACAGGTATAAAATAATATTGTCATTTCTGCTGCACTTTGAGCACCACATGGGCACATTTCTCTCCAGAAATGATGGTCCCTGCAGGGACTTGGGGTGCCCTGGGCTTGGTGCTGCTTTTCCTCCTCCCAGCCCTTGGGGATTTGCTCTCCACAGTGTGATTTCCACTGCTATCCAAAGAAATGGGGAAAGAGGAAGCTGGAGGACAGCACACAGCATGGAGAAGGTCATAGGGGTCACATGTCCAACCAGAACCTGCCAGGAGCTGAAGACTCCCTCAGGACTCTGTGGGGACAGAGAATCCTGAGCTGGCAGGTCCCCCAGGGATCATCCAGGATGAACTCCTGCTCAGGCTGAACATAAATCAGCAGGGTGGCAGCACAAAGACAAACAAAACATCATCACAATCTCTCCCTGTCCTTGTTCTCCAAGGCTTCTGGTGTGATTTACCTCTCCTGGGTTTGCTCCCAGCTCCTCGCTGGGAGGCTGGGCTGAATGAAAAAGTGGGGAGAGGGGAAAGAGAATTCCTGCTCAATTTACAATATTGTGGTTCCATAATATGATTTCCCCCCTTGTATTAGATTTCAGGTGGATTTCTCAAACTGCAGTAAAACAGGCAGGAACACAAGTTTTATAGCTTCTGATGGCTCCAAAAGCACATTATTGAATTCCAGAGCCAGGGCATACCAGAGGTGAGAGGTTGAGTCAGAATCGTGACGCAAAGCTCACGGAAGCCTTGGGCCCCAGGGCTCTGTGCTGACGTGGGTACTGGGCAGCAGATGAAAATCCTGTCTGCCTGCCCAAACTCCCCTGGCTGCTGCCTGCCTTGTCCTCTTCTCCTCTGTTCCATGCCTGGCCACTCACGCTGAGGGCCAGGAGCTCTGGGTGATGGTCTTGAGCCCCTCATGACCCTCTCTTCCAAAGGGCAGCCAGAGGGAAGGGAGCTGGGGAGTGCTTCCCGGCTGGAGTCTGGGGTTTGTTGGCAGGGCTTTGCATGCTTGTCTTTCTTCCCATGCATTTATTCCATGGAAAACCAGCTGGGATATGTGGCTGTGCTGATGTTCCTGGCTCCTGCAGGGCAGTGCTGGGTGCCTCACAGCTGAGAGCAGTGAAATGTGGTGGGGCGCTTCTCAAGGGAAGCATTTTTCCCAGCAACAACATTTTCCATCCTCCATCCAGGCTTTTGGCTGGTGCTCAGCCTCAGAATGGGAATTCAAAGGCACATCTGGAGGTAGATGGGAATTTGTTTTGTGGCGTGACGAGCTGTGGCTCAGTCATAGGAGAGGTCAGGCAGGTGGGATGGGGCTGCTCTGGCTCTCCCAGCGAGGATCCAGGACCTTGATAGAGATGTGTAGGCAACACTTTTGAAGTGTTTTAAGTGCTTTAAATCAGGTTTTTAAGTGTTTAAAGTGTTTATAAACACTTCCAACCTGCAGCCCCGACATCGGGCTGCTGGTACCTTAAAGAGAGGTTTTCAGGAGGTCTGGGAAGTTCCTTCTAAAAGCTGGTGGAGTGAGAGTTCCTGGAACAAAGGGGAACCAAAGAATATGAGGGAAAGGCTCTTCCCCAGAGGGTGCTGGCACTGCCCAGGCTCCCCAGGGGATGGGCTCGGCCCCGAGGCTGCCAGAGCTCCAGGAGCGTTGGCTGCCAGGGGTGCCCAGGGTGGGGCTGTTGGGTGTCTGTGCAGGGATGGGGCTGGGCTGGGTGATCCTGTGGGTCCAACTCAAGTTATTCAATCTCTCCCCAAATCCAGGCAGCATCTCTCTCCTGGATAAGAGAGGCTGGCTGGAAAGAGGCTGGAGCCCTAGGGACACGAGGACAGTGTTATCCAGAGGTTTCTTTCTCACCATTTCTGCAGCACGTCTCTAATTAAGCTCTCTGAACACACCCTGTTCCAGACTGGCCTGTGGATACGATTGACCTTTAAAAAGAGAACTGAGAGACCCAAGGGGCTGGACAGGACTGGACAGCAGGTGAGCATTAATCTGAGAGATAAATTTTTAATGCTACAGCTTAAACCCCCCTCAGCTCTCTGCACAATTTATTTCTTCGCCTCTCTGGGCTTGTTCCTGCACCTGAGAGAATTGCAGGAATGATGTTGCAGTGCTGGAGGACAGACAGGAATCTTGCAGTTTGTGTCTCCAAGCCTGGGTGGCTGTGCCCTGGATGGGTCTGAGGGACCTGGTGTCTGGCTGCTGGGTCTCCTTCCATCATCATCTGCCTCCCTGAGTGCTGGATTCCCCGTGAAACGTAGGCTTTCCCTGATAATCCCCAAATAACAACCTCTGTTACATGAGAAAAATTAAGCTCAATTCACAGCTCCATGGATCCAACACCAGAGGCTTTTATGAATCTTTTTAGGAACACACCGCCAGGACTCATTGTCTGGGGAGGAACATGGGCTGCACCCCAGTCTCATCAGCCCCTCCATTCCTTCCCATGGAAAAATTACTTTGCTACAGTGAGAAAAAGAAAAATCATCTGAAAACAAAAAACCATCTGAAATAATCTGAAAACAAGTGGAAATGGCAGAGGACCACCCTGCCCCAGTGCCATGTGTGACCTGGGGCTGGCTCTTCACCATGGGGAGGTGCAGACAGATCCCTGAAACCCAGCTCAGGACAGAGCCAGGCACATCCCTAAATCCCAGGCTACAGCCACGGGAGCGGAGCAAGAGCCTTTCAGCAAATTGCCTTGTTTAACACCACGTTCTGTAGCCAAGCATCATCTTTTTAACAGAGCTGCTGTGGGAATAGAGATGGAGACATAAAAGGGATGGAAAAAATCCGTATTTTGCATTTTGCTGGAATGAGCTCCTGGTAATTGTTCGTGTCCAGCTCCTGTTTATGCCACTGTTTTGTTGCACATCTCCCAAATTGAGTTGGCTCTGGAGTAAACCTTTCCCCAGCAGCCCTGCGTGGCCTCCCTGGGCTGCTGCATCCCCACACATCCCTCCTGCACTCTTGATTAGCAGTTCATTAATTAGGAACCTGGCTTGCTCTGAGGACAGTGGATGTTCCATGAGGAAGCATCCTGGGAAGGAGCTGTTTAGCAGAGCCTTGAGTGAGGCTGATCCAGCCTTTTTTTGCCTCCAAGGGGATCTGTTTCTGTTCATTTGCAGTGTCCAGGAGGCTCCTGCTGGAGGTGGTCCCTCTCCACCTCTTCCTGCCCCATCTTCCCTCCTCTCCAAGCCTGAGGTTGGGCTTCCCAGCCCACTGACCTTCAGGATGGTTGGGTCATGGCACATGGCACAGCACATGGCACATGCCGCAGCAAATGCCAGGGCTAATGCTGGGCTGGGTTGGGCAGGGAGGGATCCTTCCAGCTCCGTGTCCATCCCTGTCGGTCCCAAACTTTCTCTGGCCAGTGTGTGCCCTCTTCCAGACCGTGGGTGTGTGGGCAGCAGTTGTGCTCTGACTTCTCTGGGAGCTGATTAATTGTTAATCCCCCCTCTCCTGTGCCAAACAGCTGCTGATCTCCTGGAAGTGTCCAAGGCCAGGCTGGATGGGGCTCTGAGCACCCTGCTCTAGTGGAAGGTTCTCCTGCACACAGCAGGAGGTTGTAGTGAGATGGACTTTAAGGTTCTTTCCAACCCAAACTATTCCAGGGTTCTGTGATTGTCTCTTTTCATCTTTAAAAGCATGGAATTCTGCCTCTTCTGTCAGTCCATTCCCTGCTGTCAGTCAGGGAATCACCCTCAGGTGTTTCAACTTTTAGATCTGAATGGCAAAGACATTCAAAGGCATCAAATGGCAAAGGAAAGGGCTTTTTCCAGCCCTGTGGAAAACTGTCATGGCTCTGTGGAGCAGCAGGAAGGCTGGTGTGGACCTTTCTTGTTCTCTTACATAAAATTAATGCTTCTCTGGTGTGCAGAGCTTGTGACATACTCCAGATGCCCACGGCTCTTTCCTTGTAGCCAGGAGAGTCCTGTCTCTTACATGGGTAAGAGTTTAGTAAAGGCTGAACAAGGTCTGTGCTGTTCCCTTCACTGGAAAGGTTTGGGATAAGTGACAATCCAGGCTGTGCAAGGCAGAGAAAAGAAAGATTTTCGCTTTACCGAGTCTTATTGCCTTTGCAGTTTTAAAGACTTCTGCCCTTCATGGATATTTTTCTGATAGTCCCCTTGGGTGGAAGGAAGGGGGAGGGATAAAGCAAACATGGAGCAGTGCAGCGGGAACAGGTTTGTGTTGCTCCAGGACATAGATCCACAGGCTCCTACGAGCTGCCACGCAACCCAAGGGTGAGATCCACCCAAGGCGTCCCAGAGGTGACCTCTTGTGGGCCTACAGAACAAAGGTCCATTATAGTCCCTTGGAGGGACCGACCCTGCGTTGGAGAAATCTCCCCTGTTCAGGGCGACTGAGCAGAACCTCTCCCAGGATGCTTTGTTGTATATGCAAATGTACCCCAGCTCTGCCTCCCTGGTTGGCCCATTGGCTTCTCCACCCCTTTTTCCTTATATGTATATCCTCCAGCATGTTCTCCCTTCCCTGCTTACCCATTGGCCCCATAGTGCTGCAGTGTCCCACCCCCTTCACCCTATTGGCTGCCGCCACTTGTCCCACCTCTGCCCCGCCCTGAGCCCTCAGCCCATTGGCTCTGATGCTCTGCTCCACCCCCCTGTCCCCCGTATTTAAACCTGGACCCTCCGCTCTTCTTTTGGCTTTGTCCCTGGAGCCCTTTGTGCGTGGCTGCAATAAACCTCAGAGCTGCACACAAAGACCCTTCCCCCTTCTTGGTCGTGGGTGATTCTACCAGAGAAGTGTGTGCTGGAGTGATTGTGTCTCACCCTTGCTGAGTCCCTTGCCTTTTGGGCTGGTGTCTGTGCAAGCAGGGAGCTGGAACCCTTTGCACTGAACATTGCTTTGTTTTCTGCGCTCGGCCTCTGTGCCTGTGCCACCCAGTGGCTTTGTTACTGGAGAAGCTTCTGGAAGGTGGTGGCTCCATTACTGGAGAAGCTTCTGGAAGGTGGCGGCTCCCCCGCCAGCGGGCCAGCGGCTCCTAACAGCCGCTGGCTGTGGGGAAGGGGCTGCAGCAGCAGGAGGGGCCATGGGGCTGCTGGCAGCAGTGCTGGGCAGGGCTGCACCCTCAGGCAGCACCTTCAGTTCTAGAGGCTCCTCCTGGTGCTGGAGCAGGGTGGGAGGGCTCTGCTCCATGGTCCTGACATGGGACCTCCTTGCTCCTGCTGCAGCAGTGCCCCTTGGAGCATTTTCCATGCCTGTGGAGCTGCTGTCCTACAAAGGCAGCTATTCCTGCCCGTGGCAGGGCTTGGAATGAGATGATCTTTCAGGTCCCTTCAAACCCAAATTCTGTTATTCTATAGTTAAAGCATTGCTGGCCAGGGAGAGGCTGCTTAACTCCATCAGAGCAGAGAGATTTCTTCTCCTTGCTCCACACTGGGAATGGATTTGGGAATGTCCAAATGCCCCACATCCTGTGGCTTTGGGGTGGGATTCAGGCACTGGGCCAGGGGAAGAGCTCCTCACTCCCTGGCTTCTCACCATGGGGAGCAGCCTGAGCCAGGTGGGACTTGGCTCCTGAGCAGCACAGTGGGAGCAGAAGTTCCTGCTGGTACTGCAGTGGAGAATTGCTGCATTAAAGCAGGAAATATCCAATGTGCATTGCAAATAAAGAGGTTTCTCATTTGTGTTCCAAAGGAGGAAAAATATTGCCAAGCCTAGTTAATAACACAGGAAAGCTCTTGTGGTTATCAGGGATCTTCAGCTCTAATCCCCTCTGATAACAGTAAATTGAAGCAGCTCCTCTGCTGAGGTTTTTCTGTTGCTGGATTGTGCCCATATAATAAGAGAAATGGGCACTGCCTCTCCTATTTACCATTCCTTCATTTAAATAAGTTTTTAAACTGCACTTTCCTCCCTTCAGAGAGCTCTGATTTACTGCATTTTAAACAGAAACTACTCCTGCAACAATACCTCTTTCTATCAAGATTTGTAATCAGGCTGTTCCTGTTGAACTGCTGTTATTCAAGTTATTAATTTGTCATTTTGCACGGAGTCTGATCACAGAAAGAGATGAACAGGAGGGTCTGTGCACCTGCAGGCAGAACAGGATGGATTTAATTAGAGCAAAGAAAGCTGCAGGTTTTATTTTGTGTTTGTGTTGTTGGTTTGATTTTTCCTCAGCCCCAGCATTTTAAGAGCTTACACAGCAATCTGCATAAATTACTATGCACGTTTTTACTTAGGTTCTTACACCTAATTTGATTAATGATAATGCCTTTGACAGGGTAGATGGAGAGGGAGTTTTTACAAAGGCATGGAGTGACAGGACAAGGGGAATGGCCTTAGTGTGAAAAGATGGGATATTGGGAAGGAATTCTCCCTGTGAGGGTGGGCAGGCCCTGGCACAGGGTGCCCAGAGCAGCTGTGGCTGCCCCTGGATCCCTGGCAGTGTCCAAGACCAGGCTGGGCAGCTGGGATAGTGGAATTGTCCCTGCCTATGGGACAGGGAGGGGGGCTTTAGGGTCCCTTCCAGCCCAACCCATTCTGTGATTCTCAGGTCACAGCCAATTTTGTGTAGGGGGACAGGGTGTACCAGCTTTGGTGCTATTCCCTCTCCAGCCAGCCAGTCCCTCACACCGGCCTTTAACTCTGATTTCAGGATGAGTCCCTTGCTTTTGGGCTGGTGCCTGTGCAAGCAGGAGGAGGAACCCTTTGCACTGAACATTGCTTTGTTCTCTGAGCTCGGCCTCTGTGCTGCCCTGCCCAGGTGGGAAATTTCTGTAACGGGAATTTCTGGGGCAGGTTTGAGTTCCCACTCAGTAACCCCACTTTGCCTGGGGATTCAGACCTCTCCAACTGCTTCAGGCACCTTCCCTCCACTTGCTGCCTGACACAATGAGATGAAGTTTTCCATCCATTTCTTCTTCATCCATTTTCTTCTTTCCATCTGTTTCTTTCCATCCATTTCTTCTGCTCACAGTTCAAGCCTAGCAACCCTCTGCAGCTGGTTTTTGCCCCTGGAGAGGTGTTCGGAAGAGTAGAAATATTAATTAATTGGAAGATGCTGACATTTTTTATCCCCATTTCTCTGTCACACTTTCACTCGTTTTTTACAGTGAGGAGAGCACAGCCCTGGCACAAATCCTGGAGAGGCCATGGGATCACTGTCCATGGAGGTTTTTAAGGCTCAGCTGGGTCAAGATGTGGCTAAGCTGGGCTGGTGTTGATTCTAATCCTGCTTGGAGAGGGATCTTGGGCCAGAGGGCTCCAGCAACCCCCATTTCTGTGGTTCCTCAGGTTCTGTGCAAAGCCAGCCCTAGTTTTGTCTGCCTAAAGAGCCTCTGTAGGAGTGACTTTGTTTGAGTGAAAGAAAAGGAAGCTGAGACTGTGATCCCACTTTCCCAACAGAAATAAAATAAAATAAAAAACTGAATTCTAGCAGTAAGAGAAGCCCCATTTTTATTGATGCTGCACAGAGGCAAGTGATTTTGCATCCAGTTTTAGGAGAGCAGTATAACTGCTTTTGACAGCCTGGTCTAATAATAATAAAAAGGCCCAGCTCCTCGTATTGCAACCCGATAGCAAAGCTGGAGTGTGAATTTATCCCATAAAAATTCATCTACCATGGCTAAAGCCCTGTAAATTGAGTCCTGTATTTTGGTTGTTAAATAAAAACAAAACCACACTGCAGAGTAATGACAGAAACATTGCTCAGCTCTTGCAATTGTGTCTTGTTAAAACATCACTTAAGGTAATTTACAGGACTTGATTCAAACATGTATTTAAATGAATTATTGTTTCCCATCTCTCCCCTCCTCCTGCTCCCCCTCCACCCTGTGGGGATGTAAAACCCCACGCTGAGGCTAGATTTCTTCAGGGAAAAACAAGGAGCCCTTACCCTGCAGGATGAACCCCTGCCACACTGTGCTGTCACTGCCTGTCCCCAGCTTTGCTTACAGCTCAGAAGGTCAGAGGATGGCTGAGATGCTCCCTGTGGGGGCTGCAGAACTTCTTGGGAAGCAGCAGGGGAGATGCTGCCCCCCAGCCAGGGCTGTGCCCCACCTCTCCTGCCCACCTGCATCCCAAACCTCCATCCTTGCTCGTGCCCAATCACTGCTGAGAGCACAGCAGAGGATGTGTGCAAGCCTAAAACCTGAGCACGGGGAGAGGAATTTGTATTAAAGTGTTTTTAGACATCAGAGATCGTTCCTGGGCTCTCTCACTTAAGCTCAGCTGTGTTAGATGGGAGCAAAAATCCAGGGAGCTGTGTCTGCCTCTGCCAGTGAGTGAGAGGGAGCACATCCAGGGACACCTCCTTTGACCCCTGTCCCAAGAGCCTGGAACATGCAGCTTGTGCTCTCCTCGAGCCACTGGCACAGCTTTTTGTTGAATTTAAAGGCCTTCAATGGATTATTCTTCTGTGAACTTGCCCAGCTGCTTTTTGAACCCATCTAAAATGTCCTCTCTGAAGGTTCCTGCAGGGAGAGGAGCCCCAGCTGAACTCTGGGGTGTGTGAAAAAGGCCTCCTGAGACCTGTTTTGAGCCTTGAGCTCCAGAATGTGTGAAAAGGGCCTCCTGAAGTCTATTTTGAACCTTCCAATTACTGATTTCACTTCGTGGTCCCAAATTCTTGCATTCCAACAGACCACAGTGACTCATTTCCTCCCTCCTGTCTTTGTGTCTCAGTCCATCTTCCGTGCCTGTCTATTCCAATTTTCTCTTTCCCATCCTGAAAAGGTCCTAATCTGTTTGGTTGCTTCTCATTTGGGAGCTGTTTCATACTTATGATGACTTTTGCTGCTTTCTCCTGGACACCTCTCATTTCCACTTTGCTCTTTTCCAAGCAGGAGGCCCAGACTCTGCCCAGCTCTTGAGATGCTGGGAAACCATGAATTTATGCAGTGGCAGAAAGCACCAAAATAAATATCCTTTCTTTTGCTCCCTACTAATTCCCACTCTTTTACTCTCTCATTTTTGGCCATTTCTGAGTTTTTCACAGATCCCCATGCTGCATGCACAGAGCCCAATATTAGAAATACAGAACTGCTGATTAGTATCCCATTTATCCTCATGCACATGCACCATGTGAATTTGTCCATATTAGGCTTAATCCAGCATTTGCTTGCCTGATCAGCCAGGTTTTTCTGCAAGTCTTTGCAGCAAGCTCCCTTTTTTTTTTTTTTTTTTTTTGCTGCTCTGAGAAACTTTGGGTCACAAGGAAATGCAGTTAAAGCAACAGAAGTAGCTGGAGTTTTATATCATAGAAATATGGAATAGTTGGGGTTGAAAGGGACCTTAAAGCCCTTCTCATTCCACCCCTTTCTGTGGGCACCTTGAGGCTCTGTGGAAAACTCAGAAATGGCCCAAAGAAAAGAGAATAAAAGAGTGGGAATTATTAGGGAACAAAAGAGAGAACATTTATTTTGGTGCTTCCACCTTCCACTAGCCCAGGCTGCTCATGCAGCTGCAAATGCATAAACACTTCCCAAACAGCTCATCCCTGCCCATGGTCCTGTCAGGGATATGCTTTAATTTTCATTCTTATTTATGGGTTTTATTTTTGTGTGCAGAACTCACAAGGTTTGAAGCCATGGAAGAACTCAGCAAGAAACTGAGAGCATGGAGGAAGGTTTGGGCTGGCCAGGGGTTTCCTTCAGCCCAGATTATCATTGCCATTTCTATCCCCAGACTGAGGCAGCCGCTTGCAGCTCAGCATTATTTGAATCGTGTTGTGTTTGACAGGCTCTGACAGAGCCCAATCCATCTCCTACTTCCAAAACTGTTGTTAGCAGCGCTGATTATTTCATGACTTCCATTCTGTTTGTGTGCTGACACTGCTTTCCTGTGCTGTGCATTCCTGGCAGAAGTGAGTTTTACAACAAAAGACATAAATTTACAGCAAGTCTCCCCAGGAGTAATATCTGGGAGTTTTCCATCAGCTGCCAGTGAGCTGCAGCAGTACATGAACCTCCCTTCCAGCAGCTGCACTGGAACCAACAAACTCTTCCTGTGGCAGCCCATGGATCAGACTGAGCTCTGTCTGAGAGGAAAGGGACATGGAGGGGCAGAACAGCAGCATTTTTCCACCTTAGTGCTATTTCACTTCTGTAAAATCAAAATGCAAGCCCTGCTTCATCATGGGAAACTGATCCTAACTGCTCATCTGCCTTGGTTTGAAAGCCAGGTGTCTGCTGAGGAAGGCAGGAGCCTTCCTTGAAATGGAAAATGCAAACCCCCTCCCTCAGAATTATTATAATTTTGAAATTAAAGGGCTCTCAGGCAGAGATATGGGAGTAGGAATAACAGTTCTTTAACAGGAAAACTAAAAACACAAATGCAATAATGTAAAACAGCACTGCCAGAGTCAGAACAGGCCCTGGCACCCTGTGGATCAGGTAGAAGAGATCTCCTGGAGTGAGGATTGGTTGTGGGAGAGATAAAGAAAACTGCCCAGTGAACAGCAGAGAACTGCCCCAGCTCTGACAGAACACACACCCCAGCCACATCTCTCAACCTAAGACACCATCCCAGCTCCCACTGGAAGAAGAAAAGAGATTCTGACACCACTGGAGGACATTTTCACCTTCCCCATCACTGGTCCTGCCAGGACCAGGCTGTTCCCTCCTGAGCCCTGCAGTGGCTGCAGCTGGATGAGCCTCTCTCCACATCCATGAGATCCAGTCCTGAGCATCCTCCTGCAGCTGCAGCTTGATGCCAGTCTGTTATCAGCATCTGGCCACCTTCCTGCAGTGCTGGAAGGTACAATGAGCCATTGTGTGGCACCAGGGGGAGAGGCAGTGACCACACTGAAGGGACAGGCAGTGGCCACACTGACAAGTGACTGGGCTGGGATAAAGCAGCACAAAACTGCCCTGGGTGGCCCTGAGTGAATCTGATTCAGTGGGGAAAGCCTGCAATGCCTTTCCTCACACAACTACAGCATCTTTTATTTGGTGTTAGATCCCCCAAATCCAGCATTTACTGCCAGCCAAAGCATTTACTGTGGGTTTGGAGCTCCAAGCTCTCGGGGGGGAAGCAGGGACAAACAGACATTTCTGCCCCTCCAGCACTGGGGTTGCCTGTCCCAGGAGCATCCTCCAGCTGGTGAATGTCCCTTGTCCCAGGCTGTGTCAGGGCAGGAAGAGACTGGAGTGGTTTTGGCACCTGCTGAGCAGTAGGGCTGCAGAGCTCCCCAGCAGCTGGGAACACTTTGAAGAGCTCAGCCTTGCCCAGGGCTGGCTTTTTTCCTCTCCATTTCTGACAGCAGCAGAGGGGACCTTTGGGCGCTTCAAAGGCCGATTTTAATCACTCACCTGATTGAAGCTATTGCCTCCTTTAACTTTGGTATTTCCTGTCATTAGCCTGCTGACCTCTGGGATGGAGGGATTCGTCTTCAAAAGCCAAACTGGCTTTGTGTGTGCTGGGCCTGGGGCTGCTCCTCCTTTCCCCAGTGTGCGATTCACTGCTCAGCACTGGTCACAGGGGTCATGCTCTGCCCTGGAAACAGGAGGGGCTGCTCATCTCTGCCAGCCTCGTTGTCCCTTACTTTATTTGCTGTGGAGGTGTTTAATTCCACTGTTTTAGGGTGGGATTAAAGAGGAGGACGTGTCCCCTTCTCTTGCCAGCTTTAGAGATGAGAGAGAGAATTCCACACACTTCTTGCTGTTTCCTGTGTCAGAAGAGCTCTCTGCCACCCAGGGCTTGTGTTTCCTGTCCAGTAACACCTGGGGATCCAGAGGAGTTCCAGAGCCTGCACCCACCTTATGCTGGGTGCAGTGCAGGTGGGACCCAGACAGCTCCAGGGGCTGAGGCAACCCCGAGCAGCTGGATGGGATGGATGCAGAGGGATGCGATGGATGCAGAGGGATGGGATGGATGCAGGTGGATGGAATGGATGCAGAGGGATGGAATTGATGCAGGTGGATGGAACTGATGCAGGTGGATGGGATGGATGCAGAGGGAAGGAATGGATGCAGAGGGATGCAGTGAAACAGCTGTGGGATGGCTACTGAAAAGCACAGGCTTGCACCACTGCAAACCAGTCCTGCCAGGGTCAGTTATGGGAGTGGGGGCTTTCTGTGACTCCAGCCTGTCTGTGGCCACGGGACAGCCACTATTCCTGATTTCTCTCTTTAGGACGAGTCTATCTGATTTACTGTTTGGCTTTTTATGGCTCAGAAGACATTGAGCCAGTCGACAACTGTCTTGTCTGGGCACAAAGCTGGACCAGAACACTTCCAGGGGCACCACAATATAAAAAAAGACATGAAGCTGTTAGAGAGTGTCCAAATGAGGTCACGAGGACAGGGAAGGGTCTAGAAGGGAAATGTTATGGGGAGCACATGGTTTGTTCAGCCTGGAGGAGAGGAGACTGAGGGGAGACCTCGTTGGGGTTTTCAACATCCTCCCGAGGGGCAGCAGAGAGGCAGCTCTGATCTCTGCTCTGTGACAGGGACAGGACCCAGGGAATGGCTGGAGCTGTGTCAGGGGAGGCTCAGGCTGGAGATCAGGAAAGGCTCTTCCCCAGAGGGTGCTGGCACTGCCCAGGCTCCCCAGGGGATGGGCACGGCCCCGAGGCTGCCAGAGCTCCAGGAGCGTTGGGACAGCACTGCCAGGGGTGCCCAGGGTGGGGCTGTTGGGTGTCTGTGCAGGGATGGGGCTGGGCTGGGTGATCCTGTGGGTGCCTCCCAGCTCAGGACATTCTGTGATTCCCTGATCTTTGGTGCACTTGATGACTGGGAGATATCTCCATCTGCCCTGTGTCTGTCTGAGGTGCCCACACAGCTTTGATACCAAACACCACTGCCAGGACCCATCCCTGGGTTCTAAAGCCAAGCCCGACCCTTTCTGTGTGTAAATCCCATTTTCCCTGACCATTTCCCACGAGAGATGAGTCCATGTGCCAGGGGATCCCTGCTGCCCTGCCCAGGCACTGCTCCCTGGAGGAGCCCCAGGCTGCTCTGTGCCCCTCAAAGCTCTCAGGGTGCTAGAGGGGATGGAGGGCAGCAGGGAGTGGCTCTGAGACAGAGGTGCCAGTCTGGCCTGATTTCCTCAGTTTTGAGATCTTCCAAAGGATGAATTTTCTGAACATTCATTCCTCTCAGCACGAGCTATTGTTTCTGACATATTTATCCAGCTCAGTGCTACCTTGAGATATCACTTTTGACAGATAACCTTCTTAAATTAAACATACAAATGTGCCCTACTGAGAGGGAAGATGTGAGCAGTAATGGCTCTGAGAATGATGGAGAAACCTTCCCATTAGCTCCTCCTGAGCTGCTAAATGTGCTCCTGTATTAGGGAAGGAAACAGGGAAGCCAGGAGGATCAACGAGGGAATGGGGAGAGAGATCACAGAGATCAGATTTGAGATGAAATGATCTTCCAACTGAGGGGTGGAAGAGGCCAGGGCACAGAATTCAGGCATTTGTGTACGAAAACTGGGGCCAAGCTACAGAGGAAGGGGCTGAGTCCAGGGGCAGAGCTGCCAGCAGGACGTTCAGCTGCTCCGGGACCCAGAGAAATCCCTAACACCTTTGCTGTGCTTCCCCAGCCCTCTGCCCACGGCAGCTCTGACACAGGATATGGCCCAAGCTGAGCTCAGAGAGCAGAAGAAGGAGGTCCCCAGGGTCCCTGCGAGGAGGGTTGTGATATTCACATTCTCTGGACAGAGAGACGTAATTCTGTCTCTCAGGAGAAGCACAGAGAGAAGAAGAGAAAACAATCTTTATCTCTGCCCCTCTGTTTTCCCCATGTGGAATGTGGTGTGGAGATTGTTTACCTGCAGAGATTGCTGGGTTGGTTCTGGTGAAGGTTGTTTGGGGTCAGTGACCAATGGGATCCAGCTGTGGCTCGGGCTCTCAGCAGAGTCACGAGTTTGAGTTAGTTAGGTAAGTAAGAAGTAAGTATGTAGAACAGGATAGTCTCTCTTTAAATAGTATATTAATGTCATATAGGACAGTTTTAATAAAGCTGTCCTTCAGCCTCCTGATCTGGAGCCAGACATCGTCACCTCTTCCCATCAGGGGTCACCTGATTTACTACAGAGGGTGGCCTCAATTCCTGTTATTTGTTGGAAATATTTCCCCAGATCCCAATGGACAATGTGGCTACAGGGGATGGAGCTGCAGCTGGACCATCCTGAAGAGCAGGGTTGCAAGGGAGTGCCTGGATTTTCTCTCTGCAAGCCTCCCTCATCCTTCCACAGCTGTGACAGGGCAATGCTGGGATGCTCCCAAGCTCCCAGGCTCCCTGGCATGCTAGTGCTGTCCCTTGGGGATGTCATGGCACTCATGGAGTCCCCCCACATCTCTTTTCTTCCTCTCCTCTCCTGTCTCAGGTCTCCTCTCCACAAATAGAAATTCTTTGGAGCAGGGACATCATTTTTTTGGCTCATGGCACCTGGTTAGGGTTCACATCTGACATGGAGCTGTGCTTTGGTGTCAGTTCTATGATGAGGTAAAAAGCCACAGGTACACTGCAGCGGGACAGCGTTGGATGCTGGGGAGGTCTGTGGGAAAACCAGCACTGCTCTGCAGCTCCTGAAACCAGGGGAAAGACCACCTGCCCACCCCCCCCGTGAGGAAAGTCCCCCTTCTTTTGGTTTTATGAGACATATTTAAATGATGTAATATATTTGAAAGTATATTTTAAAAAGTATTCACCAGTTGTTCTAAAAGTGAGCCAGCTCACACAATTTCCACCAAATTGCTGTCACTCTTTCCCCCCTCCCTCCTCCTTGTCCCTCTCATGAGAAGGAAAATTTAAATTCTATCTTTTCCTCCTGCTTTCTCTGCCTCCAAGTCCGTACTATTCCTCTTCTCTTTTCAGCCCATTTTTCTTCCCTCATTGATGAAAACACTTCGACTGATTCCCCACCTCCCTCCCCTGGATGAAATGTCCAGTTTCCTTGACACACTGAAATTGCTAATGGTTCTTGCTGCTCCTTTTCCTAAATGGAGTATTTGTGAGGAATTACTCAGCTCAGTGCTCCATCAGCTCCTTGCCTGGGCTGGGCAGACACCCAGGCAGGAGCTGTGCAGCACCAACAGCAGCACTGGAATTCCAAACCTCTGTGTCTGTAATTAAGCTGGAGTTTTGTGATTCAGTGTCTGGGCTCTGTTTTTCCTTAGTGAACTGTGAGGAACTCTCTGAAGGAAGTGCTTGTGCTGTTTGCTCAATCACAGTTATATATATTATATATATAATGTATTTTATATATTGCTGCCTGGATTCTCTCCCCACACAATGTCAGGAGCAGTCTCTTGAAAAATGGATAATCCATATGGTGAATTTTACAGCCAGGGCCCATTTTTAAAAGTCACAGATAAAACCAGGCAGCAGGAAGGAAGAGAATGAAAAGAAAAAGGAGAAGCAAAGGGAGTGGAAGAAGGCAAAGAGGGAGGGAACAGCTGTAAAAAGAGGGGGAAGAAGCAGGAGGTGGAGCACAGCCTCGTAGCAATGAGGGGCAGGAGGGCAAGGGCCCTTTGGGGAGAAAATTGGACATGTCCAGCTTTGGCCAGCTGACCCTGCCCCTCCTGCAGCAGCTGTTCCCTTTCCCAGGATGGGCTCCCACAGCTCCCCTCTGCAGGGCTGATGCCCACTGGTTTCCAGTCTTTTCCCATTTCCAGGTCTGTAACAATTCTTCTGGATCTCACTGGGCTTTTCCTGTTCCTGTACAGGATGAGGCCACTTTTAATGCAGTTTTTCACAGTGACAAAGGCAGTTTCTTCACAGTCTCCTCTGCAGTGCCAAAATTCCCCTCAGGTCTCTCTCTGCCCCTTCCAGCTCCTCATTTCCATCCAAATTCCAACCACAAGGGGCTGCTGCCATATGGTTTCCTTGTGCTCTTCCATACCATGCACTGGCTTCAAATTCACTTCAGAGGAAAAGGAGCAAATAACAGCAAATATTCAAGAATGCCTTGAAAGAGCAGTGGGAATGTCATCCAGAAAAAGGTAGGGAGGATTAAAAGGCAAAATAAATTGAAAAATGTAATCTGGGAGTTTCCCAGCTGAAATGCTTTGGAAACAGCAGCAGGTTTCATTAGCAGGCTTTCACAGCAAAGCCTGTTGTGACCACAGAGTTGTTGTTTTGTTTAATTCCTAGAGCGTTTTTAAATTTAAGCTTTGGCTTAACTGGAGGAAAAGGTGTTAAAGGAGTAAATGTACCCCACGAAGCCGATTGGATTAAAATGAAATGTTCCTCTGCTAATCCTGAGGCTGATCTGGGGGGAAGAGGCACTGGAGTGGTGTCCATTTTCCAGTGTGTTCTTCATCAAAGAAAATATCAGTTATTTGTCCATAGTGCAGATGGGAGGGTGGGGAAGATACCCTGTTTTACTGGAAGAATATCAGGAATTGAGAAAACATGAAACTCAGCAATGAGAAAGTTTTCCTAATTCCTAATGGATCCCCTGGATCCGTTGAGTCCATTTTCCCTTGTTGTGAATCTCTGTCTGGGATAGGGAAATTGAGCCTCTACATTTTGGGGTTTAGCTCTAGGTCTACACCTAAACCATGCCCAGCAGGACACCTTCTCTACCTGTGCCTACTCACACAGCCATTTTTATATGCCTTAGATAATTTGGGTTCATGCTCTTACTGAAATATTACAAGCCAAATTCCAAGTGTTTCTAAATTTCCAGGCCCATTTCTCTGCTCACTGGTGACAGTTCCCATAATTATACAAGCTGGGAATACCAACCAGAATCCACAAGAGGCAAGCAAACAAAAAAAGAGGGAGGGGAACAATTTTTATGTTTCATCCCCCATAAGAGTTTACAGGAGCTGTATTTAATTGGGATGAGCAGTGCTGGTGGTATCTCAGAGGAGAACATGGATGAGCAGTGAGGGAGCCTTCGAGGAGGGGAAGGAGAATGAATTCCAGCAGCAATAATAAAAAATCCTCAGGGGAAATTCAGGTCACTTCCCAGGCACTGCTGTGCACCGGTGTCTTAGGTTGGAAATGGGGCTGTGTGTTCTGTCGCCATCTGTCAGAGCTGGGGCAGTTCTCTCTGTTCACTGGGCAGTTTTTTCTTCATCTCTGCCACAGCCAATCCTCCCTCCAGGAGATCTCTGCTGTCCATGGCCAGTGAGTGTCCCTGCATGGCTGAGAAAATTCCGTCATCCATGGGGAGATGCTCCGCCCAGGGGAGGAGCCAAGCATTCCTACCTGGATCCAATCTGACTTTGGAACCCCACAGCAGCCTTTGCCCACTGCATTCCCAGAGGAGCAGCTTTCTTGCCCACTGCATTCCCAGAGGAAGCCCAGGCCCATCTCCAGCAGCCCTGGAGCTTCAGAGGAAAACTCCACCCTTGTGCAGGATCCCTGCTCCAGCAGAAGCACAGCTGGCACTGCAGGAGGGCTGAGCCACCATGGGATGGGACTGCTGCCACCTCCCTGACCCACAGGCTGCCAGGGCCTGCTCTCACTCTGGCAGGGGTTTGGTTTCTTTTTTTGTACTATTGCATTTGTATTTTTAATTTTCCTGATAAAGAACTGTTATTCCTGCTCCCATATCTTTGGCTGAGAGCCCCTTAATTTCAAAATTAGAATAATTCAGAGGGAGGGGGTTCACATTTTCCATTTCAGGGGAGGCTCCTGCCTTCCTTAGCAGACACCTGTCTTTTCAAACCAAGACAACCGGGAAACAACGAAGTGCACAGGAGCTCTGAGCTGTTCCCACTAATTGGACACCGTGCCATAGAGCTGGCAAAGCTGGGGAAAGAATGTCAAGCAAAGCCCCAGCGTGGCCTGGGGTCTGTGAAAATCTTGTAGCTAATGGGATTCTGGCAGGACTGAAAGGAAAGGGAGCTGTCCATGGAGTGTGTGAGCTTCGGAAAAGGCTGGCAGGAACAACAGGAATTGTATTGGGCATCCTCCAAACAGGCGGGAGACTCCACACCTGAGCTGGAGCACCCTGGAAGGGGCGAGAGGCTTCAGTGCCGGGCTTTGCTCCAGGTGCTTCCTAGTCACAAAATTTGGGGAGTTAAAATTTGGGCCACAAGCACACACATGCAGCAGTAAAGCCGAATTTAGAGGCTCTGCCCTGTGCTACCTCAGCACAATCTCAGAAACGAGGGAAGGAGCTGCCTTGGGCCTCTCCACCATTCCCCTCCAGACCTCTCCTTGCCATCCTGACCACGGGGACCCTAAGCTCTGGCCACACACCTGAGGCTGAGCAAGGCTGATAACTCCTGAAAAAAGGGTTTTCATAATTTTTCTTTGTGTTTTGAAGTGAAAAGACTAAAAAAGAAAATTAATCTAGGTAATATAGCATCAGGCGGGGGAAGCTCACCTAGTTCCTGCTGTTGTTTGTTTGCTCCTTGCTTTTCTTACTCTCGCAGGAAAGGCAAAACAGAAAAATGCAAAAGCCAAAATGAAATGTTTTGTCTGTTCTGGCAAATTTTTAAATAATAGAGGGTTTGCTTGCTTTGGCTTTTCCCCTTTGTTTGTTTTTGGTCTTAGTGCTCTTTCCAAAGGAATCTATTATTTATTTTTTTCTCCTATTTCCTACTAAATATGCAGAAAAAGCTTGAAAACCATCAGGGAAGGCTCTTGGGAAACCCTGTGGTCCCTGAGAGGTGCCTGACTCAGGATGGGGTGGTGGGAGAGGCTGAGGTGAGGGTGGGCAGAGCACAGGAACAGGTTGCATATTAATGTGACACTCACATTCTCTGGACAGAGAGACATAACTCTGTCTCTCAGGAGAAGCACAGAGAGAAGAAGATAAAACAATCTTTATCTCTGCCCCTCTGTTTTCCCCATGTGGAATGTGGTGTGGAGATTGTTTACCTGCAGTGATTGCTGGGTTGGTTCTGGTGAAGGTTGTTTGGGGTCAGTGACCAATGGGATCCAGCTGTGGCTTGGGCTCTCAGCAGAGTCACGAGTTTGAGTTAGTTAGATAGGTAAGTAAGAAGTAAGTATGTAGAATAGGATAGTCTCTCTTTAAATAGTATATTAATGTCATATAGGAGAGTTTTAATAAAGCTGTTTTAATAAAGCCTCCTGATCTGGAGCCAGACATCGTCATCTCTTCCTGCATCTGGGGTTCCCCGCATTTTTTTACAATATATTAGGGAAAAATTCTTTATTGGAATGGTGGTCAGGCACTGGAAGAGGCTCCCCAGTGGTGCAATCATTGTCCTTGGAAGTGGTCAAAGAACTCCTGGATGTGGCACTTGGGGACAGGTTTTATTGGTGGCTTGGCAGTGCTGTGTTAGGGGTTGGAATTGGGATCTTGGAGGGCTCTCCTACCCTAAATGATTCTGGATTCCATGGGCATTTCAAGGCCTGGAGGCTCAGGGCTTGTCCTAAAGACTCGTTGTTGCATGTGGTGTCACACAGTGCCATGGGCCATCCTGGAATCCAGGCTGTGTCTCACAGGAGTGGTTCTCCAGTGGAACATCACCAGCAGCAGTCAGGAGAGGATCTGCTCCAGACCACGGGGTATTCCCAACCATTTCCACAGAAATCCACATTCAGACAGATACAAAGTGGCTTGGAGAAGCACATTTGGGGTTTTTCCCTCATTAGGAGCCTTTTCTCATCCAGTGCCTGGGACTCCTTCCCAGTGAGGCTGAGGAGGCCCTTGTAGGTCATGTCATATAAAAGCTTTTTATTCACCAGAAAAATTCCAACCAAAATCTCTTCTTTTTTTCCACCCTCATTCCTCCTGCTGCTACATTCCAGAGTGCCCTGTAGGAAGCCCTGTCTTAGCTGAGAGCCCACCCTGAAAGGCGACCAAAAATGACAGAGTGTCTTGGTTTGAAAAGACAGACGTCTGCTAAGGAAGGCAGGAGCCTCCCCTGAAATGGAAAATGCAAACCCCCTCCCTCTGAATTATTCTAATTTTGAAATTAAGGGGCTCTCAGGCAAAGATATGGGAGGAGGAATAACAGTTCTTTATTAGGGAAGAAAATAAAAATAAAATAAACAATGCAGTAATACAAATCAGCACTGCCAGAGTGAGAGCAGGCCCTGGCAGCCTGTGGGTCAGGGAGGTGGCAGCAGTCCCATCCCATGGTGGCTCAGCCCTCCTGCAGTGCCAGCTGTGCTTCTGCTGGAGCAGGGATCCTGCACAAGGGTGGAGTTTTCCTCTGAAGCTCCAGGGCTGCTGGAGATGGGCCTGGGCTTCCTCTGGGAATGCAGTGGGAAAGAAAGCTGCTCCTCTGGGAATGCAGTGGGCAAAGGCTGCTGTGGGGTTCCAAAGTCAGATTGGATCCAGGTAGGAATGCTTGGCTCCTCCCCTGGGCGGAGCATCTCCCCATGGGATGCTGGAATTTTCTCAGCCATGCAGGGACACTCACTGGCCATGGACAGCAGAGATCTCCTGGAGGGAGGATTGGCTGTGGGAGAGATGAAGAAAAAACTGCCCAAGTGAACAGAGAGAACTGCCCCAGCTCTGACAGATGGGGACAGAACACACAGCCCAGCCACAACTTTCAACCTAAGACACAGAGCGGGCCTGAAACGCCAGCATTCCCAGGGATCTGTTTCTCTAGATGCTTCCCAGAAATCAGGGACTTATTTGCGAGAAGGAAGTTCACCCCAGACCTGCAGGTGTGTTGGAGCCACACCTGCACTGAGAGGTGGCACTGAGGTGTCTGCACATGCAGCCTGGCAGGCAAATCCCAGAGGAATCTGCTCCTTTCCCACCAGCTCCTCCTAAATGGTAGCCCTGCTAACCCCCGTCCCCAAGTTTCACAACCACACTGCTTTTAAATCCCCACAGGGATGAGGACTCCACTGCTGCCCTGGGCAGCTCTGCCACTGGCCTGGCCATCGTTACCCTGAAATAATTTCCCCGTCATATCCAATCTAAACGTCCTCTGGTGAATTTGAGGCCATCCCTCTCCTCCTGCCCCTTGTGGGGACAGCAGTGAGAGCTTCACCCTGCCCAGCCTGTCCCCTCCTGTCAGGAGTTGTGCAGAGCCACCAGGTCCCCCCTGAGCCTCCTTTTCTCCAGGCTGAGCCCCTTTCCCAGCTCCCTCAGCCCCTCCTGGGGCTCCAGCCCCTTCCCCAGCTCCGTTCTCTTCCCTGAACACCCTCTAGCCCCTCAGTGTCTTTCTCATTGGAATTTCGATAACTCCGTGTGCCCACAGCCCAGATAAGCGTCCTGGACTCTGGGGACAGGGGATGAAATGAGAGTGGGAGTTGGCAGAAAGGACTTGGGGCTGAGCAGCTGACACTGGAATGCTCATTCTGCAAAGCATCTGAGAGCCTGGAATGATCATAAAATTCCTTCTGTCATCTGTAGTAAATAAACAGGCCAGGAGACCTTGTGCTGCTTTCTTGATAAGGCCTTTATTTAAAAGGCAGCCTAAGGGGGCGGGGGTTCGGGGTTCACGCTGCCGCTGCTACTCCCAGGTGAGTCAACGTCTCAGAGAAGGGATAGATGATCCTGTCGGTTATGGCAGGATTGGATTCTCCACCCTCGGAGGATACGTCCAAAGACTCAACTTGTGGCTCGTTGTTCTAAGGGGTTACTCCGTTCGGACCTCTCTAGTCATGGCAACTGGCTCCAGGGATATTGAAGGCTTTCTCTGCTTCTTTGAGACTTTCTTAGCAAGTAGGTGTGGGTTGTTGTGCAGTCTTTTATTTAGCATGTTGTCTAAGTCCAGTTTAGGTCCACTGCTGGGGTCCAGTGATTAATATGCACTAGGCACTAGGCCTTCTGGGAATCAGGATGTCGTCTTGGGGTCAGCGGCTGAACTACCCAACGCCGTGAAGGGGACAAAAAGGGTTTAAACTACTAGGTACAAAGGGTTCTAACAAAGGCGTTAACATCAGGGAGAAATACCGAAACTAGAGGAGTACAACTGGAGTGTGGACTGGGTGTAGGGGCAAATACGTTATGTAGGGAAGATATGAACAGGGGTAGAATTAGTGAATATACACACAAGCGAACTGTCGAACTGTGGAGTAAACAGACAAATGGTTAAACATACAAATAAATGGTCAAACCTCAGATTTATTCATAACATCACCTACAGGGCTACAGCCTTTTTTTTTTATGCCCTTTGGATAAATAGAGGTTTTCTCCGGAGCCTCCAGAAACCTTAACTTTTCACCCATCCTAATAACCATAAAACTGAGACAGGCGAGTAATAAAATGTCAAAATCCATGTGTTTTAAAATGGGAGAGGACTCTCAAATGTCACTGAAATGTGGGATGGAAAAGGAGATGGGAGGATGTGTAGCTGAGCCTGTGGTGGTGGCTGGGCTGTCCTTTCCACACTCCTTTGGCCTGGCTTCCTGGGGCCCTCTGGAAATGGGGATGGAGTGGGGATGAGGTGCTTTGGTGCTGAAGTATGGGAACAAATCACACTGACTCAATTTTCTTAAGGTGGAAAAACCCATTCTTTATTCTCATAACTCATTTTTATCTGGTTTTACAGACCTCGTGTGTGACTCCCATTGGTCAGTGGCTTTCTTGCCAATTACTTTATTAGTTAATAACAAGTTGTTATCCTCTATTGATTGCTCACTCAAACTCTTGGTGTGTACGTGCAGGAAAAGTTGTTTGTGAGAGACAGTTTTAATTTTTCTAACGGTGTAAAAACAGTTTATACAGGTGCTGGTTGCTTTCACCCAGGAATAGATTGTTATGTTAACAAACTGCTCACACCAGGATTGCTTTCACATGGGAACTTGCAAAGGGCTAGCCTGACAAGGCCAGCCACTGATTTTAGGAGAGCAGCCTTGATTTTATGAAGCCTTTCTTTATAATTTTTCTACCTTACTGCAACACTGAAAGAGCAGTTCCCCTTCTTGGGGAGGTGGGATGAAGTGAGGCTGCGTTTCCTGTGTGGTGTCAACCCCAGTTTAGCCCAGTCTCCACTGGAGCATCTTGTCCCCTGCTCCATGGGCTTCCTCCTGAGCTTCGGGTGCTATTTAGGCCCAGGCAAATCTGGCTGTCCCTTAATTCCTGATCTTCAAGGTATTTAATGCAGAGTGTCAGGCAAGAGCTGCACAGAACGTGCAAGTCAACATGCAAAGTCCTGGACTTCTCTCCACCCTCTTCTCCCATCAAAATCTTATCTAAAAATGCCCATCACAGTGATAACTGGAGCAGAAACGGGGAAGGGTTCTCTCTTATGGTAAAAAAGTCTTCATATTATAAAAAAGCAAAAACAGCATCCTGGTCAAATTAGGATGAAAACATGAGAAGTCAAGATTTTTTTTCTTTCTTTTTTTGCTAAGCATACTATTTTTGCAAACCATGCTTTTTTTTTTTTTTTTTTTTTTTTTTGCACAGCCAAGTAGAGTCCCGGGCTGTCATATGTCCCATATTCATAAACTCCAGAGGAAGATGACATTTGACATTTCTTCTTCCTTTGCCTATTGGTTAGTCCAAGATTAAACATGTTTGGAAACCAAAGCCTTTCTGGACTCGGCGACAAAAAAAGCCTCAAAATCAAAATGGGACATTTTGACAATGCCTAAATTATTTTATTATTTATTTCCCAAATTATTTTCCTGAGATTTTGAGCCTCATCAAAGTCAATATTTCTTTATGATGGTTTTGTTTGAATCTGTAGCTCTGTGAAAAATTCAGGAGAGGTTCTAATGCTGCTGCCAGGGCAGCATCCTCTGTCAGGATGTCTCGCCCTGCATCCAGACCCAGCACTGCTGCTGGGGAAAGGCTGCTTTGAGAGCAAAGGTTTTAGGGAAGCATTTTAATTGAGTTCAGTGTCACATACCTTGCACAAGAGATTTCTCACTCAGCTCTCTCTCCAGGGTAAGGGCACCAGGATCACTGGGAGCCTGGCTGGGTGCATACTTTGTTCTTGAAGTTAAAAAACTCCTTGGAGCTCTCCCAGAAATCTTAGAGAATGGCATGAGGTCTTTGAATGGCTGGAGTTGGGTCAGGGGAGTTTAGGGTGGAGATCATGAAAGGTTCTTTCCCAGAGGGTGCTGGCACTGCCCAGGCTGCCCAGGGGATGGGCACGGCCCCGAGGCTGCCAGAGCTCCAGGAGCGTTGGGACAGCGCTGCCAGGGGTGCCCAGGGTGGGGCTGTTGGGTGTCTGTGCAGGGATGGGGCTGGGCTGGGTGATCCTGTGGGTCCTTCCCAGCCCAGGATTTTCTGTCATTCCCTGCTCACTCTGTCCCGCCATGCCCAAGGGCTCTTTGTGAAGCCAGGCAGGGCTGGTGCTGCCGGAGCCCTCTGGGATTTGGTTGTGCTCGTGGGGGTGGTGGAGGCTCCTGCTGCATGCTGGAACAGCAGCACAGGGGTCTGCAGGGCTTGTTCCCTGCTCCCGGAGGGGATCCAGCAGCTCTGCCCTGCAGGCTCAGCTGGGCAGTGCCAGAGGAACCCACACAGCTCAGCCACGTCTGGTGCTGAGCATGGGGAGCCCTGGAAGGTGTCCTGATCTCCTCCCCAGTCCTGCCCTGGCAGGGACCAGCCAGGCCCTGGCAAAGACCAACCTGGACATCAGCAGTGACAGGGCAGACTCTGGTTAATGACTTCAGTGGCAATGCTGAGGTGAAAACAGAGTGAAGCAAAGCTCTCCCACTGAGAAATAAACCCAAATAAACCTGTCAGAAGGACAGAGCTGTTGTGTGCAAAGCCCCTGGTTTTACTGCTCAGGAAAGCCCTCTTCTATAAATACCCAATAAATGAGTTAGAGGCTAAATAAAACACCCCATATACTGTGGAGTTGAGACCAACAATCCTAAATGAGCAAACATTTCCAAAGGAATAACTCTGCTTGCTGTCAATTTATGTTAATGCTGTACATGATTGGACCCATTAGAGCAAATAGCCAGTAATAAGAATGCAGATACACCACGAACTAATTGCATTAGAGGCTACCAGGCCTCTCTCTCTCCTGCCCTGCCACTGCTCAGCTCCCTGGGATGCAGCCAGCAGCACAGAGAAGCTGCCCTGTACTCTCCAGAGATGTTGGTGCTTTGGGATCAGGGCTCAGCAGCAGAGCTGGGGGATGTTCAGTGCCTCCTGCTGCATCATCTCTGTTCAGTTTGTGTTTCAAGAGGGTGAGGGGGATGGAAGAGGGGTTTGGCTGGCTCTAGGGAAAGCCTGGGAAAGCACGGAGAAGCAGGGGGAGTTTTCTTTAGGGGACAGCACAAAGTGGTCAGATGACAACCTCTGCCCAAACCACAGCCAGCCCACTTTGAAAGAGACCTAGACTTTACATTAGGAAGAAATCCTTCCCTGTGAGGGTGGGCAGGCCCTGGCACAGGTGCCCAGAGATGCTGCGGCTGCCCCTGGATCCCTGGAAGTGCTCAAGATCAGACTGGACAGGGCTTGGAGCACCCTGGAAGTGTGGGAAGTGGCCCTGCCATGGGTGGGATGGGATGATATTTAACCCAAACCATTTGGGGATTCCCTGCTTTGATTTTAGGATATGAAGCAGAGGCTGCAGCAGCACCATCACCCAGCCCCAGCTCACTGTCCCAGCACCAGATCCCTCCCCAGCTGCATCTCCTGGCAGCACTCAGGGGCCCAGATTCCCCCAAACACCTTGAAGGCACAGACAGGAGCTGAACAACCCCTTGTGTTCTCCTGTGATCAGTCTGGCTCTGATCAGTACCAGATCCCCAGTGACATTCCTGTGACTGTTCCCAGGAGCCCAGACAGATGGGCCAGCACAGGAGTGGTGCTTACTCAGTCCAGAGCTGTTCCCAGGCCACTTTTCGACTTAGCAATGCACATAAACATATTTTACATGTAAAATGGGCAATTAAGAAGGCAAATGTTTTAAAATACGAGGATTTACTGGCATAAAATTCGCCATCTATCAACGCTGCATAAATAGTTTTACATAAAAAGCCATCTGGAAACAGGTTGTTTATCATATTTATTCAGTTACAACTTGCTGGTTTCGAGGCTCTGCCTCCCTCATTAGCTGTCAAGACAGTTTGACGTGGCTGATGAGAGGTGGATGTATTTGAAATCCTGGATGTATTGGAAATCCTGGATGTATTTGGAATTCTGCATGGTGCATGAATATTAACTGGGGCTTCTGGGTAGCTGCACTATTTCACACATCCTGGACATGCTCTGCACTGGAATTCCTCTGATGCCTTAGGATTTCAGCTTTCCATTTTCCATCTGTTTGTAACCCTGCAGTTCTTAATGTATAACTCCAAACTCCATGTTCAGTGTGAGCTGCTGCTTTCCCAGTTTGGGCAGACACAACAATTCCTCTCCAGGCCTGGCAATCAAGGACACCTCACTGCCTCAGGCCCTGAGAGATGGAAACAAAAGTGAGCTGGGGGGGGCAAACTTGGGGTAAATGCCTTCATTACCTGAAGCTGCAATTGGGAGATGAACCCCCAATATGCAAATGGACCAAACTTATAAAAGTGTGAAACCCAGTGACCTGTGGTCCATTTTTGGGTGGAACTGGGGGGCTTTGTCTGCCCAAAATGTACCTGAAGGCCCTTCAATAAATATAACTGCTTTTTATTCCCTAATTTTGTCTGGCCTCTGTTTTTAGGTAGCCCAAAAAGGCATCAACTCTGCGAGGAGTAAGCAGGCTGGGAAATTGTTCTTTACACCAGGTCTGGCTGGAAAACTTGTGGTCAGGTCTAGGAATGTGTTTGACCCTCCTGGCTTCAGTGGAAGGCCCTGAGGGTGGGAATGAAGGTGGGAATCATTGTGGGAATCATTGATGCTGGGGAGTGGAGAGCACTCAGAGCGTCACAGCCATACGCACAGGACACACAGCCCAAACTCAGGATGAACATTTGAACATTCTCCTGTCGAGAACACAGCCAGCCTCACAGTGCTGCTGTTTTCAGCCAGCCCTGGCTAAAGCAGCACTCTCTGGAGGGGTGCTGGATGTGTCCCCTGGGCTCTGTGCTGTCCCCACGGGCTGCCAAGGCCACCTGTGCCTGCTTCAGCCCCAGCCAGCAGCACAGAGCCAGCAGCCCCTGGCTTTTCCTGACATTTGCTGTCTCCCTTGGTTTCAGTAATGAGATCCCTGGTTTTAAATGTCAGCTCTCACGAGGTGATGCTATTGTATTTAGCTCCGTGCCCTTCTCCTGGCTCCAAAACACTTGGCAGAGTTTCTATAAATAACCCAATAACAAGAGCCAAATCAGTGGTTACAGAGCAAGGAGAGGAAGTTGGAGCTTGGAAACCAGGAGAGCTCCAGGAAGGCTGTCTGCTGCAGGGGGGACAACTGGCCCTTCCCATAGCAGGGGACAAGGCTGCCCAGGGGGACAGGGACATCAGCTCTGTGGCCTGGGCAGATCTGAGAGGTGGGAGGGTGGCATGGCCAGGTGCTTGTGTCCTTGGCCAAGAGCTCCAGGCTCTCCCAGCCCAGATGCCCCAGTAAAATGGGGCAATTCCCTCTGCCACCCCTCTCTGTGGCTCAGCTCCTTGTTCCATGCTCCAGCCTGGAAGCAGTGATTGGATTTCATCCCAGGGAGCTCCCTGGGCTCTGTGCTCACTGGGACACCCACCCAGCTCATTCCTGTCCTACCACAGGTGTCACTTCCTAAACTGAGGTGAGAAAAATCCTGCACAGCAGAGGCTGTATTTAACCCTTCAAAACTCACACCCCCCAAATTATCTGGATCTTAAGGTGCTGTCAGCCACCAGAACTGGCCTGGGCCACCATGTCCTTGTGCCAGCTGGATGTCACAGAGAGCACCATGCAGGTGTGCTGAGCTTGTGCACCAGCTGCAGGTCACTCCCAGGAGCCTTCTGGGCCACCAGACCACAGCTGGGGAACCAGGGACCTGCACAGACATGGACAATGCTTTGTGAGACAGGAGAAGTCCCATAGAAGATGCTCCATCCCATGCTGGACTTGTGTGCTGCCCTGGCAGTGAGGCTCTGTGCCCTTTGTAAGCCCACAAGCACTGATGTGGGTTTTTGGTGCTGGCAGGAAGGTCAGCAATGGGATATTGCCCTTCAGAGGCAGAGGGGAAGCATTTTAACCTGGGGAGATGCATTTGCTACTTTCTCTTCACTTCTTCAGTGTGCTGGGACCTGCAGCTGCTTTGAGGGGGCAGCTGCCAGCACTGACACTCTCAGCCCTCCTGCCTCAGGCTGGAATTGGGTGATGCTCCTGCCTCTGCAAAGGGGTTTGAGGTATGAACCAGAGAAAAAGAGAGGTTCCGTGGGTCCCCATTCCCCAGGCAGACCCTCAGGAAGAGCTCCAGGATGTCCCTGGGTTGTTTTGATTGTCCCCTTTGCAGAGGCAGCGTAACTGACCGGTTCAGCAGCAGTGTGAACCGACCTGAGCATGGCTCTACCACAGGCCAGGATGCACTGGAGACCTCTCCTTGATGGGCTCTGTTGTTGTTTCTTTGAGGGGAGCTGGGGATGAATATGGAAACACGGGCTCAGAGGCATTTCAGAGGAGGGATGGCATTTACCTGCACCATGCTGTCACAGAACAATTTATCTTTCACCACCAGGGCCAGTCCTGCCAGAGAACCTCCCACATTCTGACGTGTCTGAGTCCTTTAGGATGAGGAAGGATGAGTGACACCACCTTTCCCAGGCTCCTGGGCAGGATGAAACCCCAGGAAGAAACTGGAGAAGGCACAGAGCCTCCAGTAGCCATCTCCAGCCCCTGGATCACTAATTAACAATAACCCAGACTAATTAGCAATTACCCCATTGGCTCTGCTCATCCAGGCTCTCCAGCAGCAAGTCCCAGAGCAGATCCCAAGTAAAGGGAATGGCTTTATCTATGAAGCTGTTTCTGGGATTATTAATCATGGAACAACTCTATCTGGGCACTTTGTGGCTGTCACTGCTTCCCCTGCACAGCAAGGGCTGGGCTGGAACACCAACCTCTGTCCAGAGCCCCTGAAAGAGAGGGAATTTCTCCATCAGCCTCAGAGTCAGACACAACTGCACTGCACAAACCAGCTCTGCTGGCAGGCAGAAGGCCAGTGGGATACAGCCAGCCCACAAATATTAATCTCTGCTCATCCCAGGCAGCTGAGAAGTGGCTTTTGATTGGCCAGATTCCCAAATCCCCGAAGATTTGAGGAATTCTGCTCTGTTTTTCACTTGTATAAACCAATACAGCCTCAGGTTGGTGGCTGTAAAACAAGGGGTGCAGCTCCCAGGTTAGAGAGGAGGCTGGAAAAAGGCTGAAGGGCTTCCTTGGATCCTGGAGTGGAAACTCTCCCTGTTGCAGAACAGTAACAATTTCTAACAATTAAGAAGCAATTAAGGCACCTCCCACCAAGAGCACCTGGACTGTGGATGCTGCAGCAGGAGCAGCACTGCTGTTCCAGTCTGAGGATATCAAACCTGCTGGGCTGAGCACATCAGCATGGCAATGGAGCATTTTTGCTGCAGATTTCCTGAAATACCTTCACAGGGTTGAAAAAAATCTTGACTATCCTTAACTTCACATCCACACAAGGAAGCAGAAGAGCACTGGGAATTGACTGGGGATTTTTAGTGTCCACATCAGCTCTCCAGCAGCAGATAATGGAATAAATGAATTGTGCACTGATTCAGTGCCTTGATATCAACAATTAAATAGCTTGAGATCTGCAGAAAAAGAGAAGCATCTAATAGGAGCATTGATTACTGACAGTGGGAGCCTTTGAATACTTTGTGCTGCTGCTAGCTGCAGAGCAAACCTCTCCAGTTCCCCACGTCTCATCTCCCTGGGCTGCTCTTTTTTGTTGTTTATATCTGTTCAGCAAGAGAGAAAACAGCCCATGGCATGAGTACAGACAGCAAAGGGCTTGGCAGGTCACCTCTGTGCAGCCACATACATCCCCTAGACCTGGGTCAGGCAGCAACGCCTCATCTCCCCCAGGCTTCTGAGATGTGGAGGAGCTTCCTGAGTCTCTAATGTGACATGAAACCACCAAATCTCCCTTCTCTCCTCGAGCTAATAAGAGGCAAGGAGGCAAAAAGCACAGGTATTAATGCAGCAGGCTGACAAACACACTGCTGACAGCAGCAGAATGGGGAAAATCGCAGAGGGAGCAGAATAATAACCCAGCCGGAGTTAATAATAAAAGCCTGAGAGCATTCCCATGGCTCTGGCGAATGGATGTGTCACTGGCTCCTTCCTGCCTGGGCCTGGGCACAGAGACACACTGGTTTTGGGACTGTGTCAGCCTCCCTGTGCTCTCTGGGCAGTGCCAGCTGCTGACAGGCAGAGTCCAGCGTGGAATGGGGATAATGGGATAGGGGGGTTGGAATTACCTGATCTTTAAAGCCCCTTCCAGCCCAAACCATTCTATGGCTCTGTGGTCCCAGCCAGGTCAGCACCACCACAGATCTTTGCCCAGAGCTCAGTGCAAACAAGAGTCACTGCAGAGATCCAGAAGCCTCCATTTCCCCTGTGTTTTTAGGCACCATTACTCCAGCTTTCCGTGGTGGCAGAGGCTCTGGAAGCCCCCTGAGGTGATGCTTTTGCAGCATGTCCTGAGCTGTAAGCACAGCTTATGTCAAAAAAGAGCAGATTCTAACACAAGGTTTTGGGGCAGAGGTTTTGAGAGCTTCAGCTGAGTAAATACCCCAGCACTGAGGTCTTTAACCAGAGTGATGCTCAGAGCAGCTCCCAATTAACCTTTTCCCTTGGTTATTGCAGCAGGCTCCAGGACACAGCAGGAATGACAGAGCAGCTCCGTGGACAGAGCAGTGAGAACAGCACTTTGACCTGTCAGGGCAAATTTATAATTCTGTACCAGGATTAATAGCATGTATCACATTTAAAGTCCTTAATATATGTGGCCAGGCAGATTAGCAGATGAATTTGAAATCAGTGCCCTAGCAGCAGGCACAAATTACTCAGGCACTGACTGTCCTACCCTGCAACATGCAGCAGAGCCAGAGGCCTTTGGATGGACCAGGAATATGGAGCAGCCATAAATCTGTACCCAGCCCACATCCAGCACGGAGAAACCCAGTCCTACAGGGCTGAACAGGGATAGGGAATATCAGTGATTAGGATCTAGAGAGCTCTGTGTTTTCCAGAGCACTGTGAATTCCAAACAGCACATCCCAGAGAACCGATTCCCACGTTCCACCCAAAGAGAGGCTGTGCCTTTTCTGGGCTCATCTGAACTCTGCAGTGTCCAGAGGATGAGTTTGGGGATGGAAGTGCCCAAGACTGGGCTTGGAACAACCTGGGATAGTGGAAGGTGTCCCTGCCCATGGCAGTGGAATGGGTTGAGCTTTAAGATGCCTTTTGACCCAAACCATCCTGTGATTCTGCATTTTCTGACCTTGCAGAGTTGGGGGTGACCATCCTTGCTGGGGGGGGGAAGGTGGGAAACTGCAGGGTGCTGCTGCACAGCCACAGCTCTGATCCCAGGCACTTTGTGCAGGAACACTGGGCTTAAATGAACCTCCCAAGGAAACAGCTCAGCTGGTGACAGCTCAAGGAGTTCTGGCATGGAAGCACACTCTAAAATCACGGAATCATGGGCAGGAACAGGACCTTAAAGCTTGTCTCATTCCGCCCCTGCCGTAGGCAGGGACAACTTCCACTGTCCCAGGTTGCTCCAATCCCCGTCCAACCTGACCTTGGACACTTCAGGGATGGGGCAGCCACAGCTCACAGGGAAGAATTTCTCCCCAGAATCCAATCTTATCCCACCCTCTGGCAGTTGAAGCCATTTCCCCCTGGCCTGTCACTCCAGGCCCTTGTAAACTGTTCCTCTCCAGATTTCTTCTTGGTCCCCTTCAGGTACTGGAAGGCCACAACGAGGTGACCCCAGAGCCTTCTCTTCTCCAGGCTGAACAATCTCAATCCTCTCAGCTTTTAAAAGCACACACCTCCTTCCTCCACCACCTCAGCTGTCTGCTTTTCCTCTTGAGCACTCAGCAGCTTGAGCTGTGCCAACAGCAGTGACCCTGCAGCCTCTCCACTAAGCTTTGGGATCTCAGGATTGGCACAGTCTTGGCCCAAGTGCTTGCTTGTGCCCTGGGGCATGGCAGGAGCAGATTCCCCCCCTTGAACAGCTTGCAGAGTCAGAAGCATTTTGCACTTTGAGTTTGATGTCAGAGCGTGTCTCATACTCTCGGCTTTTTCAACATTACGTGTAATTCCTAGAAGAAAAAACGTCCTTGAGAGCAAAGTGCCAAGAGATTTTGAAAAGATCACAGAATCCTCCCATTCTAGAGTCATTAAGGTTGGTCATTAAGCCTAACCATTAACTCAGCACTGCCAAGACCACCACTAACTGTTCCCAGGTGCCACATCCACAGTTTTTTGAATGCCTTTAAGGATGGTGACTCCACCACTGCACCGACCACCCTTCCTGTGGAGGAATTTTCCACAGCATCTAATCAAAACCTCTACTGGCACAACTTGAGGTTGTTTCCTCTTGTCCTGTCCCTTGTTCCCTGGGAGCAGAGCCTGACCCCTGATCTGGCTGCACCCAGGGAGGTGTGAGAGAACTGCAGGAAGATGGAATCCCCTCTCCTCCCCATCTGCAGGTGTGTCAGGCCATGTTTCCAAGGCAAACATACACACACACATCTTCCATGAAGGCAGGGGGACCCACCTCTGCTGATTCCAGCCCCCTTGCAGGCACAGGGAGCAGCTCAGCTCAGCTCATCAGGCCTGCAAGGTGACCTGGAACACAGCTAGACAGTGTTAAAGGAATAAAGCAGGGATTTATTAAAAGGCCTCAAAGGATGCACCTTGGGCAGTACAAGCCTGGCCAAGGCCACACCCAGGATGGACGATGGCTCATGAGTTTTCACACTTTTCTAAGTTTTGATCCATTTCCATGTTGGGGTTAATTGTCCAACTACAGCTCCAGGTTATGCAGTCCCATCCTCCCAGACTGCTCTCCTCAGTTTGCTGTTGTTGACACCCTTTGGGCCTTTTGGGCCTTTTTGTTGTTTGCACTTTTTGGGCCTGAAGCTGCAATGGTGGCCTTGGTTCTGGGGCTGGAAAAGGATTGTTTTGTGTGGCTGAACTGTGAGAACTTGCCAACACTTTATATGAAGTTCAGAGTTATACACTAATGCAGTACAGAATCTGGAAAACATGAAAGCTAAAACTTAAGGCATCAAGGCTCTGAAGCATTTTGGCTGCTCAGTGGTGCAGCTGCACGAGGGGGAAGCTGGGACCTCCCCTGCAGCCCCTGGGTGTAGGAGCTGTGGGATCAGCTGCACTCCCCACCTCTGGGATCTGCCCCAGACACATCAGAGCCCCTCAGCAATGAGCTGGGGTGGCAGGGACAGGGCCCAGCCTCCTCACCTTGATCCCAGTGATGCCTATTGATGTTTGCCTTTTTTTCTTTTATATATTCTCTGTATTCTCTACACATATATTCAGAGCTATGTAGCCTATTATTGCATTTTCAGCTAGTTTTACCAGAAAGACAAAAAATATCCCAGAAAGAAAATATTCCCAGAAAGATAAAACATATTCCAAAACCTCTGTCCTATCTTGGTTCTCCCTGGGAACCAAGACTGAAAACCAGCTCTTCAGACACATTTTCATCAACAAAGGTCAGTTCTGTCTGAGGGGGGAAGGATTTAGAAGGGGCTTGGACTGGGGAGAGAATTGCATCACCACTTGTGCTCCTAATTGGTGCTTTTTGTCAATTATTCTAATTTACCAAACTTATCAAACTCTCTGCACCCCCGTGGGGGTGGGCTTTTGTGGACATTTTTCCATAACTGCCCCAGAAGGCCTCCAACAAAGACCAGCTTTCATATTACCTCCTATACTAATATTATCTCAAAAGTGTGTGCTGCTTCATGTACAGGCTGTGAAGGCTTCACCAGGACAGGGCCAGCAAAGAGCAGCTGGAGAGCTGGGGATGCCCAGCTGCAGCCTCCATCCCCGGGTGTGTGAGTGACACCCAGCAGAGCTGGGCTGGTGACAAGCTTTAAAAACCACACAGCTGGGAGAGGGAGAGAGCAAAGCCTGGTCCTGGTGGAGCCAGGTGGGAAAGGCTGTGTAAAACAACCCAGCAGCTTCTGCTCGACAGCTGGCCCCAGGCTGAGCACAGAGCCCAGCAGTCCCTGTCACCGCAGAGCAAAAAGGCACTGAAATAATGTGCAATGGAAACCTCACTCCAGCAAACCCCCATTTGTTTTGCAGTCACCCCCGGGGGGCAAAGGAGGCTTGGTGAAGGTGCAACACACACGGCAGGCTGCAGGAACCGCTCTGCCTGCCTAATGATGCTTGGGGACAGGCTCACACCAGCCAGGGGAGCAGGAAGGGATCTGCCTATGGGAATAAAGCGCACGGGACTCCATTTTCTTTATGGTGGAAAAAGCTCATTTATTCACATTACTCCCTTTTATCCAGTTTTACAGACCTTGTGTGTGACTCCCATTGGTCAGTGGCTCTCTTGCCAATTACTTTATTAATTAATAACAAGTTGTTACCCTGCATTGATTGCTCACTCAAACTCTTGGTGTGTACGTGCAGGAAAAGTTGTTTGTGAGAGATAGTTTTAATTTTTCTAACGGTGTAAAAACAGTTTATACAGGTGCTGGTTGCTTTCACCCAGGAATAGATTGTTATGTTAACAAACTGCTTACACCAGGATTGCTTTCACATGGGAACTTGCAAAGGGCTAGCTGGGCTTAGAAGAAATGACAGGCTAGCCAGAGCAGGCTTGATTTTATGAAGTCTTGCTTTATAATTTTTCTACCTTACTGCAACATCTGCCTGCTCAAGCCCCTGCCTCACACTTGGCATTGGGCAAAAGAAGAGTGACAGGCTCCTCATCACCCCCAGGGCTTGTTCATACCTGTGAGGAGGAGTTTAATTAGGAACCACAAGGAAAAGTCCTTCTGTAGCATTGGGCTGCACTCCTGAGGCTGTTGGGAGATGCTTTTGCAAAGATGCCCCGTGGGGTGTAATCACAGCCTCCAAATTTCATCCATCTGATCTCTCCCAGAACTGATAAAATTAAATGACAGCTCACAGAGAAAGGTGAGAAATAATAAAGAGCCACTGGGAGGAAATATCTGTGTGTGTGTGACCCCGAGGAGGATGTAATTGGCACTGATGGGACATGAGGGATTGTCACTAGCTTTTACAGGAGAGTGAAATGGGGCCCCTTTGTCGGTGATCCCAGTTCCTGAGATTCATCCCACAGATTAAATATCCCACAGATGCATTCCCAACGTGGAGTAAGGACTGTGTGAGCCTGCAGCTCTGCTGCACACAGAGCCTTGTGCGGGCTGGCAGCCACAGCAGGCTGTGCCTTCAGGAAATGCTGGGTTTGCAGCTGGGACAGGAGAGAGCAAATCCTGGTCCTGGTGGAGCCAGGTGGGAAGGGCTGTGTAAAACAACCCAGCAGCTTCTGCTCCACAGCTGGCCCCAGGCTGAGCACAGAGCCCAGCAGTCCCTATCACTGCAGAGCAAAAAAGCATTGAAATAATGTGCAATGAGAAAGAATTGATTTTATTTATTTTTTATTTTTTTGACACCTGGCTACTTCCTTCCACTTCAGGGGAAAGGAGGTGGAGCTGAGAAGGAGCTGGGCAGGCTCTGGTGGTCCTGAGGGCACTAGACATGGACACTCTCTCCCAAAGGCAGAGGAGAGAAACTGCTGGTGAAAATCCGGGATTTCATCCTTCTTTCCTAATGTCCATCTGCAGCTGGAATGAAACCCAGCGCTGCCTGTGCTCACAGGGACCTGCTCACCTGCACATCTCCCTTTCCAAGGGCATCACTACAGGCTTTCATTCCTGCTAGGACTTCCACTGCGTCCCACAAACATATCTGACCCCTTTGGATCTTCACAAAATGTTGCCTGTGAGTGCTGGTGGCAGGAATTCAGCATTTGGGCTGCACAGCATTCACTGCAGAACTGGACATGGCCAGACACAGATTGAATTATTTTTAATTGCTGGTGTTGTTTGTTTGTTGAACTCTTTTTATTTTATTAGAATTGGAGTGATTTTATCCATGTCAGGTGGCCATGTGAGGGAGGCCTGGGTCCCTGCTAGCTCAGCCTGTGCAGAAATGAGATAATTCAAAATTAACCTTGGTGCATCACAACCTGGGGAACTTTAATGTCCCAAAGGAACATCAGGGTCACCTCCACACCACAGACATCCCCGTGCTCCTGTTTGAACTGGGCTGCACCCACAATTAACACATCCAGCTATTATTGTTCATTGCATGTGGTGCAGAAGCCTTCATTCATCATTTTAACGAGGATGTTCTTCGTTAAAAGAACCCATATAGTTTATTTATGGCTGGGTGAGTTTATCCTTTGCTTTTAGCTTCAGATCCTAGCAGACCTCTGGTGTTAAATCTCTCTGCCTTATTTTGGGACCACTCGTCCTTAACCTCCTCTTGGCTAAGTTTATCTGACTGAGCTTTGGGAATTATTCACCTGCCTGACTTTATCTCATTATCGAATCTCTGCTCTGGTGCATTCCTAAATATCTCCTCCAATTTAACGGAATCCTCCTTCAGTTGTGGGAATTGCACAGGGATGGATCCCACTTCCCAGGACTGCGATGCCTCAGGTGTTAGCTGTTATATTTTTCAGGTTCTGTACTGCTTTAGTGTGCACTTCTGAGCTTCATATGAGGGGACAGTGCTGATCACCTGTGGCTGGGACTGCTGTGGACCTTCACCCCAAGGGTTGATTCCCCTCACACCTTTCCTGTCCTGCTGTTTCCCAGCCCTGCCCCCACTGCAGCTTTTCTCCAGGGAATGGCTCCACATCCAGCCCCATTTCACTGCTCTCAGTTTCCCAAATAACCCAGCCTGCTTCCCAACAGCACTAAGACTTCTCCATCAACTTTTTGCTACCTGAAGCTTTCATGGAATCACAGAATGTCCTGAGCTGGGAGGGACCCCCAGGATCACCCAGCCCAGCCCCATCCCTGCACAGACACCCAACAGCCCCACCCTGGGCACCCCTGGCAGCGCTGTCCCAACGCTCCTGGAGCTCTGGCAGCCTCGGGGCTGTGCCCATCCCCTGGGGAGCCTGGGCAGTGCCAGCACCCTCTAGGGAAGAGCCTTTCCTGATCTCCAGCCTGTCCTTCCCCTGACACAGCTCCAGCCGTTCCCTGTGTCCCTGTCACAGAGCACAGATTGGTGCCTGTTTTATATTTTCTCCTGGGTCATCAGTACAAATATTGAACAGCACAGAGCCCACATGCCCATCCTTGCAGGCCCTCGTTCCAGCATCCTTCTGACCATGGCAGGGATTCAGAGCTCAGATTCATCACTGGGAAGGTTTAAAAGTCCAGGGAGTGACAAAGGCCTGGAGTGGCAAGACAAGGTGGACTGGCTTTAAACTGAAAGAGAGGAGGTTTAGATGGGATATTAGGAAGAAATTCTTCCCTGTGAGGGTGGGCAGGCCCTGGCACAGGGTGCCCAGAGCAGCTGTGGCTGCCCCTGGATCCCTGGAAGTGTCCAAGGCCAGGTTGGACAGGGCTTGGAGCGGCCTGGGATAGTGGAAGGTGTCCCTGCCCATGGCAGGGCATAGAATGGGATGCTCTTTAGTACCTCTCTCAACCCAAACCAGTCAGTGATTCCATGGTTCTAAGTTTTCCATCTACTTAATATGCACCATGTTGAATCCATTACACTGTAATTCCTTAATTGCAATTAATCTTATTATATCAAGGAAAACATTATCCTCACACTCATCACAGTGCTTACAAGCAACACACAACCCCTTTGCAAAGCCCAGGCATGCAATTACTAAAACCATTTATTTTTAAATTAACCACTTATTTTGTAATTAATAGAGAAGCACCGAAACAACCAAAAGAACATTTTGGCTGGAATGCACCTTTCCATCCCAAAGCCCGTGAAGAGTAACTCTCAAAGCTCCTTGTGGACTGAGGAATCCTTCCCATTGGTTCATCTGATTTGATATCATTTCTAGAGACCAATAATGTGGTTTTTATTCTGGAAGTACCCCAGGAGGGGATTTGCCCCAGCAGGGCATCTCTGCCTGGGCAGGCCTGGACCTCCTCATCTTCTCTCTTTCCTTCCCAGGAAGTGCTGGAAACATTTTCTCCTCAAACTCATTCCTGGAATACCCTGCCCTGCCTGTCCCACCCTGAAGGGAAAAGAACATCTCCTTGGGTGCAGCCTGGAGTCAGGAACATGATCTGCTCCCCCTCCTGCTCCAGGAGAGCTGGAAGGTAAAGATCCACTGCAGAGATTTTGGGAGAGGGAGGAATTTTCTAGGGGAGAAGGAGGAATTTTCTAGGGGAGAAGGAGGAATTTTCTAGGGGAGAGAATCAGCAAAATGAAGACGAGTCTTTCAAAAACACCTTGCTACTTTTCAGCTCTGTGTGCACAGAGGGAGCTGTAGGCACTGGGTTTGAAGTCTGGCTGACAGCAGGCTAGGGATGCTGGAATAATAGGGAGGCATTGTCAGTGTTCAACAAGGGCTGGAAATCACAGGAAGTTGGAGGAAAAGGAGTGAAAACACATAAAAAATAAAAGGATACAGAGGAGCAGCTGAGTGATATTTCACTCCCTTGTGGCTGTGCAATGAGAGGGTGGATTTCTGCACAGTGTATTGAGAACATATTGAGACTTTTGAATGTGCAGGTGATTCTTTAATTAAAAAAAAATATATATTTTTAATAATAAAAAATTTTCCACTGGCCTTGTCTTGATGCTCCAGCTTCTGATGCCTTGCCTGAAAGTCCCTGGGGAAGAGGGAATATCTGAGAGCCATGCCTGCTGCCAGAATGCTCTAACTTATTAGCAGGATCTCAGCAGCATCCCTTTGCACCTGCACCAGTGTCAGAAGGAGACAACAACTGCATTGATTTCAATTTTCCTTTGCAGGGGGTGCTTAATGCCCAGATTTGTCTCTCCCTTGCAGTGTTCAAAGCAGGTTCACACCATGCAGCTTTAGCAGAAATGTATTTCAGTAAAGGTAATGAAGAAGGAATCTTTATTTCCTCCAGTGCTTGCTTGAATTTTTTTTGGGGCAATATCCCAGTGGGAGCCAAGGCCATGGGTCAGCCCTGGGGGTGCAGCTGGAAATGAGTTTTCATTCCCCACACTGGCACCACACCACACCAAAAGCATTTGGGGCACTCTGAAACAGCTGTAAACGCATCACTGTCAAAAACTGTGGACTGAATTTATGGAGATGAAAGCCATCCTTGTGGGTGAGGAGGTCTCTGAGGGGAAAATCACTGAAGACTGGGAGAGGATGTGCTGAGATCAGCCTGCCCTGGGTGTGTCCTTGTTCCCACAGTGACCACTGACTGCTGAGACTGTGTCCAGGCAGGATGGAGCTTCATTCCACAGCCATTCTGAGGTGCCCTTGTGTCACATCTTCATGTACAGAGAGATGCAGGACCTGCCCCAGCCAGGGTGTGTGTCTGGGGGAGGAAGAAATACAATCCTAAGGGTTGGAGAGTGGAGCTGTCCTGCTGCAATGATGTGTTTCACCACTGCCCTGTGCTTGCAAAGAGAGTTCTGGGTCTGCCCCTGGCTAAAATGTCCCTGCTCCATCCTCAGTGTGCTTTAGACTCCTGCCTTTGCCTCCAGGGAATCCCATTTCCTGTGATGCATTTGTTGCAATCTCCTGTGTCCACCAAGTTCAGAACCAAAATCAGCCAATAAATATTTGTCTGTTGGAAGGCACAAGCCAGGACCACTGAAGAGAAACATCTTTGTTGGATGGGTTTTTGAGCAATCTGGTCTAGTGGAAGGTGTCCCTGTCCCTGGCAGGGGCTGGAGGGAGATGAGGTCTAAAATCCCTTCCACCCCAAACCAGTCTGGGATTCTGTGATCTGCCATTGATGCCTTGTGCAGGCTGACCTAGAACAGAGAGGCTGGACAGAGCTAAAGAATAAAGCAGGGGTTTATTAAAAGGCCTCAATGGATCCACCTTGGGCAGCACCAGAGCCCAGCCAGGGCTGCACCCAAGATGAACCAAAATGGTCCCAAAATGCACGACCGCTCCCGGGGGCTCTCACTGTGATCAGTTCTGCTCCATTTGCACATTGCAGTTCATTGTCCAATTCCAGCTCCAGCCCATGCAGTCCCATCCTGCTTGTTTTTCTCTCTTCAGCCCACGTTGTTTGTGCTCTTGGGCCTGAGATTTGGATCATTTGTCCTTGGTCCCCAGCTGGAGAAGGAATTGTTTTGTCTCCTTACTGTGTGAAGAGAGCTCACCATCCCATAATATGAAGCTCAGAAGTGCACACTGAAGCAGCACAGAATCTGAAAAATATAACAGCTAAAACCTGAGGTACCACAGTCCTGGGAAGTGGGATCCATCCCTGTGCAATTCCCAGAGCAGCTCTGGGACCGTGGTTTCCTGTGGGCAGACAGGGCTGTTCTCCCCTGCGTGCTGAATGTGAGGCCAGCAGAACTCCTGCCCCCTTTCCACTGGATCTCTGCACCACACAGAGGTGGGTGGATCTGAGGGGAGAGGGCCAGCAGCCACCTGCCTTTAGCAGCTGCAGGGGGGTTCGTGCTCTCCCTGTGACACCTCTGTCCCCGAGCTGCTGCTGCTCCTGCAGCTCCCAGCCCACAGCATTTGCCTGGCCTCGGCTGCCAGAGCGCTGGGGGCTGTGCAGGGCACACAGGTGAACAGCTCCTGGCAGTGAGGAGCTCTCCCAAGCCAGCCCAGCTGGCCTTGCTGTCAGCTCCTCAGGCTGGGGAGCAGCCAGAGGTGGGTAAGAGCATCCCTCATGCAGCTGTGGCTTGTAGCAGCCAGAGGCCCTGCAAGGCCTCCCTGGCGGTCACTTGCCTACAATAAGAAATGCCCAGTCATGATGACTGGACCAAAGCAGCCCCTCTTCCACATTGGGACCCTCGTTATCTCTCTGTAAGACCACGGGTCACATTCGCCTCGACCCTTACTATTGGACTGTTTCCAAAACTCCTACACCCTATATAAAGCCCCATTTCTGCCCAGCTTGGCAGAAGAGCTGTCACTGAAACCCTTTGCAGAAGCTGCCAATAAAGACACCCCTGTGGAACCTCACACAACCTTCTCCCCTCTCTCTCCCTGTGTCTGCCAAGGCACTTAGCGAGCAAAGAGCTGAAATCACTGAAGAGCTGAATTCACCAAAGAGCTGATCTCACTTAAGAGCTGAGCTGCTTGCTAAGATTGCCTGCAGCTGGGAGCTTGCCTAAGAGACCGGGACAGGTTGTGCTTATCAGCCCAGTGCTATCCGGGACACCTACGGCAGCCGGGGTCGCACGGACCCCGGGAACTCCAGGCTGTAATATAGTGGCTGGGCTGGGACAGTGCTCTGCTGTCCTGGGCTGCAGACTGCAACTGGCCCAGCCTAATTCCATGCCTGGGCTGCCTTTCTCTCATTTCCCCCCATGAACCAGTCCTGGTGTGTTCTCCAGGAGCAACACCACGGTTTGCACCTGCCTGGGATGCAGCAAGCAGGACCTTCTCCTTTTCCATTGCAATATCCTTGAAAATGTAAAATAAATTATGTTCCCTGAAGCTGAGTGATCAGAGAAATGGGGGCACACCTGCCTTCCTGGAGCCATCCCTGGCATCATCCATGGCATCCTGACCCCTTCACCAGCCGGGCACAGACCCAGGGACAGAGTCATTACCCAGAGCTCCTGGGGCCCCCCTGTGCCCCAAACCTGCTCCAGCTTGCCCTGATCCCAGAGGAGCTACAAGAGGGCTTGGGCACAGAGCTTGTGGCAGATCCCTGAGCTTGCCCTGGTCTCCAAGGACTCATCATTCCAGCACCTTCCTGTGCAGGGGACCATGATGAGGTGACAGTGACACATTCACTGTCTCTTCCAGCTGTCCTCTCTCCCAGCCCTATCGTTCATTTGCCCTCTCAAAGACGTGTTGGCTCCCTGGGAATCACTCTGAGTGACAGAGACTTCAGAACTGTAAAACACCTCCTTCAGTTTCCTCAGTGAATGCCTAATTTATGGAACAAAAAGACTTTTGAGGCATGAGAAACATCAGACAGCAAGTTCCCAGGCTGCTCCCTCCTCTCTGCACTGCTCAGCACTGCCCGCAGAGCAATCCTTGCTGGCATCCAGGTGCAGGATCACACAACCAGCTTTGCCTTTCCAGATGACCCCAGGCACTTCTCATTATCCCAGCATGAGGCAGGATCCCCCGGAGCAGGACCTCACACTGCCAGCACTCATTAACCTTCTGCAGTCTGCCTTCAAAAACCAGCCAGAGAGGCTGCAAATAGCTACTTTGGAATGGGTTTTCCCAACTTTTACTTCTCTTTGAAGGGAATGCTGGAATTGAGGGGTCTGGTGCAGTTTTTCAGGTGGGAATAGAAGCAGTTTTTCAGGTTTGCCAAGGGAGGCAGGGGTGGTGGGAGATGCAAAGCTCTCCTTGGAGCTGTCCATGGGTGGGAATGGAGCTGGGGAAGGGGCTGAAGCACCAGGAAAGGCTCAGGGAGCTGGGAAAGGGACTCATCCTGGAGAAAAGGAGGCTCAGGGGGGACCTTGTGGCTCTGCACAACTCCTGACAGGAGGGGACGACCGGGGGCGGGGGCGGTTGGGCTCTGCTCCCACGGAACAAAGAACAGAACAGGAGGAAATGGCCTCAAGGTGTGCCAGGGAAGGTTCAGGTTGGATATTATGGAAAATTTCATCACTGAAAGAGAAGTTAAGCATTGCTACAGCTGCCCAGGGAGGCAGTGGAGTCCTCATCCCTGGAGGGATTCAAAAAATGAGTGGATGTGGCACTTTGCAATAGGGCTTAGTGGGAATGGTGGTATTTGGTTGAAAGTTGGACTTGATCATCTTGGAGGTCTTAAGATGATCATCTCAGTTATTGTGTGGTTCTTAGTGACTGAACCCAGCTGCATCATCCAAGGAGGGACCAGTCCTGGCTGCTGTGGTGGTTCCTGTGCCAGGATGTCCCTGGCTGTTGGTCAGTGAACACTGGGTGCCCCAGACAACAAGATGGGCTGGGAAATGATGAGACTTAAAAGCACAGCCCCAGCAATCCCATCTCTGTTTCCTCTCCCTGCTTTCTTCAGCTTTGAGGTGCCTCAGGTCATTGTTTTCAAGCTTTTCCTTCCAGTCTGGAGTCTCATTTACAAGGCAGTAGTTGGAGTTCAAAGTGATGCCTGGCAGTGAGCGGTGCCGGAGCATTATGGGAAAAATAATTATCAGGAATCAGAGCAGTATTGAGGAAGTTGGCAACTTGCTACAGACCTTTGCTAAACTCAGGCCACTGAGCCTGAGGTGTAAACAGCCCTATCTGGTTGCTGCATCTTCATTTTCAGGTTTGATCTTACCTTATTTATTTCAAGCAAGATAACAGGGAATGTGCCCTGCTGGAATGAGAAAGGCCCATCCTCAGAGCAAACTGAGTTCTGCTGTCACAGCCCCTTGTGAAACCAGGAAACTGCAACAGGAAAGGGCTGCTCCTCTTGCTTAGCACTGGTCCAATTTTCAGCTTGAACTGCATAAAATACAAGAAATAACCTGCTGTCATTAGTAGTCCAATTGCAAAGCTCCTCAGACTCACAGACTGGATTGTCTGCTTAGACAAACCCCATTTCAGTAAAACATTTCAGTTAAATGTCAGGATTTGTAGTATCTCTCCCGTCTTCTCAGGAGCTTTGTCCATCCAAAGTAGGGTTGGATGGGGTTGGAGCAATCTGGTCTAGTGGAAGGTGTCCCTGCCCATGGCAGGGGGTGGGATGAGACTGAGATGAGATGAGATGAGATGAGATGAGATGAGATGAGATGAGATGAGATTTCAGGTCCCTTCCAACCCAAACCATGCTGTGACCCTGCAATTCTATCAACACCAATGAAAACAGAGATAAAGCTGAGCAAATGCTGAAGAACAACTCTGCAGATTTGACTCCTCGTGACCAGCCCAGGTACTGTTTGCAAGAGTTCAGCCACCAGTTATGTCCAGGGTTCCCAAATCCCACCACCACCAGTGGACTGGCACTGAGGACTCCTGCAGAGCACGGCTATTTTCAGCTGCCACACATTGTTCTCTGGATTCTGAGGTGTCACTCACCAAGCAGGGAGCCAGGAGGGTTTGAGGTGATGCTGGGCACCAGCCAGGCTGCAAAAGCACCTCCTGGGAAGCTCTCTGCCAGCCTGGAGGATGGGCAGGAATCATCCTGGCTCCTTGATAATGCCAAATAATGTGGTTAAAGGAGAATAGGAGGTGCTCAGCTATACTTTGATCAACTTGGTTACATCTAGAAGGATTTGCTGGAAAAAGTTATCTATGGATAAACTTTGAACCAAAGCCACAAATGGATTATTGCTTTATTTCCAATTTGCTTCTAGCTTGGGCTTTCTAAATTCACCCTGAGTAAGGATTTAAAGCAAAGGAGACAGTCCCAGGTTTCCTAAGCTATGACTTGTTCCCAGAATTGAGGTTACCAGCAGAACATTTATAGAGGCAGGACCTCACTGTAACCTCTCAATTGCCTTCACACCTCCCAGGCCCAGACAGCTTTTCTCAGGGCAGTGACACCTCTGAGGCTGAGACACCTGCACAATAACCTCATGTTTGTCTGGTATTGTGTAATTATAACCAGAAGAACATGCAAGATGTGGTCATCAAAACTTCATCTTTGCCTGGTTGATGTTAAACAAGTCACAGAGAGTCAGAAGCCCGAATGTCTGTGTTAGACTGAGCTGGCCTTCCTAAAGCATGAAAGATTGTTTGCCTGCCTAGAAATGCAGTGTATATGGGGCTGTGTGCATGTTTGAGTAGGGGAGATATCATAAAAATAGGTGGCAGGGAGAACAAAACACTTAAAGTGATTTAGAGCATGGAAAACACAAGATGGCACAAGTAGCATTTCAAGGATGCTCTGTGAAGTTGAGAAACGAGTAATTCCTGCACTGCCTTAAAGCCACAGCCCCCTCCCTGAACACACTGAACAGCACAATTGCACCATAAATCGCCGTGCTTGCCCAAGAAAGGTCCCTGGGCAGTAGCTCATGGGGGTGTCAGACAACCACAGGAGGCATCCTAAAGCAGTCTGTGCAGATTGTGTTATTTTATACACCTCAGACAAGGTGTTTGCTCTCAGGACATGCTGCCTCGAGCAGCTCCCTGGGCTGGGTTTGCTGTGCAGCCCTCTGGGCCCTGCACCCACGAGTTGTCATCAGCAGAGTGTCCTGAACACACAGGGCTTGTACCAAGAGCCACAGTGTGCTCTGGATGGGGCTGCTGCCTGATTTCTTGGTGACATTCCCACAGGGACAGGGAGGCGAGAGCTTGTGGATGGGTGTGGAGGACACACAGCAAAGCTGGGGTTGCAGCAAACACCCCCTCCCTGTGCTCAGCCCCCTCCTGACAAGAGCTGAGCTGGGCCCCTACCGAGGGCAGAGAAGATGAGAAGTCCTGGTGCTGCTCAGAACCCAAAGCTGTGGCTACAGAGCTGAGCTGCTGCCTGGCTGTGCCCCCAGGACCCTGCCCTGTGTCCTGCTGGCATCCTGGAAGCCTGGCCTGGAGCCTGCTCACAAATCTGTCCTGGATGTGTAGCCAAACCCTGCTCTAATCCCCTCGGGCAGTTCAGGTCTCCAGGAGGAATTTTTAACTCTGATTTCTCTTCCATTCCTGCAGCCCTGGGATGGATCCCAGGGTGGCAGCCAGCAGGAACAGCCTTCCTGAGCCACACTGACACATCAGCTCTGGGCTCTCCACTGGACCACTCTCTCCTCCCCTTCCTCTGGGGTCCCTCACGCCAAGGGCTTTGATTCCTTCTTTGCAAATATGTGCTGTACTGTTGATGTTAATTGGAGCCTTGAGACTGCAGCTGGGCCATAGCATTATCCTGCTTTCCCTTCTTCCTTCAGATCAGAATCTGGCTTCAACCAAACCACTCCTTTCCCACTGCTCTGTGTTGTTTGGTTGCTCTATTTAAAGAGAAGTGTTTTCCAGGTGCTTGTGTTGAAGCAGTGAATGCCCAGTCCTACTGCCAAGCCTTTTTAGTGTCTTGCTCACACTCTCCAACAAGGATTTGGATTTGAGATGCTCCTGCCACCCCAGCTGAGCACCTCACCTCATCTGCTGGGTGCTGTGGGCCCTGTGGGAGGCTGGCACAGAGCACGTGGGGCTGTGCCTCAGCTTTGGGCAGGGAAACCCATGGAAAACACATTTCTGAGTGCTGGCCAGTGCCCTGCTGCAGGACCATCTGGTTCTGCAGGATTTCACCTTGAAGGGAGCTGCCATTTCCACAGAGCTGTCTTGAGCTCTGTGTTTCAGCAGTGCCCACCTGTCCTGGGCGATGGAGGGGGTTGGATGAAGCAGTTCCCATCCCAGCAGGAGAACAAGGGAGGCCACAGAGCTCCCAGCCTCTGGGCTCCCAGCCCCTGGTCTGCCAGCAGGGACCACATTCCCTGGGCTTGCCCTCCACAGCCACTCCAAAGGGCCCAGTGGCAACCTCAACATTCAGCCTGGATCTAGGCAACAGTGGCCTGGAAAACTCCGCTGTGGGAATGCCCTGGCAGACACACTCGAGCCTCCAACACCAAAATTCCATGTGTTTACTTAAAAACAGAGCACAAAAGGCATCCCTGCCTTAACTGCCCGATCCTTCTGGCTTACAGGAGAGCTCGGTGCTTGGGATCCTGGAATCACCCTCTGTAATTAGCTCCCCTTCAGAAGATGCTCTGCCTTTGTGCCTTGCTTTTCCCTGACCTCGCTCGAAGCTCCCCTAATTGCCTCTCTGGGGCACAGAGCTGGCAGGGCAGGGCTGCCGCAGATGCTTCCCAAAGCCCAAGATCAGCACTGCCGAGGTGCTCAGGGTGTTAATTAGGTCGATAGCCCCATCACCGAGCTGCTGGGTAATGATCAGAGTCTCCAGCAAGGGCTGCAGCCCGTGGCCAGTGTGTGCCGGCTCCCAACATCCCACCTGGAAAATCCTCTGGCAAAGGGCACCGAGACCCCCCAGCTCTGCGTTAGAGCTTATCGGGGGCCAGCGTTTGCAGGGAGGCATGTGAAAATGTCAGCACAGATGGAGATTAAGCTGTCTTCACCTCACGTCAAAACTGCCATCTGCTGCTCTCCTGCACGGCTTTAATCAGATTTTCTCCAGAAAAAAAAAGGAAGTGAGAGGAATGGGGAGGGCTCTGAACACTCCCCGGACTTTCTGTGCTCGTGTGCAGAGGTCTGGAGAGCTGAAAATGGTTTGTCTGGACATTTCCCATGGAAAGGCTCTGTGTGGCTTCCTCTGGAAAGGCAGGATCGGGCAGCAAGGACTCACATCCTGCTGAAGAGAGGGCAGAAGGAAAGCCACTATTTGAAAAGAAAGCAAAAGTGGACCTTGTCCTCCAACGCTGGTTTTGTTCGTTTAATCAATCAGCAAAGCCAAGTTTTCAGCTGATGAGGTTTTACCAGGAGCCTGCTTGGTTCCCCAGGTTGATCCCATCCCTGTACTCTCATGAGCAACGTGCTGAGGAAGACAAGGGGGTAACAAAAACCCCCCAACTAATGGGAGAGTTGGACAGTTTGCTCTACAGTCACATCACAATTTCAGTCTTGCCTTGCCTTCCAAGCCCAATATGTTCAAAGCTAAATATGCCATTGCTAAGTTGGGGATAAATAATTTCAGAGAACACAGTGTTTTTGTAGGGACACGAAGACTGGCTGAGCATTAACCATATGTGTCCAAAGCCCACAAGATAAGCTGATGGAGGAGTTTCTGACATGGCTCACAAATCACAGTTTATATGGAGTGAGGCTTTGCCTTCTCCTGCTGAGCACCTGACCCACAATAATCTCACAGACTTCCCTTCAGATCTGCTCATCAGCCACTTGTTCCCATCTGGAATTCCCACAGCTGGCCATTCCTTTCCAGATGAACTGATGTCCACCGAGCAGCATCTCCTTTTTGTTTCAAATCATCTCCAACTCAGCTCTGAATCTGTGCACTTCATTTGTGAGTCTACTGATCCCAAATCCTGGCAGTCCTTTCCATGTGGAGGTGTCAGCCAGCTTGAGAAGTGTTTTCTGCGTTCCATCACCAGGACCATTAATGAAAGTGCTGAAAGCTCAGTCCATACTGCAAGCATCTTATTTTGACAGTAATCTGTCAATGATTGCTCCATCTATAATTTTCTAACCAGTTTTGCAACTACCCAATAATATATTCACTCAGATGGTATTTTTCTAGCTCATGGAAGTATCAGAGGAGACAGTGTCAAAAGCCTGACTAAAATCAAGATCTATGACATGGTCTGTTTCTTCTCTATCCAGAAGGCTTTTTGCACTGTCATAAAGGAAAATTAGATTGGTTTGACATATTTGTTCTTGACAAATCCATACAGACTGTTACTCATCCCTTTATACTCCTCTGTGAGCTCACAGATAGACTATTTGATTATCCACTTCAGTGTTTTCTGAAAACTGAAGTTTTATAGGTTTGAAAGGGAAGCTCCTGACTCTCTGTCTTCTTATTTAACATTTCAAAGGTTGGCATTTAAAAATGTCTCCTGTCTTTCAACTTTTCCTGTGCCTCACATAGTGAATCCTTACAACTAATGGTCCAAAATTTCCCCAGCTTCTGCTGTAGGTACCACACAATGAAGTTCACCAAGACACAGGCAAATAAGAACACTGACATTTTAGGGGGCACCTCCGTATTTCTCTCAGTATTTTCTCTTTACTGGAGTTGTTCCTTGCATGAAAGATTCTTCCAGTTAAGTGCACATGAATGCCTATCCCAGGTCCCTTTGGGAAGCCTTGCTCTGGGTGCATCCCTGGACTGTCTGCTACAGGCTGCTTCCACTCCCCAGAACAAGGTAGGAGCTGCTGGAGAACTTCCAGTGCTTCCATGTCCTGGTGTGCCCAGCCCATGGCAGAGTGGCATGGACATGGCATGGGAATGGGGAAGAGCTGGTCCCTTCACTAGGAGGGCTGCAGTTTCCTGGAGGCAACAGCCTGGAGCCAGGCCCAGAGTTTTGCAGGGCTGGGCTTTGAGGTGACCTTCAGATCAATCAAACTGATGAAGAGAGACAAGCCCTAACTCACCAGCCTGCAGAAGATGTCTCGTCAGCCTGTGGAGCTCTTAAATCATCCTTATATTTCCAATCCATGGAATAGCCATGTGACCTGTCCTTCAGGATAAAGGCAGCTGCTGAGCTCAGAGAAGCTGAGGAGCAGCAGCACAGATGATTTCTCACAAGTCCAAAACATCCAGCAGCTGCACCTGTCCCCATTTGGCTTCCTAATCTTCACCTGCAAGTTCAAAACCATTCCCAAGAGAGTTGGTCTGCAGTCCAGAGTCTGCTGTCATTATCCATGACCCACCTGAGAGAGCAAAACATGCTCTGCTGCCCACAAAACTGTGCTCCCAGGGGAGGCTATAGAGGACAATGTTTCCCAAGAGGGATAAAAGGACCTGCTGGCCCTTTGCCTGACTTCTCTTCCTGCCCAAGTAAGATATGTAGGAGCAGAAGTTCCAGCTTTGGGGTTTCTACAGGGAAAGTTGTGATGTCTCCAAGCAGCTGCTCCTAAATTTGCTACCCACGAAGCTGCGGGATGTTGGGAGGTTTTTTACTGGATGGACTTCATCATATAAAGAGTTCACTATAAAATCTGAACCTCCACTGCTGCCCTTGCTGCCTGTGCTGTTACTCTGGGATCTGCTTCACCTTTGTGCAGAACTGCCAAAGGTCATTCATTTGTCAGAGACAATCAGATTTCCCTTCTGCTTCCTGAAAGATTGATGAGGTTTAAACATCTTTTATTTGATCATCTAAGCAGCTTGTGTCTGTCTATAAATTCCCTGTAGCCTGTACTTGGGCTTTTATGTTTGTGCAAGCAGCAAAAAAGAGTGTGCAGGAAAAAAGGAGCGTGCAGCATTTCTGGTGTGAAAATATTCCTTGGATTTCATTGAAGTCCTTTGCCCATTGCGTTTTCCTCCTCAAACCACGACCACGTTAAGCAGGATCACTCACAGGGTTGTCTCAAGTCCAGTCAGTACTCACAAAGCTCATTCCCTTCTTTTCAAAATTTTTTTCAGTAAGAAAAGTGCCTTAGCAAGCCATAATTCATGTATGTGTCAGTAGAGGTACAGCTAGAAGATGGAATAAATGATTTTCATAAGGAAAAAAAGAAAATATTTAATTTTGCAGGGAAAAAAATCTAAACAAAATCCCCAAACTTAATGGCAATAATGAGGCAAAGGGAGGATTTGCAAATGAAAAAGAGTATATTTAAATAGAAATGCCTGCTAGTTATGAGAGTCCCTTGAAAACTGATTACCTGCATTGACCTGTGTCTAAAGCTATTGACAAAGATAAGCAGGGACAGGCAGCAGTCACGTCAGATTCAGTCCTAGTAGTTTGAATTAGATGGACCAAACAAGCTGGAATTATCCATTAAATCAGCAAAATCTGCTTGTCCTTTGCTTTAAAGCTTGATTAATGCTGACAAGTAAAGGACGTGGAGCCAGCCCTTCCCCAGCCACGCAGCACAGGGAATGTGCCTGGCCATGGGCAGAGCCCCCGTGCCACCCCATGTGCTGGGAAACTGGGATGGGATTCCAAAGTGTCCTGGGTGGTACGATGTGGTTTGGGGCTGTGTGTTCTGTCCCCATCTGTCAGAGCGGGAGCAGTTCTCTCTGTTCACTGGGCAGTTTTTTCTTCATCTCTGCCACAGCCAATCCTCCCTCCAGGAGATCTCTGCTGTCCATGGCCAGTGAGTGTCCCTGCATGGCTGAGAAAATTCCAGCATCCCATGGGGAGATGCTCCGCCCAGGGGAGGAGCCAAGCATTCCTACCTGGATCCAATCTGACTTTGGAACCCCACAGCAGCCTTTGCCCACTGCATTCCCAGAGGAGCAGCTTTCTTGCCCACTGCATTCCCAGAGGAAGCCCAGGCCCATCTCCAGCAGCCCTGGAGCTTCAGAGGAAAACTCCAGCCTTGTGCAGGATCCCTGCTCCAGCAGAAGCACAGCTGGCACTGCAGGAGGGCTGAGCCACCATGGGATGGGACTGCTGCCACCTCCCTGACCCACAGGCTGCCAGGGCCTGCTCTCACTCTGGCAGTGCTGATTTTTATTACTGCATTGTTTATTTTTTTTTTCTTCCCTAGTAAAGAACTGTTATTCTTACTCCCATATCTTTGGCTGTGAGCCCTTTAATTTTGAAATTATAATAATTCAGGGGGAGGGGGTTTGCATTTTCCATTTCAAGAGAAGCTTCTAGCCTTCCTTAGCAGACACCTGTCTTTTCAAACCAAGCCACAGAACCATTGTGGGTTTGTGTGGGAGCAGAGGCTGCCCTGGGAGCAGTGGTGCCTGAGCGCCTTTCAGGGTTCCCCTTCCTGCAGCTCATGGGAAAAGGCTGGTGAATGCAAAATGCTGTTCCCCAAACTCTTGGGATGTGCCCTTTTGGTCGTGATTCAGGTTTTCTCTGCTTTTTCACTTCAAGCTTTCATGGACTGACCAGGCCTCCCCAGAAAATACAGCCCCAAACCAGATTACAAAAAAGCATTAATTTGAAGTGTCCAGACCTTCAGGTTTGGCTTGGCCATAGGAAATCAAAACTAAATCCACAGTCTTGGAGGTTAAAGATCCTGCATGGTGTTAAATCCAGTTGGGTGCTGGTCACCAGGGGTGTCTTCAGGGCTTTGGGGACAGCCCTGCTTAATGTCTTTGTTGACAATGTGGAGGAGGGGACTGAGGGCACCTGCAGCCAGTTGGAAATGATGGTGAGCTCGGAGGGAGAATTGATTTGCTGGAGTGTGCTATTCACATGCCCTCTGAACAGAGAGAGATTTTGCTTTCTCAGGATTTCTCCTGAGAGAAGCTGTGAGAGAAGCAGAGAAAAGAGAATGAAAACAATTCTTATCTCATTTGCTGCTCCTGTTTATGCCCATATGGAATGTGGTATGGAGATTGTTTACCCAAGGTGATTGCTTGATTGGATTCATTGACCAATTGGATCCACGAGTGTGTGGAGACTCTCAAGAGAGAGTCACAGGTTTTTAGGTAGTTAGTTAGTGATAATTCTTGTTAGTGTAATATAGTATAATATAGTATAATATAATTATTGTTAGTGTAATACAGTCTAATATAGTATAATAAAGTAATTAATTAGCCTTCTGAAATAATTGGAGTCCTGCACATCATTCTTCCCGAGCTGAGGGCTGCTTTTATTATACTGGAGTGCAAGAAGTCTCTGGAGAGGGATCTGGACAGTCTGGATCATGGGTTGAGCTCATGTGGATGAAGTTCAACAAGGCCAGGGGCCAAGTCCTGCATGTGGGTCACAGCAACGTCATGGAATCCTCCAGGATTGGGGAAGAGCAGCTGGAAAGCTGGAAAAGGCCCTGAGGGTGCTGGTGGCATGAGCCCAGGTGTGCCCAGGTGGGCATGAGGCCAATGGCACCTGGATTGTGCCAGCCATGGTGTGGCAGCAGGAGCAGGGCAATGACTGTCCCTGTGCTGGCACTGCTGGGGCCACACCTCAAATCGTGGGGTTGGAGCGTGTCTAGGGAAGGGAAAGGAGCTGGAGGTGGAGCTGGAGCCCCAGGAGATGCTGAGGGAACTGGGAAAGGGGCTCAGCCTGGAGAAAAGGAGGCTCAGGAGGGACCTTGTGGCTCTGCACAACTCCTGATAGGAGGGGACAGCTGGGGGGAGGTTGGGCTCTGCTCCAGGGAAGAGGGACAGGAGGAGAGGGAACAGCCTCAGGCTGGGCCAGGGGAGGGGCAGGTTGGATACTGGGGGAAATTTCTTTATGAATAGGGTTGTCAAGCATTGGCAGAGGCTGTCCAGGGAAGGGATCCAGAAAGGATTTACAAGATGTGTGGATGCGGTGCTTAGAGACATGGTTTGGTGCTGGACTTGGCAGGAAGAGAGGGGTACCCAAGGCAAGGGAAGACAAGACAGCTTTTCAGCCCCCTCCCTCACCTTCCCTCCCCCTCCTTTGCCTTGCCTTGCCTACCCCTCCCTTGGTTTGAATTCCCTACCCCTCCCCTGCCTTACCTTCCTGAGTTAATGGTTGGACTCGAAGACCTCAAGGGCCTCTGCCAACCTAAACTTTCTTTTATTTCACTAGTCTTTACAAGTCATGGTATCCTCTGCTCAGACACACACAATGCCTCTTCTCCCAGAACCAGCAGCAGAGCTCAACCATGAAATAAAAAAATTGTTTCCAATAGGGGGTTTGAGTTAAACAAAAATTGTGCACAAGAGGCAGCAGAATGGAAACCTTTCAGAAAGAGCCTTTTAACACTGACGTTAAATGTTTTGAAGTGAAAGGTTCAGATTTCTCTGCATGTTTGCAGGTTGGCTTTGCATTTTTCAAAGCCTCTTCTCTGTGCCATCCCTTGCTCTGCATGATCTTGTTTCTGTTTGCCCTGGGCCATGAATGATTCCAGTTCCAGAGTTGGGGTTTGCCAGCATGGCCACCGCCTGTCTCTGCTGTTCCCTTTGATGAGTGTTTAACCCCCTCTCCTGGGATGGGTGGGCACGGGGAAGGGGCTGGAACCCATTCTGGAAAGGAAGCAGGATGTCATTCCCAGGGCTGGGTGTGTGTCCTGCTGTGCCATGTCTCAGGTGCCAGATCTGAACTGATGCCTTGGGAAGGCTGACCTAGAACGGACACTAGACAGAGCTAAAGAATAAAGTAGGGGTTTATTAAGAGGCCTCAATGGATCCACCTTGGGCAGCACAACCCAAAATGGCCACAAAATGAAAAACCTGTCATGAGGTCTCACACTTTTATAAGTTCTGCTCCATTTGCATATTGGAGGTAATTGTCCAATTCCAGCTTTAGCCCATGAAGTCCCATCCTTCTTGTTTTCACTCTTCAGTCCTGTCTTGGTTTGAAACGACAGGTGTCTGTGAAGGAAGGCAGGAGCCCCCTTGAAATGGAAAATGCAAAACCCCACTCGCCAAATTATTATAATTTTGAAATCAAGGGGCTCTCAGCCAAAGATATGGGAGTAGGAATAACAGTTCTTTATCAGGAAAACTAAAAATACAAATGCAATAGTACAAAAGAAACCAAACCACTGCCAGAGTGAGAGCAGGCCCTGGCAGCCTGTGGGTCAGGGAGGTGGCAGCAGTCCCATCCCATGGTGGCTCAGCCCTCCTGCAGTGCCAGCTGTGCTTCTGCTGGAGCAGGGATCCTGCACAAGGCTGGAGTTTTCCTCTGAAGCTCCAGGGCTGCTGAAGATGGGCCTGGGCTTCCTCTGGGAATGCAGTGGGCAAGAAAGCTGCTCCTCTGGGGATGCAGTGGGCAAAGGCTGCTGTGGGGTTCCAAAGTCAGATTGTATCCAGGTAGGAATGCTTGGCTCCTCCCCTGGGCGGAGCATCTCCCCATGGGATGATGGAATTTTCTCAGCCATGCAGGGACACTCACTGGCCATGGACAGCAGAGATCTCCTGGAGGGAGGATTGGCTGTGGCAGAGATGAAGAAAACTGCCTAATGAAGAGAAGCTAACTGCCCCATCAGATCAGAATAGAATACACACCCCCATTTCCAACCTAAGACAAGTCCACTGTTGTCTGTGCTCTTGGGCCTGACATCTGGATTGGGTGTCCTTGAGTCCCCAGCTAGAGCAGGAATTGTTTTATTCTTCCTACTCTGTGAAAAGGGTTCACCATCCCCTAATATGAAGCCCAGACTTACACACTAAAGTAGCACAGAATCTGAAAAATATAAAAGCTAAACCCTGAGGCATCAGAACAATGAGGATTATGGTGCCATTATGGTTCCAAATCTCTCTTGGATGTACCAGTATGGCTGTTGGATGATGAAATGGTTGCTGTTGTTATGAAAAAAATCCTCCTTCCCATCCATCTCCATGTTATTGAGCAGCTGACAGGATCCAGCTGCAGATCATGACAGGAGAAAGGGACACAGTGTCAGGGTGAGGGGACATGGCCTCAAGCTGCCCCAGCGGAGGTCCAGATTGGACGTGAGGAAAAATTCCTTCACAGAAAGGGTTGCTAAACATTGGAAGGGGCTGCCCAGGGAGGTTTGAAGTCTCCATCCCTGGAGGTGTCCAGGGAATGCCTGGGTGTGGCACTCAGTGCTCTGAGCTGGTGACACAGTGGGGATTGGTCACAGATTGGCCTTGCTGCCCCTGGAGGTCTCAGTGAATTCTCCTAAATTGCCATGTCCATAAGTCCCTGGCCCATTCCTCCTCTGGTGGAAAGGGCTGCCCTTGGCAGTGCTGGTGGATTTTGCTTTTCTTAGGGCCCAGCCCAGGCTGGAGAACCCTGAAATAGCTGTGGCTGATCCAGCCCTCCTGGTTCCAAGGAAGATGCCCTGTCCTGCATCCCCCTGAGCACCTGCACTCAGGATCCCTCCAGGATACCCCCAGCACTTCCCCACCTCCCTGCAGTCTGGGGGAGGCCTGGGCAGAGCCTGGGGGTGGCCTGGGCAGAGCCTGGGGAAGGAGGAGAGGGCAGCACAGGAAGGGAGGAGGCTTTAAGGAGGGGTCACAGAATCCTTAATGTTGGAAAAGACCCCCAAGATCATCAAGACCAGTCTTCTTCACACTTTCCTTAGCCCACAAAACCAGGCAGCAGGAGGTGGTGCATCCCTCCTCCCAGGCTGAGGCCAGCAGCATATCCAGGTATTAGAGAACTTAAAATATTTTTAAACATCAGAAACAAACTTCTCCTTGGACAGCTTGGCTTAGGAGGATTGGAGAAGTTTCACAGCAAAGAATTTTTGAAATGTTTTGCTACAGGAGCATCAAAAAAATGTTGGTTAAACTTACTGGGCCAAAAACTTTGGTTGCTGGGCTGCTCTGGACAGAAGTTGTCTTCCAGTTCAAAAGGAAAACATGTCTTTTATGATGATTTGAAATTGAAAATACAAAAAACAGAATTGTTGAAAAGGATGTGTTTCTCCTCTTAAAAAGAAAATAAATCAAAATAAACATTGAATAAAAAAAGAGAAACATTTTCAAGCAGGAAAAAGTTCCATTTAGAAAGTGCCAGAACTGAATGCTGTGAATAATTTAAATGAAGGATTCAACTCTGAGATTAAAAAATATCTCATTGTTGCCAGATACACACTCTGCCCTAAAAGCAACAGGAAGAATTCAGATGTTTGTAGTGAAATACTTGAGTCCAGGGATTTGAGCTGCAATGTTGGTGTCTGAGCTGGGATCCAAACCAGATCCAAACACAGGCCCTCATCTCAGAGGCACTGGGATGAACACAGAACAGACAGGAAGGCAGGACAGGAAGACAGGAAGACAGCTCCCTGAGCAGAAGAGAAAGAATTAGAATTTATTTGGTACCAGGCAGTTTGGTACCAGGCTCTAACTCCTGGGATTTTCCAAATGAATCAGGAAAATAACAGGAAGCAGGGTTTCAGTGCAAAAGCAACACGTGATTTTTGGTTTTCTTTGGAGTTTTCACAATTTCCACTCTTGCCAGGGCTTTGTAGCTGGGCTTGGCTTGAGGATGGCAGCCCAGCAGGTCTGGAGGACTGTAAGAGCACCAGGAGAATGAGCCTGGAGGCACTTGCAGATTTATGTAACATTTGATGGATAACAACAGTGCTGGGGAACACGTGGATTGCAGAGTAAAGCAGAAAGGAAGCCATAATTAAATATTCCTGAGTACAACCCCCAAATTACAGTGGACTAAGAAGTAAGCAAATGACACCCAGGAAGAGAGCAGCTGATTCTGAGCTGATTATCATAATGTAAATGCCAACAGCAATTTACTCAAATCACAGAGGTTTATTTACGGCGTGGAAAGTGGGTTTAGTCCTAATCAAAATAAAATCAATGTATATTTCAAAACAGATTACTGCTGGTAAACAAAGCAGCCATGATTGTTATTCATTATCTTCATCAGCACCGAGAGGGAATAATTTCTGTTACTGCTTAATTACAGAGATGTTAACAATTAATTAAGTCAACATGGTGATAGCCAGTGATTTGGGGAATGGAGAGGAGGTTGTCCTCCCTTTCTGTGGTTTTCTTGCCTCAGCCCAGCTCAAACCATGACTGGTGCCAATCCTGGGTGGTGGCAGCTCAGGGAGCAGAGGCAGAGATGGGCTGCTCCAGTCCTGCCTCCCCCTCCTCATTTCACAGCTGCTCTGGAGGGTCCCCAGAGTCCCCCCTGGCTGTCCGTGCTCAGCCTCCCCTGGCTCAGCAGCAGGGTTTGCATCTGTGCCTTCCCAGGAGCTCCTGACAGATTTGGGACCAAAATCTCCTTGCTGAGAGCAGAAGGAGCTGGAAAGAGCTGGGCTGGGATCCAAGAGCAGGAGGCAGAGCAGGCCATACCCAGGACACCTGCAGCCACCATGGGTGCAGGGGTGCTCTGGGCTCGCTCACCCCGCTCCCCACACAGCCCAAAGAGTGACATGGGAGCAGTGAGGCACCCAAGAGCTGCTCCTTTCATCCAGGTTTGTCACTTCTCCTTGGCACACGAGGTGTCAGCTCAGAGAGGATCCTCAAGAGGCTGAGCCAGGCTTGTCTCTCTGGGTTTGAGTGCCCAGAACATCTCAACCCCACACCATCACCAGCTGTCCTGGGCCTGAAGGCAGAACTCATGGGATGGAAAGAGGTTTGAGCAGGAGTTGAGTCACTCAGTCCCAGAGTCAGTGTGATCCTGAATCCCACTTCACGAGGTGTCACCCCTGTCCCTGCCATCCCAGGGGCCCAAGGTGAGGAGCCCAAACCTGTCCCCTGCACGGAGGGCTGAGCTCCCAGCACAGCCCCAGCTGCAGAGAGCACACAGCCCATCCATTTGGACCCTGCTGGTCCTTCCACAGGCACCAATCCTGCTCCTGGGACCTTGGGAAGTGACTTTAATGGCAGCCTTGCCTAAAGATTCTCTTAACTCCTGACTGCAAAATTGGTGGCCCGACACCAGGAGCTCTGGGTTCAGGGGGTCCTCAGTGCTGGGTTTATTGCCAGAGACTCTAAGTAATTGTTTTTAACAGGATTTTCCTTATACTCTGTTGCAGGAAAAGTGGCCCATTTATATTCATTGTACCTTATAAATGTTCCCACCACAACAATTGCTCTTGATTATAGTGGACTTTGTTTTCCTTTGAATTTAATAGCAAGAGAAAAATGACACATGACAGAAATCTAAATAACATTCTGCTCCCCTCCTCTCTGGTTTCTTTCTGAAGTGTGAGCCACAGTTTATATTGAAGAATTATATTGTTCCCAAATATCTTGCGTTTTTTTTATTATTATTATTTTCAGAATGGGGAGAAAAGTGTATTAATGAGTTGGATTTTCCATAGTGCTGAGCAACTGAGTTTTTCCTTGGGTTTTCATATCCTTGACAGCTCAAAACATCAGGCCCAAATTTTTTGTAGGAAAAGTTTGACTTTCAAGTTACAGGAAGCTGATTGCCAATATACAATAGAGATTTTATTTGACAAACTGGATTCAGGATGTAATAATGGTTCTCAGTATATTTTACTCAATTTCTTGAAGGAGGTTGTTTAGGAGGGTGGACCCTGTAGGATTTTTGTAGGTGTAACAGGGTCTGTTTTTTGTTGTAATTCAATTAATTTAATTAATTTCATTAAAGAGAAGGCTGGAGATGAAAGCATTTGGAATGAGCCCTCCTGGTCTCTCCTTAGGTAGCATTTTTGCCATTAACATTACTGAGAGCAAACCCAGGCTGCTCTGAGCACTGAGAAGTCACTTTTTCAACCAGCTAATGGGTTTTATCCTCATAAACACCATGCAAATGTGTTTTCTGGATATGAGGTGGATGGAACCATCACCTCCTGTTACATCTCCCTCACCAGCCAGGGCTGCAGGAACCTGTAGAACAGAGGAATCTCATTCCATCCGTGTCCTGGCAGGACTTCTGCACCTCCCTAGAGGTGTCTGATTGAACCTGCCATTGCCACAGATAATATTTAGTGTGCTACAAGTGGAATACATTCATATTTTTCTGCAACGTGCCACTCACCCCAGGGTTTTGGCTGCTTTCATCTGCATGCTTTTAGTCTGCATTGTACTCAATCTGCATGGGGAAATAATTGTTTCCTTCATGGAGTGAGGAGCACTCAGCCCCGGCAGCTTGGAGTGTTAAGGATGTGAGGGACATTTTTTTAGGCTCTTTCTGGCATTCCTTGCCCATTAAAGAGCCTTTGTAAGAGCAGTGTGTTCCCACAGGGCAGGAATCAATGGGGTGAATGTGGATGCCAGCTCCAGCCTCTCAGTGCTGCCCTGAGCCTCCCGAGGAGGAGCCAGCAGTGCTCTTGTGGTCTGAACCCCCCATGTCAGTTTGGGACTTTTCCTGACCCCGAGATGGGGCAACTGAGAGGGATTTTCAAAACTTGTATTCCATTCTCAGTCTCATGAGAAGGGTGAGACAATACAGATGTCATAATTCATGCTATCACAATCAGAAGCTATTTCCTAATTACAATACATTATAAGTGTTTCTTGGCCTATCAGCTTTAGGCACACAATGCTGTAAATGTACCCCAGAACACACTGGAAACCCTGGCAGATTTGCTCTGGTGCTTCTCTGTGTTCCCTCTGCTCCCCTCCAGGTGCTTTGCTAATTGCTGCTGCCAATTAGGGCTGCAGCTGCAGCCCCGTCCCCAGAGGCCAGGGGGGCTGTGCTCAGGAAAGAGCCCTGTTGGGTACAAATGTTATCCTGGGCTGTGCCACCCATGCCTTTGGTCACCCCCACCATTTGTGGCTGTGCTCTGGCACTCTCACAGCTGAAATCTCATGTCCCCCTGCTTTGGGACTTGTAGAATCTTTCAGTTTCCTCTTTTATGGCTGTTCAGGAGCTGACAAAACATATCAGATTTCCTGAAAGCCATGGATAGAGAGTGCAGAGCAGCTCAGTGAGCAGCCAGCTGTGGCGGGGTGGGTGGCTGAGCCACTCTGTGCCACCTGCCTGGGTCACTCGACTGAGCTCCTGCTGGTCTGTTTCTCCCCCAGCTGCCTGTACTGCCTTTGGACAGGGGCTTCTTGCTGCTCCTCTTCCTCCTCCCCCTCCTGCCTGTGCCACCTCCTTTTCCTGCCAGAACAGTGCTCCTGTTCTGGAGGATGAGCAGCAGCACCCTGGCAGTCCCTGCTCCAGCATCCCCTGGGAGATGACACAGCTCTCTCCCAGTGCTCAGCAGCTTTCCTGATTCTTTTCTCTCTCCACACCATCAAAGAGCAGGCAGCATCCCCCAGGTTTGATGTTTTCATGGGAAAAAGGTGGAAATCAGACAGGAATAAATGGGAGAGAGATCTTAGGCAACATAAGCAACAATCAGGACATGAGTAGAGGAGTTTGGTGGCCACGGTGACACATTTTTTCATAAAGATCTGCCCAGATCTCTCTGGTACTTTGGGTTTTAAGATTTCTGTTCTGTTCTGGTGTGCAGCTTTAGCTTTACATTAAGTGTTACTAGGATCTTCTCACAGGGTGGTGAAGACAGAACAGTTCTGTTCTAGCTGGAGACTCAAGGACAGTCCCTTCAAACTTCAGGCCCAAAGCATAAACAACGTGAGAAGAGGAGGGCAGGCAAGCAAGGAGGATGAAACTTCATCATTTGAAGCTGTTAATTGGGCAGTTCACTCCTATATGCAAATGGACTAAAACTTATAAAACTGAGATCTCGTGACCAGGCTCTGTTTTGCTTCCATCTTGGAGCCATCGGGGCAGAGCCAGGACAGTGGCTCTGGTACTGCCAGGGTGTGGCCTTTGAAGGCTCTTCAATAAATACCCACTTTATTCCTCTTAGCTCCATCCAGCCTCTGTTCCAGCTCCTTGAGGCATCATCTCGGGTCACTCCCAGCTGTCTGTGGTGCCTCTTTCCCCCGCGGGCAGTGCCTGTGCTTGGTGCACTCCCAGCTGCCACCTTCCAGCTTGGGGACATTTGCCTGCACTGAGTGTCCTGCCCATGGTTGTAGAGTTTGGGCTGCCTTGGACACCATGGGCAGAATGCAGTCCTGTCTCCCAAAATCAACGTGCTTAAGGAAGGAGTGATGAAGGGGAAAGGGCTGCTGAGAGTCTCCTTTGGTGTCTTTTTCCAGGCTGGCAGAGCAGGATGAGAACCGAGTCTTGGATTGCTCCCAGCCTTGTTCAGGGCAGCAAGACCAGCCCAGGGGCTGAGCAGAGGTGGTGCCACAGCTGAAATGAACAGGGCTGGGAGGTTTTTAAAGGGCCTGAACAGTTCACAGAAGCCTGAGGGCTGAGGGAGACCTCTGAGGATCATCCAGTCCAACCCCTCTGCCCAGACAGGGTCACCTGGAGCAGGTGGCACAGGTGGATTTGGAATGTCTCCACGCCCTCCCTGGGCAGCTCTTCCAGTGCTCTGCCACCCTCAGTGTAAAGAAATTCTCCCTCTTGTTGAGGTGGAACTTCTTGTGGTTCAGTTTATGGCCATCACAATTCACAAAAAATGTTTGTTCCACAAAAAACTTGGGTTTGTGGGGAATAAGCTTGACCTGCCTGGGAGCCACAGTGGCTAGAGGCAGAGAGAGACATCCCATCAAGGACATTCCTCTCTCCCCAGCATCTGGAGCACCTCAGGAGAAGTATCCAGGCCTCTGTCCCTGCACGATGCAGTGAATGCAGGAGGCTGCACTTCAGGGAAAGCTGTGGGAACAGGAGGAGCCAGGCTCCGAAACACAAAATCCCCTGTGGGCCAGACCTCCCCTCTTCACACAGTCCTGACCAGCGGGTCCCTGTGCCATGTCCCCTGTCCCTGGGTTGTTCTCTCTCTCTCACTAATTCCATTTTGGATTTTTGAAAACTCAGAAGCCTTTGTGGGACTTGAAGCACATCTTGTAGCAAGGGCTTGGCTCCTGCTGGGGATACCCTGCCTGAGAGCTGCTGAGTGCTCTCAGGGAAGCAGGAGCAGAGAGCATTTTAGAGGAGGACTCTTCTCTAAGCCAAGGGTTTCCAGGCTGCGAAATGAGGGAACCAGGCCTGGCCCTGCCCTCTCTGCCCAGCCAGGACCCTCAGAGAGGCTCATTTCTCACCATCTAGAGCCCTTGTACCATTCCAAGACATTCCTTGTCCCACCAGTTCCTTTCCAATACCACCCAACAGCTGAGGCAGAGCACACCTGGGACACCAGCCTGTGTGACAGAGGCTGCAGGGAGCCACAGTGTGCATTTTGGGAGGAGGACGACCTGCCTCCTTGATGAAGGTGTTGAGCTGAGTCTGCACCTGGCCCCATCCCTGCTCAGTCCCACAGGGCACTCCCAGCTCAGGCACATCCTGAGGAAGGAGAGGAGAAGACAAATGTGTGAGTATTTCTCAGCATTTTAACATGAAGACAGGAGTGCTGAGCAGGCAGGAGTTCTGTTTGATCTGTTTGATCTATATAATTGCATTTTCCCCTTGCCTATACATCAGATTTTTCTGTATTTCTGCTTTCTCCTGCCTGTGCTGACCAGCCGTGGAGATTTTGCCAATGCCCAGCAGAACTGGAATCCCAAAATTCCCATCAGCCACAGCTGGCAGCCAAGGCAAATCCTGATCAGATAAGCACAGAATGGGCTGGGTTGGAAGGAGCCCTAAAGACCACCAGCAGGGAAAGACCTGAAAGGCCATCAAGTGCAAGCATCACCCCAGCACTGTTGTGTTCACCCTGGGGGTTTCTGTGCTCTAAGGAGGCTCCTCCTACTCCTCCTCCCCGTGCCTGGGCATCAGGGCAGCTCTGGCAGCACAGGGTGGTGCCTGCCAAGGGTGTGCTCTGAACTTCCTACAAAGAGCACCCTCCAAAAGCTGTCCCTGAAAAAAACCCCAAACCCCAAACACATTATCCCCTTACTGCCCCTCCCTGGGAGAACAGAGAGCAGCTGCAGTTTGGAGTAATGGGTTGAAGCTCTTTCAAATAAAAATAATCCAGTTTACGAAAAATTCCAAGCAAAGGTGACACTGTGTGTTTCAGTGCATCCCCAGCCCAGGGGTGACAACTGGAAAGCCTCCAGGAGGAGTTTCCTGTGCATCCCCAGGGTTAACCTCACCTGGCCACAGCTGGAAGGCAAAAAAGCTGTGTATACCTGTCCAGAAAGCTCTTTTCTTCTGCCCTGAAGCTATGACAAGAGCTAGAAAGCAGTGTTTAAACCCTCAGCACACAGAAGGTGGTGAGAGAGAGGTTTAGGGGCACAGCCATTTCAGGTGGGGACAAGGAATGGGGGCATGGCATCCATGGCATTCATCTGGGCATGGCATGTCCCAAGCTCTGCGATTGTCTCCTACTGCTCCATCGAGCTGAGAGTGCTGCAGATTGATTTTCTACAGTCAGCTCAATGCCTGAGACGTTCCTGTGCCTCAGAGGGTGGGCAGCAGAGCAGGGAGGGCCTGCAGGGCCAGGCTGCCCAGCAGTGACAGCTATTTAACAGCTCCACTCTCACCTTGCAGCAGAACCCAAGGAGTCACAGCTGCCACCACGAGCTGACTGCTGGCAGCTGTAGACACTCACCTGGAACCTGCCTGAAGCTTTGCTGTCTTTGTCACACCTCCCAGCACAGCAAAATGTCCCTGTGCACCTGGCAGGGGACACCTGGGGCTGGTGCCCTTCCTGCTGTAGCACCTGCATGTCATCTGGGGCTCAGCTTTTCTTCCCACCCATCTCATTTCCTTTCAGCATAACTTGTTTTAATCCTGCTGCCTGTGCTGGCACCAAGAGGGGATTGGCCCCTCAGTTTGGGAAGGACGTTGAGAAGCTCAAGCGTGTCCACAGGAGGCAAGAGGATGGAGAGGGGCTGGGAACAAACCCTGTGAGGAACCACTGAGGCAGCTGGGGGTGTTTAGGTTCTTTAAGCCATCTCTGGGATATTTCCAGACTTTGTATGGTACCCAGGGTTCATTCCAGCCCTCATTGCTCAGTTCTTCAGCAGATGAACTCAGTGAAAACAAGAGGAGTCTGTCGTAGCACGATATCCCCAGCTGGGTAATAATTAGCATTGACTCCATGATTCCAGAAGGCTGATCAATCACTTTATTATACCATACTTATTAAGAAACCCCTCGCCTTACAGACAGTCCGATACAGTTTGACCTAATTGGTCCTTGAATCCAAACACCATCCAGTGTCCAATTAAGAAATCACCCTTTGGTAAACAAATCTCCATGACACATTCCACATGTGCACAACAGCAGGTGCAGCAAGTGGAGATAAGAATTGTTTCTCATTATTTCCTCTGATCTTCTCACAGCCTTCCCCAGAACAATGCCTGGGAGAGTCTGTGCCTACTCTCTGTGGAGGGAGCTTCTGCCACAGGAGCCCATCATTAGCAGAGCCTGCACGAGCCACTCTCACAGAAGCCAAGCCCGAGCTCCATGGTGTGCTTTTCCCCGGAGTGACTCTGGTTCCTGGGAAGAGCAGCATTCCAGATTCCTGCTCACAGCTCTGCAGAGCTCTGCAGAGCCACTCACACGTGGCTCCTTCAGCAGACTGGGCAACAGCTGCTGTGTTTGAGAAATGCAGAAGCAGAATCTTCTGAGGGGCTGGGAACACAAACCCTGTGAGGAACCCCTGAGGGAGCTGGGGGTGCTCAGCCTGGAGAAAAGGAGACTCAGGGGTGACCTCAGCACTCTCTGCAGCTCCTGAAAGGTGCCTGTGCTCAGGTGGGGTTGGGCTCTGTCTCCAGGCAGCACTGACAGAACCAGAGGACACAGCCTCAAGCTGCACCAAGGGAAATACAGGTTGGATAGCAGGAAAAAGTTTTTCACAGAAAGAGTGATAAAGTTCTGGAATGGCTGCCCGGGGAGGTGGTGGAGTCACCATCCCTGGGTGTGTTTAACAAAGCCTGGATGTGGCACTGGGTACCAGGGTTCAGTTGAGGTGTTGGGGCTGGGTTGGACTCTGTGAATTCTGTGAAATCCTCCCTTGGTAGAGCATCTCTCAGCAAGGCTTTGCTCCCAGGGAGGCTTCAAAGGGATGCAGTTCGGTGTCTCCAAACTGATGCTGAGTTTCAGGCTGTGACCTCCTTCCCTGCCTCCTCCTGCAGCTCTTTGCTCTGTCTGGCTGCCAAAGGCACAAATCAGACTTGCAAGAGTTCAGGGCTATTGCCCAGATAATTATATTTACTTTGGAGTCTGGCTCAGTTAGGACTGAGTGTAAACCCAGGCTGCAGTAGGGTGGTCAGTGACTGTCCCTGCATGTATTTATTGCTCCTGTGAAGTGACACTTTGTGCTGTTATCCTCTGTGGGTTTCAGCCTTTTAAATCATTCTGGAAACAGGACACATTTGGCAGCTAAATCTAATGGGTTCATTCCTTGTCCCACCATTTCACCATCTTCTCATGCAGGTTTATAATTACAGATGGGATTTTGACAAGTCACATTCCCTGTAATGGCAAATTTAAGCTCCCTGATGTGAATCAGAAGAAGGCAAGATGATTTTGCAATGCATATTTATTAAGGGTAGTGGTGGCTGGAGTCACTTTCTCTCACCAGAGCTGCATTCTGGAATTTATCTGCTACAAGGCCTGATTTTTAGTGAAAAAGGGATTTTACCCCCTCTCACACACACACAAAGCAGCAAAATCCCCACTGCTGTTGACACAGAAATACTCATTTATGAGAATGCAGAAGACACCTGCCAGTGTCCAAGAGCTGCAGGGGCTCCAAGACCTGGAGAGGGACTTGGGACAAGGGCCAGGAGTGCCAGGACAAGGGGAATGGCTTCCAACTGCCAGCAGGCAGGGTTAGATGGGATATTAGGAATTAGGAATTGTTCTCTGTGAGGGTGCTGAGGCCCTGGCACAGGGTGCCCAGAGCAGCTGTGGCTGCCCCTGGATCCCTGGCAGTGTCCAAGGCCAGGCTGGATGGGGTTGGACCACCCTGGGATGGTGGAAGGTGCCCCTGCCCATGGCAGGGGTGGCACTGGATGGGATTTAAGGTCCCTGTGAATCAGCCCCTAGGACCTGCCAGCCTCACCACCCTCACAGCCACCTCCCCACAGCTGTTTTAGCACCTCTGCAGGCTCACACATCTGGAAATCCTGAGGTCTCTGGCCACAGGATCCTTCCCTAGCTCCACCAAACCCAGCACGGACCTTTTACCCTGTACAGAGATATATGGTGTGTGTAACAGCATTTGAGCACCACTTCAGTGCTTCTTTTGGCCAAATTTGTGCCTTGGTGCCTGAATTGCACCAAATCCTTCTGCTCCTTACACCAGGGCAGCTCTCTGAAGAGACTCAAGCAATAGAGGCCTTTACCCCAGTCCAGACCAATGTAATGGGGAAAAAAATTTAAATTTCTGGCTAAATTCAGAAAAAGAAAATTTAAGTGCAGATTTTGACGTGTTCCTGCACTGATAATCCTGCCCTGGATCAATCAAGGGCAAAAATGCCCTAGGAGCCACATTCCTTATGAAAACAGTGATAATTTCCCTTTGCTAATGTTTTGTGGGTTGCAAGCCCTGCACTCCATTATGGCAAAGAGCTGAAATTTGTACATTTGCCTGTATTCTGTTTTCTTCTAAAGGCATTTTTTAACTGCATTTTATTCAGCTGAATGAAAATGGAAATGACCTGCTCAGCTCAGGCAGGGACAGCCCTGTTCCAGCTGGGCTGCACTGTCCCAGTGCCACCTTCCCATCCAGGGAAGCTCTCCTTGCAGCTTGCATTTAGGGGCTTTTCAGTGGCAAATTAATATTTCAGCAAAGCTTTCCTGACTCTTGCTCTGGGAGAGAAATCCAGCTCTTTCAAACACAGAGCAGCCCAGGGTGCTGGGCATGTCCTGGGACACAGGTCTAGGGAAAGGGAGGATCACTCTTCCTTGTCACCATTTGTCCTGAAAGGAGTTTTGCTGACACAAAAAAAAGGAAAAATTAGCCAGGGAGACTTTAGGAACCACAGAACTGCCAGCATTGTGCCTGAACCATGCATTTACCTTGCTCCAGGCCATGCTCACAGGCTCCAACTCATCCACAGGAATAATTCACGAGAAATAAATACGTCTATATATAAATTCCATATCCTCTGCAGCATTTTTGCACGGATAAGGATATGACAACAGCAATTAAGCACCAGACTGACTAGAAATGGTCTCCCTCTGGCCACAGGGAGGATTTTTCAGACAAGCAGCTTTAACACCTGCCAGGGATTGGGGTTTAGCTGCCCTAGGACCCCACAATGCAGCATGAACTGCCTTCAGAAATGCAGCTCCTCACCGCTGACCACGGTGTGCAAACAGCTGCTGCATCCTCTGTGCAGATCCATGTCTGAGGCTGGAAATGGGGTTGTGTGGGTTGTCCCCATCTGTCAGAGCTGGGGCAGTTCTCTCTGTTCACTGGGCAGTTTTTTCTTCATCTCTGCCACAGCCAATCCTCCCTCCAGGAGATCTCTGCTGTCCATGGCCAGTGAGTGTCCCTGCATGGCTGAGAAAATTCCAGCATCCCATGGGGAGATGCTCCACCCAGGGGAGGAGCCAAGCATTCCTACCTGGATACAATCTGACTTTGGAACCCCACAGCAGCCTTTGCCCACTGCATTCCCAGAGGAGCAGCTTTCTTGCCCACTGCATTCCCAGAGGAAGCCCAGGCCCATCTCCAGCAGCCCTGGAGCTTCAGAGGAAAACTCCACCCTTGTGCAGGATCCCTGCTCCAGCAGAAGCACAGCTGGCACTGCAGGAGGGCTGAGCCACCATGGCATGGGACTGCTGCCACCTCCCTGACCCACAGGCTGCCAGGGCCTGCTCTCACTCTGGCAGGGGTTTGGTTTTTTTTTTTTTTTTTTTTTTTTTTGTACTATTGCATTTGTATTTTTAGTTTTCCTAGAAAAGAACTGTTATTCCTCCTCCCATATCTTTGGCTGAGAGCCCCTTAATTTCAAAATTATAATAATTCAGATGGAGGGGGTTTGCATTTTCCATTTCAGGGGGCTCCTACCTTCCTTGGCAGACACCTGGCTATTCAAACCAAGACAATCCAAATGAAGCTTTTCAATTGCTTTGGAGATGTTGGACCCAGCAAAGGTCCCAGTGCTCCTGCACATGTGATGATGCTGGGAAAGGTGCTGTAGGAGGTGTGAGCATTTAATGACATTATCACAAAAAAATCAGGATTTTAGAAATCAAGGCTTAAAAATTCCAAGTGTCCAAGGCCAGGCTGGATGGGGCCTGGAGCAACCTGGGATAGTGGGAGCTGTCCCAGCTCATGGCAGTTGGGTTGGAACAAGGGTGAGCTTTAAAGTCCTTCACAACCAAACCATTCTGTGATCCTCTTAGTCTATGATCTTGTAGGAACTCAGAAATAAGTTGAAAATCTTGTTATTTCACTCTCTGCTTTGGTTTTGGAGAGCCTGTCCCAAGCTTTTCCCAGCAACAGGAAAAATCAAGTTTATCATCACAAAGAAAATTGCAAGGAGAAGTGCAGAGCAAATTGCAGTTTACTCACAGTAAAATCAAGGAAGAATTTGGTTTAAATATTTGATTTGATAGATGAGCAAAGAAAAAGTAGCGGCCTCTTTCATACATATGTGCCTCGGTTCTAACCATTAACTCTGTTGTATTTCACTTACAGACCACAAGGTTGATATTTTCAGGGAAACCAGGAACAAATCCATCTTAGCACATTCAGTGGTTCTGGGAAATATACTCTGCAAATCAGGCCACGTAAGGTATCTTCAGTTAAGAACTGAGAATGGGTCTGTCTACCCCATCAGGGTAAAAATCCTTGTCTGGGATTCCAGTGGGAGGGGAGGGTTTGGTGCTGCCTGGCTCTCCAAGCCCACCTTGGCTCGTTGGCCTCCTCAGCCCTGCTCTGAATTCAGCTTTTCCTGCCTGCTTTGCTTCCCTGTCCCTGCTGCCAGCAGCTCTCCCTGCCCATGGATGCTGGGGATTCCTGAGGGAGGGAAATCATCGCTGTCCTCCTCTGGAGCCTGTCCTTCATACGCCACAAACTTCACCTACTCCGGGGTTTGGTTTGGGTTCCTCATGGCCTGGAAAGGATGGATGGATGGATGGATGGATGGATGGATGGATGGATGGATGGATGAGGGATGGATGGATGAGGGATGGATGAGGGATGGATGGATGGATGGATGGATGGATGGATGGATGGATGGATCATGGATGGATGAGGGATGGATGGATGGATGGATGGATGGATGGATGGATGGATGGGGGATTGATGATGGATGGATGGATCATGGATGGATGAGGGATGGATGGATGGATGGATGGATGGGGGATGGATGATGAATGGATTGATGATGGATGGATGGATGGGGGATGGATGAGGGATGGATGGATGGATGGATCATGGATGGATGAGGGATGGATGGATGGATGGATGGATGGATGGATGGGGGATTGATGATGGATGGATGGATGGGGGATAGATGGATGGATGGATGGATGGATGGATGGATGGATGGATGGATCATGGATGGATGAGGGATGGATGGATGGATGGATGGATGGATGGGGGATTGATGATGGATGGATGGATGGATGGATGATGGATAGATGAGGGATGGATGGATGGATGGATGGATGGATGGATGGATGGATGATGAATGGATTGATGATGGATGGATGGATGGATAGATGATGGATGGGGGATGGATGGATGGATGGATGAGGGATGGATGAGGGATGGATGGATGGATGGATGAGGGATTGAGGGATGGAAGGATGGATGGATGGGGGATAGATGAGGGATGGATGGATGGATGATGGATGGATGGATGGATGGATGGATGATGAATGGATTGATGATAGATGGATGGATGGGGGATGGATGAGGGATGGATGGATGGATGGATCATGGATGGATGAGGGATGGATGGATGGATGGATGGATGGATGGATGATGGATGGATGAGGGATGGATGGATGGATGGATGGATGAGGAATGGATGGATGGAGGGATGGAAGGATGGATGGATGATGGATAGATGAGGGATGGATGGATGGATGGATGGATGGATGGATGATGAATGGATTGATGATGGATGGATGGATGGATGGATGGGGGATGGATGAGGGATGGATGGATGGATCATGGATGGATGGATGGATGGATGGATGGATGGATGGGGGATTGATGATGGATGGATGGATGGATGGATGGATGGGGGATGGATGGATGGATGGATGGATCATGGATGGATGAGGGATGGATGGATGGATGGATGGATGGATGGATGGATGGATGGATGGGGGATTGATGAGGGATGGATGGATGGGGGATGGATGAGGGATGGATGGATGGATGGATGATGGATAGATGAGGGATGGATGTATGGATGGATGGATGGATGGATGGATGATGAATGGATTGATGATGGATGGATGGATGGGGGATGGATGAGGGATGGATGGATGGATGGATCATGGATGGATGAGGGATGGATGGATGGATGGATGGGGGATTGATGATGGATGGATGGATGGGGGATGGATGGATGGATGGATGGATGGATGGATGGATGGATGGATCATGGATGGATGAGGGATGGATGGATGGATGGATGGATGGGGGATTGATGATGGATGGATGGATGGGGGATGGATGGGGGATGGATGGATGGATGGATGGATGGATGGATGGATGGATGGGGGATGGATGAGGGAGGGATGGATGGATGGATGGATGGATGGGGGATGGATGGATGGATGGATGAGGGATGGATGGGGGATGGATGGATAATGGATGGATGATGGATGGATGGATGAGGGATGGATGGATGGATGGATGATGGATAGATGGATGATGGATGGACAGATGGATGGATGATGGATGGATGGATGGATGGATGGATGGATGGATGGAGAGATGGATGGATGATGGATGGATGGATGGATGCATGGATCCTGCCAGAGAATTTTGTGCTGTTTCACAGGATTTGTAAACCCATTGCAGGGGGAAATACGTAAATATTGTTGTGGCTTACAAAGGAGTCAGGTGTTGTGGGGACACCTCAAAATTTAAACAAACAGATTCTTAGTCTGGGTTCCAGTGGGAAGGTGTAAAGATTTTAAAAGTCCAGTGTGAGATGCAGAATGAGACCTCTAGCACGCAGTTTTCTGCTCTAAACTCCAGACTAATCACAGCTGACATGGTGATTGACTAAATAATCCTCTCTTGTTTTCTTTTTTTCCTACAAATGATCTGCATCTCTGCATTTTCACTGCTGCAGCAAACAGCCAGAGCTGAGTCTGTCCCAGCCCTGCTGTCAAGGCCAGGCATAGCCTGAGGTGACCCCCCAGTCCCCCAGAGTGGCTCTGCACTGGGAGGGACCCAGCTGTGCTGCCTTCTTAATTTGCAGCTTTCCAAAGCAATGGCATTAACGCCCGTCCCCAGCGTCCCACTTTCCCAGCCTGTTCCTCATTTCCACAGAATCACAGGATCCCAGAATGGGTTGGGTTGGAAGGGACCTAAAAGATCATCCCAGCACCCCCCTGCCACGGGCAGGGACACCTTCCACTATCCTAGGCTGCTCCAAGCCCCATCCAGCATGGCCTTGGACACTTCCAGGGATCCAGGGGCAGCCACCACTGCTCTGGGCACCCTGTGCCAGGGCCTCAGCACCCTCACAGGGAACAATCCCTTCCTAAATTCCCAATCTAAACCTATTCTCTCTCAGTTTGAAGTAATTTTCCCTTGTCCTGGCACTCCAGGCCCTTGGAAATTCTTTCTTCATCTTTCTTGCAGGCTCCCTTCAGGTACTGGCCACATTTAGGTCACTCTGAAGCCTTTCCTCGTCCAGGTGAACAATCCCAGTTCTCCCAGCCTTTCCTTCCTGCAGAGCTGCTCCATCCCTCTGATCCCCCTGGTGCCTCCCCTGGACTCTCTCCAGCAGCTCCAGTTCCTCCCTGTGCTGGGCCAGGGCTGGGGCACTCTGCAGGTGTGGTCTCACCTGAGCACAGGGCACAGGGGCAGAACCCCCCTGCCCTGCTGCCCACCAGGGCAAGAGTCATCCCTCAATGCTGACTGTTCTGGAGGGTACAGACAGCTCAGGGGTTAAATAGAATTCTGGCCCTGCAGACCTTATTCCCAACTGGAGATTTTAGGACTTCTTCCCTTTTACATCTCCCTGGAGACATCTGACACTGCCAGAGCAGCAGTTCAGAGCTCTCTCCAAAATGGGACACTTCCTCCAAGAGGGAACATGGAGCTGTTTGCTGCTCTTACAGGACAAGGACATTTATGTTCTCACACAGCTGGGAACAAAACATGAAGGGTACCAGAGTTTAGGTGACAATGTTCCTTCCCAGGTCTGCAGGCTGTAGTGTGGAATTTTGTAGGAAAGGAGAAAAAAAATCCTCTGAGATTGGAATTGGAGAGAGAGATGTGAGGAAGAAGGGAACTCAGAGAGGGGGAAAGGCTCCAGAAGAACAAAAAGGACATTTGGGAAAGGCACCTCAGTGATAAACATATTAAAATCAGGGATTTCTGCTGTGTTGTGCCCATCTGGGAAAGGCCCCTTGGAGCAGGGATCCCAAGGGTTACCTCCATGCTGGGGGTAAGCTCCCCTGGCTGCTGTCTCCTCAGAGGGGTGGGCACAGCTCTGCTGGCCCTGGCAGAGGGGACTCTGCTCTCCAGGCTGGCAGCAGTGCCATGGCTCCAAGGAAATTGCTTTTCAAGGATGCACCAGAGCAATAGGCTTAGACCCAGGGAGCTGGGTGATGTGGGAGAGGCTGAATGGGAGAATCCTGAAATGGCTGAACGTGGGACAAAGTGGCAGCCCCGAGGTCACCTCCAGAGGGAGGAGGGTCCATGAGTTCACCAGCACCTCCAGTTTGGTGAGGTCATGTCCATAACTGCACTTTGGAGGCAACACAGCCCTTCCCAGGCAGCTGCCCAGGCCTGAGCAGCACCAGCCAGGGTGATACCTACCAATAACCACCCCAGAAATGTACAAAACTGGGGTAAAATAGGGGCTGTGAGGGGAAAAATCCAGTTTCTAGCAGAGCCCGCACCCACTTGGTCCTCCATTTCCACCAGTGCACAGACCTGGCCATGGACAGGAGCTCTGGGAGGTCCCCAAAGGTTTCCTTCCCCCTGTTTCCCCCAGTACAGACACAGCCCTCAGGAGGAAAACCTGGCAGAGGCCCCAGATCCTTCCTGCCAGGTGTTCCCTCCTCTGCACTAAGATCCAGGTTCAGGGGCTGACAAATGTGCTGAAGTCACTGCTAAACCAGACTGTTTGTGCAGACTGATGGCAGCTGCTTCCTGCCCAGACTACAGGTAAAACTGAGCTCATTCTGTGGTAAGGAACACAACCGAGAGCTAAAAATAGAGAGGATGATGAGCAGATGCACGAGTGTCAAAACAGAAACAGAGCCCTTGCAGCCCCTCCCCGTCACTCAGAGCAGAGCTGGCACTGGGAATGGCAATTTGGCTCTCCCCTGCTCCCATTTAGGAACTTTATTTTAAATCAAGCTAAGGAAAATTGGAATTTCTGCAGAAGTGTTGAAAATTTCCAGGGAATACAGGGTTTGGAAAGCTTCCAGTTTCAGTTGCTGGTAGAGAGAACTCAGTGGGGCTCATACCAGGCTGGGAAGTTCCACCCCCAGTGGGATGTTCAGAATTTGTTGCCATTGAGCCCAGGGCCAGATAAAACATTTGACTGCAAAATCAAGTGTTTCTAATGCCTTTTTGTTGTTGTTGTTGTTGTTGTTTTTTCTGCATGCTAAGAACAGCTGCTCCTCCGAGCTTCCTAGGGACAGCACCTGGCAGAGTCTCACCCGTGACACGAGGGGCAGCTGAGCCTGGCAGGGCTCTCCGGAGCAGAAATCTGCACTGAGGGAGCGGCTCCAGCCTCCCCATCCCTTACAGAAGTTCTCCAGGTCTGTTCATCCTTCTACAGAGAGGTGAAATAGGGGTGTAAAAACAAACTCCTAAACTGTTTTGTGTGCAATTTTGGGTGCCCAGTGAGAGGTGCCCCATGTCTCATGGATGGGACATCCCCAGGAATCAGTCAGGAGTCCCAGAAAGGTTTGGGTTGGAAGGGATCTCAAAGCCAACTCATCCCAAACCTTCCTCTAGACCTCTAGAAGGTGCCCTCTGAGCCTCCTTTTCTCCAGGCTGAGCTCCAAGCCCTGTCCAACCTGGCCTGGAATCCCAAATGCTTTTGGGAAAAAAGCCCCACACTGCAAGAGTCACTCCAGCTCCCAGCTGTGTGGGAGCCAAGTCTTCCAGGCTCTCCAGGATCTGGGCAGAGAAGGATTTCTTCTTCCTTTAGCACAGAATCAACATTTTGTTCTCAGTGTTCCTTTTATTTTAGAAACCCTGCTTGATAAATTACTAGAGGGGCTCATTAACTGCAAAGATTTGTCAGTTTTCCCAAAGCAATCAGGGTGTTAGTTAGACCAAAGGAGCAAATGGGAAACTGAAGGGGAAGCCAAGCACAGCCCCATTAATCCTGGGTTATGGATCGACATTTGTCAACTCTATTGAAGTCTGTTGTACCAAATAGAGCCCAGGAGACCACTCAATTACTTTATCTCTGAGCAATTAGGATCCTGCTCTTTCAGGTCAATCTGTTAGCACGGAGGAAAAAAAAATTGGATACAAGATTAACAGTAGAAAATCCACTGCCTTGTGTTGTGGGGTCTTTTAGAGGGGAAAAGAAAAAAAAAAAAAAGCCCAATCAGATTTTCCCTTTGAAATGCTGGATTTGAGAAGTAAAGTTCACTGAATTGAGCATCGGCAAGGGGCTCCCAGTATTGCAGTGTCCCCAAATATCCTCCTCTCCATATCTTCCCAAGCATTTCTGTGTTTGCCAGGTGACTGCAGAAGGATCAATCCATTCTTGGAGCCAAAAATCACCCAGGGCTGCCTGTGTACTCTGCACTGGGACATGTCCAGCACAGCCACACTGAAGTGGCTCTTGTGCCACATAAGCAAAGCCCAGTCAGGGTTTAGGCTGGGTAAACCAGGAGCCCCTTTTAGCTCTTCCTGAGTGAGAGTGAGGGATTATTAGAGAAGGGTCTTAGGCTGGAAATGGCCTGTGTGTTCTGTCCCCACCTGTCAGAGCTGGGGCAGTTCTCTCTGTTCACTGGGCAGTTTTTTCTTCATCTCTGCCACAGCCAATCCTCCCTCCAGGAGATCTCTGCTGTCCATGGCCAGTGAGTGTCCCTGCATGGCTGAGAAAATTCCATCATCCCATGGGGAGATGCTCCGCCCAGGGGAGGAGCCAAGCATTCCTACCTGGATCCAATCTGACTTTGGAACCCCACAGCAGCCTTTGCCCACTGCATTCCCAGAGGAGCAGCTTTCTTGCCCACTGCATTCCCAGAGGAAGCCCAGGCCCATCTCCAGCAGCCCTGGAGCTTCAGAGGAAAACTCCAGCCTTGTGCAGGATCCCTGCTCCAGCAGAAGCACAGCTGGCACTGCAGGAGGGCTGAGCCACCATGGGATGGGACTGCTGCCACCTCCCTGACCCACAGGCTGCCAGGGCCTCTTCTCACTCTGGCAGGGGTTTGGTTTCTTTTTTTGTACTATTGCATTTGTATTTTTAATTTTCCTGATAAAGAACTGTTATTCTTCCTCCCATATCTTTGCCTGAGAGCCCCTTTATTTCAAAATTATAATAATTCAGAGGGAGAAGTTTTGCATTCTGCATTTCAAGGGAGGCCCCTGCCTTCCTTAGCAGACACCTGTCTTTTCAAACCAAGACAAGAAGAAAAGGAATTTTTTGGGTACATATCCTTTTTTCTGTAGCTCATAATTCCCCTTCAGAAGGCACAGATGTCAGGAGATACACAAGTTTGGAGGAGTTTTTAAAAGGGTACAGAAACTTACAGAATTTATAACTGAGTCATAAATTTCCAATACTGAGGGATGCTCATATTTAACTTGAAGGCTGCAGCTTCTGCTTCTGACCTTAAATAAGGCCCACGAGTGTGGAGGTGGGTCCTTTAAAGCAGGAATACCTGGGATAAAAGATCCTGCCTCTCCCAAAAGCCTTCCCTTCACATCCTCATGCCCAGAGTGATGGTGGCACTTGGGAGAACTTGGCAAATGAAGCTGAGTCCACATCATGACCCAGAGATGTCTCTGCACTCAGTGCCACCCTGCTGGGCTGCTCTGACCCAGCTCATCTGAGCCAGGCAGGACTTCAGGCTGCAGCTGCCAGCTCCTGGGGTGATGGATGGACCTAAGGGACACCTGGAATGTCACAGCTTCCTTCCACTGCTGTTCTGGGAGGGCTGCTGAGGTGACACGGAGCTGCAGTCAGGAGCTGCTCACACAGAAAGGAGCCTCCTGTAAATCTGTAGCCTGGTTTGGTCATTCCATGATTGTCCGTCAAAGGATTCTTTTTTCATGTCAAGTAGAGATGCTGGAGAATGGAAATAGCGAAACCTTGGATCTGGGGCTGCTTCACATTGCTCTTGAGATAATTTAAATATTGGTCTACAAAAAATGGTAGGGAATGAGCAACGAGAAGCAGGTTAAACAAATTATTACCTCCAGGTTCAGGATGCTGTTTGACTCATTGAAGACTAGAGAGATGGAAAGAGGTTTCAAAAAACCCCAAAAAAGCCAAAAATCCTATGATAAATGGCTTTCAATGAATGATTCCACCTCTTTGTACAGCTTTTCTTTGCTATTTTAGAAGATGGAAATAATATATTGGGATTAATTTAACCAGTGAGTCAGGTTTGGTGATTTAAATCACTCGCTTCCCCCCTCCTCTATCATTTCTGCAAACTCAATCCTTCTTTTTCTGTTCGTGAATCATCCCTGCTTTCCAAAATTCCATCCCTCACTCTCAGCTGTTGAATGAACACAGTGAATGGATGTGTTTTCTCCTCTGCACTGTTGACTCACTGCTCTTTTTTCAGGAAAGGCAGCCTGACCATTAGGCTTGAGCTGCTGGCAGGGGGGTTTAAAGAGGAGGAAAATGAGCTGAGCCTGTGCAGCTGGGTCACTGAGACCTGTGCTCAGCTGATGGTGCACACACCTTGTTCCTCCTGTTCCACCTGCAGGGATTTAATCAGAGCCACCCCTGGGAGCTCACTGGGGTTGCAGTGATGCTTTCAGTCATTAATGCCACTCTGTCGAGAGGTTGGCTGTAAATTTCTTTTATTTTCCACTTTACCTATAGGGAACTAAGACCAAGGGAGATTTTCTGACACACAGGAGGGCTGGGTAACCCCAAATATCGCAGGCAGGATGTTTGGGCACCAACTGAGTCCTGTGTCCTGGAACAGCTGGGGAATGTTCGTGCCTGACCCCACAAAGAGCTTGGCATTGATGTGCAGGGATTTGTGTCAGGAAGGGCTGAGATGGGGACAGGGACACAAAGAAAGCTCTGCTGTTGTTCAGGAGGAGGGCTGGGAGTCCTCTTGACTTGAAACTCCAATCTCCCCATGCACAGGGGCACCAGGAAGACTGCACTGGATGGCTGAGCAAATATTATGGAGATGTTTGTTGGCTCAGAAAATCACAGAAACCCCAAATCCTGCTCCTGTTTGCTGAGACTCTTGTCTATAGGCTCTGCCTAAACTGGGAACACTTCCCAGTCTGCTGGGAATGTGCATGTGAGGCACCTTTTGTGCTGCTGTGAGGAGAACAACTCCAAAATTAACATAAAGACGTACATATATTTCTGGTATGTATATGTATATATATATAAAAATATTAGAGACATATAGATTGTATAGATGATATAGATATTTATATAGGTGTACATTACATAGATATAGATACAGATACAGCTATAGATAAAGATATATAGATATAGATATAGATATAGATTAAATATAGATACAAAAGCCTCCTCCAGGGTGGCTGGGAGTGTCTTTTCCCCCATGGAGAGCCCCTGTCTCCAAACACCTCAGCAGGAATTCTCCTTTCATTCCTCAAACCCTGTGGCTTTCAGCATCAGAGGGAGGAGCTGGACACATATATCCCTGGAATATCCTTTCCTCCCTGGCATGGAACGCTCTGTCACAATAGCAGAGCTTAGTGCCAAGTGCCAGCCCCTGGGTTCCTGGGATCACTCTGTGATGCCACTTTAATATTTAATGAAGGGTAACTCGTTTGCCTCCTTATTGCAGAGATAAGTTGAAAAATGCAGGCTGTGGGTATTGAAAAGGTCCAGAGAGCTGGAGGCAAATAAACAGATTGTTTTTATTTTAAACCTCATGGGTTTTTGCCCAGCCCCCTCAGCTGTCCCCTCCTGTCAGGAGTTGTGCAGAGCCACAAGGTCCCCCCTGAGCCTCCTCTTCTCCAGGCTGAGCCCCTTTCCAGCTCCCTCAGCTGCTCCTGGTGCTCCAGACCCTTCCCAGCTCCGTTCCCTTCCCTGGACACTCCAGCACTTCAGAGCAGCATTTCTTTCTGCCCTGTAAACCCTGTTACTTTTTAATCCATCTTGGATGGCTTTTCCCAGCTTCTGCCAGCCCTGAAATATCCCATAAAATAACTTTTCCACAGTATCCCTCTAGATGCTCTCTAGGTCCCCCTTTAAGCAATTTCAGAGGGTTGGAGAGCTTTCCATGCTACATTGCCCTCAGAAATGGAATTCTCCTAAAGCACAGCTTTGAGCAGCACGTACATCAGTGTCTGGAATTATGCTAAGCACTGCTCATCAGAATTATTATATTAACTGGAAAGGGGGAGCACACACAATTTAACAGGGGAGAAAGAGAAACAAATCCAAGAAGAAAAATTGGTGTTTTACAGAGAGAAGAAAGCCAGGAAAGCAGTGACTGTAAAAGCTTTGCTGCAATTTAGGGACCTTTTATTGTGGGCATTTAAAAGCTTTTACTTTTCAGGGTACACATTATGGAAGGCAGTCCAGGGATCTGCTGGGCACAAGGGTGTTGGCAGGTGCCCAGGCACCAGGGCTGACAGCAAAACCTGGCTTTTATTAAAGCAAGCTTTGGTAGACCTCAGAACTATGTCAGACATCAGCAGGACAATTACTAGCTCCAGCCTGCCTGAGGAAGAGGCACGAGTGGCAGCAGGAGAAGGATCTGCTGGATTAGGGATTTCTCCTTCTCCCAGCCACCTGGGGCTGGTCTCAGCTTTGTCCTAGGCTCAGCTGTGTCCTGGGCACAGCTTTGTCCTGGGCTCAGCTTTGTCCTGGGCACAGTTCTGACCTGGGCACAGCTCTGACCTGGGCTCAGCTTTGTCCTGGGCACAGTTCTGACCTGGGCACAGTTCTGTCCTGGGCTCAGCTTTGTCCTGGGCACTGCTCTGTCCTGGGCTCAGCTTTGTCCTGGGCTCAATTCTGTCCTGGGCTCAGTTCTGTCCTGGGCTCAGCTTTGTCCTGGGCTCAGCTTTGTCCTGGGCACAGCTCTCTCCTGGGCACAGCTCTGTCCTGGGCTCAGCTCTGTCCTGGGCTCAGCTCTGTCCTGGGCACAGCTCCGTCCTGGGCTCAGCTTTGTCCTGGGCTCAGCTTTGTCCTGGGCACAATTCTGTCCTGAGCTCAGCTTTGTCCTGGGCTCAGCTTTGTTCTTGGCTCAGTTCTGTCCTGGGCTCAGCTCTGTCCTGGGCTCAGCTCTGTCCTGGGCTCAGCTCTGTCCTGGGCACAGTTCTGTCCTGGGCTCAGCTTTGTCCTGGGCACAGCTTTGTCGTGGGCACACTGTCACCCTCTGAGGCTGCTCCTGGCACAGACCAAAGCTGCACTCCCAGCTCTGCTGCCAGGGGTGCCCGTGGAAGAGAAGCCTCACTAAAACATCCCCAGCCAGGGGCAGAAATGACATTAAAATATTTATCTGCAAAAAGTTAATGATTCCTGTGGCTGTTCATTCAGCACACGAGAGGTGTGCTGGGATCAAAACAAAGAGAAAGGGAATCAGAAATCCTTGCCTGGTTCTCCCCATAGCTCATTCCTTTGCAGTGGGAAATGGTATTTAACCATCTAAGAACTTTTCTTTCTCATCTGGAAACAGAAACAGATAGGAAAATGTGTATATAGAGACAAATGCAAGCGTGTGTGAGCACAGGCATCTCTGGATGAGCATATTTTACAGAGTGTTGGGAGCCAAATAATGAGCATTTTGGAGTGTTTGTAGCTCTGTTATTGACAGCAGCTGAAGCAATGCAAAGCATCATTCAACGTTTCAGAGCTGCTTCTGCAGTGCATGCAAGGAACTCAGCTGGGGGAAACAGAGTAACACATTGTGTTATGTTGTATTGAGAGAAAACTTAATTTGTTTGATGGTTTTGCTTTGAATATAAAAAAGACCAGTAAAGGAAAAGTTTTGTTATTACTGCAGAGCATATTGGCTGAGATCTCAGAAGCAGTGGGAGGTTAATTTATCATGGAACAGCTGCAGGAAGAGCTAATATGGACATAAACCTCCCCAGACCCAAAGCAGACTGAAGGAAAGAGTCCCAAAAAGACTCTGAGAAGACAATGCTAACTCATAAAGTATTGGTTTCTTATTATATTGATTATATTGCTGTGATAAAATATAAATTTGGTGTATCCAGCAATGACAGCTTTACTGCCTTATTGTGCTGATTATTACAGAAAGCATAAATTGGGTCATAATTCTGAAGAGTCATCGAAAGCCATGTGCATCTCTGAGTTATTCATTTGAAGTAAGGCTTAGGAGACCTTTGGGAGAAGATCAATACATCAGTGAGTGTGGTGGTGCACGAGCAGGGCCCTGACACACACCCTGGGTTATCTCCACTGCACACCTGGGCAGTCCTGTCTCGTCCAGACCCACGGCCAGCTCGTGCTCCTGATGTCCCCCACCCCCAGGAGTGGCTTAACACCTCTGCTGTGGGGAAATGCTGAGGGAATTGGGGTGTCCAGCCTGGAGAAGAGAAGGTTTTGGGGTCACCTAATTCATTTCCTGAAGGGAAGCTGTCAGAAAGATGGGGAGTCACCTGGGAGAAGGCGTTGGTGTGCCTGGACAAGAGGGAATGGCTTCAAACTGCCAGAGGGCAGGGATGGATGGGATATTGGGAAGGAATTGTTCCCTGCAAGGGTAGGCAGGCCCTGGCACAGGGTGCCCAGACAAGTTGGGGCTGCCCCTGGATCCCTGGCAGTGCCCAAGGCCAGGCTGGACAGGGCTTGGAGCAATCTGGGATAGTGGAAGGTGTCCCTGCCATGGCAGGGGCTGGAATTAGAGTATTTTTAAGGTTTTTCCAACCCAAACCATTCTGTGATTCCATGATTGATAAGCAACTGAGGTCAGCAGCCCGATGCTGTTTGCAGAGGTGATTAATTACAATAGTCAGCATTTCAGTCCCCTCACTTTTGATGCAATCTCAGAATTTGGTAAAAATGTGCCTCAGGAGCTGAAGGGACTGAGGAGAGCCCAGGGCCAAGGCCTGTCACAGAGCACTGTCACCTTACACCTCCAGCTCTGAGTCCTGGGTGTGTGCCCCTGCAGTCTCCCTGGATCCCACCTGAGAAATCCATGCTGGACAGGGAAAGCCATCGTGGTTAGTCCGTGGCTGGGCAGACTTGACCCTGTCACTCTGAGGAGCAGCCCTGCACAGTGCATTTTGGCCACCTTTCCCTAAGTGCTAAGCAAACAACCACTCGTCTCCTCCATGGGCTGGTTTCACAGGGGACACAGAATTCTTGGGAAAAACCATCCCAGCTCAGGTCCCAGTCAGCCCAGGGCCCTTCTCTGCATCTCCCACAGTGGGGCCAGCTGAGATGCTCTGCCATAAGTCCAAGCTACAAACCTTCCACAGCTTGGCCCAGCCTGTTTGGTTTCCCCAGAAGCCAGAGCTGGTTTTGAGAACATGACATTCCCAAGAACATCTCCCAGTCCTGCCCTCCCAGGGGGAGCAGGGGCTGTGGGTGATGTTCTTCTCCCAGCAGCCACCCAAGGGACAATGCCCAGCATTGGTGGTGTCCAGTATCATAAATCCCAGGATGGTTTGGGTTGGAAAATACCTTAAAGCTCATCCCATTCCACCTCCTTGCATAGGCAGGGACATCTTCACTGTCCCAGGTTGCTCCAAGCCCTGTCCAACCTGGCCAATATCCCTTGGGAAGTTTGATTGCAGTGAATAATTGGTCACTTTAAGCCTCAGACAGAATGTAATGGTCTCCAAGTGCAAATGCAATAAATTTGGTGAACTTAAAGGTACCACGACATCAGATAAGAAATGGAATGCGAAGTCCTCTCTCTTCCATTGTATTTTATCAATTAACCTTCAGCAAGCACAAAGGTTCCCCTGGATCTGGTGCTCCTGCTGGCATCTGGAGAAAAGATACAAACTGTACAGATTTCTCTTTTTTGAGGAGAATACCTTTAATAACCAAAAATGTTTCTGAACTTGGAATAATGAGAGTGGCTTTTCTCTTTCAAATGCTAAATTATTTCAAGCTGAGCTGTTGGGAACCATTAATAATTCAAGGAACTCTGCTTTCGGTAAGAACAACATCTGTTGGAAGGTGTTAAGGCATAGGAATAACCTGACTTTCAAAGTTATTTTACCATTTCTTTATTCTCTTTGTGAGGAAAAAGGGCTGCTTTGGTAAATTATAGGAAGGAGCTGCTAAATTGGCACTTGCAAAACAAGGAGGGCTGGATGTCTGCAGTGCCAGGGGCACCAGCTCTGCTATGCTTTGCCTTCCTTCTCTGGAGCACCAGCTTCTCAGAGATGTGGCCTTCAGCCTCTTCTCATCTGCAGACCCCAAAATGTTCTTTCAGACCCCTCATGGTTATTTTTATCAGCGCCTCATGATTATTTTTACAGATTTATTATTTATCAGCCTTTTAACATTAGGCTGTGTTTCCCAGCTCCTTTTCCTTGGCTCTTTAGAAGTTGTTCACAGATTATTAGCAGACCATAATCATCTCAGAGGGTGGTTGAGGTCAGGAAAGAGCTTTAAGATCATCAAGTTCAACCATCAACACACCACCACCATGTTCACCAATAATCCATGTCCCCAGGTGCCACATCCACAAGTTTTTTTGTCACTTCCAGTGATTCCACCACTTCCCTGGGCAGCCTGGCCCAATGTTTTACAACCCTTTCCATGAAAACATTTCCCTAATGTCCAATCTAAACCTCTCCTGCTGCAGCCTGAGCCATTTCCTCAGAATGAAGGGAAGAACTTCCCCAGTTCTTCTTGCCAAAGAGGAACGAGAGACATGAAAAGCATGGATGGATCTTTGGAAGGCAACTCATCCCTTAAGTGTAGGATCATATGGATCACACTGTGGAGGTGCCAGCCTCTGGCTCTTTCCACAGACACCTGTAAAAGAGTTAGATGACTGAATGAGACCCAAAACCTAATTTTTGAGGGGTAAAGCTGAGAAACATCTTGTCCTCCTTCCAAAAATGAGTCAAATAACCAATGTACTTATGAGATTAACAGAATTTAGAAGGCAGACCCACATGCAGAGTGGCATTTCAAGGTCTCCACATGTTTGGAGATGGGAACTTGAGGCAGCTTATTGACAAAGCTGCTTTTCCCAGACTCAGTCCACAGGCAGGGTTGAAATTCCGTGCCTCTGCAAAGTTCAGCCGTGGAATTTTGTGTGTTGCTTATGTTCAACTAGAACTTTCTTCATCCTGAAAAATTCCTCTGTCAGCCCAGCTGAAGTAGGAGCAGTCCTAGTGATTTTTCACATGAGTTGCATAGAGATGTTGCAACCCAGGTACGAGTCTCCCAAAACAGAGCTGTGATGTTACATCTGTCCCTATTCCCTCATCAAATATTCCTCCCAATTTCCTTGACTTTCCATACAATGTCTTTCTTGAATTCTCAACTCTTGAGAAAAGTGCATATCAGAGCAGGGGGTTCATTTTTTCACTGTTGCAAAACTGAATGAAGAGACTCCAAAGAAGGAATAAAAGGAAATTTTCATTAGACAATCTCTCCCTGGCAGCTGGGAAGGCATCCCTGATCCACTGTCCAGCCTTAAGGAAGTGATCCTTTGGTGGCCTGCAGGTGAAATTGTTTTTTTTTTTTTTTTTTAAACATGTCCTGGCACTGCTGAGGCTCCACCTCAAATCCTGGGAGCAGTTTTGAAGTACTCATGACAGGAAGGAAATTGAGGAGCTGGAGTGTCTAGGGAAGGGAACAGAGCTGGGAAGGGTCTGGAGCACCAGGAGCAGCTGAGGGAGCTGAAAGGGGCTCAGCCTGGAGAAAAGGAGGCTCAGGGGGGACCTTGTGGCTCTGCACAACTCCTGACAGGAGGGGACAGCTGATGGGGGGGTCGGGCTCTGCTCCAGGGAACAGGGATGGGAGGAGAGGGAACGGCCTCAGGCTGGGCCAGGGGAGGTTTAGGTTGGATATTAGGGAACATTTCTTACTGGAAAGCGTTGTCCAGCCTTGGCACAGCTGCCCAGGGCAGTGGTGGTGTCCCCATCCCTGGAGTGATTTAAAAGCTGTGTGGATGTGGCACCTGGGGAGATGAGTCAGTGGTGGCCTTGGCAGTGCTGGGTTAACAATTGAACTCACTGATCTTGGAGGTCCCTTCCTAGTAAAATCCATCCCAATTCTCTACAAATGATAGCTGTTTTACTGGAAATCAAAAGGCAGCTTTGGGTACCCTTCGTGCTTGAGCCCCCCTAATCCCAGTTTCAGAAATGATGGAGTTTGTCAAGGCCAAGTGAATTTAAAGGCTAAGCCAAGTCCAAGCTTCTGCAGCCTCCAGTTTGGGGATGGAGTTTGATTGGAATGGTTTGGATCTGAGCACAGATGAAAGCCCTGTGCTGTGGTGATTTGACAGCAACATTACACAGCTCATGTTATTCATTGAACCTCATTAATTTAAGCTTAGGGTTTAAGAAGCTGCTGGAAGGGGAGTTGTTGTAGGGGTCATTCCTGTGTTAAACTTGTCAATGTGAAGGGATCCTGGGAGATGAGATCTGAAGGAGTTGTTTAAAAATCACATTGAGCAGCTAAGGCAGCCATCAGATACTCCATGCTGGGCTTCTCTTTATACTTCTGTGCAATCCTCAGCTGGGATAAATACTGACAACATTGGGATCTTGTGGGCATTGTGAACAATCTAATGGGGTTTGTAATACCTCATTCTGGTACTGATGGAGCTGCTGATTCAGGAGGTTGCTCATAGCTTGTGACACTTGGAGGGAGCAGATGTGGCTGCTCAGCCATGGGGATGGCAGGGGACTCTTGTCATCCCTTATGGCTCTGCTCACCTTCTAGAGAGGAAACCAAGCAAATTACCTCAGAGAAAAAAAAAATCTTGGAAAGAAATTAAGGTTTAAAGCACCTCAAAAAAATTATGGTGGATGAGGGGTGACAAAAGCACAACCTTTAAAAGAACAATACAGGACAGACTTATCCTTCACTAGAGGGAGACTTTCCTTCCAGGCCAGAATCAACTCATGTATAAAACTGTGGTGGAGAGTTGGGAGATCACTTTGGACAAGGCTGAGATGTGTCCTCTGCTTGTGGTATAAACACCCTTAAAGCACCTGTGTGCCCTCATGGCACCAGGGAGAGAAATCCCTGCGCTGACATTGAAGCATCATAAAGGTCTCCCCATGTGGACTGAAGGAAATTCTTCTGAGGCTGAAATGATCAAAGGATGGGAAAGATCCCTGCTCCTTGGTCCTGCCCTCCTCAAAATGGGGAGGGCAGAGAGGACCCAAAGTGCTGAAGGGCTGCAAGTCCCACCACCCCTGAGCAGGGGAAGAGCCACTCCTGAGCTGCTGAGCTCCAGGCCCACTGAGCTCCTGCTGGTGAGGTTTGGTTCCTGAGGCTTTTGGGAAGTGTCCTTCTCCACCAGAAACCTGGAAGGATGAAGGATTGGCTTTTGTTTAACAAAACATATTTCTGCAACAAAAACCTGTTAAGACCAGATCATTCCTGTGTTCTCTCTCCTGTTTTACTGTGTCTACATTCCATCTTCCCAGTTTATAATCTCTTATATTTAAAGCCTGTTCTAAACCCTCAAGTTTTATGTTGGACTTCAGAATCAGCTTGTTTGTCATGCACTGCACTTCCTTACCTTCCTATTTCCCTCTCATTTTGTAGGACTCTGGAACAATAACCAAGTCAAGAAGAAAGTCATCCGATAAAAACATTCTGGAGGACAAGCATTGATTTTCCTGACAAAATTTGGAACTCATTAGCATTTTCTGTTGCAGTGTTATATCACCCTTTCTATCAGGTGAGCTGCCTTGGACTGTTTTTTAAGAGGTTCTGTCCTGAGAGCATGTGGACTATGGGGTGAAATCCAAAGAAAAAATCCCAAGGGATGCTTAGCAGTGGAGTTATGAGTGATAGAAATTAAAGGCACAGGATCAACCGTGCTTGATGCTCTGCAGATGAAAGTTGCTGAGAGCTCTGTCTTGTACAATACCAAGCTGTCCTGGTCCAGTTTCCAGTCTCCATCACCACCAGGAATCCTGGCAGAGGCAGCTTTTGGCCATGGGCTGTGCCTTTCCAGAACCTTCCTCACAGTCCCTGGGAGCAGGCAGGGCAGGAGTGCAGAGGGTGAGACAGGAGGGAAGCTCAGGCACAGCCTGACAGCCAGGCAGCAATCCTGGGAATTCCATTCATGCAGGCACAGACACCTGGATTTTCCATGCCTGGCTGGAGGGGACAGGGCATTCAGCAACAGCAGGGAACCAGATTTGCCTGCCGCACCCAAGTCCTGTGAGTCCTGTTTTCATTTCACAGGACTCAGTGGCTGAGAAAGAAAGGAATCTCCTTTCTTTATCCTGGCTCAGTGTCTTAGGCTGGAAATGGGGCTGTGTGTTCTATTTCCCGTCTGTCAGAGCAGGAGCAGTTCTCTCTGTTCACTGGGCAGGTTTTTCTTCATCTCTGCCACAGCCAATCCTCCCTCCAGGAGATCTCTGCTGTCCATGGCCAGTGAGTGTCCCTGCATGGCTGAGAAAATTCCAGCATCCCATGGGGAGATGCTCCGCCCAGGGGAGGAGCCAAGCATTCCTACCTGGATCCAATCTGACTTTGGAACCCCACAGCAGCCTTTGCCCACTGCATTCCCAGAGGAGCAGCTTTCTTGCCCACTGCATTCCCAGAGGAAGCCCAGGCCCATCTCCAGCAGCCCTGGAGCTTCAGAGGAAAACTCCAGCCTTGTGCAGGATCCCTGCTCCAGCAGAAGCACAGCTGGCACTGCAGGAGGGCTGAGCCACCATGGCATGGGACTGCTGCCACCTCCCTGACCCACAGGCTGCCAGGGCCTGCTCTCACTCTGGCAGTGGTTTGGTTTTGTTTGTACTATTGCATTTGTATTTTAATTTTCCTAGTAATGAACTGTTATTCCTATTCCCATATCTTTGCCTGAGAGCTCCTTAATTTCAAAATTATAATAATTCCGGGGGGGGGGGGGGGGGAAGGTTTGCATTTTCTGTTTCAAGGAAAATGCCTTCCTTAGCAGACACCTGTCTTTTCAAACCAAGACACTCAGACATAGCAAAAAGGCAAAGATTAATGCCATTAAAACATAAGCAATTGGTACTTAAATGCAACATGGCAGATTTACTCTGAGCACATTCCAAACTGTGGAGTTTTAACAGTGGTAATAAAGCATTAAGGGAGACATTGAAGCTTGAAGGAACAGCAGAAAAACAGTTGTGTGTGGTGGGAACAGGAATGAATCCCATTCCATGTGCAGCCTGTTTGGAAATGGCCTTTGAGCCTAATGGGAGAAAGAACCATTTATTCCCTGGGAGTTCTTATAACAACTCCAACTGCTGAGCAATTTAAAACCTATGCATTTTTATAAGTGTCCATTTTTTACATTGGATGAAAAGAACCCTTTGGCATTGGTTAAATGATAAATAAGGCAAGCGGGGGGATGCACTGCCAGCATACCTATGGCACAGCTGGGAGGCACCAGCAACACTGCAATGTACAGCCAGTGTGCCTTAGGAGTTAGAGCACACCTGTGGAAAGGTGATCTCATGGGAAAGGTCCCAAACCAGCAGGTCTGGAGTTGTACAGCCCTGTGGGAAAGTCTGGCAAGCCTGGGAGGTCCTGTGATGTGGGGAGCGGTCTGCAGAAGGGGAGAAGGGCACTTGCAGGAGGGCACATCCCTGAGCTCTGTGCCCAGGCTGTGCTGGGCAGGCACAGCAGCCAGTGGCTCCTTCCTGCTGGAATTGTGTGCTTGGATTCAGTGTGAGCTCAATGCCTTTGTCCCCTCCCTGCCTGGTGCAAACAAAACATATAAATAGGAAGAGCATACACTTTACATCTCCTGGTTGCAATGCAGATTCCATCACCTCTTCCCTTCTCCCTAATCCACCTCCCAGGATCTCATTCCAGCACTCAGAACCCTCCAGGAGCTGAGCTCTCTCCTGCTGCACAGGCTGTGGGTGGCCCTGATGCACGTAAGGATGTGTGTGCCCTCCTGGATGCTGTGCTCCCTCCCTCCCAGTGTGTCCCAGCCTGCAGCTCATCCAGCCCATGCAGAACAAGGTGCCACCACCCATGTTCCTGGTTTGGGACCTTGTAAGTCCATGGGAACACCAGCAGACAGCTGGGCCCCTTCTCCCAGACCCCAAAGTCGTGCTGGAGCTGGGGGCTCAAAGGCAGCACAGTCACATCTTTGCTGGCATGAGAAACACTTTGGTTATCACACTGAATACTCACCTTCACCATTTTAGAAGATATCTGGGTTAAGTGGGATGCTGGGAAGAATTCCTTCCTGTGAGGGTGGGCAGGTCCTGGCACAGGGTTCCCAGAGCAGCTGTGGCTGCCCCTGTATCCCTGGCAGTGCCCAAGGCCAGGCTGGACAGGGCTTGGAGCAACGTGGGTTGGTGTTCCTGCACATGGCAGGGGGTGGCACAGGGTGGGCTTTAAGGACCTTTCCAACCCAAACCACTCTGGGATTCTGTGATATTTGTGTGGCACATCACAAGCATGTGAGACACAACACAGACACGCTTGAAGCTGAGAAGCCAGCTCAGCTTTCAGGGCTGAGTAGCATGTGGACAGATATTTTCCAGAGAGATACACACAGCAAAGGCAGAATTTAATCCAATTTCATGAGCCAAAAAAATGACAAGAGAAAATTCAGATACTTAAAAAAAATTCAGCTGAGGAACACTGAGGAAGCAAGATAAGCACCTCTGAATAAGCCCTCTCTTGGTATCATGTTTGCACTTACCACAGGTGGTGAGCAGCCCTGGAACACCTTAGAACTCAGATTTTTTTATACCCAGAGTTCAGTAAACACAACCTTCAACATGGAATTTTAATTTTTGACCATTCCCAAAAAGGTTGACTCCGAATGGCTGAAAAACTTCACAGAGAAGGTGCTTTAAGAATTGACAAATCTATAGAAAAATAAAGAGGGGTTTTTTTTTTTTTTTTTTTTTCCATTTTAAGGCTTTTCTATCAATGTGCCAGGGTATGAACAAGCTGGCAGTGCTGTCTGCATGGCCCAACTCAGGAGTGCGTCACCACTTGTCCCCAGGCCAGCTCTGCTGCTCTCAGGGGTGCTCTGTCCTGCCAGGAACCCCTGGATGAGGAATGGGGTAGGCTGTGACTCCCAGAACTGGTTTTGGCCCCAGTTACCCAATGCCCTCCCCTTTAGGAGGGGGACATTGCCTGGGGACCAGTGGCAAAGGCCATGGGGCAGCCTGGGCTGTCCTGCTCCCCAGGGCCACCTGGCAGAGCAGGGAGCAAACACTTCCCAAGGGCCAGTGGGGACAAAGGAGACGTTCCCGTGCCAGGAATGTTCCTCCTCTCCCTCGTGTGACACATGGAGTGAAGGTGTCCCAGTCCATCACAGGCTGAGGTGCCAGCAGGCGCTCACCACATTTTGGGCTTTCTGCTGCCCCTCCAAAGGGAGGTACTGTGGCAGCAGCTCTCTAGCCACAGAGAGAAACACAACTTTCCCAGAAGGTCAGAGAAAAGAATGAGAAACAATTCTTATCTTAATCTGCTGCACCTGGTGTTGTGCACATGTGGAATGTGTTGAGGAGATTTGTTTACCAAAGGGTTGTTTCAATTAGCCAGTGGTGATGGTGTTTTAATTAAAGGATCAATTAGGTCAACCTGTATCGTAACTGTCTGTAAAAGCAATGGGTTTCTTAATTATGATATATGTAGTAAAGAGATTGATCAGCCTTCTGTGACTCATGGAGTCAATGCTGATTAGTACCTGGCTGGGGGCCCATTGTGATGACCAAGGTTCTGCTGCTCCCCACCCCTGTCCAAGGGCAAAGAGCAGCTGCAGCCCCTGGGGATGCACTGCCAGCCTGTGTGATGAGCTGCAGCTCATCAGGAGACCAGGGGTGCACTTGTGATAACTTAGGCTCTGTGGGTGCTCTCTGTTGTTTGTCAGCACCTAAAGGTTGTTCCATCCACTCTGCTTCATAAATGTGAAATAATTCATACAAATTGCCCTGCTGGCGTCAGCCTGACTGACAAGATTATTTTCTTAAATTTACTCCTTTACTTATATTTTTTAAAATTTACTCCTTTTGAGTAAATAGTTGCACTGTTTGAAGTTTACCCTCTGTCCTTACTGGCTGTACAAACTGCTCCTCCTCATTCCCTCTGTTGCAGCATGGTGGACAATCCTGGAGACACCCAGTGAGGCAGAAGAGGAACCCCCAGCACCTGGGAATGCTGAAGGGCTCTCCCAAGCTTTTGCCAGGACTTGTTCTTTTGAGGATCCCTCACACAACTTCCACTGGGGTGTCCAGACTGGAGAAGAGAAACTCCAGGGAGACCTCAGAGCCCCTGCCAGGGCCTAAAGGGGAGCCAAGAGGGCTGGAGAGCGACTGGGGACAAGGGATGGAGAGACAGGACAAGGGGGAATGGCCTGAAGCTGAAGGAGGGTTAGTTTAGATGGGACATTGGGAAGGAATTCTTCCTGTGAGGGTGGGCAGGCCCTGGCACAGGGTACTCAGAGAAGCTGTGGCCACCCCTGGATCCATGGAAGTGTCCAAGGCCAGGCTGGGTGGGGCTTGGAGCACCCTGGGCTGGTGGAAGGTGTTCCTGCCCATGGTAGGGGGTCAGGTCCTCTTTAAGGTCCCTTCCAACCCAAACCATCCAGTGAATCTTTGTTTCTATGATCCCTTCCTCTTCCCATCTTTTTGTTTTCTCATGTATTTTCACACTCTCCCACTGCCAGTGTGTCCCTTCAGACCTGTGACTGGGTCTGGCTGTGGGCACTCTCACTGGAGAGTCTGATACAGACCAAGACCGATAAGAATAACATCATTCACTGAAAGGCATAATAATGTTAATTAGCCATTGCAGTACCTGGTACAAATACAGCTGTTCCTGTGAAAGTCAAGCCTTGGTGCACTACCAGAGGTGCCCAGATTCTGACACCCAGGGGTGTCAAAATACCTCATTCCAACGTGAAATGCATGCATTTCACTGCTTAAAATAGACATTCCAGGCAGGCACTCTGCACATTTGAAAAGCCACAGCTCATCCTCCTTCTCCTTCCCTGAGCAGGGAGTCCGTGGGGAGATGGTTTCATCCATACCAGAAACTTCCAGAGCCTGAGGATTCATGGAATGTCCTGAGCTGGGAGGGGCCCACAGGATCACCCAGCCCAGCTCCCAATCCTGCACCAACAGCCCCACCCTGGGCACCCCTGGCAGCGCTGTCCCAACGCTCCTGGAGCTCTGGCAGCCTCGGGGCTGTGCCCATTCCAGTCCTACAGGAATGCCACACCTGCTCCCTGAGCCAGGCAAGGCTCCTGGGCTCTGATCCTCAGGGTTGCACCCTCCAGCCTCAGCCCATCTCTTTCTCTTCCTGCTCTCACTCTGCAGGAGACAAAGGTGGTTTCTACTTTAACTCATTCCCCACCTTCCCTGGGGAATCTTAATAGTCAGTTACAAATCTTGAAAAAAAATCTTTAAAATCGTGAAAAAAATTTGCTGAGAAAATGCAAAAAGTGGAGAAAAGGAAAGGAAAGAGGGTTTATCTGGGTCTGAAAAGGAGGGAAAGCAAGGTTCTGCTAGATTTTAGCCATCAGAAATTAATTCCTTATTTGTCCTGTGGAACCTGGGGGAAACCCTTGCAGATGCAAGGGAGAAGCAGGCAGGAAAAGCAGCTTCAATGTGAGGGATGAGTGACTGCATTTTAAAATTCCTTCAAATTCCCTGCGTGCTGTGCAGCCCCAGGGCTGAGCAGAGTTGGGAGCCCAAACTCACGGGGGATTTCAGCATCCTCCAACTTGGCTTCATTCCCAGTCAGAGCTGAACAAGAAGCCTTTGAAATGATCTGCTGTGACAAGGGCACATCCTTGTTGTTTGTTCCCATTTTGCTGTGATTCAAGATTCCCTGGGTGTGGTACTGAGCCAGGGGCTGGCTGGGAGAAGGTGCTGGAGGAGCAGGAAGAGAAAGAGATGGGCTGAAGCTGGAGGGTGCAACCCTGAGGATCAGAGCCCAGGAGCCTTGCCTGGCTCAGGGAGCAGGTGTGGCATTCCTGTAGGACTGGAATGGGCACGGCCCCAAGGCTGCCAGAGCTCCAGGAGCGTTGGGACAGCGCTGCCAGGGGTGCCCAGGGTGGGGCTGTTGGTGCAGGATTGGGAGCTGGGCTGGGTGATCCTGTGGGCCCCTCCCAGCTCAGGACATTCCATGAATCCTCAGGCTCTGGAAGTTTCTGGTATGGATGAAACCATCTCCCCACGGACTCCCTGCTCAGGGAAGGAGAAGGAGGATGAGCTGTGGCTTTTCAAATGTGCAGAGTGCCTGCCTGGAATGTCTATTTTAAGCAGTGAAATGCATACATTTCACGTTGGAATGAGGTATTTTGACACCCCTGCAGCTGGAATACATTCCCATGAATTAAGAGGAGCACAGAAAGCTCTGGAAGAAGCGTGAGGGCTGCATGGCTGAGCAGCTCCTGCATGTGTGTAGCTGCTCTTGCTCTGGGAGCTTCTCCCAGAGTCCCAGTGGAGGGGAGCTGGGCTGTGGCTTGTGCTGGGCTTTAGGAATTCCTCCCCAGTTTTTCTGTGCGGGCTCAGGTGTGAGTTTGGCTCCCTGGGCCTCCACTGCTCTCATCAGTTCCCTGCAGGGAAGGCTGAGAGCCCAGCAGTGCTGGCTGCAGGATTCATTATTCAGGCTGGATACAGCACAAGCTGGATTTGCTTTGAGCAAAGGGCAGCAAGGGCAGCTGAAGGCTTTGAACTTTGTTTTTACCTGGATCCTGCAGTTCCCCCAAGGACCCCAGGCAGCTCCTCCAATGGAGCTATGAACAACTTCTTCCAGCACAGCTCTCCTTGGGTCTCATGGTTTGGATGAGGGATGTGGCTGTTCAGGATTCATCTGGGGAGAAAAGCAGCTTCTCTCACAGGCCCCTTGCGGGGACCAAAAGAAAACATTTAGGTTTCAAGCCAGATTTTTAGTGAAAAAAAAAGTGTTTTCAGTGCTTTCTTGCTGCAAGCAGAAACCCCAAATGGTGAAGTTCTCCATCTTTCATGACAAGTTTTCATCACCTACACCTTTCTGCAGAGCATCCACACTCTCACTGGGCATCACCACCTTCTCATGTGGTAAAAACTCAATTTTCAGGTAAGAAATTGAGATGTGATGGATTAGCCATCAACCTCCTCTCCTATCTCCAGGCTGCTCCCTGGCAGGGTGTTGGAGGCAGATGGAATCCCTGAGAACAGAGGGAGTTGGGAGGCTCAGGGAACATGTGCAAGTCTGTCCCACATGGCCCATGGAGGTAATTCAGCAGCAGACACTGAACAGACCCAAGGGATGCACTAAACACAGATTGGGATATCTAATTATGACCAGCTGCTTACTGGAAGCAGGATTTAAAGCACAGAATGTTTAGTGCCTTTAAATATTTTAGAGAAATCCATAATATTTGCCATTAAAGACATTCTTATGTGATCCAGTGTCACTTGCACTGCTTAAGAGATCCATTATGCAAGATACACTCAGCACCAGAACACATCTTTGCCATGTTTGAAGTGGTACTGGAGACAATTTCTGTGCTAGTCATGAAAGGATTATGGCAAAATTCTCATATTAAAAAAAAAAAATAGAAAAACTAGTTATTGAATCTTGTTAGAGTATCATCATTAAATGATCATGATGAAATTCTCAACTGGAATGAAATAGAAAATATTTATGATAATGGTAAGAAGAGAAAAGCAACTCTTTAGGCACCTAAATCATCCTTCTCCAGGGATTTCTACTCGTATTTTTAATTACTGGAGGGTGTTGGATTCGTCCATTCTTTTCATTTTGGGTCTGTCATGATCCAGAACTGGAAATATATTCAATTAGTCATTGCTTGTGTTTGGGAACAGACCTGTGAGCATCTCCTCGGGAGAGGACCAAGCTGCAGAACACACCATTTCACACTGGCTTCATTTGAAAGGCAGCAGAGCCTTTGGGCATGAAACGGGAACCAGCAGCCATCCCCACAGCTGGGGTAAGCTGGGAGTGCTCCCATGGGGTAACCCAGGAGCAGCTCCTTCCCTGCACAAACCAGGGAAGGGGAAAGTGAGGCTGGAAGAGCTGCAGATTTGGAGCAGAGGGAGCCCCAGGACTGGAAGTGGCTCACTGGAGAAGAGAGGTCCCAGATGGGTCCCTCTGCACAGCTCCCAGGGATGGGGAGGATCCCTCCTCCTCCAGGGTTGCAGCTGGAAGGGAGGGCACAGCTGCATGGACCAAGGTGCCACGGCAGAGATCCCATCAGTGAAACCAAGGCTTTGGCCTGATGCAGAGAGAAACAAACACTGTAACGTGAAAATTGGCATTCTCTGGGTGTTTTCTGACATTTGCAGGTCATTTATCCTTGGCAGGTGTGGTCTGAGCCCAGCCCGCGGGGCTGTGCGGCTGGAAGGAGAGGGATGTGATGGCAGGAGGGTGCCAGAGGCATTCAGGTGTGTAAATCTCTGGCAGTACACACAGAAATACCTTCAAAACTATTGCTCTGGAAAACTTGGCTGCCTCACACATTCCCTGACTCCCCAGAGAGGTACAAGTACAGGGACTTTTTTCCAGGAGAGGAGCTGGCAGTGCTGCCTGTCCCCTCCCTCCCCGGGGCAGGCTCCCTGTGGTACCCCACACTTTATTTCCAATGCAGAGCCATTAACATGCTACTGAAGAATTCCCTGGACCTGCTATTTTTTCGTGCCTCTGTCACTCTTTGAGTTTGAATCAAAAGGGGAACACAAAGTCCTTTGTTTCTGCCTCCCCTGAGACTAAGGGATGGCAATTATCCTTCAAACACAGCAGAAACTTTCTGAAAACTCTGGGGGGAAACTGGCTAATGAATCCAACTTGAGCAGCAGCACAGAACTCACACACAACTCCTCTTCAGATCACATCATGTCAGCCCTGAGCACAGGAAAGCTTGGCCATTTGGCTGGGTACCCTCTGGGACAGAGAAATTAAATGAGTGAAAACAGATGCTCCAAAGTTATTCTGAAACTGGGAGATGTCAAGTGCCTTGTAATTCTCTCACTGGAGCCACATGAATTTAACATTGTGAGCAAGAAATCTTTCCTAGGGATGAGTGTCCTTCTAGGGAAATTTAGGGTAATAAAATTCAGTGTGTGATCTTAGGACAATATTTGGTTTGATGCTCTTTCACACTCACAGGCTCACCAGCACCAAGACACATTTATCCAAGTGCAGGGACCAAGGTGACACGTGTGTGACACAGAGAACAAGGAGTTCTGGTTGTCTGGGTGCCTCTGAAATTTCTTTGCACTGGCAACAAAAAATGTGGGCACAACAACTCTCCTAATCCTCCTACAGTGCACATTTCAGTGTGTGTCTCTGTTTGAAAAGACAGGTGTCTGCTGAGGAAGGCAGGAGCCTCCCCTGAAATGGAAAATGCAAACCCCTCCCTCTGAATTATTATAATTTTGAAATTAAGGAGCTCTCAGGCAAAGATATGGGAATAGGAATAACAGTTCATTACTAGGAAAATTAAAATACAAATGCAATAGTACAAACAAAACCAAACCACTGCCACAGTGAGAGCAGGCCCCGGCAGCCTGTGGGTCAGGGAGGTGGCAGCAGTCCCGTCCCATGGTGGCTCAGCCCTCCTGCAGTGCCAACTGTGCTTCTGCTGGAGCAGGGATCCTGCACAAGGGTGGAGTTTTCCTCTGAAGCTCCAGGGCTGCTGGAGATGGGCCTGGGCTTCCTCTGGGAATGCAGTGGGCAAGAAAGCTGCTCCTCTGGGAATGCAGTGGGCAAAGGCTGCTGTGGGGTTCCAAAGTCAGATTGTATCCAGGTAGGAATGCTTGGCTCCTCCCCTGGGCGGAGCATCTCCCCATGGGATGCTGGAATTTTCTCAGCCATGCAGGGACACTCACTGGCCATGGACAGCAGAGATCTCCTGGAGGGAGGATTGGCTGTGGCAGAGATGAAGAAAAAACTGCCCAGTGAACAGAGAGAACTGCTCCAGCTCTGACAGATGGCGACAGAACACACAGCCCCAAACCCCATCGTACCACCCAGGACAGGACCCATCTGCTCCAGCTGGGAACTGGAAGTGCTGGTCCAGGGAAAGCAGGGAGTGTTGTGGTCACACCAGGGCTGAGTTCAGTCCCTGGAGCAGCTCAGCTGCAGCACCAGCCCTGTCTGCAGGGAACCACAAACCTGCTGGTGCCAAACCCCTCTGAGCAGCGCCCTGTGCTGCAGGGATGTCCCTGCACAGCCAGAAGACACCCCTGAGAGCCAGGGCCTGCCAGGGCAGGAGGTGGCTTTGATGGGAAGGACACACAGCCAGCAGGGAGCTGTGCTGGAGCCACCTCCTGGTTTCACAGAAGCTCCTGAAGAGCCATCAGCCGGTGGTGACTGCCCATGCTACTGACCTGGGCAGGCTGGAGCCTGGAACTGAAACACTCCACAGCCCGTGGGCAGCCCTCTTCCCACCCCCCTCTTTATTGTGCTCCTCCATACAGTCCCACACCACTCCCATAACGAGCTGGGATGTGCTTTGTGTTCAAACCACAGGAACTGCTGAGACACGCTGCTGCCACTGCAAAGCCAGAACACTTTAATGTTCTGGAATAAATCAGGGATTTCTGGGAGCCATTTAAATATTTACAGCACTTTGCATCCTCTACCACAATCCCTGTTGTCTCTCTGTGACCTTTCCCAGACCTTGCAGAAGAAAATTAATTAGTTTTCTGCATTTCACATCACTCCAATTACACTCACCTTGCTCCTCACTCATTATGATAATTTTGCTTTGAGAAACTTGACTTATTAAAATGACTCCCTCTTAGAGTTTAAAATGTGGTTGTTTGCTGCCTTAGCGTGTGGATGCTCACTCGTGTTTCTGTCACTGGAAATGCAGATGAAGAGCAGCCTGGGACTGGCAATAACAACAAGGTTTGTCATTTATGGGGCATTGAGGCCTAATGGAAGGCTGTGAGGACCCTTCTCCACCAGGCCCTACACAAGTACCCAAAGCACTCACGGTCTGCAATGGGTAAATATTGCCTTATTATCTCAATTTTGCAGAGGCACAAAGGAGACAAGAGATTAATGATGCTTTTGCCAGTCCTAAGCATCCAAAAATCACAAATCAGTTCATTCTCCCCTTCAAAGGATGAGTGATTTAAAAATTAAAATATGCTTTGGGTCCTTCTTAGCATCCATTGGCAGTTAGGTTTTTATTTGCCTACTCTCCTCCTAAGCTCCATTTCAAGCATTCTGTGCAACGACAGAGAGCAAAATGTTGCAAAAATGAAAACTGAGACATTCACTTGACTCCAGGTGATGTGACTTCAAACAGAGTGATAAGTAGAGAAAGACTGCAGAGTAATAACTCCCTTGCCTTTGAGTGTGGAAGGAGCCAGGAGTTAAATCTCTCCAGTTACATTCTAGTGCACGGGCTTTGTATTCAATGCCCAAATCTTTCAGAATGAAGAAAATTCAGAAAAATATCTGTATTTCCTGTCATTCTTTTTATCCCCTGGCTCAGCACAGCTCTAACTTGTATTGTCAGGGTCTGACACACAACAGCAAAATCTCTCCCCATGTTCAGAGCTGACTCTCTCCAGAAGGAGACTGTTCCTCAGATAAATACCCTGACAGGATTTGGGATTCCCCACTGGGAGCCAGGCACTGTGCTGGGCCAATTTTGGTAAAGCTGAAAGAAACCAGAGCTGGAGTTGGCTCTGCAGCTTGTGCCTAAGATGCCTCTTCACTTTAGCTTCAGAACAATGCAGGAAATAATAATTTCCTTTTGGTTTTTGATTAAGGATCTTTAATTCCACACGGCATATGGCTACATCAAAGAGCCTTTTCAGCTTTGGATAAACAAACAACAGTCACAAAACCACTTTAGAAGTCGGTCCTTGGAGCAGGCACAAGAAAGAGCTTCCCTTGCAGTGTGACTGTAACCTGCCTGTGTCTGTTAATGACTCCAGGCTTGTTAGCTGGAGCAGCAGCTCTGTCCATTGGGACAACCTCTCATTCCAGGCTGCTTGGTCGCAGTTCAGTCTGGAATATTGTAGTGGTTTTGATTTGTTAATTTGAGATTTTGCTAATTTTGAGATTTTTTGGTTAATGTACTAATGAGTGTCGTGGGTTTTAGTGCTGGTTAATTATTAGTGTATTCACTTTTTGCTGTGAGGTAGGATTAGGAGAAAGGCAAAGTAGGTTTAAAACTTTAAAGGGGTATAAAGAAAAAATTATTAATAGTAACTAAAGAAAGAGTAATAAGAACCAGAATAAGACCTTTAGAATAATTCCCATCTTTTTTGGCATATACAACTTACCAATAGTTCTACAGACTATCAATTTTTACATCACTTCCCTAAATACATCCCATACAAAACCACCACAAATATCAACAGCAGAAACATGGAAGGTTCAAACACAGCCAGTGAGATCGATACAGCACAGCCTGGCTGCTCCTCCTGGGCAAGAATCGCTGTCACCAGGCTGGATTTGATGGTGGATCAGGGAGTCCCAGCATGGCTTGGGCTGGAAAGGACCCATGGGCAGTGTGGTAGGCATATTCTTCTCTCTCTCAAGATTTTTTTATAGAAGAGTATAGAGAGAAGAAAGAAAACAATTTCTATTTCTGCTCCTTGTTTTTCCCATGTGGAATGTGTTTGGAGAATTGTTTACCTGGGGTTATTACTTAATTGGATTCTGGTGAGGATTGTATGAGCTGATGGCCAATCCAATCCACCTGTGGCTGGACTCTCAGAGAGGGTCACGAGTTGTGAGGGAGTTAGATATGGTAGTTAGAGAAAGTAGGTTTGTAGTTTTAGTATCTCCTTTAAATAGTATATTAACGTATTATAGCATAGTTACAATAAAGAAATCATTCAACGTTCTGAACTGCAGTCAGACATCATTTCTTCCCACCAGGTTTACCTACATTTACAGTATTGGCAGGGACACCTTCCACTAGCCCAGGGTGCTCCAAGCCCTGTCCAGCCTGGCCTTAGACACTACCAGGGATCCAGGGGTAGCCACAGCTTCTCTGGGAACCTCAGTGAACCTTTGGGAAGAAAGAACCCAGTGATGCTTTAGGAAGAGGCTCCATCCAAAAACAGCCTCTGCTCATTGGAAAGGCTGCATCCTCTTTTTTCTCTCACATCAAGCAAATTAGAATAAAATTTCTCCCTGCCTGTTAATGTTTTCCAGTTCTTTAAAGATCTGACACATTTGAAGTTGAAAGTCCTGTTGAGATGAAAGGCCCATTCCATGATGAGTGGTATCTACAGAAGACAAAAGCAAGGAGGAAGGCTTTGGGGGTTCTTGCTAGAAGCCTGAAAAGAGAATTTGCACTGGCTGCAAAGCACCAGTCTGTCTGACTGTTGATTATTTATACTGGTTCCTCACCAGAGAAGTGGGCAAACAAACCAAAGTGGAGCCAGCCACAGTTTCTGGGTGGAGAAGGGATGGATCAGCATGGAAGCAGTCTGTCCATCTGTCCCAGACTGAAAAGCAAGATCTGCTAGAGGTGGGGGAGTTGTTTGCTGTTCACTGGGCAGTTTTTTCTTCATCTCTGCCACAGCCAATCCTCCCTCCAGGAGATCTCTGCTGTCCATGGCCAGTGAGTGTCCCTGCATGGCTGAGAAAATTCCAGCATCCCATGGGGAGATGCTCCGCCCAGGGGAGGAGCCAAGCATTCCTACCTGGATCCAATCTGACTTTGGAACCCCACAGCAGCCTTTGCCCACTGCATTCCCAGAGGAGCAGCTTTCTTGCCCACTGCATTCCCAGAGGAAGCCCAGGCCCATCTCCAGCAGCCCTGGAGCTTCAGAGGAAAACTCCAGCCTTGTGCAGGATCCCTGCTCCAGCAGAAGCACAGCTGGCACTGCAGGAGGGCTGAGCCACCATGGGATGGGACTGCTGCCACCTCCCTGACCCACAGGCTGCCAGGGCCTCCTCTCATTCTGGCAGTGCTGATTTGTGTTACTGCATTTTTATTTTATTTTTATTTTCTTCCCTAATAAAGCACTGTTATTCCTGCTCCCATATTTTTGCCTGAGAGCTCCCCTTAATTTCAAATTTATAACAATTCGGAGGGAAGGGGTCTACATTTTTCCATTTCAGGGGAGGCTTCTGTCTTTCCAAACCAGGACACCATCCCAGCCCACGTGGCTCCAGCATATCCATGGGTCTGAGGGGTCAAACTCTGGGCTTGTGGAAGAAGGGCCTTGGAGCTTTGGTTTCAGTGTGACAAATGCTGTGACAGCAACTCTGTTACACACCTAAGCCAAGCAATAATCTCATTTCAGTTTTTATACATTCCCTTCTCTGCCACTAACATGAATACTGTTATAAAAAAAGGCATTTTAGAAGCTTTTTTTTTGGATAAATATTAAAACTTTGAATTCTTCTAGCCCACAAATTAAATTATTTTGGTTCTGAAAATCACTGTGAATATCTTTGGAAGCTTCTGCTTTCCCTTCCCAGCCATGCTTTGGTTTTCCAGCAGTTCCCATGGGGTGTCTGGAGGAAAGGCTCACTTTGAGCTTGGGGCAGTGACTGCTCCCAGGGCCACCAGCCAGCTCTGCAGTCTCTTCCCCACTGCTGCTGCTCTGGGTGCCAAGGACAGCTCCAGGATGGCACAGCTTGAACCTGGGCTTAGCTCAGTGGGTACCACCCTGCCTCATCACAAGATTTACAAGAAGAAAATGAGTGGGAAGCTTGGCATCTCCCCATGTCTGTCTTCTCTAATTGCTGTAAGAATATTTGCCATTTGCCATCCAGTACCTCTTTCAAAACCAGTTGCTTCAAACTAACATCAGGCTAAATAAATGAAACTGCATTGGCAAAATTCCATCTGGTCCCTAAACCTGCTGGGGCACAACCAGCACCCCATTGCTCTGTCCCCTCTCCAAGCCACTCATGCTCATCGTGGTGGCCATTTCTACCTATGCCCAGGCCACTTTGGCTCAGCTGCAGCAGCCATTGACCTGAATTTGAGATGTGGCAACATTTGCTGGTGCTGAGAGTGCCACAGGCAGCTGCAGTTCCATGGGGATGAGCCCCCCCCAGCCCTGCACAGAGCCCTCACTCCTGTGTGGCATTGGCTCACACCTCTGTGCCCACGGGATGGTCAGAGGGGTGGAGAGAGCCCCTGAGGGCTGAGCAGGACCTCCCTGAGGTTTCTCCTTTGTCAGCTGAAACACAAAAGCACAGAACAGCTGAAATCATCCAGGATCAGCAGGAGAACCAGGCTGTCTCCAAGGACAGGACCAAGACTCTTGCCAGCTTTCACAGGTTGGCTCTAGCCACACCAAAACACTCTCTGGTGACTTTTCCACCTCTCCTGTGTTCCAGCCCTGAGGAGGGGCCTCCTGCAGCAGCACCAGCTGGAGCATCCCTCCCACAGCAATCCCACCCTGCCTGTCCTGCTCCCTGCTGGGCTTCCTCTCCAGGGGTTTCCATCACTCCTTCCTTCTCCTGCCCATCCTGCTCCCTGCTGGCATTCCTCTCCAGGGGTTTCCATCCCACCCTGCCCATCCTGCTCCCTGCTGGCATTCCTCCCCAGGGGTTTCCACTGCCCCCAGTGCTGAACTCAGACCTGCTGCCTGAACTCATCCTGGTGTCTGTCATACACAGGAGCTGACAGATGAGGTCAAACCATCCCTTCTGGCCTCCCAGGACAGGAGTCTGGTGAGGACCAACCCTCCTCCCTGGGAGAAAATCCTCAGAAATTTCTTTCTTTCCTTTGACCCTCGACCTTGACTTTCCTTTGCACTGTAGAGCATCTCTTGCAGGGACTGTTATGGGGTTTGCATTGCATCACAGCCATGGGAAGCAGACATGGGTGTCCCCTGCTCACAGGCTCCTCCTGTGATGCTGAACCCCTGGTGTCACTGCTCACAGTCAACACTAAAAGATGTTCTGATGGAGCTAGAGCAAAAAGTGTTTCCTGAGCTCCCTGTGCTGGGAGGGATGTGTGTGAAAGCCTTGCTACAAGGAAAGGAAGAGAGATCAAGATAAAGGCCAGCTGCCTGGGGACAGTCTCCAAATTGATCGGCTTTTCAACAGAGGACAATTAAGTGTCAGGGTCCCAGAGGCCTCACATCATCTCACTCCTGCTGGTTCTGGCAGAAACAGCTCAGAGAGCAGCAGCTGCTGCTTGGAAAGGCTCAGCTGCTGCTTGGGAGTGCTTAAAATGTAACGGCTGCTCACTTAAAGGTCGTGATGATGATGATGATGATGATGATGGTGAGGGGAGACCTCACCAGGGTCTGCAGCTTCCTCCTGAGGGGCCGTGGAGGGACAGCCCCAATCTCTGTGACAGGGACAGGACCCAGGGAACGGCTGGAGCTGTGCCAGGGGAGGCTCAGGCTGGAGATCAGGAAAGGCTCTTCCCCAGAGGGTGCTGGCACTGCCCAGGCTCCCCAGGGGATGGGCACGGCCCCGAGGCTGCCAGAGCTCCAGGAGCGTTGGGACAGCGCTGCCAGGGGTGCCCAGGGTGGGGCTGTTGGGTGTCTGTGCAGGGATGGGGCTGGGCTGGGTGATCCTGGGGGTGCCTCCCAGTCAGGACATTCTGTGATTCTGTGGTTTTCTCACTCACTGGTGCACAAAAAGGCACTGGGGACTTTGGGAGCCCTCTGCAGAAGAGCAAAATTTTAACCTGTCAACAGCTGCCTTTCTGCTGTTTACCCAGACACTGGAACTCTGTGAAACTGAGCAGAAAAGGAACATTCCTCAGTGCCCCAGAATGAGGAGATCATCCCAAATCCTCCTCTCTGGACCCCCTCTGCCACAGGGAGCCCTGGCGTCAGTGCCCTGAGCAGTGGGTGCAGAGGTTGTCACAGCCTTTCCCTGCCTCAGCCACCCTTGTCTGTGCTCCACGAGGGAAAAAAAATCCTGTCCTGGGGCTGATCATGTGTCACTAAGCCTAAACACAACCTCAGTGTGACCAGGATTTGCTGAGTGAGGACCCAGAAGGGCCCATGCTCGTGCTGAAGGCAATGACCACAGGAACCCCGTGCTTTAGGGTCAGGGTGTGCATCATCAAAGTCTCCAGTGCCCATGATGGAAAGGCTGGTGAAAGGAAGGAGAGACTGTGCAAAAATTATTGCTAGCCCATTACAGCAGCCCCTGAGAAGCTGTGTCTCTTGCTTTTGTGCATGGATTAAATAAATCATTAATTAAGAAATGCAATTATCCTGAAAATACCAACTTGGAGCCATGCTCTCCTCCACTTGGAACCCTGCACTTGCAGGGAAGGACTCTGGGCTAAGACACTCTCCAGAAATATTTAGCTCCAGAGCCTGTTTTTTCAGCCACTTAAGATTCCATGAATTGTTAATGAGCATTTAAATGCAATAATAAAGGAGGTATCTACACCATTACAGAGGGAAAAAAAAGTGATTTGGCTCTGCAAAACTGGTGCCAGGAAATAGTTCAGGGCCTGGTTATTTTGTGGACAAATAAATGATTGTCAAGATGAGCTGGAAAGAGCAATTTCAAAGCAAATAAGAGAAATATACAGCAGCTCATGTACAGTAACTGTAGCATCAAAATTACAGCCATAAATAAGAGACAAAAGGTATAGCTGGGAGAGGCAGATGGAAGGAACTGGGGAGAAAGCTCTGCAAATGGCATTTTCTGCTGCATGCAGAAAGCACTAAAGCTCCTGATGAGCTCCCCACCTCCACAGGCTGGCATGGTGTTCCGGGGATCCCATTAAAAGTGGAATTACCTTTTGGATAGATACCCTATCAATTAAAAAATATCAGATCTGTCCTTTGTCCTGACTGAGGCTTGTGGTGATTAATGCCAGCCAGGGTGGGTGGGAGAATGACACAGAGCTCCAGCTTTTACTGATGAACTGCAGCCTTCTCTGGCTCTGGGGAGGGACTTCTGTGTCCATGGGATCTTTGCTTCCCGAGGCAGCTGGGGCCAGGCAGCTCCAGGGCCTGGGGGTTAACAGCCTAATAAAGTGGGTTTTAATCAGTGTAAAGCAAACAGCACAACTGCTGGGTGTCAACTGGTGTTTTTATGTGCCCTCAGATGAGCAGGTTGTGTGGGGAGGGGTGGAGTGAGGGAGAAATGCCAGCTGGAAGCAGAGAGCAGGCAATTCCAGCTGCTGGGGGAAGTGGGAGCTGGGCAGGGCAGGGCAGAGGGGCATCCCTGAAACCTCTGGAAACACGTGGTGTCTTTGCACATGTCCCATCCCAGGGTATCACCCCCTTCCTGGCACCCAAGTGTCATGGGAAGAGCTGGTATCTCAGTGTTCTTCTCCTTATGGAGAGTGGAGACCAGTTAATATGGACATGAATCAAAGGGGTGGAAGCAGAAAATAAGTGAAAAAAAAAAGCTTTTAGGGAACCTCAAGTGTAGGGGGTTTCCACACAGATTTTATTGAGGGATCTTTAAAAAATAAATAACCCAAAATACCAAAAGCCTTTTGTCTCCCCTCCTTCCCAAAGTGCAGAGCAGGCTGTGACAGTGCATCAGGATTTGCAATTTTAGGAGGCCCCTGGCAGCCCAGCTCAGCTCTGGTTTGAACAATCCCCACACACCACAGGCAGCCACAGCTCAGATTTTCAGGGACAACTCCAGGAGCCCCCCTGAGTCTCTGCCATCCATCAGCAAATCAGATCACAGAACTACCAAATTTCGGCGAATTCTGCCCTTGTTTACCTAACCAGGTTCCTAAACAGAAGTGTGGACATTTATTTTTGCATCAGCCTCCCTTCCTTCTGGAGTCTTGGATAATGCTTCACCTTCCCAGGTGCTGGCAGGTGACAGCAGCCAGGGGACAGCAGCCAGGGGACACACACTGATGGGAGCTGATGGCTGCATCCTCCTCCCACCTGGGTCATTTCCAGCTGGGAACTGGCAGCTCTCTTCAGAGGAAAGCAGCGCTTTGATACCTCCCCCAGAATAAACACCTCTCCCCCTGCGAATAGCGGCTTTTAATCCTTCCCTTCCCTTCGTGCCCCTGGCTGCTCTGCCTTTGAACCACACCTGGGGAGGGCCAGGCGTGCCAGAACAATCCGGATTTTCCAAACTGCAACACTCTGAGTAAACTGCTCATCATTTCAAAAAGCTGAAGTGTCTGAGTGCAGGCAGCCAGTGCGAGAGGGATGGTTTCCAGAACAATTTCAACAAAACAAGGGCATTGTAAAAGAAACATAGTGGGGATGTTTTGCAAGCCTTTCAAAGTTGTCAGTTCTCAGGTGTTATCAGCAGAGTTCATTTTGAAAGCTTTGCTGTGCATCCACCTTCAGCCCTGACAGTGACAGAACACAGAGCCTAAATAGGTTATAAAAATAAAATGAAGGGGTTTATTAGGGAACAAGGAGTAGTACTATAATTAAAGCATTTTATGGCATATAAAGCTCTGGCACAGGGTGCCCAGAGCAGCTGTGGCTGCCCCTGCATCCCTGGAGTGTCCAAGGCCAGGCTGGACAGGGCTTGGAGCCACCTGAGACAGTGGAAGGTGTCCCTGTCATGGCAGAGATGGAGTGAGGTGATCTTTACGGTCCCTCCAACCCAAACTTTTCTGTGATTCTGGGATACATTGAATTTCAGTTTGAGAGGTGCAGAACTGACAATGGGGAAAACATGTGTAGAAGTTTGGACTTCATGTTCTTGGAGGTCTTTTCCAACCTTAGTGAATTCTGTGACTGACTTTTCACCAGGAGGGGGGTGTGGTTTCAGAACAGGTCAGCACAGAAGAAACATCCATCCTGGGAGGGCTGCAAGGTTTAGCTGAATAAAATCAGAACCTAGCAAACGTCGGTCAGGTCGGATGTCACAGGAGGTCATGCTTAAAATGTGGCTGAAACATTTTCTTTTGTGTGTTTTCAGAAGTGCAGAAGGTCTCCCTCCTCTGAGGTGGCTGAGTTGCCCTGTTAAGATGTCACCCGGAGAGCAGCCCCTGCACAGGATTCACTCCAGCTTTATTCTTCCCGTTTGTCAGCCACTTCTCACTTTTGTTCTTCTAGCTGGAGAGCTGGGAACTGCACAGCATAATCAGTGATCTTTAGCCTGTCAGCAGCAAACAAGGACTCTGAAATCCTCGGGAAGCCTCTTTTGAAAGCCATGATTATGCACTGACCTCCTCATTTACTGCATGTGCCCTAATTCTTGGCACTTTCTCCAAGTTTGTCAGGAAATCGATGATCATTTGCATTGAGAAACTCTTTCTCACAGCAAAGCTCAGCGTGGCTGCTGCCTGAGCTGTGTTTAGGACTGACCCTCGGGGTGTTTGCTGCTCAGACCTCACAGTGCTGCACCATCCTGGGACGTTTAGAGGGAATCTTCAGTGATGTGACAGTTTCTAGTGCAGGTTTTAGGGGCTGCATTCTACAGGGTACGAACCCATGGAGTGCCACCCCCTCCTGCCTCCAATTTGTCTTTACTATGGCGATGCTCCACTAATTCAGCCACATTTGGGGAAATAGTTTTTCCTTTCCCCCCTTTTTTCCCTATTCCCCTTTTTTCCATTTTTTTCTTTTTTCTCCTTTCCCCATTTTTTTTTCTCTTTTTTTTTTTCTTTTTTTCCGTCCCCCCCCCCCCCCTTTTATTTCATTCTGTGGGCTAATCAAAAACCCTCCAACCACTCAGGCATTGGTTGTTCTGCAGCACATTCCCATTCCATGCAAACATTGAGCCTTGTTGCTTTAATGGTGCTATTAAACAGCACAGGGGGTTGTACTCCCCACTCCCCATCACAATAAGGAAAAATACCCTATTTTTTCCCCTGTCCATTCCACCATTGGAATATGTTTTCCTGTGCTGGTGGCCAGATTATTAGCATGTTATTTAACAGCCCATATTTGCCCCAAAGGGGAAAAGAGAAGGTGCTGCATGGGACTGAGAGGAATGACAGATTTCTCTTTACAAACAAGCTGTGGGTCTGCTGGTGGACAAAGCCAGCACTGAGAGAAAAAAGAAACAATGGGAAGGATTCCACTGAGTGATGAATGGAAAAATAAATTTGCCTTTACAAATAAACTTTAGGTTTGCTGCTAAATGAAATTGGGTATTGACAGATGAAAGAAACAATGGGGAAAACCCCCAAATTCTGTAAGAATTAAAAATTAAAAAGGGTTATATATTAGAGGGAAATCTTTGGTATCAGGTGTTCTAGGAAGTCTGAACCTCTCAAGTACCTCAGCCAATGGGAAAAGAGAGAGGGAAATACAGCTGGGAAATCTGGATAAAAAGGAGGCTGCGTCCTCCAAAAAATTTGAGAGACCCCAGGGGAATTCCCCATGGCTTCTTCCTTTATTCAAATAAAGTAAGAGGACTCCTCTGGCTCCTTTTTGGACATAACCTCTGATGTTTGTGGATTAATTTTCCTGACAGGACTGTGCTACAGAGGATCAGAGAATCATTAAGGTTAGAAAAGGAGTCCAGTCATTAATCCAGCACTCCCTCTCTCAATTCCTGCCCCTCCCAGTGGCCATGGAGCTCTCTGGCTCTGCATAGGGAAATTGGAAGAGGATAAGTGTGCGGTGGGAGGAGGCAGCAGTGCAAAGACAGCAGTCCTTAGGAAAACTGCTCCTTTTCCTGGCTGGGCTCCAGGTGGAAGCTCCCCCAGCCCCACCAGCTTCCCCGGGGGTTCCTGCTGGTTTGGTCTCTGTTGGAAGAAGAAACATTACTTGCTAGAGAAGGTCCTTCCTCCTCCTCCTCACCTGACAGCCACCACAAACATCTGATTATTCACAACCCAGAGATAATCCAATGCAGCTCCATGGAGTTACTCCACCTGGTTTCTACTTCCAAGAAGATCCTTCCCTCCCTAAATGCCACCATCCAGCCTGCTTCTGCCAGGATTGCCACATTATCTTCCAGAAAGGTTTCATAACCACATCCAAACAAAGCAAAAACATCCTGGCATGACAACCTACCAAAAAACAAAACAAAACAAAACAACAACAACAAAAAAACCCCACCAGGTTTTCCTGGGATCCTTCTCTTTTTCTTCTCCTGTTTGGGAGGAGAGGCACTGACTGCACACACAACTGGGAAAAAAGTTGTATTTTTATGAAGCAAAGGGCCTTTGAGGTTTTTTAAGCATCACAGATGTTCCACATGTTGCCAGTGAGCCCCTGCATGTCGATTTCAAGACTGGAATGATGTCTGGAACCACACATGACCCTTCAGATGGAGCTTGCTGGCATTCTGTGAGTTGTTCCATTATGTTGACTGGAATGACAAGACTGGAGGGTGTTTGGTGGTTTTTGAAAGCAAATAATTGCTCATATTCTGTTCTTTCACCCATTCCCTGTTTTGCAGTCCCAAGCCTTTTACAGCCTATAAAGAAGTTGCCAAGGTACCCTTGGGGAGTCAAGTCCATGGTCTCAAGCCATCAGATTGCTCTGCCATCATTGATATTCTTCTCACCTGAATTTGGGATCAGCTTCATGAATTTGTTATCACACACCTACAGGATTAGGGAGACCTCTGGTCTCCTTTTGAATTCCCCACTCCACTTCCCTGTGTCTGTTGGATTAATGAAATGGACAGCGTTTTATGGATGAATTATCAGATCCAGCAATCTGGGAGCAAAGAGGGAGTGAAAAAATAACAGATTAGTCAGTGAGTGATATTGGGCAAGGCAAATATTGAACCAATTTCCCCTTTATTACAGATACAGGGTAACAAGTTAATAAGAGAAGCAGCAGAATGTGGGTAATGGCCATCACACTGCTGGGATGAATTATATGAGAGAATAAAATCTTATATGCACTGCATACATTTTTTTATAGTTATAATGAGCTGTACTGGAAAACACGGGAAAATGCCTGGTGAAATTTAAATATTCGGAGTCAGTGGCACTTTTGTCTTTCTCTGTAGCTACCAGAACTACCCTGTTCATTGGCTTGTGCAGGACATTCCCTCTCTCCCCTAAAGGTGAAGCTCACACCTCCAGGAGTCACAGCCCAAAACACAAAATGGGTTTTGGGAGACCTTACTGAATTTTGAGGGATAACCATCTGGAGCACAGCACCTGCACATCCCTCCTGACAGCTGGGGCCAGAATCGGAAAGCTCAGACCCCAGATGTGAAACACATGTGAGGATTTCTGCAAAAACATTTGGGATTTCACCTCAAGCAGGGCAAAAACAAAAAATATTTTACTGCACAGTACTGGAGAACACAGACTGATGCATTTTCATTACAATCCTTGCTCTGAATTTAAGACAGGGAGCAAGATGGGTTTGGTATCATTTAAATTCTCCTCTGTTTCTAAGCACTCCAGGCACTGATGAGACTTAATTATCTCCTGAACAATTTTAGTAAAAAAAAAATTAAGACAACTAAAACTAATAAAATATTAATAACAGGGTTTTGCTCATAGGCTGGGGCTGACCTTTTGCTGACATCACTTAATGTCTCGCTGATATTGAAATACCAGGTGAGTCTCATCCCTTTGAAGCTGGAGCTGCCTTGTGGGCAATGCCAGACTCAGTGGAGCAGTGAGCAGAGACTCTTGCTAACCATTAATTATAAGATCTCCCATTGGCAAAAAACTGTCTGAATCGTTGGTGACACATTATAAAACACACTGCAGCTTCATGAGACACACTGCAACTTTGATCTGTTTGCAGGTGGTCATTTGCATCTGGAATGTCCGTGGTGAATTTTACTCCTTTCTCTTCTCCCCCCTTGCCTGGCTGAGAGCAGCACTGACAACTCCAACCACTTAAGAATCAGGGTTCGGGTCTAAGAAGCACAAGCAGAGTGGTTGGAAAATCACGGTGTATTACAGCCTGGGGCTCCTGGGGTCCGTGCGACCCCGGCTGCCGTAGGTGTCCCGGATAGCGCTGGGCTGATAAGCACAACCTGTCCCGGTCCCTCAGGCATGCTCCCAGCTGCAGGCAATCTTAGCAAGCAGCTCAGCTCTAAGTGAGATCAGCTCTTTGGTGAATTCAGCTCTTCAGTGATTTCAGCTCTTTGCTCGCTAAGTGCCTTGGCAGACACAGGGAGAGAGAGGGGAGAAGGTTGTGTGAGGTTCCACAGGGGTGTCTTTATTGGCAGCTTCTGCAAAGGGTTTCAGTGACAGCTCTTCTGCCAAACTGGGCAGAAATGGGGCTTTATATAGGGTACAGGGGTGTTGGAAACAGTCCAATAGTAAGGGTCGAGGCAAATGTGACCCATGGTCTTACAGAGAGATAACGAGGGTCCCAATGTGGAAGAGGGGCTGCTTTGGTCCAGTCATCATGACTGGGCATTTCTTACTGTAGGCAAGTGACCGCCAGGGAGGCCTTGCAGGGCCTCTGGCTGCTACAGTGGTGCTTCTAAAAATAGGGCAGATGGGGGCTGCTGGGTTTGCTGTGTGAGGCCCAACAGGATGGGGGTGACCAATGGGCACTCATTTGCATGGAGAGGCTCAAAGCTAGGCTTTATTCACCATCACCTCCTCGGCTGCAGTCTGCTTTTCTGAGCAGCTCTGCATCCTGACAGGGGCTGTGCAGGAGCACCAAACTCCTGATCACAGGATGGATGAGCCTTGGGTAAGGCTCAGTCCAGCCCAGGACAGCCAATGAGCCCTCCTGAATGGCTGCTGGCCACCAGGTCTGACCAGTCCCTGGTGAAAGGAATGACAGATTTGTCTTTACAAACAAGCTGTGGGTCTGCTGGTGGATAAAACCGGCACTGAGTGATAAAAGAAGCAATGGGAAAGATTCCACTGATTGAGGAATGGAAAAAGGTATTTGCCTTTACAAACAAACTGTAGGTTTGCTGATAAATGAAACTGGATATTGAAAGAGGAAAGAAACAATTGGGAAAAACCCTAAATTCCGTAAGAATTAACAATTAAAAGGGAGGGTTATACATTAGAGGAAAATCTTTCGTATCAGGCGTTCTGGGAAGTCTGTAGCTCTCATGTACCTCAACCAAGGGGGAAAGAGAGAGGGGAAATTAGGATAAAAAGGAGACTGTCTCCTCCAAAATTTTGAGAGACTTCAGGGGAATTCCCCAAGGCCTCTCCCTTTATTCAAATAAAGTAAGAGGACTTCTTTGTCTCCTTTTTGGACATAACCTCTGATGTTTGTGATGAATTTTCTTGACACTGGAAAGCCTGGAGGGAAGGAGCAGAGGTGACTCGTGACCAAAATTTCCAGAGAGGCTCTGTCCCCTGGTCTATATCTAGCCAACCCTGCTCCACTGTGGGACAACAAGGTCCCTGTGAGATGTTGTCACCTGTGGGTGTTAAGTTTTGGCCCTCTAAGAAAGGTTGACAGGGCAATGGAGCTGGGGAAGGGGCTGCAGCCCCAGGAGCAGCTGAGGGAGCTGGGGAAGGGGCTCAGCCTGGAGAAAAGGAGGCTCAGGGGGGACCCTGTGGCTCTGCACAACTCCTGCCAGGAGGGGACAGCCGGGGGGTTGGGCTCTGTTCCAGGCAACCAGTGAAAGGACCTCAAGCTGTGCCAGGGGAGGTTCAGGTTGGACATCAGGAGGAATTTCTTCCCTGAAAGGGTGGTGAGACATTGAAAGGGGCTGCCCAGGGAGGTCTGGAGTCCCCATCCCTGGAGGTGTCCAAGGAAGGGCTGGACACGGCACTCAGTGCTGTGGCAGGGGACACTGTCACATTATGACACAAAATAACTCACACACGGACGCTAGATGCAAAGGGGGAAAGAAAAGAACCTAAAAAAACCCCTTTATTTTCTGATTCTACTATATATAGCATAGCAAAAATGACAGTGGATTGGAGGGTGAAACTGCCACCTCTCCAACCACATTGGTCAAACCAGCAGCCCATCAATTCTCTTCACCTAAAAAGAAGAATGCAAAACAATCATTATTTACATTAACAGCATGAGAAAATTCAGTAGAAATATGTAATATCAGAAGGCATAAGAAACTTTTAGAAGAACTTTAAAACTCTCAAAAGAACAGGGTGACAGGACACAGTAGGGATTGGGCACAGCCTGGACTTGATGGTCCTGGAGGTTCATCTGAGGGGTCTGTCCCATCTGAAGCTCTCAGGGAGCAGCTCGTGGCTCAGCCTTATAGGACTTGTCCTGGCAGATACCCCAGGGGAGCTGGGCAGTGGGAGCAGAACTGCTGGGACAACAAAGGGCACAGCCTTGACCAGATGAGCACATTGCTGCCAGAGAGGTGCCAATCCCATCTCTCAGCAGGGAAGGTATAGTAAAGAATGTGGCGATTCCCAGCTCAGGGAAGAAATGATGATGTCTGGCTTTAGATCAGGAGGCTGAAGGACAGCTTTATTACAACTCTCCTATATGACATCAATATACTATTTAAAGAGAGACTATCCTATTCTACATACTTACTTCTTACTTACCTATCTATCTAACTCAAACTCATGACTCTGCTGAGAGCCGAGCCACAGCTGGATCCCATTGGTCACTGACCCCAAACAACCTTCACCAGAACCAACTCAGCAATCACTGCAGGTAAACGATCTCCACACCACATTCCACATGGGGAAAACAGAGGGGCAGAGATAAAGATTGTTTTCTCTTCTTCTCTCTGTGCTTCTCCTGAGAGACAGAGTTATGTCTCTCTGTCCAGAGAATGGGAATGTCACAGGAGGGGTGTCCATGATTTATGATTCTATGAATAGTTGGACCCATGGGCACAGGAAGACCCAGGGCTGGGCATGGCCAGGTTCTGTCTGGCCCTCAGGGGCTGGGGCTGTTGCCAGGGCAGGACCCAAAACTCCGACAGAGTCAGGGAAATGCCTTCCTTGATTCTTTTACCAAGTGCAGAGAGTTGCAGCACAGAAAAAGAAGATTGCACAAATTGTCCACAAACAACCCCTGTGCTCCAAAACCTCCAGCAGTGACTGAGAACAAATCTTTGATGCTCCCAGGGGTGAGACATTAAACACAGAGGTCACAGGTGAATGGTAGCAGTGCTGCTGTGACTTTCCTCTCATGTCTGTCACCAGGCCAGCCCAGAGAGCAGCCAGCTGTCCCCAGGGTCCCAGCCAGCTGTCAGGGCGGAGGGAACACAGCACACTGACACACGTGCTACAAGAATTTTGCAAGCTCAGTCAGCTCCTGGCTGAACAGGACTCCTGGAAGACCTTGTGCAGGTTTTTCCAGGTCAGCTGCACAAGTGGGAAAGGCGGTGCTGGTACAACACCAGCACTTTCCAGTTCCCAGTGGTCAGGTGTGGCTTCCTGCTGCCCATGGCTGTTGTACAGCTGGGAGCCAGGTGTCCTCCAGCGTGTCCAACACCTGTGACAGTGCAAATAGCTGAGCGTCACACTGTGATACAAAATAACTCCCAGACACAGGCTAGATGTAAAAGGAAAGAAAAATAACTCAAAAAAGCAGACTTTATTTTCTGACTCCACTATATATACACCAGCAAAAGTGACAGTGGATTGGAGGGTGAAACTGCCACCTCTCCAACCACACTGGTGAAACCAACAGTCCATCGATTCTCTCCACCCGCAAAGAAGAATGCAAAGCAATCATTGTTTACATCAACAGTGTGAGAAAATTCAGTAGAAATATATAAATATCAGAAGGCATAGGAACTTTTAACTTTAAAACTCTCAAAAGAACAGGGTGACAGCTGAGACAATGCTTTTGGGATGTCCTGAGAAAGACTAAGATTCACCTTGTGTTACATTGAATTAAATTCCATGTTCATTCCTGGGATTGCTCCTCCTTAGGTACAGGACTTGGCACTTCTCATTGAACTCCATGATGTTCCTGCCAGCCTCTTCCCAGCCTGCCCAGGTCCCTCTGGGTGGCAGCATGGCCTCTGAGGTAGCTGCCACTCCTCCCCGCCTATGTGATCTGCAAATTTGTTTTAATGAATGTGTTAAAGAGGGCTGGACCCAGCATTGACCCCGGAGCCTCCCTGGGCGCCCATCCCACCTCACACTCTGCCTGTGACTGTTCCCAGCCCATCTCCTGTCTCCCTCTGAACGGTGGGATGGATCCCCTGACAGCCCAAACACTCCATTCTGTCACTCTCAGAAACCTGGAGACAGCACTAATCTAAACAGTGCGTAGGTAACAAGAGCTGAAATAGCAAACAAGCAAGAAAAAAAAAAGAAAAAAGAAGTGAATTCAAACAAATATTGTCTGTGCTGCTTCAGGAGAGCACTGTCTGGAGTGTAATTCTGTCAGCATGCACCCAAACAAGGGAGGTGAAACATGGTCACACAGAGACATTTAAGCCTGGCACAAAATCTCTGAGCCTGGCTTTCTACCTCCAGTAGAAGTGGCCTCACATGGTTTCTTGTGTAGGTTTTAATTTCTCTTAAGCTTTTAAGGAGTGCAAAACAGACGCTTTGCTTGAGCCATCAGCTTTGATCTCAAGGCTCGTTAATGGGGCAGGGCTGGGGCCATCCCCTGGATATCTGCCCTGGGGGCTCTGAAGAAGAGAATGACCAGCAGCAATACCAGGGCCTTAGGCCCTCTGCCTAAAAGAACCTGGGAAAACCATCCCTGTCCCCTTCTGCCCCTGGGGCAGCCCTGGAGATGAACAAGTCCTGGGGCACAGCTGTGGGATGTGTCTGCCCTGTTCTGCCTCTCTGCCATGCTGGGCTCTGCCTTTTGTAGTTTACAGAGAAACTTTGGTTAAAATGAACCTTTGAAGATCTCTGACCCCAAACTGAGCTGAAAATGGATTAGGTAGATCAGGTTTATGAAGGTCTCTCTGTACTGAGCCCCTGCTCTAGTGTTTGATCTCACAAGAGAATAGTTCTGGTGTTCTGGTGTTCAAAACCTTGTGCCCGTGGTTTAAACATTGCTGAAGAACAACAGGTGATGAGCAATGCATGGAATCAGAGCAGGTTGTGCCTGATGTGTTGCAGAGGTGTCTGGAGGGGTCTGGCAGGGTTCATGGTAACCTTTAATCCTGCCTGGCTGCAATCCCTGAGTGCATTGTGCAGAAGGAGCTGCTGGCAGCAGCACAAGGCAGATTCTTCCTGCCTGGTGAACAAATAAGCCCCAGCAGGTCAAACTCTGAGCCTGAGCTGGGCCAGCTCTGTGTCAGCAGAGGAGGAGCTGCAGCATCCTGGGGTCCTGCCCCCACAGGACAGCAGGGACAGACATTTCCAGCCACCCCTGCTCCGCATTTCTCCTCTGCAGGCACAGAGTGTCACCCCCGCCTGGCTCAGCTGCTCGTCCCTTCTTCACCTTTCCCCACCCTGGTCTGTCCCTCTGCTGTGTGGGACACCTGGCCTGGCCTGGCCATGGCAGGGGATGCCTGAGATAGGTGGGAAAGGCTGCAGGGAAAATTCCTGGGGAGGTGCTGGAGCCTCCAGCCCTGTCCACTCAGCCTGGGGGAGCTGTCCCCACTGCCACAGCAACTGCACTCACAGCCTGCCCTCTCCATCCTCCCCAGCAAACCAACCCCAGCCAAGTCCTTCTTCCCAGCATGCAGCCAGCTCCCAACCCTGCCCAGCTCACTCTGGTGGAGTATTGTCGCCCTGTTCTTTTGAGAGTTTTAAAGTTCTTCTAAAAGTTTTCTATGCCTTCTGATGTTTACATATTTCTACTGGAGTTCTCATGCACGTTCATGTAAATAATGATTGTTTTGCATTCTTCTTTGTGGGTGGAGAGAATTGATGGACTGTTGGTTTGACCAATGTGGTTGGAGAGGTGACAATTTCACCCTCCAATCCACTGTTACTTTTAGAATCCTATATATTGCAGAATCAGAAAATCAAATCTCTCTCTTTTGGTTCTTCTTCCCTCTTTTACATCTAACGTGTGTGTGTGAGTTGTTTCGTGTCCTAGTACGACAGAGTTCCTAGGCCTGGGAACAATTCCTGAGCTGGTTTTTCTGATGGGCTCCTCAGGGTGAGGGGTGGGACCGGCAGCTGCCTGCCCCAGGGCTGGGTGTGAGACATTAATTTTGAAAAATTAAGAATTTTAGGAAAGCTAAGATGATAGTTAAATTAGATGTTGCTGAGTTAGCGGAAGTAGATAAATAGGCTTTGCTCATAGTTAACAGTAGCAAGATCTTAGATAAGATATCCAGGATCTAGTAACTCATTGCTTGTCAACTTTATGTTTGGGTAGCTGTGCTTATCATGAAAAACAGAATGTGATAAACAGATTTCAGGGACACAAAAAGAGTTGCAGACTTCCCATACTTGAGGAATCCATTGAACACAGGAAAACTACAAGGATTCATTTGTCACGTATGCACGGGAAAGGTAGAAAGGTCAGAATGAGGAAGACTTATTTTACTTCTTCATTTTGGAGACCCCTCCCCAAAGTGGACCCCTGACTCATTTCAGGGAACAAAACTACGAATGCTTAATAGACTTTTTGCCAATTAGCATACGAAGCAGAACAGAAGAAGTGACAGGGACATGAATATGCATTCATATTTTGTGTATTCAAGACTTCTGTAAATAAAAGGGCTTTGTAATGCCTGTGATTTTTGCAGTGCACATTAGGGAGTTATCCCATGTGCTGCCCGGCCGTTGTAATAAACATACACTTTCTAACTTTAAACTGTTAGAGAGTTTTGTCCGTCTAAGGTAGATATCGATATTAGATCGATATTCATATTTTAGTAAATCAGGTGTGCTGTGTAGCACAGGGACCAGACACCCTGAGCTGCCTCAGAACTGTCCCTCTGTGCCATGCAGACCTGATCCAGAACTGCAGATCCTAAAGAAACATGAGGTATGGATGTCTGATCGAATTAAAAATCTGCCAGGTGCCTTCCTACAACTTCCACTTAACATTATCCATAATGCAAGGCTCTGTTCCCTGCGATCCCGGGAGCAGCACGTCCATCCTTCATCATTACTCTGCCCACACTGTCCTGATGGGCTGGGAAGTGAATTATGGAGGAGACATTACCCTGGGAAGAGCTGACCTTGTCCTTAACCTCAGCACATTCTTCAATTAATGCCCCACAAGACAAATTAATTCTATTAATCCTGAGAGGCCTCTAAGCAGATGAATTGGGATTTCTGCCTTTCTCCCTAAACCTACTCCTTCCTTCCCCTCCCTAATGAACCTGTGCTTGCAATCAATAGGTAAAAGTCTGGCACTGTTTGAAAGCAAAAATAAGCAGAGTTGTGCTTACAGCCTGGCTTGCCTCCTAAACCCTGCTGTGAAGGAGAAAGGATTCTAAAAGCTGATATGTATTTCATTTTCCTGTCCCCAACAGGCTCGGCAGCTTTTCCTCACACAATTGGTGCTGCAAAATCCAACCTTAGCAGGAGGAAGAGTCACTTCCAGAGCAGCTAAAATTTGCTCACTCTGCCTGTACTGCAAGCAACAGGCTCTGCTGAACATGAGGGAAAATGGAAAGGGTGGTTCTGTAAAGATTTTGGGGTGGAAAAGGCTGAGATTATGTTTTGGGGATTTCCCAGTGAGATTCTCCAGGGAAGTGCCCTGTAATCCCCATTCAGTGCAGGAGAACACTGAGCATGGCTGTGTCCATGGGGCCTGAGCATGTGGGGTCTTGTCCAAAAGATCCCAAATTACCAGGATAGGGCGTTGTGCTGGGGCGTCCTGGAGAGCCGGAGGGGGCCAAGTTGGAGGTGAAAAACTTCCAGTGCACAAAGGAAAGGTTTCAGGGGTGAGAAATGGGCTACAGGAACTCCTCATGGGGCCAACCACAGACAGCCCCACGCTGCCTCCTGACTCCTTCCTGGCTCCCAAACCTTCTGTAGCCCTCCTGGGCTCTTCCCAGAGCATTCCTGCAGGTACAGACCGTTCTAGGAATGCTGCTTCCCTCTAGCTGGCTGCTGGCACCTGAGCAGGGTCAGCAGTTCAACAGGAACAACAGTGTCAGACAGGCAACAGGAACAACCAGCTTTGGGAACAGCAGGAACGGCTTGCTCAGACTGAGTCTGACCTCAGAAAACACCAGAGGGAACCCAAACTTCACTGGTTTGCAACCCTCTGACCACTGGTTTGTAGCCAAGCAAGTCCCTGCATTGTGCCTTGGCTCCTAAATCATCCTTCAGACAGTTTGCCCTTGGGAAAAAAGTGGTGCTTGGACATGAGGTGTCCAGCTGAGACCTCCTGGGCTGCACTTCCCAGTCCAGGGACAGCATTCAAGGGACTGGTTTAAGGATCTTTTCAAAAACTTTGCCTGACTGGCAATCACCAGTAACACTCTGAGCACTTGTCCACTTTGCAACCTCAGTTTTATTATTTTATTTTATTTTATTTTATTTTATTTTATTTTATTTTATTTATTTTATTTATTTTATTTTATTTTGTTAGACAGCTGTGAGTACTGTCAGTACCTAAGACATGCCCATGGTAATGAGAGAGACCATTTCTTGTGGCATAATGACCATAATTAAGGATGGGATTTTTCAAAAGCAATCAGGGAAGTCAATAAGAGTCCATAAGAAGTGGGTGCCTCATTTCCTCGAGGTGCTTTTGCAAATCCTACCCTAAAATATTGATATTTCATGTGGGCACATCTAAGTCTGTGTGGGAGAAGCCTCAAATCCTTTTTGAAAAGTGCTATGCATATTGTAATTGGAACAGATTAATATGAATCTCTGTGGCTGCTTAACCTTTTATTCTCCTTATTTCAAAAATCACTGAGTATTTCAGTCACAAGCAACTGTATCCTGCAGTTAATGAAGGGCCAGATCCAGCTATGTCACTGGCACGGCTGCCCTGACTGCAGCAGAACAATCCTGATCCACCCCAGCCAGGGATCAGGGGCTAAGAAGCAACCAGAGTCATATTATCAAGCTGCAAATATATGCAGAGAAGTGTGTGTTATCCAGTGCTCAGCATACTTAATGTCTCTGCAGGCAGCCAGCATCCAGCCTGGAAATAGGGCACACTCTCCTGGCAGCCGGGGCAATTCGTGGTGGGGCAGCTTCACCTGGGCAGCAGGATCTTCTCCACGGGGTGGAATTCCCAGGCAGGGGTGGAGATCCATTGGAAAGAGATGCTCCAGGGCACACAAACAGGGTGCTGAGTGCAAGGATCACAGGGGGAAGCCGAGTTTGAGTAAAACAGGAGTTTAGAGCTGATCATCAAGGCAGGCTCACCATGAGAGCTGGATGTAGCTATTGGGTGTAAATTCTGCTGCTGTCCCCAGCAGCCCAACTGCCTGGGACACGAGTGGATGTTCCCTCTCCTCTGCAGTCACTTGTGCTTACTGATCACGTGCCTCACTTCATTTGATGCCTTTGATCAAACTCAGAGTCCCAAAAGAAGCCCCATGCAGAAAAGCCACATCTCACCTGGTGTCACACCAGGGCTGGGACACCAAGCCCAGTTCATCTGTTCAAGCCCATGGAATGGCTTGGGAGGGTTCACAACTGCCTCTCTCCATCCACATCATCAGTTATCCCCCAGCTTGCACCAGAACCTCAGCCCAAATCCCTTTCCTATCAATGTTTCGGGTGAATTGACTCTTTCCCACCTCCGAAAGCAAAGACTTAGTAACAAGCAAGTGCCACACATCGGTGAAGAGAAGGAGGTGGGAAAACACAAAGGAAAAGGAAGTGTTTGGGCTGATTAAGGAACACTGTGCGGCAATTAATTTCCATTTGAATGCTGACAGACAGGGATAACCTCTGCATTCCAGAGGGCAGTGCCTCATCAGATGCTCCTCAGGTACTCCAGGCTGGATTTATGCAGCAGGCAGTAATCCAGCTCGAAATGGAAGTGAAACAGGGTGGAAAGTAAATCACCGACTTGTTCTGAGTAAATAGAAACTCTGTGTTATGGCTGGCACGTGAAAATGGGGAGGGCAGGGTGTGCAAGTGGTTGGCTCATCCCTGGGGTTGAGGGGCTGGAGCAGAGCAGGGTCACCCTGTGGAGTGGGAGGGAGGGAGGGAGGGAGAGGTGGCAGCAGGAATCTTCTGGTATTGCTGCAGGCCCCCAGGCACAACTCCCTGAAGGATTCCAGCCCTTCTCAGGGGTGGTGGGGCATGCCAAGTGTTGTTCTCTGGGGCACTCTGTGGGCTGGGCCACCCAGAGCTGCACCGAGCCTCTGTCCTGTCCCTGCTGGTGGCCCGTGCCAGGGCAGCCCTCCAGAGCTGGGCAGGCACAGCGTGATGCTGCACCAAAACAATTCTGTGCCTCACCCTGCAGTCCTTCCAGGCAGTCACTCCTTCCCGGGCTCCAGGAAAAGCAAAGTGTTCCCATCATCACCCAGTGTTCAGCTGAGCACCTCCTGAGGCACCTAACACTGATCCACCTTGTAGCTGCACCCGCTGTGGTCCTGGTGTGAGAAACGACCGCTCACTTTTTAAAATTTTAAAGGTTTATTAAACCTTAACAAAAAATGCAACAAAAGGACTAAATAAGGAAAAATTACAGCGCTGGGAGTCCCCCTGGTGACTGCCAGCCACGTGCTGCTCTTCAAAATGGATGCTCTCCCTTTTATACCTCTAGTCCCTCCTAAAGTCCTGTCAGTCGGCTCCTTCCTTGCTGTCCAGGGGTGGAGATCACTTTCTTACACCTTGGTTGGTCAGGTTTTACCACAGTAACAAATCAAGCTCCCCAAATGCCCCGAGTACCAAGGCCATCCCATGATAACAATACTGGGGGGAACACATTGCAGTAACATAACTATACCTTTATAAAACTTCTCTTAACATACATATAATGTTCACCCTTTAACTGTGAGCGCCAACTATCTCATTACTCATCCATAACATCCTCCTTGCATTGTTATCATGGGATGGCCTTGGTACTCGGGGCATTTGGGGAGCTTGGCTTGTTACTGTGGTAACACCTGACCTCCAACCAAGGTGTAAGAAAGTGATCTCCACCCCTGGACAGCAAGGAAGGAGCCGACTGACAGGACTTTAGGAGGGACTAGAGGTATAAAAGGGGGAGCATCCATTTTGAAGATGAGCCACATGGCTGATAGTCATGGGGGGGACTCCCAGCGCTGTAATTTTTCCTTATTTAGTCCTTTTGTTGTATTTTTTGTTAAGGTTTAATAAACCTTTAAAATTTTAAAAAGTGAGCAGTCGTTTCTCACTGGGAGGACATATTACAGTAACATAACTACACATTTATAAAACTTCTCTTAACATACATGTAATGTTCACCCTTTAATTGTGAGAGCCAACCATCTCATTACTCATCCATAACACTGATGTGGCTCAGCTTTGCCCCCTTCCTTGTCTGGGCCTCCCTGCACAGCCAAGCTCCCCCAAACCCCACTGTGTCCAAAGACCCTCAGGATCAAACTGGCCAGCTGCAGCTCCCGTCTCGTGCCAAACCTTCCTCCTCCCCACACCTCTGAGCCAGCTGCCTGGCCCTGGATCCCTCGCAGGGTCCATATCTCTATTTCTCCCTCTTCCAGGTGTGTTCTTCTAGGCATCCCAAATACTCTGAGCCAGGCTACAGCCTCCTGGCCAGGCTCCTGCTGCCACCAGCCCAAGGTTAAAGCCACCAGGATTCTGGGGACAGTCAGGTCCAGTGGAACACTACCCATGGATTCCATTCCTCTGCAGCACAGCACAGACCTGGACGGGAAATTGCTGGAGCAAAAGCCTCGACAGCACCTACTGAGAAGAAAAAATCAGTTAAAAAGCATGTCCTGGACTGTGCAGGGCCAGAGACTGAATGTGTCCCCTCCATGCAAGCACCATGAGAGGCAGCAGAGAGTCAGGTGTGACCTAAGTCTCAGCAATCTTGCAGGAAAAAATGAGACTGATCCTTCCTCTGCTTCTGGATCAGGCTGAGCTCTGGGTCATGATTTACTCCATCATGAGGGAGAACAGAGCTGGGCCAAGAGCTTCAGTTTTGCCTCCCCATCTCCTTCTGGTTTTGTCATTCTTTGAAATATTTGGGGGCTGTGAGAACAGCTCCCATTAAATGTATCACTGGCTTTTCCTCTTGGTATTTATGATTTAATAATTCCTCAATCTGTCACAATCAGTATTGAAAGAGCGTGGCTGGGTATAATGGAATAATTTGAAAGGGAATGCTGGAGTGCAGGAACAGCCTGAGCTCTTTTCAGCAGATGCAAAAGTGAATAATATTTAGGGAGGTGTTTATAAATCAGCACACCCTTTAATTAAGCAAAACATTTTGCTAAGGAAGAATCAATTAGCAATTCATGGCACTAGGCCTGGCCTATTATCAAAGAGCTTGTACATGATAAAGCACAACTGCTTGTGTGTCTTTGAGCTAATTATCAGTAAATTGTTTTAGCTGTCTTTCAAAGCTCCGTGTTAAGAGACAAGATAAAGATCTACATGGGCAGGGGGGCTGGTGCTTTGCTTTTCCCTCCAATCTCTTTGTGTTTGTACCAATTGCCAGGAGTGGAAAGTGGATGGTGTGAAGTCCTGGGATGGAGAGGTAGGGCATGGAACATCACTCTGGTCCAGCAGCGGAAAAAATGGGATCAGGCTCATCCCTGATCCCCTCCCATTCATTTTAATGTCTCATTTTCTAATCTTTACAGCCATGACAGCAGCACTGCTGGCTTGGTGGGGGTTTGCTGAGGGGGAACAGGTGAGATTTGAGGAGGGGCAGGACCATGGGATGGTCCCTGCTATGGATCAGTAGGTGGGAGACAGAGAGTGGTGACTGAGAGTCTGGGGATTCTCAGTGTGGCTCCCCAGCCTGCAGAGCCCAAAGCACAGCAGGGGCTCATTCTGGGCTGAAGGAAGAGAGAAAGCTCTCTGTTCCATCAGAAATCCATAGAAATGGCAAAGAGGGCTCAGATCCTGTCTGGGGTTGGGGAACATTGCAGCAAAACCTACAAATTTCTGTGTCTTTTGGGCACGTGCCAACTCAAGAGCTTAAACACACCATGCTAGCACAAGTGACAGGATTATGAGCAGTTTCAATCTGATGCAGATGGTCTTCCCATTTGCTTCCTTGTTTAAACAGCAATTTGGCAAGTTTGTCATTCATAAAGCTTTTATAGTGCTCCATCCGCTCCTCCCCAGGGCACATGGGATGTTTGTGGCTGCCTGCAGCACACATTAGTCTGTGATGAGGGTGTGTTGGTACACCCTTGTGTCTCCTTCAGTCAGAGGAGCCTTGGGAATTCCACTCTTGTCTTGGTTTGAAAAGACAGGTGTCAGGCAGGAGCCTCCCTTGAAATGGAAAATGCAAACCCCTCCCTCCAAATTATTATAATTTTGAAATCAGGGGGCTCTCAGCAAAAGATATGGGAGGAGGAATAACAGTTCATTACTAGGAAAATTAAAATACAAATGCAATAGTACAAAAAAAGAAACCAAACCCCTGCCAGAGTGAGAAGAGGCCCTGGCAGCCTGTGGGTCAGGGAGGTGGCAGCAGTCCCATCCCATGGTGGCTCAGCCCTCCTGCAGTGCCAGCTGTGCTTCTGCTGGAGCAGGGATCCTGCACAAGGGTGGAGTTTTCCTCTGAAGCTCCAGGGCTGCTGGAGATGGGCCTGGGCTTCCTCTGGGAATGCAGTGGGGAAGAAAGCTGCTCCTCTGGGAATGCAGTGGGCAAAGGCTGCTGTGGGGTTCCAAAGTCAGATTGTATCCAGGTAGGAATGCTTGGCTCCTCCCCTGGGCGGAGCATCTCCCCATGGGATGATGGAATTTTCTCAGCCATGCAGGGACACTCACTGGCCATGGACAGCAGAGATCTCCTGGAGGGAGGATTGGCTGTGGCAGAGATGAAGAAAAAACTGCCCAGTGAACAGAGAGAACTGCCCCAGCTCTGACAGATGGGGACAGAACACACAGCCCCATTTCCAGCCTAAGACAACTCTGTAGAACAGATCTCCACTTAAAAACTCCCTCAGCCAAGCCTGGTGTCACAAGCACCCCATGGGAGGAAGGAGTGCCCTCAGATGTGCCAGGGGCTAAGGAAAAGCTGCAGGCTGCTGCTCAGATTCAAGTGGGAAGTAGGATTCAAGGGCAGAGGCAGGACCAGGAGGCTGCTCTGCAATTAGCCTGCAGGGAAGAGAAGGTTGAAAAGTCTCACCGTTCGTGGTGATCAGAGATCTGGATCATCTCTGCAGGGTGCTGGGAGAGCTGGGGGTTTCCAGCCAGGAGGGAGAGAAGGCTCTGGGGAGAGCTCAGAGCCCCTGCCAGGGCTAAAGGAGCTCCAGGAGAGCTGGAGAGGGACTGGGGACAAGGGATGGAGGAACAGGACACAGGGAATGGTTTCCTACTGCCAGAGGGCAGGGATGGATGGGATATTGGGAAGGGATTGTTCCCTTCAGGGTGCCCAGAGAAGCTGTGGTTGCCCCTGGATCCCTGTCAGTGTCCAAGGCCGGGTTGGATGGCACTTGGAGCAGCCTGGGACAGTGGAAGGTGTCCCTGCCCATGGCAGGGAGTAGAACTAGATGGGCTTTAAGGTCCCTTCCAACCCAAACCATTGTGAGATTCTGTGATTTGAAGAGAGGTTGAGAAACCAGATCTGGGCATCATGTGGTCCAGCTTCACAAACCTTGGCTAAAACACCCTTTAGTGAACCAGGCAGATGGACTGTAGGAGTAGAAAGGGCTTTGTTTGCCCACAAGCACCCAAGCAAAGCACAATGAATGTTTAATCAATTAACAGCTTCCATGTGGTTTTGTTGAGTGTAAAAAAAGGAGGCCTCATGGCTTGCATTGGCATGAGCTGCTCACATCTTAAGACAAGTAAATATTTAGCCAATAATTCTGATATTTTTTTGGCAAGACAAGGCATCTTTGTTCTTCATCTGTTTACTTGTGTTTTTATTGTGGCTAATACACAGCAGGGTACTGGATGTTAACTTCCTCTCTAATGGGATATCCAGAGTCTTTGCAGGAGCTGAATAGAGAATTGGGGGTGGTCTCAGGTTCCTGGGCAGTGATTAATTAGTGTGTAATTATCACCTCTAGAGCTATCTGTGCTCATAAACACTCATGGTCCTTATTGTTGTGAACACAGGTTTATGGACAAGGACTCCTCGTTTCTTCTTCAGCCTCCTCAGAGGAAGCCCACCCTGTTCCACTCTAGATCAGGCTTATCTCCAGGCTTCACTCCATGATAACATGGAAATCTTAACCCTTTTCTTATCTGAATGCTCTTATTTAAAAATATTATTTCATGGGGCTTGCAAAAAGTGTGAAATGAAAGAAGCGGGGTGGGGAGGCATCTGGGGACAGGACAGACTGAAGTGGCTGTGGCACCTCAGACAACTCATTTAACTCTTCTGATTCTCACAGTGTGTCGTGAGACAACAGAACAGCCCAGCTAGGAGCAGGGTAGGAGGCCTGACAGCAATTAGCTGATGACACCCAGGTGATGAGGTGCACTGAGTGAAGATGGTGGCATTGACCCGGGTTCATGACAGGGTGACTTGAGCCAGGCTTTGCCTCTGGACTCCTGTTTGGGAAGGAAGCACCAGGCAGGCCATGGGCAGGCTTTTCTAGGAGATGAGAAGTGCTGTGAGGGGCCAAAGGTTCCTCTGGTGTCCTGGAGGACACCCAGGGCCATCACCAGAGGAAGGACATGGGGACAAGGGTGGGACACACTACTCCCAGCCAGTTTCAGGCCAGGGTCTGCCTGAGCTGGGGCTGGGGAAACTCCTGGGCCAGCTGAGCAGGAGGGACAGGTAATTCCATTCTGCCCAGCCTGAGAGCTGGGACAAGCCATGTGTGGTGTCCTGTTTTGGGGGGCAGGTGCCCAGGACAGGGGTGCAGCCCTGAGGGATGGGCACAGTCTGGCAGAGGCACTGGTTGTAACTCGGGAGTAGCAGCTCTGCCCTGAGTGGTTTCTGCACTGAGAGGATAAAAATAATTGGGAAAGCAACTTTTTCCGCCTGGCATACACAGCTCCTCCTGCATTCCTGTCGAGGCTCTGGGTGCTGCTGCCATACAAATGCCTCTTTTTCTCTGCTCTTTGTGCAGCTCCCAGGGAATGCATTATCAGGAGGATGAATTGTGACATTTCTGCAATCCCATCCTCTGTACCGTATTCCAGAGCATCTCCCTGACAATGGATTTCCCTCACGTGCAGCTCCTGTTATTAGTGCCCTTCCCAGGGAGATGTTCTCAGGAGTGATGGCTTTGAAAAGCAGTGACAACAGTTGGGTTATAAAAGGGGACAAGAGGTTATGCAGGAGTCCTAATGGATTTCAGTAGAGACAGGGTTGAAAGCACCACACATCTCCATTATTGGGAAAACACAGCCCCAGAATTCAGACTTGGTCTGGGCACTTTCCGTTTATTTATTTATTTATTTTAACGTGCTGTTTCTTCTCTGCCATTTACTCTGAAAACAGATTTGGTTGAGGCAGAACTGGTCAGGATCTTTCAGTTTGTCTCTATTTCATGTTTGATTTTCTCCCAAATAAAAGGAATCAATTTCATTTCTGAAAGTATCCTAGGAAAGTCATGCACACACCAACTCTGCAAGGAAAGCTGCTACAAATGCCTTGATTGTACTCCTTGATTGTAAGTACAAATAGAGATGGAAAATATCTTCACTTTCATGCAATTCTGATCAAATTTCAATTAGAACTTGGCTTGGGACATTGTCTTGTGTTGATGGGCATCAGGATGTGTTTTTACAAGTGCTTTAAGGCACAAAGAAAAAAATAATCTTGAACATCTGTGGAAAATTGGATTATTGAGCCCAATGTGGCTCAGAAAATGCAGTCCCCTTTGGCTGGAGCTCACCCACAAGACTTAGGTAGGAGCTGATTTGGTTCTTTGTGTTGACTGCAGTATCTTGGCTCCTGTTTTGGAGGGTAAAAGGATTGAATGGTACCTGTATTTACCATCCACCTCTGCAAGGGTTCTTAAAAATGCTGGGCTCCAGCTTTTCAGGTGGTTGGCTGTACCTGCAGAGGTGTTTGAGCTGGGCAGGTGAAGATTTCCCAAAATCAAAGGCTAAAAAATACTACTTCCAAACGTTTAGGGCTGCTGGAAAACCATGGTGTTAAAGTGGTTTGCCATTTGAATTTCCTAATTATTCATTTCAAAGGTGATTGTGGAAAAGCAGTGATTGTTAATTGGAGCAGGTGAGGAGATAGGAAAGAGTTCCTTGGGATCATTTAGAGGGACAAGGCCCAGACTGCTGAATGGGAGCAGAGGGAACACAAGACAAAGGCTGGACACTATTCCAGCCTTGCTGCATTTCCTCTACAACCACCACAGCCACGAGCTCCTTATTGCTAATTAAAATATAAGATGCAAGCAGGGAGAAAATTAAAAAAAAAACTGAAAAAAAAGGCAGATAAAAGCACGGCCAAAAGCTGAGGATTATGAAAAACACGCAATAATGAGAAACAAAGCAAATAGATCCAGGATGAGGGAGGGGAAGCATCTGCAGTGCTCCTCAGGAGAACCAGGTTCTCTGCCCTGCCCCATTCAGCTGCTGAACACCTGATTTTTGTCAGTGCTGCCTGTTTGTCCCACGTTGGGGACAATGGCTGGGTGAAGAGAGGAGGGATTTTGTCATCATACTGGAATTCAGTTTCCTTTGCATTGCCATGGCAATGCAGGCAAGATTTTGATCACTGGCTGAGACACTTCACAGTAGATATTAATACAGCTTTTGCCAAGGAGGGAGCTGAATGACAGCTCTGCTTGTAAGGCTGATTTGAACCTTCTGCTTTTTAGGCTGGATCAAAAGCCATGCACCCAGAGAAAGTGGAAAGGGGTGGAAAAAAGGATCTTACTTAGGGCAACTTATGAAAAACGCCTGAAGTTGAGAGAATACATTTAATTCCTACTAAATTGGCATCAACATCTTTGCCTGACTGCAAGGCAAGAAAGTGCAAACTCCCTTGAGGCAGCAAGTTCTAAAATAACCTTCTACTGCAGCACTCTGCTGTCAGAAGTTCTAACTCGTGTTTCTACTCCTCTGTCTCCTGAACGTCTCCTTGCTCACGGAGCTGCTATTTTATCCCTTATTTGTATAAGGTGTGACATAATAAGAACACCAAACTCATGTCTGAGACCCCTCAGGTCAGGAGAAGCACTCACAGCCCCACTTTGTGCTTCTGAAGGAATTAATTTTCCCTATTCTTACTCTTTCATAACTATGAGAATGTTAATTATGTCCCTAATGAATGTTTTAAGCCCAAGCAGAGGATGCCCAGCAGCAGCCAGGGGAGGGTGGCAGGAAACCAGGTGAAGTGGCTCCTCTGAGCACTACACTCAGACACAAAGGGGCAAATCCTGCTCCCTGCATGGGCAAAGTCAGTTCCAGCTGCCTCCTACAAGCACTGGTGACCACCACGAGCAGCCAAGGGGCTCCAAGTGTCTCCCAGTCCCAGCTGGAGCTGAGGAAATCTCCCACCACTACACAGGGTTTTGTTGCTCTGGTTGTTTTTCTGGAATAATTAAAGCTGGCTTGACCACTGGAGGCAAAACTCCTCTGAGGGTGAAATAATGACTCCTGAAAGGTTTGGAAAGCTTCAGAACAGGCTGAGCCCAGCCATGCAAGCTGACATCAGTGTGGGATACAAGGTCCATCCCCACGGAGCATTCCCTTGGGTAGGAGAGCCTGGGCTGACATGGCAGCTGCGACAGAGCTTCTGCCAAAAGTCTCTGAATGCTGAGAATTGGAGCCTTTTGAAGGAGCTCCTGCTATGGAAATGTGCTTCCTGTTCCCTGTCAGATCCCATTGCTCACCACCCCACCTCCTGCTGACACTTCGGGCTCTCCAGGCAGGGTCCCTCACGAGGAACACGCCGGATCTGCAGCCTGGATCTCTCAGCTGGAACAAAGCCACAGCCTGTCCAGCCCATGGCTGAGAGCTGTGACAGTGCCTGAGAGCCAGAGTGACATCCTTCCCACTCAGATACACATCCCTGTCAGCTCGGGGAGCCCTGGCATGCTGGGGACCTTTGCACTGCTGATCTGCTGCCTGCAGACTCCCAAGCCTTTCTGCACAAGTGCATTTTGTTCTCCAGATCGTTCTTTTTCCCCACTTAGCAATTTATCCCAACAGGAAATGTTCTGTAAGGCCACCAGCCTAATTAAAAAGTTCTCATGTCGAGGCTGTTCTGAAATGTGCACATTTCGAGCTCACTGCACATGCAGAACAGGAACGTATGCATATGGATATCTGCAACCATCTTCCTATTTTTGGCTGAGTGAGCATATTTTCTGGGATCACATTCTGATCTCTGACTAATTAGTGTGCAGGATTAATATTTTTCAAGGGTGTTTAGCTGTGAAAAAACATGTGTTTGGCTACATGTTCAATTTGCAAGTGTGCTCCCTGAACTGCCACGGACTGATCGGGAATTGTGTGGGGAAAAACAAGGTCTTTGTCCATTTGTATCAGTGGTTTTTGGTTTACCAGCACAAGGAGACAGGTGGTTGAATTTAGATTTTGTGAATCTTGTGCATAGCCAAATCCCTTGGAAAATCTAGGTCAAACCCTGCAGACAACATTTGGGCTGACTTCTGTTTCCACACACTCTTTGCTCTGCAAGAAATCGATTCTAAGCACATCAGAGAAGGGAAGTGGCAAAAGAAAGTTCTGCTCAAGCCAAATGGATTTGAATCACCCAGCCTCCCCCAAACAAAGGTATGAAGACTTCCTCAAATCTTCCCATTTTGTTCAAATCCATTGAAATGGAATCCAGCAGTGCCACCACTGTGCTCACTAACACAGCCCTGCAGTCTGACCCACATCCTGCTGCTTCCCTTGGAGTTCAGACTGGGTACTGAGCTTCCCTGGGGATTGATCCAGTGCCTGGGTACAATTCCTTCAATTCCAGCTGCTCCTGTGTCCCTGCAGGCCCCCAGCCAGGTAATAATTAGCATTGACTCCATGATTGCAGAAGGTTGATCAATTGCTTTATTATATCATCTTATATTATACTATACTTCTTAAGAAACTCAGTAACCCTTACAACCAGCCCGATACAGCTTTGACCTAATTGGTCAATCAATCCAACCATCCAGTGTCCAATTAAGAAATCACCCTTTGGTAAACAAATCTCCATGGCACATTCCACATGCGCACAACAGCAGGTGCAGCAAGTGGAGATAAGAATTGTTTCTCACTCTTTTCTCTGATCTCACAGCCTTCCTCAGGAAAATGCCTGGGAAAGTCTGTGCCTGCTCTCTGTGAAGAGAGCTGCTGCCACACTCCTGCCCTTCATTCTCTAGAAAGCCCCTCAGATTTACTTGGTGGGAAAACAAACACACCTGGAAGAGCTGAAGCATCACCTTGTGATCTGAGTCTTTGTCAAAACTCAACCTGAACCATTTTGGTGGGAGGAAAAAAAAAAACCCAAAACTTTCTCTTCTCTTAAATGCCTGTCACAGTTCTGGGTCTTTGATAAAATGACACCTCCAAACATTTCATTTTGCTGAGCCCATCACACACCTCAGAATCATCCCAGCAACTTGTAAGGCAATTTGATGAACATACAGGCAGAAGTTGTTTGAAACAGGGAGCTGGTTCATAGACAACTCTGGCTTAGGGTAAGTGGGTGATGTCTAGAAGAGAAACAATGTTCTCCAGCCTTCATGTTTGTGTGACAGTGATCACTGTCAATCACAGTTAAAATGAATTCAGCTTCACACTGACAGGACCCTGCTGTCACTGCACTTATCTCAGAACAATGTAAAGAAGGCAGAGAACCAAAACATAAAGATTGAGCTTGTGGAGAGAGGGAATGACAGGCTTGGAAAGAGCCACCAGGGTAAGCAGTCCCAGGCAATCATGGCATTGACCACCACTCCCATGGGATCCAGGGGTATCTCCCTCTGAACATTCCCACCAGGCTATAAAACATCCTTCAGCAATCTCAGGGGTGTCACTGAGCAGAGCAGTGACAGAATTCCCCGAAACAAAGAGCCCTGAGTACATCTCACCCCGTGTGGAGGACACCAAGAGCTTCTTGCTGTCTGTGCTTCCTGTGTCCCACAGTCCCTGCAAATGCCAGGAACGAGCAGGAATGAGCAGGACTGGGATGTGTTTGTCCAGTGGTTATTTCTGATGGCACAGGGGACATTGTCTCACTGAAAGGAGGAGCCTGTCAGTGAGAAGGGCACTGGTGAATACATCACAGAAGTTGTGAGCCCTGCGTTTTATTGGGCTGTATTTCCATGAAAACACAGGAAAGACATGGCTGTCCAAAGGGAAGAGCAATCAGAAATGGGAGTTTTCAGAACCTGCTTGAAGATGTCCCTGCCTCGTTCACTGGTGCAAAGTTGGTGCGTGAAAGGTCACTGAGCACAGCAGGAGAGCCAGGAGCTGAGGGGAGGGCAGGAGCCAGAGAGGTAATGAAAGAGCAAGGGGAAGAGCTAGTTCTGTGGCACAGGAGAAGGGCTCCTCTCACAGAAATGCCAGCTCTGAAGTGTCCTGAAGGGACACACTGAGCAACAGCTGAGCCCTGAGCTAAATTATACATAGGTATTAATGGTGAGGTTGATTATTGGACTCATGTTTAAAAAAAAAGGATTACAAAAGGAATCTTGTTTCTTTCTTCCCATCTGTCTTAGGTTGGAAATGAAGGATGCGGCTGGGGTGTGTGTTCTATCACCATCTGTCAGAGCTGGGGCAGTTCTCTCTGTTCACTGGGCAGTTTTTTCTTCATCTCTGCCACAGCCAATCCTCCCTCCAGGAGATCTCTGCTGTCCATGGCCAGTGAGTGTCCCTGCATGGCTGAGAAAACTCCATCATCCCATGGGGAGATGCTCCGCCCAGGGGAGGAGCCAAGCATTCCTACCTGGATCCAATCTGACTTTGGAACCCCACAGCAGCCTTTGCCCACTGCATTCCCAGAGGAGCAGCTTTCTTGCCCACTGCATTCCCAGAGGAAGCCCAGGCCCATCTCCAGCAGCCCTGGAGCTTCAGAGGAAAACTCCACCCTTGTGCAGGATCCCTGCTCCAGCAGAAGCACAGCTGGCACTGCAGGAGGGCTGAGCCACCATGGGATGGGACTACTGCCACCTCCCTGACCCACAGGCTGCCAGGGCCTCTTCTCACTCTGGCAGTGCTGATTTGTATTACTGCATTTTTTTTTTTCTTCCCTAGTAAAGAACTGTTATCCCTACTCCCACATCTTTGCCTGAGAGCTCCTTAATTTCAACAATTACAATAATTCATAGGGAGGGGGTTTGCATTGTCTATTTCAAGGAAGGCTCCTGCCTTCCTTAGCAGACACCTGGATTTTCAAACCAACACACCAGCCTGATCCAGCTATGAGGAATTTGGGGTCTGCATGCAGCCACAGAGCTGTGACCTCAGAGGTCAGAGGGACATGGTGGGGTGGCTCCCAGCAGGGATGTGCTGCCAGGGATGGACACCGGCTCGGTGGAAAGCACAGATGGAAGACAAGGTGAGACAGGGACAATATTAGAAGAGTCCTGCTGGTGGCAGAGGGACAGTCTGGCCTCCAGACCCGAGCCACAGAGGTTTGGAGTGCTGAGGAAGAAGGGAGAAATCCCTGCAACCACACCAAGATTCCAGGTGAAGATCCCCTGGGTCACACCGCCCTGCCTGTACAATGTCCATGGTTTCAATCAAAAAGTTCCCCTTGAAGCCACTGACAGTCACCCTGTCCAACACCTCAAAGAGCCCAAGAAACAAGCCTGGAGGTGGCAAACCCAATATTTACTCAAAGACTGGTCCTTGTCTTGTCCGACCCTGTTGCCCTGATTTTTAAAAGTATTAAGTTTTGTTTTATAGTTCTTTTGAAAGTGTTAAGGTTCTCATAAAACTTCTTTAGCCTTCTGATAATGTTTACATATTTGAGAGTCAAGGTTCCCACACAATGTCATGTGTAAATAGAGCAGTTTACATATTTCTCTGTAAGTAGAGAGAAATGATTGATTAATCTTTAGACCAGTGTAGTTAGAGAAGTAATAATTCCATCCTGCAATTCACAATCACCTTTAGAATTCTATAAATACCAAATGTTCAAATAAAAATTCCTCTTTTTCTCCTTTAAACATACCAAACTTTTGTGTACTCATTTTGTGTCCAATAACAACACCACCCCTAGATCCAGCCCAAGGCAGGGCAGGAGCCTGCAGGGATAACTCTGGCTGCAAGTCTATCATTCCTGCAGTAAACCCCACACTGGCGATAAATCAGGTAGCAAGCAAATGTGATAGCAGGCAAATAGATCCTGCCAAGTCATTTTAAACTGCAATTGCCGGGGCTTTTTTTGTAGCATTCTGATGTACATATTTGGCCCATTAGAAAAACAACTTCATTTTCAGCCACAGCTTCTGTAATGGAGCAATTCCCTGCTTCAGTGCAGATCTCTCCGGAGAGTTAGGGTGAAAAGCACACGGTGCTTGGCTCGGGGTGGAGGTGTAAACCAGCTGGCAGCGCACAAAATCCATTTCTCAGGAGCCTGGTGAGACTGTTCAGCCCCCTCTGAAGGGCAGCACTCACAAGGGCCGGGAAATGGAGACAGCAAATGCAGCAGCATCATCACCCCTGATCTGCTGGAGTGTGGATCCAGGTTTCTGGGAGAGCAGAGCCAGCCCAGGCAGGCAGGGATGGGGCAGAGGGATGCAGGACACACACCAGGGCAGCTCCAGGCAGCTCCCCTGCAGTGCTCACTGGGATTCTGCGCTGGAGGACTCTCCTGAAGGATTTTATGGCTGCATTCACCCTGTCACAACCCCCCAGCACAGACAGCTCTGTGGATAAAGCTCCAAGCACACTCTGTGAGACCACGGATACAGCACCAGGCCTTGGGGCTGTATGAGCTAACTCTCCCCTGGAAGCAAATCTGCTGGCAGTCAGGGCTGAGCCCTGCCCTCCCTCGTTCCTCCTCACAGCCCCTCTGAGGATTGTCCTTCCCCGGCTCAGGGGCCAGACCCAGCCCTGGAGCCGTGGGATGGCCCCTGTGGGGGCTGCAGGGCCTGGCTGACCACCTGAGTGCGTGAACCACAGAATGGTTTCGATTAGAGGGACCTTAAAGCTCATCCCATGCCACCCCTGCCATGGGGACACCTTCCACTATCCCAGGCTGCTCCAAGCCCTGTCCAGCCTGGCCTTGGGCGCTGCCAGGGATCCAGGGGCAGCCACAGCTACTCTGGGCACCCTGTGCCAGGGCCTGCCCACCCTCAAAGGGAACAATTCCATCCTAATATCCCATCTATCCCTGCCCTCCTTCACCCTGAGGCCATTCCCCCCTGTCCATCCACTCCATGGCCCTATGAAAAGTCCAACTTGTCACTCCAGCCTCAGGAGAGACTCCAGCACCCCTGAGGCCAGGATCCTCCCAGCATAACCACCCACCTCACAAGAGCAACGTGGACATAAAAATAGGAGTAACACCAAAGAATTCAGAGGCAAAACTGAACTTAAATGCAAGAATGGAGAGCAAGAAGTATCCCAGAACTGATCCCAGGCACAGCCCCTGGGGCTGGGAGCCCCCTCAGTGAAATGCAATCTCTCCCCTTCCCTTCCAGCCTCTCCAGCATGGCCTTGGGAGATGCTGCTTAACATTTTTCAAGCCTAGGACAAGGCAAAGAATAATTTGGTTGAAAAATGGCCTTTAGTAGAAAATGAAAGATTTTATGAAAAACTATTGGCTTTTTAGAAGTGTTTCCCCCTTTTTGATTTTTTTTGGTGACATCCTCTATTCGTCTTTTTTACTGCAGCCTGCAATGTAAACCAGCCTTTGCTTTCTCTTCTGGAATTATTCTATGTTAAGATACTTTTTCAATCAAAAAAAGTATCAAAATAATTCATGTGCAGAAAATCTGCTGTGGGGAAGAAGCAGCAGTTTGAATTTTCTGGAGGGTGACCCATGGAGGACAGGCATGGAATCCTGGAGGAATTCCAGGAATCATTCCCTCCTGGAGCAGAGGAACAGGTCAGGCTGCTCCCACCCTGCCCCTGCACCTCTGCACAGCCCTACCAGACCCTCATTTTCCTGCTGCCCATTGCAAACTGCCCTTCTGATTTCCCCAGCCAAATTCCCTGTTCTTGCTCTGCTTTACGAATTCCTGATGCAGAAGCAGGAGCCTGCTCTCCTCCAACTGCTCCCCTCACCCCAATCCTCCCTTTCCCCAGAGCTTTGGGTAAAGCAAAGCCAATGTGGGGCAGAGAGCTGCAGCTCAAAAGGGCTCTTTGTGCTCATTTCATCGAGTGCTGCGAGCTGAGACTGTGAGAGCAATATCTGAACAGAGATTTGAAGAAGTGCTTATGTGATGGTTTTGTTAACAGCACTGAGAACATGCACAGGGCAGCTGATCGATCCCTTTATTGGGCAAAATTTGCTTCCTAGAATTCCGAGCTGGAGAGGGGCTGTGACTGAAATGCCAAATTGCTGGGAGCTGTCTGTCTGGAGCAGCCAGCCTCATCCCTCTGCTGAGGCACAGGTGCATCCTGACCCCTCCCAAGGGTCAGGAGAGGAGCAGGGGGGAAGAAAACCAAAAGGAGAGCAGCAGGAGAAGGTTTGTGGCAGGTGTGTGTGGCATTCTCTGTATGGGGGAAGACCCACCCTGGGAAAGCTGCCCTGCTGTCCCAGGGACCCCTGCTGCTGCTGGGGGCATCCCACTGATGGATATGCAGTGCTCCATGGAGACAGGGAAAGCTGGGCCCACAGCCAGGCATTTTCAGGCCCACACAACCCTTTCCCACCCTAAGCCCTCCTTTTAAACTTAGATCAAATGAAAAACTGAGGTGCAGCTTCTGGTCCAGCAGGTTTGGAACTCTGAGTGCTCAGCAGACAGGAGCTGCCCCTGGGTGGGATGAGATACCCTCCCCTCAGCCTGCTCAGAGGTCCCTAAATAAAAACTGGGAATTGTGGGGGCTGGTGTAATGACACAGACAAAGAGGGAAATGGGGGGTGTGGAAGGAATGGGTGAAGAATCAACGATACTCTTGGAGCTGAGTCAGCAGCAAGTGCTGGAAGGAAGAGGGGGAGAATCACAGTCAGCCCTCAGAGTTCTCCACAAAACTCCTCATCTCCCACTCCTGGAAATGTTCCAGGCCAGGCTGGATGGGGCTTGGAGCAACCTGATCCAGTGGAAGGTGTCCCTGCACATGGCAGGGACCTTATCCCTCCTGCAGAACCATGAGGGAACTGAGGGATCTTTAAGGTCCCTTCCAGCCCTGTCATTCTGTAATTCTGTGACCTTCATAGATTCATGTTAAAAATCTCTCGAAATCTGGTGTTTCTCATCCTGCAGACCCCACACAAATCCCTGGGTCTGTGGTTTAGACCCCTGCCCCACTCCCCCACGAGCTCAGCACGGAGTTACACAGCTGGGATCAGCCCATGGTCCCTGCCCCAGCACACACATGGATGATTCCTCTGTTGGTTGTTTTAGGGCTGTTTTCCCCATATTTGCAGCTCCTGGCCCCTCACAGAGGAGGGTTTCAAGTGCCCCAATGTGGATATTCTCAGTTCAGTCAAAGAGAAAAAGAGAAGGTTTTTTAACCAGGCGAAGAGCCTGAGAGACAGTTGGGAAAAAATGTAAATAATCCTCTAATCTATCTTGTTGTTCACATTGTTTATAGATATGTTCTGCCACTGTGCGTCATTCACTGCACACCAATGGTGTGAGATGTTTTTACTCTAGGACCAATGAAATTAGTCTGCACGATGTTCTCTATAAATAGAGCGGCACATTTGAAATAAATCAGTCCATTCTCTAGCCTTTGACTTGGAGTCATTTTGTTCCCGTCCTGCTCTACAGCGACACCCCAAAGTGCAGAAAGGGAAGGATCCTGCATCCTCCCTTCCTGCTGGCTCCAAAGCACATTCCCACACAGCTCAGCCCCACGCTCTGCTCCACCCTGCACCTGGACAGGTGTAGCCCAGGCTGGGCCTCCCTTTCTCAGTAGCTCATCCCTGCTCCATCCCCCTCTGCTCCTCAGGACAACCAGTCCCTCGTGCTCCTCTGCTCCATGGTTCTGTAGGAGGGATAAGGACATCCCCTCCCAAGTTACCACTCCCCTTCTGCAGCCAGGGCTGGACTTTCTGTGAATTTACACATCTTTCTGTTAACTCCTAGATGAGTGAGCATCAATGTGGTTGGGGATCTGAAAAATTGGACCATTTGATAACAGCCTCTTGCTGGAGCTGCTTCCGCAGCTGTCCTGCACGGGGAACCTCACCAGCACCTTAGAGCTCATTCAGTTGGTTTTTTTCCCTTTAATAATACCCCTTATCTCCAGAATTATTTCCATTCAGCAGAAGCTGATCAGTAATCAGCCCTGTCTCCTCCCAGGAGCCATCGTGTCCTTTGGGAGCAGCATGGGAGGGGGAATTGTTGGTGTAAAGGGAGAGTTGTTGGTGTTGAGGGGGAATTGTTGGTATAAAGGGGGAATTGTTGGTGTTGAGGGGGAATAGTTGGTGTAAAGGGGGAATTGTTGGTATAAAGGGGGACTTGTTGGTATAAAGGGGGAATTGTTGGTGTAAAGGGGGATTTGTTGGTGTAAAGGGGGAATTGATGGTGTTGAGGGGGAATTGTTGGTGTTGAGGGGGAATTGATGGTGTTGAGGGTGAATTGATGGTGTTGAAGGGTAATTGATTTTGTCAAGGGCTCAACCCAGACCATCCCAGCACCTGGAGCACAGGGACATTGCCATGTTTTCTCTGGAAAGGTGAAAGTTCAGCAAAACTCAAAAAGCTCCCCAAAGCAATTCCACAGGATAAACCTGAAAGGGAAGTGTATGTTTGTGTGTTTCTATGCAATAGTTGATTTGTTTGCTCTGGCTTCTCTCTGTTCCTCCACAGCAGAGTAAAACATCTAGATAACACTGTAGAAGCAAAATATTTTTTAAAGAAGAAAATTCAATTAAAAATTTAATTTAAGAACATAAAACACCTCACCATGATATTATAGGCGTGCTCTGACTTTACATTTCTTGCACAGTACTTCTAATTTAATCCTTTCAAAGTTAGCTAAAACTGTGTTAATTTTTAACTGATCCATTTCAAGGTAAGAATTATTTCTGAGCTTGTAAACATCCTCCAGGCTAGGGGTTGAAAGCCAAGGAACACAAGGCCAAGAATGAAAACTGAACTCGTGGGTTTGCTCCTCTCTGCCTTCTCAGTGTCTGTGCTCCCAACAGCCAAGAGTAAATTAATGAAAGGTGAAAATAGAAACAAAACTCGCTGTGATTTCTTTAAAACTCTCTTTGCTGTAGGAATAAACATCACCATAATTCTGTGCCCCAATAATGGGAACATACTGAGGACTTACAGTCCTTAAAAATCTGGATGTGACATATTCTCTATTTTCCTTGCACTTAAATTTAATTAATTCCAAGTTTCTGATGCTTATTTCATGGAATTACAGAATGGATTGGAAGGACCTTAATGCCTGTCCAGTTCCAACCTCAAACCTTCCACTGTCCCAGGCTGCTCCAAGCCTCAGTGTCCAACCTGGCCTTGGACATTTCCAGGGATCTAGGGGCAGCCACAGCTGCTCTGGGCACCCTGTGCCAGGGCCTCTCCAGCCTCACAGGGAAGAATTTCTTCCAAACATCAGATTCTCTTTTAGTTTAAAAACCCTTTCCCTTGTCCTATCACTGTCTGCCCATCTAAGAAGTTCATGGAATCATGGAATGGTTTGAGTTGGAAGGGACATTAAAGCCCATTTAATTCCAACCCCCAAAGTTGCTCCATTGCTCCACTGCCTGAGGTGCTTTAACTTGACTTACAGATCTGAGTTTCCATCCTTCTCTTGCCCGTGGTGTTTGTGTAGAAACAAACCCAGCTCTTGGCCCAGCACTGTCCTGGCCCAGCTCCCTTTGCACAGATGCTCTGCACTCACTCTGCTGCCTCATCTGCACTGAAGTCGTTCCAAATGCTTTCCAGCTGGGGGTTACATCTTTTAGGGAGGTAATATCTCGGAGGAAAAAATGAATTTAGTACCTTTATTGCTCCTGAAGGAGTCACACCAACTCCCCTTTGTGGTTTTGTGTCCCCACATGGAGGGCAGGGCCCCAGCCCTCACTCTCCTCCTGCTGCAGAGGCACGTCAGCCTGGTGTGTTACAAACAAGAATTTGTCATCAACCATTGCCCAGCTGTCACTGGGATGCTGTCACAGGGGAGGCCACACAGCTCTAATGGCACCTCAGCTGGCATTCATCTGCCTCCAGCAGAGACTCAGCAGCTTTCTCCTGACCATCTGCATGGAGACATTTGAAGCACAGGTACCAGTGTCCCAAGCACAGAGCATCTGAAAGTGCCCACAGGCACGTTCCTAATGGAATTCTGGATATCCTGCAGTGGCCCCAGGCCCATCTGCAACAGCAGCAAATGCATGTTAGGCACTGTTTCATTATAATTCCTCAGAGGGCTCAGTTTGTGTTGTGTCTGGGCCACGCCAGGCACTGCGCCACAGGAGAGGGACATTTCCACAAACTGTGGAGGGGAAAGCCAGCAGCTGCCAGGCACTGCAGCAGGAGATGTCACCAGAATGATCCTGCTGTGCTGCAAACACGAATTTTTCCATCAGATCCACCTCCAGAGCTCACACTCCATCCTTCACAGTCACCTGTGCCACCCAGCACTGTAAAGCAGCAGTTACCAGGGTATGAAATATTTGCTGCTCTGGATAAAAGGACACCAGGGCCCTGGGAAGGTCTAGTCTGTAAAGGGAGCGATGCAGAGCTGCCAGCTGAGTGCTGTGGTGTGGAACACCATAAGAAAACACTTCTGAGTTAGCTCTCCTCCAGATGTGATCCTCAGAGTGTTTGTATTTTGATGATTTTTAATCAATCAGCAGCTGCTGATGTTCCTCCAGTGGAAGCAGACACAGGAACCACGACTGTGTGATGTGATTCCCTGCAATAATATTACCTCCTTTTCTCCAGCTGAGCCCCAGCATGGAGTGGGGAAGGCTCTGGACCACAGGTCTGCTGAAGAGTGGCTGAAAAAGCTGTGGATGTTTAGTACTTCAAAAACAACACTTGAACGCTTCCTTAAAAAAAAAAAATCCCCTATTCCTATTTTTTCTGAGAGAGAAAACAAGACACTTTCAACCACATGGGAAATGTTCTCATTTGGGTCAGGCTGCTATTTTGAGTGCAGGGCTGGCAGCCCTCTGCAATTATCCTGCCCAGACAATGGGATGGATGTTCCCGTGCAGCCAGAAAGGGCAGGACACTCCAACAGCTCCCACTCATTAAAAGGAAGGAACAGCACAGGGATGTGGCACCAGTACCTCCAGCAGGGCTGGCCTGCTCACACTGGGCTGTGCAGGGAGGGGCTTCTACCAAAGGAGAGGAGGGACAATCACCAATCCTATCTCCATGCCATAAATACTGGGGCTCTGGGCTGCGGGGTGCAGCTGCACATGGGGCACTGCAGTGCTCAGTGCTGTGTGCACAGCAGGCCCTGCTCTCACAGCTGGGGCACTCTGGGGCTGATGCCTTAGGATTTTAACTTTGCTATTTTCCATCTATTTTTAATCCTGTAACTCTAAACTCCATGTACAGTGTGAGCTGCTGCTTTCCCATTTTGAGCAGACACAATTCCACTCCAGGCCTGGCAATCAAGGACACCTCACTGCCTCAGGCCCTGAGAGATGGAAACAAGAGTGAGTCGGGGGGAGCAAACTTGGGGTAAATGCCTTCATTACCTGAAGCTGTAATTGGGAGATGAACCCCCAGTATGTAAATGGACCAAACTTATAAAAGTGTGAAAACCTGTGACGTGTGGTCCATTTTTGGGTGGACCTGGGGGGCTTTGTCTGCCCTGGATGTAACTGAAGGCCCTTCAATAAATATAACTGCTTTTTATTCCCTAATTTTGTCTGGCCTCTGTTTTCAGGTAGTCCTGAAAAGGCATCACAGGTGCAGGACACCTTGTAGCAGGTCGCAGCTCTCCTGGGTGAGGATATTTGAGTTCCCTGAGTTTTCCTGCCTGTCTAATGGACAGGGTATTTCAGTGTTTCCTTGCGCACACACAGCCCCAAAACACTGCCCTGTTTCCTGGGAAATCACAAGAGCCATATGGCCCTGTCCCACTGCGGTGACAGGCACACTGCCAGCGGGACAGATGGGCACAGGAGGGAGCAGGGACTGGGGTGTGTGCCTTGGGAGAATCCCTGTGTCCAGAAACACGGAACTGATGGAGCTCACACTGCTGCTGCCAATCCTGCCCTAAGGGAGGTCCCTGGAAAATGTGTCCCAGCTCAGGGCAAAGGAAATTCCTGTCTATTTTCCATCTTCAAGGAATTCTGCTGGGAATGGACTTCCCTGGTCCATCATTCCCATCACAGTTATATACACCCACACAGACACATCACAGAATCACAGAATGTCCTGAGCTGGGAGGGACCCCCAGGATCACCCAGCCCAGCCCCATCCCTGCACAGACACCCAACAGCCCCACCCTGGGCACCCCTGGCAGCGCTGTCCCAGCGCTCCTGGAGCTCTGGCAGCCTCGGGGCCGTGCCCATCCCCTGGGGAGCCTGGGCAGTGTCCAGCTTCTTTCCCTCTGGGGGAAGAACGTTTTGCTGACTTCTAACCCCAAATAAATAAATCCCTACATGATAATATCCAACCCCCCAAATAAATAAATAAATAAATAAATATTATAAAATTAGAAAATACAAAAATATAGAAATATAAAACTAGAAAAATAGAAGGATATAAAAATATAAAAAAACAAACTCATGCATTTGTGCCCACCCTATACCCATATTTTTACTTCTCCTGCTGCTCAGAAATTACCATCACACCATTCACAGCACATTTTTATTCCTTTAGGATCCCTCCAGCTCTCAAATACTGAAGGTGGAGCTGCCCCTGAGGTGTCCAGTTATGCTGCACATGGAGATGCAGAGCTGGGCTGATGTGTGCACTGTCCTCTTGTCTCAGTCTGAAAAGCCAGGTGTCTGCTAAGGAGCCTCCCTTGAAATGGAAAATGCAAATCCCCTCCCCGTGAATTATAATAATTTTGAAATTACGGAGATCTCGGGCAAAAATGTGGGAATAGGCATAACAGTTCTTTATTAGGAAAAAAAATTAAAAGAAAATATAAACCAGAAATGCAGTAATACAAATCAGCACTGCCAGAGTGAGAGCAGGCCCTGGCAGCCTGTGGGTCAGGGAGGTGGCAGCAGTCCCATCCCATGGTGGCTCAGCCCTCCTGCAGTGCCAGCTGTGCTTCTGCTGGAGCAGGGATCCTGCACAAGGGTGGAGTTTTCCTCTGAAGCTCCAGGGCTGCTGGAGATGGGCCTGGGCTTCCTCTGGGAATGCAGTGGGCAAGAAAGCTGCTCCTCTGGGAATGCAGTGGGCAAAGGCTGCTGTGGGGTTCCAAAGTCAGATTGTATCCAGGTAGGAATGCTTGGCTCCTCCCCTGGGCGGAGCATCTCCCCATGGGATGATGGAATTTTCTCAGCCATGCAGGGACACTCACTGGCCATGGACAGCAGAGATCTCCTGGAGGGAGGATTGGCTGTGGCAGAGATGAAGAAAAAACTGCCCAGTGAACAGAGAGAACTGCCCCAGCTCTGACAGATGGCGACAGAACACCACCCACATCCTGCATTTCCAACCTGAGATAGCCCTTTAACCACACATGCAGGACTTGCAGCCACAGCTGCAGTTCCTGCCCACTCTCACCATTCTTTCCAGCTTCTCACAGCCCCAAGGCCAAGCACAGAGTCCTCAATTTACGTCGGGCTGTTAAAATTTTTAAACCTTTGTAAATGACGAACAGTTTATCAATGGAACTGCTTTTGTCAGCCTTGGCTGGGGAGGGCAGGGAAATATTGGCAATTTTCCAATCACCATTCATTTTATGTCAGTTTTTTTCTCATTTAAAGCAGAAATTGGGTAGAAACAATATCTATTATTAATAGATAAATGTTTTATTAATGATATAAAGACCACAAAGATTTGTAACTTTAATAATAGTTTCTTGTTTTAAAATTCTGTGGCATTATTATTTATTGAGCAGCTGGGGCTGTTTTCTTGCAGGGCCACAGTTATACAGAACCAAGGGAAAATAGATAACTCAGAGTTATCAGGGGAGAAATATTCCAGCTAACTTAAGTGATTCCTGGCAGGACTTCTTTTTTTTAATAATTTTTAAAATAAATTTGTCACTTGCTGTTTACAATAAGGCCTATAAAATCTCAAAGGAAAATCATTTTTCCTGAACTTCATTTCTGGTGCTGCCCATGCTGAACCATCCTCAGAGCCCTGCTCTCATATTCTGCAAATTATTCTGGTTTCTGTGTTAAACCACTTTGGTTTTAGTCTTTGCTGTGCCAGAGCAGAGTGATAACTGCATTTCCTTCTCCCTGCAGGGGTATCTGTGGCTCTCAGGTGACTGAGAAAATTGAGAGGAGGAAAGGAACATCGTTTTTGAGCTTTATTTTGTCCTCCCTCCTTGGACTTCACTTCATAGGCTTTTTTCTCCCCCATCATCTTCTTTTCTTAGTAGATATTTCAAGGGCTGTGTGGATTTCCAAGAGTTAGGTGTGATAGTTCAGAAAATACAAAATATAAAACCAAATAATTTGAATGACCTGATATTTTATTTTAGTCTTAATTTCAGAATAAAAAAAAAAAGCTTGTGTTTGAGATCTCTAAAACAGCAGAAGGGTTTTGCAAATAAATGAAGAAAAATAGTTAATAATAATAATAATAATAATAATAATAATGATAATAGCCATGCTAATAATAGCTGTAGTTGGCAAGAAATAATTTTGCTACAATAATCTAAAAACTTACACTTTCTGTCTCCAGTGGAACTTGTGAGGCTTTTTCAAAAAGCAAAGTTTCTGTTTTCTAGAAAGCAACTTTCTGCCTTTATCCAAATTCTTTTAAGCCTGGACAAAATCAAACTATCAACCTGCAGTAGTCAGGGTTCAGCTGGTGACCAAACATCATCAAAGGCCCAAAACTTAAAAGATTTCAACTCTTTAGCTCTGTTCAGCGCAGAAAACTGAATAATAAATCTTTAAATCCCACATTAAAACTCTTAGCACAGAACACTTGGCAATTTCAGGCTACTCCTCTCTCTTTGTTCATTTTGGATGTGAAATATTCCTGCTGAGGTGAGCAGCTTTCAGAGAGAATATTCTGTCTGCTGGGATCTGTACATTCCATAAACACATTTCTGAATCTGGAGAGGAGCTACATTCAAAACTCAGATCACTGAGAAATTATTGTTAAAAAAGTGCAAGTTTTGCTTGCCCCTTTCTTGTAGAAATCTGATTGGATCTACCTTAAGCTTTTCCATGAAGTCTTTTGCACAGAGTAAATACCAGTTAATGAAACCAAAACTGTTCAGGGGAAAGGGACATAGTCAATTAGCTTCTTCAATCACACTAACAACAATATTAAGTGAAATTAGAAAAAGATTACATTTCAATATTTTGTAAGCAGAAATCTCTGCTTTTCCTATGTGAACATGGATTTTAAAAAGCCTTAATTACAAGAAGTATTTAAAGTGATCTATTAAATAATTTATTAAATACTAACTACTTTTTAAGCACCTATTTTACAATTTAACCATCTTTTTAAAAATATTTCAACAGACCCAAGTGAAGAGGTCTTGTTGAAGCTTCAAATTGCAGGAAAGTTGGTGACTTGGGCTGTTATTTGTGAGTCAAAGAGGGCCATTTGCTGGTTTTGAAACTACAGAAAATCCCCCAGAATTGCATGTCCCAGAGAGCTCTGAGAGTTATTGTAAGGAACTTCAGATCTTCCAAAATCGTATTTTGAGTATTTCCTGTTTTATATTTCACTCCAACAAATAGAATCAATGGATGGCAGGGACATGCCCCAGCCCTGCCAGATGGAATCCTCATCCCTGGAAGTGTCCAAGGCCAGGTTGGACGGGGCTTGGAGCACCTTGGGATGGTGGAAGATGCCCCTGTCCATGGCAGGGGGTGGAATGAGGTGGTTTTTAAGGTCCCTTCCAACCCACCCTATTTCATGATTCCATGACAGGACAGTCATGGCTCCTTTTCCAATCACAGCCATTCCCTGGCTCTGGACACACAATACTCGCATGGAACTCAACCTGCCAGGAAATGAGCTGAGATGGTGCACCAGGCTCGCTTTTCACCTTGCATATGGCCAAATACCAACTCAAAACTTTCCTATCCAAAACATCATCCTTGAACAGCGCCTGCAGTTGTGAACAGAGGCTCTGGCATGTGGGCACAGATGTTTGGGCACAGTTGGCGTGCAGCTAAAGGCTGATGGTGCCATGTGCTGGTGGGTGGTGTTCAGAGTGCCGTGACCTTCCCAAAGAAGTGTCTTGAAAAAGACACCTCGGGGGCACAGGCATGTCTGTGCTCACACCAGGTGATTTCAGCTCTTCTGGGATCCAGGCGACACAGAAGGACAGACAGGGTCTTCACGTGGGGTTCCAAGGAGAGCCTCTATTGAGCTTCTTCCTCGAAGGGATCCAGGGACAAAGAGCCACTCAGCAGGGACAGCAGGGTTCATATAGGGATCTCGAGGGGCGGGGCAGAACACCAGGGCCAATGGGATGAGGGCACAGGGGTGGAGCGAGGGGGGAGGGCCAATGGGATACGTTGAATCTGTATGTCACAGCAAGGCATGCTGGGAGAAGCCTTTTTCCTCACCCTAACAAGGGTAGTTGTCACTTGAGGGGTTTTTCCTCCAGGGTTGTGGAATTTTTCCCTGTTGGCCCACTGGCCTCCACAGTGGCATCCCCCACTTGTTCATATTCTGCATTAAATGTGGAACTGGGTGTCCTGGACAAGCTCCAAAGCTCCTCCTTAACACAAAATTTTGTGTGATCTTGAACCTATTTTGCTGAGCCAGGAGACAAATCTTCCTGGATATTAGGAAGAAGTTCTCCACAGAAAGAGTGATAAAATATTGGAATGGCTTGCCTGGGGAGGTGGTGGAGTCACCATCCCTGGATGTGTTTAAAAAAAGACTCAATATGGCACTGGGTGCCGGGGTTTAGTTGAGGTGTTTAGGGCATGGGTCGGACTTGATGATCTTGAAGTTCTTGTCCAACCTGGTCATTCTGTGAATTCTGTGAAATTGTGTTTCTGTGAAACCCAGCCTTGCAGGAGCACCTTCCCTGACCTACCAGTGCCCGGCTGCTCTGTCCTGCAGAAGTTCCTGCCAGGAACTTCTCCCTGCCTGGGCTGGGCTTTCCTGCTCTCCTCTCTGGCACAGCAGCAGCAGGATGTCTGTGTGGGCTCCTGGGAGGGAATTCTGATTTCACTCCAAGCCTGTCCCAGGAAAATAGCACTTGATTGCAGAGCCACAGGGGATAGAAACAGACCCTACCCTGGCTTTGAGAAGGAGAAGGAGCTGCCTGCTCTTCCTGGCACTGGAACAGGATTTGAGTAGCTGATAATATCAAGAAACTCAATGCATTTATAAAACTCTAGAGAAGAAATGCTTTAGAAATTAATGCTTGGATTAAATTAAAACAGTTAGCAGGTGAACATAAAACCACAGCAGAAGGGGGGGGGGGGGGGGCGGTTCTCTGAGCTTTCTCTGGTGCCCTGTGACTCCACATTAAAAGCAAATGAACCAAGGAGGGAGCAGGCTGATGCTTTGAGGGAAAAGAGCTTCACTGGGACCAGTAGCAATAATGATGTTACTTCTGCCTCTTGTCTCCTGCAAGGAATAGCTGCATTTTTCTATAACCATTTATAAAATGTCAATCTAAGCAAAAATCTTGTTATTTAGACTTCCCATCTTGGACTGACCCAATACTGAGGATCTCTGTCTACCACTACTGCTACCAGTAATGTTGAACATGCTGTTGGTAAGTTCAGCCATGCTATCAAGTGGCGTCCAAGTGGGAATGCCCTGGGCTCAGGAGCTGCAGGATCCCACATCAGTCAGGGATTTCAGCCAATTGCCTCTAAAAGCACTGAGAAAGCTGGTCAGGGAAACCTTGGAGGTAAAAAGCACCAAGGTTTGATGAAGATGCTGCAGGTTTGTGCAGTGTGTCCACACCACAGCCAGCTATCTCATCATCTAAATAGGGCTCTGCAGGTAGAAGGATTTAACTCTAATGACAACGAAGGAGTCTTTCAAAACCTCAGGAGATGCTCCCAGCAATCCTAATAAAGTTCAGGTACTGGGAGACCTCAAACAAATACTTCTTGCACCAAGCCAGCAAGCAAAGGAAGGCAGCAGGAAACAAAGGTGAGGTTAGGGAAGAGTTTCTGGGGCTGCTGTTGAAGACCAGCTAGGCTGCAGCAGGGAATCCCCAGAGGCCAGCCCTGCTGGTCACTGGTGTCTGTCACAAGGTGGGGGTCACTCAGCCCTGCAAGTGCTGAAGTTTTCCTGCCCAAGCAAGTTCCCAGTACAAGAAAAATCCCACTTTTCCCACAGTCTGCAGGGGAAAGATGGAGAAACAAACACACAAAGGAAGGACGGAGTGGGTAAAACTTGCTTAGGTGTCATGAAGCAGAAGGAATGAGAAGAAGGGGTGAAAACAGGATAGTGCCAGGTCGATGCTGGCTGTGTGATTTATCCCTCCCCCCCTCCATCCTTGCACCCCACAGCTGGTGTGAAGGAGAGGGATGCTCCAGTTCCCGTGTGCTGCCAGCCCCACGTGTCCCCAGGGAGAGCTGACCCTCCTCAGCAGCCCCAGTGCAAAGCCCTTGCTGGGACACAGAGGTGAAGAGCTGCTGTCCCCAGAGTCCTGACCTGGGGTCTGAAGAAGGAAACTCTACCAAAACAAACCCAAAAATCCACATTAATATCTCACCCTTCCCCGAGGAATCCAACAGCCTGAAAACAGCAGAGGGCCCGTGGGTGGCAGGAGAATACTCCAAGACTTGTGGGCTGTCTGGGATCCTGGGCTGCCAGGCATTGTCCCCTTCAGGGCCATCTCTCTAAGATCCCTTTGTCCCTTGCTGTGCTTGCTTTCAAAGCCAGATGCCATGGGAGACGTGGTCCTACAGGACACAGGAGAACTCCAGGGTAACCCTTCAGGTTTCCAGCTGCTGACGTAGATTAAGAGCCTTTCAGGTGTTTCTGCAAGTTTATGGCAGTGGTAGTGTTGGAAATGATATAACATCCCTAATTAACTTCTAATTAGTTGTTTTAATTAATTGTAAGAATTGCCCACTTTTAGCCAGCACTATATAAATTTCTTCACAGACTCTTATTGATACTTTGATCATGAAATCATCAAAACCTTAAAGGTGTTAAAGCTAACCCTGACAAGCTTCAATAAACAAAGCCAAAGGGATTTGAAGATTGGGCATCTGGAATCTTAAATTTATGGCCCTTCAAAGAAGTTGGAGTTACCAGAAGATGCAGAGGAGATTCAGGCTTAAAAAGTTGGAAACTCCCTGTGTGAGAAAAAGATAACAAAAGGACCACAGAATGTGGACCAGATTAGCATAAAGAACAGGAATCACAGACCCAACAGAGAAGAGAATGCAAATTAATGAAGAGGATTATGTAATTTTGAACCAATGAACATGAAGTTGTTTGTTTGTTAAAGATGTATAAATAAGTGAAATGTTTTGTATTGGTGTGGAGGCTGGAACTTTGTCAGCCACACAAACTTTGGTCAAAAATAATGGAATGCCTGACTCTGTTACACTGAAAAGAGAGTTAGAGGAGTCTTATTTTGCTGTCATTTTATCATGCTATCACCATAATTTTGGTGACAGCAGCACCAGTCAGAAATGTACTCTTTTAGAATTCTTTTGGCAGATTCTTTGCATCCTGGAGTTACAAGAATTTACATCCCCTAGTCCTGGCACCCCCTTTTATTCCCTTTTCTGCTAATATCAGTGGGGTGGAATTCCAGCTGGTAACACCCATGGAGGACAAAGCAGGAAATCAGTATTTCAAGGTGAAACTTTGGAAAAAATGTGGTCCATCCTTAAGGCACCCTCTTGGTGGTCATCACATTCATTTCCATTTCAGCCCAAAACAGAACTGCTTAGAGCCAAATCTTCCCCATTTCTGGATCTACAGGCCACCAGGGAGAAGGAAGGAGTAGAGGTTCTGCTGGGAGTGAGACAGCCAGGATGAGGCAGTGACACTTCATCCGCAGCAGCCCATCAGCAGGGCTGGAGTGACTGTCACAGCCCCGTGGGGCAGAGGACATAAAGGGCATGAATAGGGTTTGTCATGCTGAGCAAGTGCTGTAAAGGGTTTTACTGCCTCGTGTGGGGGAAGTGCCTCGCACCTGACAGTGATGGAGTCCTAAGCTGAAGTTATTTATCCACAGGGATAAATCGGGACTTGTTTTACTGAAGAGCTGATCTCAGAGCACAAAGGCACTGAGTGCTCCCAGGGCTGCTCTCATGTCAGCCCTACCTCCCCCAGCACAAGGTGGGCAGCACAGTGGGGGAAGAGCTGTGCTTGCAGGGGCTGCATGTCTGGAAGGGACAAAGGCTGGAGAAGTGCAGCTCACATTGCATAGCAGCTTGCACCTCACTTGCTCTTTACTCACTGCTAATGCAAACACCCACGAGCCCTGCCCTGGCCAAGAGGAACAGCTGCCCCTAGCACACAGAGCTCAGGAATCACACCATCACTGCTTTGGGGTGGATTAAAGACCATCGGGTTCCAGGCCCCTCCATGGGCAGGGAAGACGAGTTTGGCTGGTCCCTGGTCAGTCCAAGCAAGCCAGGCTGGTCCCATCAAGTCTGGTCAGGCCCAAGGAGCCAGAATGGCCCCACCAAGCCTTGCACAGTCCAACAGAAGCAGGCTGGTCCCACACAAATCCCTCTGCTGGTTTAGGAACAAGATGGGAAATCAGGGAAGAGTGGTCTGAGGCTGCTTTGACCCCAGTTACTCATTACAAACCTTCCGTGCAGGCTAGAGCAGGATCAGGCCCAGAGGAGCTCTGCCCTCTTCCTCCCTCCCTTCCCCATTTTGGGGCTGACACCAAACTTGCTGAAAGGCAAGTGGAAAAACCTGAAGTGCTGAGTTGCAGCTTGAAAAACGACAGAGAGTGATTATTGCTGTCCAGGATACAAGGATTAATACATCAGCCCAACATGGAACTCATATTTCGGGCAAAGTATTTTTATGCAGGCAAAAATCTACATCATTTTCCTCAGCTGTTTGATTCACAGGAAAACATTGCTGAAGAATCAAGAGAGGGAAGAAGAAAATAAAGGCTCAGAGCACACTTTATCTATTCTGGCATTAATGTACAGCAAGGTACCAGTGGCAGGAAGAAGCTGATTCTCAGGGCATGCTAACAAAAAGCATCAAGCTGAGGTAGGGGATCTGTTGCTTATTTTGTGCCTCTGCTCAGAGTGTCAGGAGAGGGGAGGGAGCCAGGCCAGCACTTTGCCAAACAGGAGCAGGGGAGGAAAGGTCTGTTAAAGGCTGGCTGCTGTGTTCTGCTCAGGCAGAGTGAGGGTGATGGATGGGGAGGTTGCTCGGCATCAGGCAGGGTGCAAAAGGGCCTCAGTAACATCTATTAAAGCCATCCATTTTCCCAGGCTCATCTGGCACTCACTCTTTGTCACCACACTTGTTACCTTTCCCTGATGGTAAATGCTGGGGAACTTCAAGGTATTTGAACAGTCAGAGACGACAAATCCCTGCAAAGAAGAAAGTGTAAAACAGCAGGAGGAACATGCTGGCTTCATCCTGAGCGAGCATTAAATACACTTCCCATTTGTCTGAGGAGACACTTAATGGGAAAACGGGCTCTTTAATTGAACAGCCTGAGAGTCTCACGCAGCTGCAGATAACAAACGCCCAGCAGAAAGCCATTTTTCCAGCCAGGGATCCCGGCCTGGGTGAGGCAGGAGGAGCATTTTCCCCAGAGAAATAGCAGCACAGGCCCTGGCTGCTGAGGACAATCCAAGGGGAGCTGCTCCCAGCGCGGCGCTATTGAAGGGAGCAGAGGGAGCTCGGGCCAGGCCCGCAGCGCAGGCTGGCCAGAGGGGAGAGCGAACACGGGCTCATCGCTGCTGGCTACAGCCGCTGAGCGTGGGCTGCGCGCTGCCCCGTGCCAAATGCTGCCCTGTGCCACCCGCTGCCCTGTGCCACCCACTGCCCTGTGCCAACTGCTGCCCTGTGCCACTCACTGCCCTGTGTCACCCGCTGCCCTGTGCCACCCGCTGCCCTGTGCCACTCTCTGCCCTGTGCCACCCGCTGACCTGTGCCACCCGCTGCCCTGTGCCACTCACTGCCCTGTGTCACCCGCTGCCCTGTGCCACCCGCTGCCCTGTGCCACCCATTGCCCTGTGCCACTCACTGCCCTGTGTCACCCGCTACCCTGTGTCACCCGCTGCCCTGTGCCACCCATTGCCCTGTGCCACTCACTGCCCTGTGCCACCCGCTGCCCTGTGCCACTCTCTGCCCTGTGCCACCCACTGCCCTGTGCCAACTGCTGCCCTGTGCCACTCTCTGCCCTGTGCCACCCACTGCCCTGTGCCAACTGCTGCCCTGTGCCACTCACTGCCCTGTGCCACCCGCTGCCCTGTGCCACTCACGGCTCTGTGCCACTCTCTGCCCCGTGCCACCTGCTGCCCTGTGCCACTCACTGGGCCACTGTGGCCTCAGGAGCCCCTCTCTGCGGACTCGCCTGGCAGCGTCACACACCAGGGCACTGCTGTGCCTCTGTCACTGCTGTGCCGCTGTCACTACTGTGGCGCTGCTCCTGCTTCCTGGCACTGCTGTGTCACTGTCCCTTTGTCACCGCCCCTGCTCTGCTGGCACTGCTGTGTCACTGGCACTGCTGTGTCCCTGCTAATGCTCTGCTGGCACTGCTGTGCCACTGTCCCTGGTCTGGTGGCACTGCTGTGTCCCTGCTAATGCTCTGCTGGCACTGCTGTGTCACTGTGCCTGTGTTCCAGGAACCATCCCAAGTTGCTCCAAGCCCCATCCAGCCTGGCCTTGGACACTTCCAGGGATCCAGAGGCAGCCACAGCTGCTCTGGGCACTCTGTGCCAGGGCCTGCCCACCCTTACAACACAGAACTTCCTCCCGATATCCCACCTAGCCCTGCTGTCTTTCCCTTTGAAGCCAGTCCTCCTTGTCCTGTCACTCCAGGCCCTTGTAAATAATTCCTCTCCATCTTTCTTGTCAGCTCCCCTCAGGTATTTCCCACCAACCTCCAAGGTACGAGGTACCAACAACAGGTGCCAGGCAGAGTAGCCCAAAACTTACTAAAAATGGTTAATTAGCCTTATAAAATGAACTTTCCCTGACAAAGGATGCCTGCTGCACATGTCCATCTGCAGTACATCAACCTTCCCATCTCCCCTCAAATCTTCCCTCCCCGTGCATGATCCTTCAAACTCCCCGTGCTGCAACACAGCCCCTTCCCAGTCTAAGGAGTGTCTGACATCCTGGGATTGACCTGAATATAATTTTTCTTTACTCGCTTGAAGTGTTGCTCAGCCACGGAATTGAGCAATCTCTGGCCTCTGCAGGGTGTGCAGCAGAGGGTGGTGGGGCACAGCCAGGGCAGGCACCTGCTTCCACTGTCATCATGCTAATTAATAACATGCTAATTAAATAAAGAAAGCCGTTAGTGGAGTATCAAGGGGAGGGCAGAGATAAGAATGTAGTGAGAGAGGGGCTGAAGGAGTCTCCTCTATTGTCAAGTCCTCTTCCCTGTGATTCCCATCACACCAGCTTATTAAACCCTGCCTTGAAAGCAGAGGCTTTTCCCGTGCTCCCCAGGGGAGGCTGTTAAAGAACTTCCCTTATCATGTATCAAGGAATCTCCTCACTTGCAATTAAAACCTACACTTAACCAGTTTGTTCTTGATCTGTGGTTTAAATCACTTCTCCTCCACGGGGTTTATCTTCCCCCTGAACAGCAGCCTCTCCTCTCCTCTTCTCCACAAGAATTTATGGCTGAACAGGCTGAATGAGCATCCCTTCTTTTTCCTTGTATCCTTGTTTCTCTTCTCCTGTAAACCCAATTCCCCTCAGTCAGTGCAGAATCCTGCAGTGACAGGCAGTTTTCCAGGTGGTGAGGACTGGAGGCACTGCTGGGGACAGATGGGGGTCAGTGGGGTGTGAGAAACAGATTTGTAGACAGTTTTCAGATCAGATTTTAAGGTTTTAAGATAAACCAAGAAACACTTATAATATATTGTAATTAAGAAATAATTAGCTTCTAATTGTAATAGCATAAATTGTAACATCTGTATTATCTCACACTTCACATGAAACTAAAAATAGAATAAAATTTTTTAAACCACCTCTCAATTACCTCTATGTCAGGAAAGAACTTAATCCAACTGTGGGGCTCATCCTGCCCAGGATGCTGGAAGGAGCTGGGGCCAGCAGTGTTCAAACAGCCCCTGCAGGTCGTTTGCTTAAAGGTGAGGTTTTCGGGAGCTCCCTGCAGCTGCCTGTGGACAGGAGGCAGGAGGCAGCACCGCACCTGAGTGCCAAAGTGATTTTGTGGTCACTCTGACAGGATTTAGGAGCCTCCTCCACACCAAGTCCTGCCTCAGCTCCTCCGTGCCGTGCAGGACAGCCTTGCAGGAGCAGTATCTCCTAATGGTGGTGACACAGGCCTTTTGTCCATCTCTTCTATTTTTTTCTCTCATTTTCCCCACCTCTTCTCCCTTTGGTTTATGTGGAACCAGAGCACATCCCCAGCTGCCCCCATCCAGCAGCAGGAAGGCAGCTGAAGGGTTTTCTCTCACCTCAGGGTCTGCAGCACTGATTCCAGAGCAGCAGCACAAACAGGAACCCTCATCAATACCAGGACACTCTCACTGTGTGTTAATTGAGTTCATTTAATTACCAAAAGAGCAGACAAATGCAGCAGGGCTGAGGCCTGAAAGGCCACACACAGGGAGCTCCCTTCCTGGCTTGCCTGGCTGTTATAGATACATATTATAATACTGGTTTTTCGCAAGTATTAAAATGGATTTTTTATGAGTGGTGTTAAAATAACTTTTTTATAAAGATATAGTTTTTATTTCTGTTGATAACTAAGCTTAGACATAGTAGTGAAATAGCTGATGTAAGTAAAATTCCTGCTTGAATGGGATAACATCCAATGAACATAAGATGATGACGCCTTGTAAGAGGCCGTCTGAAGCCCCCACATTTGCCTACCGATTGCCACGAGGAGAAACCCCTTCCCCCACTGCAGTTCCAGCTTGGAGAGAGCAGCAGTGCAGGTGCAGCTGCTGCACCGTTACGTTAGCTGTTCCGAACGAGGCCTGGCAAGGACTTGGCAAGGAGCTGGCAAGGACTTTGCAAGGAATCGGCAAGGACCTGGCATGGGCCCAGCAAGGAACGGCCTACTGCATCTTGGCCCACTCTCCTCCTGAAGCCAAATGAACTTTTGGGGTGACCCTAGTGGTCTCTCACTGAAGACCTCTCATCTGCCCCGTTACCACTGTGACAGATGGACAGAGATGGAAAACCCTCCTCCCAAGGACTGAGACTGAGACCCCTCCCACAGGGAGTGGGGAAACCACTAATGACACGACCTGTTCTTCTTCAGTAATTCCAACGGACTTATTCTTCATTGTGTTTGTCCTGCCTTGGTGGTTTCAGTGGACTCACCTGTTCCCCCGCAGCAATCACAATAGACTCTCATTGTCCTGCATGTTTCCCCCTCTTTCCTCCGTGGAGTATAACTGGACCCCTGAGTTGACCAGAACTCAGGAGACTTCCCTGACATGACCAGATGGATCCCCATCGTCTGGACCACTGAGGATCTCGCCTGTGTTGGTAGCTATTCCCATCCCCCTCTTTTCTCTCTCTCTCTCTATCCTTTTATCTCCTTTCAGATCCCCGCTATCACATTTATTGTTTTGGCCCCTAATAAAGGTGCATTTGTTGTGATTAATTGATAGTCCCTTGTTGTTTGCCTTTTTGCACTTTTGGGATTGGTGAAAAGAACCATCACGACACCCCGCACAAGCGGATCGTGACACACCTGCTACAGATCTCCCAACTATCAGCACTCACTGTCTGAAGACAGTGTGGACAAAGGCCCAAAAGCCGAAGGTTACAATAAGAATGGGCTAAAACCACAACCAAGGAATACTCATCCTCTAAAAAGGCGGACCTGAGGAGGAGCCATGCTAAACAGTTCTTGGAATATGTAAACTCATTTTGGGAAAAGTTTACTATGCAGAATTGTTTATGAGTATGTAACAGCCTGATGCAATAGAAATGGTATCTAAAGGGTGTTTCCAAAATAGCAGGTGTGCTCTTGGCTGAGCCGTAATCTTTGCTTTATTTTCTTTGTCTCCTATTGTCCTCTATTAAACTTTTAAAATTTTCACAGGAGAGTGAAACTGTTTTTCACACTGGCCCTCTTCACTGTGTCATCCCAACAACTGCTGAACCTACAGAGATTCCATGGCTGTCCCAGTTCAAACCAGTGCTGCCCCACTGCCAGGCTTTCAGCAGGACCAGCAGGTCTCATGGGATAACCCTGGGTTGGCAGACTGGGCGCATGGGTGTGCTCAGAGGAGCCCTGATTCCTCACAGACTTTTGATCAAACACCTTCAGGCTTCTTGATATTCCTTTCTTATCCCAGAACTGAATTGGAAAATCAATTCCAGCCACAGACAATGAATGACCAAGTACCAGGCCTCCCAGTCTTCCATGCATCCAAGGAGAAGACTCAAGCTGCTGGCCTGGAATGAGGGGAATCCTTTGGTACAGAAGTAGAAGTCGTTGCCATGAGGAGAGGAGCTGGTGCTTTAATCCCTGCTGTGATCCCACTCTGGCTGACCCAGATTTTCCCAGTGGGGTGTGAGGAGTTTTCTGGGAGTCCATGAAACTCCAGGCAGGGCCAGCCTGGGGAAGGGCTGTGTCTGTCAGGGACATGGCCACAGCCCAGCTGGCCACATCTGTGCAAAGACAGACAGATGTGCTCACAAAATGTGCTCTGTCATGTCCTGCCTCAAGGACTGCAGGCTCTTAATTCCCATCAAAGGCAGAAAAATGACAGAGCACTTGGCATAGGCATTCAGTAAGTCTGTTCTGCTTCTTTAACATAAGGCTGGGCACATTGTTCCCACTAACAGAGGAAGAACAATTAGCCTCAGAGAGCATTACCAGTGCACTGTAATAGGGATTTGCAGGGCAAATCGCCTTAGGAGACTCCAGTGAAGCGAGACTGGGTTTTCCAAGGAATTTGCAATGCTAATCCTGGCAGTGCCACGTCTCCAGTGATGCTGCATGGCAAGGAGGGCTGTGGGTGCCATGTAAACCAGAGCAGGGAGAGTTATTAAACATGATATCAGCCACACAGCAAATGAGTCATTCACAAATGTGAGGCAAAGGCTGAGGAAATGAAGAAAAGGGTTTCTTAAAGGGTGAGCTGCTCTCCTGGGCACACAGCCCTGACCTCTCTGACTTATCTTGTTTCTGCTCAGTCAGAGGAGCTGTGAGTTTGATAATAAGCTGACAGGATTTGCCTGTTAGAAGATGTGATATTAATAAGAAGGAATATTAAATGTGTGTCGTGTTGCTTTTGCTGTTGAGGGAATAAAATCCTTCCCTAAGAACCATCCTGTGCCTGTTTGGAAGGATGGACCTTGTTAAGGAACAGGTATTTCAATATCTCATCTTTACTCACCAGGTCATCCTCCACCACTGCCAAACCATGGAGCAAACAACTCCAAAATTCACTGGTTTCAGTTTAGGGATTTATGTGCAACCTGCCAGAGCTGTATCCACACCACGCAGCTCCCAACAAACCCCAGCAGTGGAGATGGAGCCAGAGGCCAGGGAAGGAGTTCCTGGGGGAAGCTCCATAGTACTGCTTGTGGTGAGCAGAATTTGGGAATTTCTGAGCTAGCTGGGAATTCTCCAACAGACCAGGTCTTCAGCAGAAAAAAAAAAAAAAAACAATACTTCAACACTGAAGGAGATGATCAAATTCTCATGGAAAACTGCCAGATTCTCTGGTTTGGAGACCTGGAGGGGAGCACACACTGCCCTTTAAAAACCCTTCATTTTCCAGTGACACAGAGGTTCAGATCTCCTTGGCAGACCATGATCATCCCTGGAAGTCTGGGCCTTGGGATGCCTGGTTCCAAGCACCAATTTCTGAACCCAGACCTCTACTTTGTCCAGCACTAACCTTGAGAATCCAGTCCTAGGGCTGGATTTACCACATCTTTTAGGTTCAGCAGGATGTCAGAAACTCTGGATGTCTGAAACCCTGGCTTCCCCTCCCAGATCACCTCCTCCACTCCCCTCACAAGAGCCTGGGCTCCAGGAATGTTGGGGAGCCTTGAGAAAAGGTTTTAAATAGTAAAAAATGAAATGGCTGGTTTCATATTTATAAAGCCACCTTACAAGGGCTTTGTCCCTCCTTAGGAAGCAGCGGTTTTCTTTCCGTTTTGTTGTACAGAAATATTTTATTTCCAGAAAGGAGTTCCCATCTCTGGTCAGCCATAGTGGCTGTAAAGTTGTCAGTTGTGAAATGTGTAATTTTGATATTTGGGGATGTGGTTTACTGACACTGATGAAATAGGGAAAACTTTGCAAATGAAAATGATTTTAAAAATGCAAAGATGTCAGTCTTGATGGGCTTTCCCTGGCAATTTTAACCAGCAATAGTTTCCAGAAACCAATTCAAACACCTTTGAAATCAATTGGCATTCACTTTAATGTCATTTTGATCCTTCCTTAAAGAGCAAATTAAGCTTTACAATTACAAGGAAAAGCTGTCCTCTTCCACCCCATTGTTTGCTTCCCTCTTGTCCTTCCACACACAGAACTGGAGCCATCCAAGCAGCGTTAATTATTTGGTTTATGTATTCTTTAATTATTTGGTTTATGTATTCCCCCATCCCTCCCCTGCGTTAGCAGGGAATTGTATTTAAATGGCATTTGCTGCAGCACTGTTATCACAATTGTGCTGGGAAGCAATTTGGCTTCCAGAGGTGTCCTGAGAAGCAATTTCTGGCTCCACACCAGTGGCTGTGCCTTGGCTCTGCTCATTCTTTACCCCACTGATGTCTGCAGCTGAAATAGGAATGAGCCTGCGCCCACAGACATCCCCAGCTGCTCACTGGAGATTCATGAACCAGGAAATGCTCCCAGTTTGCCAAGCAGATGAATTGGAAGGGGCACACAGGAGTTCACCCCATAAACTGGGTAATAACTGAGCTGGTAATGGTGCTCCCTGCAGTAAATGCCCCCAGTTTGCTGCCACATAGAAACAGCTCCAGCCTCTCAGAGTGGGGTGAGCTCCAGGCACTGGGGACACAGGAGGATTGCTCTGCAGCTCCAATGGCCACTTGTGCTGGTCCTTTCAAAGCCCTGTCAGTTGTGGGGGCTCTTTAATCAGAGATGCAGCTCAACCTCCTCTGGGCCAACCCCACTTCCCATCCACCCAGCATCCCTAGCTGAGATAAAAATACAGATAATGGTGCTCACAATTTCAGTTGCCATCCATTTTTGGAAGTCTTCTCCTTGTGTGGGATGTCAAATCAGAAAATTGGGCTCTTTGAGTGTCCTTCTCCACAAAGGAACAGTGCGGGCAGCATCTGAACGCAGCTGATAACCTTGTGATCCTTCCTCTCCTTTTAGAACAGAAAATATTTGTAGATCCCAAACCACTGTGTAGGAAGGCAGAATAAAGCTAAGAGCTGTAATTTTCAAGGACGTGCTCTCTAAAGATGTGCAATGCAGCCACCCATCAGAATCTCCCTGGGAAGGAAGGAAGCACCAAAACCCGTGGCTTTTTTCCTTTTTGTTTTCCTCCAGCTTGCAGTGGAGCATCGCACAGCTGAGAACAGTGGGTGGCACTGGCCTGGCCTCACATCTCAGGCTTGGCAGCGTGTCCTAGATGAGCTCCATGCAGAAATGTGGCCAGACACCACTTGGAGTCAGGAAAAAAATAGTCCACGAAATTGCCTTTGAAAATGGTCTTCAGTGCTGCAGAATTTCAGCTCCCCCTGATTCATGAAGAAACCCTGGCTCGCTGCTGTCTCCCCATTAAAACCTGGCTGGGTTCAGGCAGCTGTGGGGCAGGAGAAACAGAAAGCAAAGCACAGAAGAGGGAAATAAATCCAGGCAGATCCAGCTTAGCCCTACTCTCAGCTTTGCTCGCTCACATCCATCATACGTTGCACCAGGCAGACTGGACTGTAGAGCACTGAGCCAAAGCCATGTTTCACTGGGAATTCCTGCTCCTAAAATCTGGAAGGTGAGGGATAAATACTGGTCATTGGAAAGCCAAGGCAGAGACACAGCAGGAGGGAGTGGGGGAGAGCGTGGCTTGGGGAGTGAAGGAAAAATGGGTGAAGAAAAGATTTTCCCAAATAAGAAGTGATGGAGTTTTGAACCAGTAATTTTCTCCTTCTCACTGGTAAATCTGCATGTTAACAAAGCTTCATTTCATGACTACTGATGAGTTTTCTCACACTGGAAGTTGGGTTGAGCGCACCAAGAAAGAAAATCAGGAATGAGGGTGGTGCTGGAGGGAACGCTCAGACTGCGTGCAGGCTGTGTACATCACATTGTCCCTGATCACCCCAGAGCTGCTCCCCCTCAATCCAGGGTTTAAAGAAACTGAAAAAGTTAAAAGTTTAGCTAGATTTAGTTAGGGGGGATAGAAACAATTAAGAGTATAGCAAGAAGAGTAGAGATAATAAGGGATAGTTAATTAGTAGCAGACGGAATAGTTAAGGCTAAGATGTAAATCATGTATTTGTCTTTACTGTGTTTAAAGAAGCAGGATGGGATGTGGATCTAATTGTGAAAAAGAAGAGGCCCATGGCTGCACCTGTGCCCTGAACCTTGAGCTACAGCCAAGGGGTCCAAAGCCTGCCAACAAGGCAAAGGTAAAGGCTCACTGTGACCTCAGAAGACCAAAGACCCATTTCAGACCCACTGACCCATTTCAAACCCACCGACCCATTTCAGACCCATGGACCCATTTCAGACCCACCGACCCATTTCAGACCCACCGACCCATTTCAGACCAACCAGCCCATTTCAAACCCACTGACCCATTTCAGACCCATGGACCCATTTCAGACCCATGGACCCATTTCAGACCCACCGACCCATTTCAGACCCACTGACCCATTTCAGACCCATGGACCCATTTCAGACCCACCGACCCATTTCAGACCCATGGACCCATTTCAGACCAACCAGCCCATTTCAAACCCACTGACCCATTTCAGACCCACTGACCCATTTCAGACCCATGGACCCATTTCAGATCCCACTGACCCATTTAATGTGAAGGACTGTGCAAGAGTGAAGGAACTTTGGACTCATTTAAATACATTTTAATACAAAGCAGGGGTGGGTGGGTTTGGGTAATGAATATGCATTAGGTGTTTAGGGAATGATATGAATATGTAAGATGTTTTTAGATAAATAGAGAGCCAAAGCCTGTGATTCCACATGCCTTTGGAAATTATTCCACCTGTGCCTGGCACTGTCAATAAACATACCCCTTTCTAACTTTAACTAGTTGGAGAGTTCCTTTCCGTGCCTCACTCCTACCTTGCCAGCCCCTCAAGGGTGGGCAAGATCCCACAAGGGCCTTCCTAAAATCACCAGGGAGATGGGTTTTCCAGGTCAGCTGGATAAGGACAGGAAAGGTGTGCACAGCTTTCCATGGATGCACAGCAAACATCAACCTCTGCCCTGTCCTGAGGGCACCTCAGTGACCCAAAGGGTCAGAACAGGTCCTAAGTGACCCTGGACATGCCAGGTGCCTGAGCAGGGCTGTGAGGGACACCAGCAGAGTTCTCTGCTCCAACTGCCTTTCCACAGCTCAGGCAGCTCTGTCCAATGAGCTTTATATGAATAAATAAAGTTTCATTTAATCTGCAAGGAAATTTGTGATTTTGATGTGGGGTAATGGGGGAAACTTTCCAAATGAAAATTATTTTAAAAATGCAAAATCTCCAATCTTTGAACACACAAGAATGACATTGTCAGCCTGGGAGGTTTCCTCTGTCCCACTTTATTTTCCTGCTAATACTTCTCTTATAAATCCAGGACTTAGATCACAGAATATTTCAGTATTGCCAAATTTGAATTCTTTGTCAGGAAAAGGTTCTTAATCAAGAAGGAGGGGCTCTTCAGGTGGGACATCTGGGTCTCCTGCAATGTTTCCTGGCAAAGCAGCTCCCTTGCTCCTGCTGAACACACTTCTGAGTGCAACATATGCTGAAAACTTCCCCCATCAAGCTCCTTGGGTGTCACCACCTCCAGAGAGCATGAGGTGATGCTGGAGGTGAAATCCTGGTTCCCTGCACTCAGTGAGAAGCAAGCTGGGTAATACATCCACGCTTTCACTATTTCTCCCACCACAAAGGCATGCAAGAATCACAGCTTTCATTTTAAAAATAAATAGTTAAATAAAAATATGTTTCTAGGCCAGATGAGAGGCTCTAAGGAACATTTTCCAACAAAACAAGTATTGTGTCATCTAACACCAAGGCTACGTATTTTTTAACAGGTCCTCTCAGGAATTTTTCTAAGGTTGGCTCAGCATCCTCTTTCCAGAAGAGAACAGGAGCAGCCCCCTGCAGTTCATCCCGAGGAAATGAGGGCAGTGGTAAGAAAAGAGGGAAATAGCTGAAAAGCCAGGGGGAAAGGTAGTGACAAGCTGGTGACTTTGAAACTGGGCTTTCCCTTCTGGAAAACCCTTCTTATGGCGTACCCTGCACATTAATAGTGCATTAATCCTTCAGGAATGACTTGATTATTTGCCATCAGACATGCAGCTGGTGGCTCCAAAGGGCTCTGCACATCAGCTGCACAGTGACCTTTATAATGAGCTTCAAATCTTGGCATTTCAAAACTCTATCCCCAACAAAACCCCAACCCTGAACACACAGATTCATAAAATGGTTTGGGTTGGGAGGGACCTTAAAGCTTATCCTATTCCACCCTTGCCAAGGGCAGGGACACCTTCCACTATCCCAGGTTGCTCCAACCCCATCCAGCTTGTCCTGGGACAGTGCTCAGAGCTGGTGCAGCCTCACCTCGAGTCCTGGGAGCAGTTTTGGGTGCCACAATAAAAAAAAAAAAAACAAAAAACAAAAAAACAAAAAAAAAAAAACCACAAACAAACAAAAAAATATCTAATAGCCATTAGAGAGTGTCCAAAGGGGGAACATGAGGATGGGGAAGGGTCTGGAGGGGAAGCCCAGGAGGAACAGCTGAGGACACTTGGTCTGTCCAGCTGGAGGAGGCTGAGAGGAGAGCTCATTGCAGTTACAACTTCCTTGCAAGGGGAGGAGAAGAGGAAGACACTGATCTCTGTGATGACCAGTGACAGGATTCCAGGGAATGGCTGGCACTGCCCACGGCCCCGAGGCTGCCAGAGCTCCAGGAGCGCTGGGACAGCGCTGCCAGGGGTGCCCAGGGTGGGGCTGTGGGGTGTCTGTGCAGGGATGGGGCTGGGCTGGGTGATCCTGGGGGTCCCTCCCAGCCCAGGATATCCCAAGATTCTACTTTCCAGGGTTGGGGCATCCAGAGTTTCCCTGGACACCTACGCTGATCTCCCTGCTGCACTCCAGGCCCATCACACCACCCTGAGCCCCATTTTAATTTGTGTATTAGAAGGTTACATAGAAATTCCTGTCCTGGGCTGAACCCTTGGCAAATGTTTCGTTATACTCCAAGTCCTGCCCCTTGTGTAATCCTCATGGTCAAAGTAATTTGGTACAGCTTCCTTTCCTGTTTTCAGCCCACAGGAAGAACTCTCCCAAAGGAGAACCTGTTCCCTTTCCAAGCAGAATGCTGCCTTGGTACAACAGGTACATTTTCACTATTATCCATCATTTGCAGCAAACATCATTTTCATAAAAGCTCAGCAACAATATAAATGTGCAGGGGGTACAAATACAGATGCACCATTATTGAAATTGTTCCTCCTTTGCAGTTCTCATGCCTGCCCAGTTCCATTTCCAAAGTTGATATTTGCTTTCTTTTCTTTGGCATATTTTCCAACCATGCCAGCTTGAACCTAGCTTACTCAAAAATAGCCAAAAAATGTTCAATAATTTTGGATGAGAAAAGGAAAGAAAAAGAAGCCACAGAGAAAGTTCCAAGTTTGAACTTTGGTGGAAATGCACAGTTTTTCTTGGTTTATGAAAATAATTTTTGACATGGCTAATTTAAAGGAATTTGATATTCAGGCTTCAAAGGCTTTTCATGGAATCACAGAATAGTGGGTGGGGGTTTCTTGGAAGATGCTTTGCTCCATGCAGAGTAATATCCCAGGTAAACTGTATCATCTGCTGCTGGCATTGTGCCCACCACAGGACACCTGAGGCGATTTTGAACCACATTCCCCAGCAGCTGCTTCATCCCATTTCAGTGGCTGCTGGGCCTTTGCTGAAAATCCATGGAAGTAAAAGCATGAGTGTTCCTGCAGAGATAAGGCTGCTATATTCCTCCTGAAATGAACACCTGGATCCTTCTCCCACATTTTCTCTGCCTGGAGTTCCCTTTTTTCCAGCTGCTACCGGCACAGCTGGATCTGAGAGTAAACAAGACCTGGGCATTCCAGCAGATCCAGGTGTGCCCTCCTCCACCACCTTCTCCACCTCCCCTGCCTCCAACACCCCTGTCTGCCTCATCCATGAGCATCAGCACCTCATGGAATCATGGAATCACAGCAGCAGCCACACCCAGGCTCTAAAATGCATTCACAAGAATAAATTCATAGTAAGAATAAATCCATAATAAGGATAAATGCACTTCTCTCCAGGAAATGGCAGCAGAGCTGGGCACTGCCAGGGGTAAACATGCCAGTCACACCTTACACACACAGGTTCAGGTGTCCTTAGAGTCATCCATGTGCCAGCCTGAGACTGTTGGAAGGAGTCACCTGGCCTCTGCAAAGGAACATCAACCCTCACTCTGACCACCATTACTGAAACCAACCTAAAGAAAACTCTTCCCTAAAAATAAACAAACAAATAAATAAATAAAATAAGGGGTGTACACCAAGTGCTTTCAGTTACACAGAAAAAAAAAAGAAATTGTGACTATGAAAAACACAGATAAAATAACAACAACAAAACAAAACCAATTAAAAAGCAGCAAAATGCACCATGGCCTGAAGTGGCCAAGTGGCCACAGCCATCATTCCAGGCCCCAGGGGCTGGCTGGGGAGCAAGGAAATTCAGCCAGGCCTGAATTCCCCTGCCTGGGTGAGGGCACAGCACAGCCACACGTGCCACATGTGCTGCTGTGCACACACCTGGGTGAGAGTCCCCCGCAGCTCAGATAAAATAGCTCTGCAAAATCAGCAGGGCACTTGTTTTGGAGGGGAGATCTTGGAACAGAAGGGGTGTGACCCCAGCAGTGTGTCCACTCCACGGGGAGATCCAAGCTGCAATGGCTCTGGATGGATCCAGGGCTGGAAAGCACTGGAATGTTGGATTACAGCAGGAGGAATTTAGGAAGCAAATCACCATCCACCCTACTGCCTGATCCTGTCTCAAAGGCCTTTCTGGTTCCATCTGAGGGCCGCAGGCTCAGAAATCAAACACTGTGCCACACATACCTCCTTGCCACTCAACTGTTATGAATGGATGTGGGGATTTGGATAAGTCCCTGCCTTTTGCCAGGCCTCTGGCAGCAGGCAGGAGCTTTATTGGGGTGGCCAGCACCCCAAAATCCCCTCTGCTTCACGAGTTCTTTAATAATGGCTGATTCTGTGTCTTATAGAATGAATCATTTATTTAACAGACACAAGACAAAACAAACTAATACTACACAGGAATAAGGACAAAAAGAAACTACTGGTTGGTAAATACAATGCAGAGTTAAAAGTACCATTAATTTTACAGCTGGACAAGAAATAATATAACTTAGGAGCCAATGTTTCTTGCCAAACAATTTGTGCTATACCAGACATTGAAATCCTCTCCCTCAATCCCCAGGGAAGTAACCACGGATTTACATCCAAACTCTGGAGAGAAGTCTCAAACACTTACAGGGTGTGTGTAAGAGGCTTCTACCTCCGTGATAACTTGTGTGTCTTATATAGTTTGTAAAAGAGTGTCTCTCAGTCAGGAATATTTCTTTTATCTCTTCCCACATCCGCTCTCCAGACAGAGATGTTGATTCTTAGCTGGGACCTGAGTCCTTTTGGCACTAGAGAAGACCCCTGCTGGGCCTTTAACCCTGAGTTTTCTCTTCCATATCTGCACCAACATCTGTCCTTCAGCCAGCCCAGGCACGGAGCTGGCAGAGCTCTCCCCACATGGCTTTGGGACTCTGGAAGATGTTTGCTCCAACTTCCTCCAAGCTGTTGTTTCCTGGCTCCCCAGTCTCATGGAGTGTCAGGGCAGGCAGTGTTCAGAGTGCCCTGACCTTTCTGAAGAAGCATCTTGAAAAAGACACCTCAGGGGCACAGACAGGTTCGTGCTCACACCAGGTGATTTCAGCTCTTCTGGGATCCAGGCAACACAGAAGGACAGACAGGGTCTTCACGTGGGGTTCCAAGGAGAGCCTCTATTGAGCTTCTTCCTCGAAGGGATCCAGGGACAAAGAGCCACTCAGCAGGGACAGCAGGGTTCATATAGGGATCTTGAGGGGCGGGGCAGAACACCAGGGCCAATGGGATGAGGGCACAGGGGTGGAGCGAGGGGGGAGGGCCAATGGGATACATTGAATCTGCATGTCACAGCAAGGCATGCTGGGAGAAGCCTTTTTCCTCAGCCTAACAAGGTGGTTATGGCTTGAGGGGTTTTCCCTCCAGGGAGAGTTGTTGACCTTTTCCCTGCTGGCCCACCGGCCTCTGCATTGCAGCACTGGGGAGACGCTTCTCTGCTGCAGGAGCAGCTCTTTGGGAGCAGCCACACCACAGCAGCCTCTGAGTGTGCCCCAGGCACAACCTGAGTGCCAGGGGCCACTTGAGGCATTTAAATGCCTCATGAACAACCATTTCAGGGCTCTCTGTGCACCAATGCTTTGTTTTATGTTGCTTGAACATAACTGAATTATTGAATTCATATTCCAAGTCACCCACAAGCCAAGTAACCTCAGTGAGTGGCACAAGACCAACACTGAACTGAGCAGCTGTGCTGAGTTCCCTTGGTAGCAAGACATTGCAGGAAAAAAAATCACCAGAGCTTTAGCAAGGTGACATTAGGATAATAGGAAATTCTTTCGTTACATTAGCAAATTATTGTAATTGTGCCTGGCGTGCCTTTAAATAAAGCTTGTACAGCAGATTTATATATCAATAAATAATAATAAGCATCTTCAGGCATTAGTGGACACAGCCCACTTTATTGAAAAGTGGCAATAGCTGCCTAATTTAACCCTAATAATCTCTCATTTTACAGCAGAAAAATCAGCATCAAGAGCAGCCAGTCACACTTGGCTTGTCACAGGGATTTTTCTCTTTGTTTCTGAATAAGGGTTTCTTCCATCTTATCCACCTTCCTCTGTTTTTTGCCTCTCTTTTCTCCATTGGACACTTGCAGAAGCTTCAGTCCATGAAGGGAGTGCCACCAGGGCTTTTTGCAGTCAATGAAGACAAACTGGTAATTTAGTGCAGGAACCTGGGCCTTCTGTCCCACCCTCCAGAGCAGTCCATGTTCCCAAGCTCCCAAGGTGAGCCCGAGCTGCTGGAACTGCATTTCCCAGGAGCTGGGCTCAAGAACTGAATGGGGACAGCTGTGGAAAAACCCTCCTCACTTGCAGAGGAGCCACAGGCTGGAGCAGTGGGCAGGAGCTGAGGTCCAGCAACAACGGACCCTGGGGTGAAGCTCTGAAGCCTTGGGGAACAAGTGATAGGATGAGAGGAAATTGCCCCATGTTGCACCAGGGAAGGTTTAGGGAGAACTTCTTCACTGAAAGGGTTGTCCAACGCTGGCACAGCTGCCCAGGGCAGTGGTGGAGCCCCCATAACTGGAGGGATTTAAAAGGAGCATGGATGAGACACCTGGGGACATGGGTCAGTGGTGAACACGGTGGTGGTGCTGGCTGATGGTTGAACTTGATGACCAGAGAGGCCTTTTCCAGCCCTGATGACTCTATTCCATGGATTCATTCCCCTGCAGGTGTCCTGGTCAGCCTCAGGAGCTGTTGGTTTCTGTTCTCACTTCACGTTTCACAAGAGACAGGTGAGACCAGGGCCATGTTCTCCCCGTACCCCCAAGGCCAAACAGAACCACAGAGTCATTTAGGGTGGGAAAGAGCTCCAAGACCATCAATTCTATCCATAACCCCCTGAGGTGGGCACGGCGGTGAGGAGGCGCAGCCCTGGCACCTCACCCATCCCCATAAGGGCCACAAGCTCGTTCCCTGCCCAGTCCCCACCGCTCATTCCCTCCCTGGCCTTTCTGCCCACGGGGTCACACCACTCTCCATGTCCCCAGCTCCTTCCACCCAGGCCCACAAACAGCTGGCAGAGGGTTTGGGGGGGCTTCAGACACTGCTGAGCAGAGTTCCAGCTCCATCACCAGCGTCCCACAACCACCACAGTGGGGACACTCACCAACCTGAGGACAAAACCACCTCTCGAAGCTGAGTATGACACCAGTTGGAAAACACAGCAAGAGGGGGAAATCTCAGCAAAAACCTGGCAGAGCAAATAAAACAGCATTTCTGCTAAGTAAATGTTCTGCTTCTCTTTATCAGCACCTTAAAATAGACATCAGCGTTGTTCAGCTTTGGGGTTGGGTTGTTGGGGTTTTTAAAGGATGCAATCAGCCTTATGTAAATTGGTTTGGTCTTTTGCCTTGTGGCATCACCTGGAAACTTGTTCTGTAATGGGGATGATTTTATGGGAGATGTATGGGCAAACACCTTGGATTCTTTTGGTTTTCATTAATTTGATTCCTTCCAGGCAAGAAAAGGCTGTAATAATGTGATAAAACGAGGAAACTGGTGACATTTAATATTATAAAAGAGCACAGAGGGGGGCTTGGTGTTTTTAAGTGTCACCAGCACATTTTCAGAGATGGCCTAGCCCTGAGAATCAGGGCTGTGAAATAATTTAATCCATGCATGATAAAAGAAACTGCTAGGAATAATTCACTCCTTGTCTTATTGCGTATAGACTGGTTTGGGAGCTCATTATTTATTTGGCAAGTATTTAGCATAACAAATCAATTTCTAGTGACACCTCAGATGAGGTAATTTATACTGAAAGTCAAAAGAAGATTAAAAAAAGGAAGATTAAACTTTGTTATTTTAGCAGGAGCCTGGATCCTGGTGTCTATGCAGGGCTGGCAGCAGGCAGGACAGGGGGTGGCACTTCCCCTGCCCAGCACTGCCAGCTCGCCACCAGAACAAGGACAAGCAGCCCAGCTGTGCTTCAGGGGGTTGGGGAGAGGCCTGGATGGCAGAAACAGCAATGAGTGGAGCTGTACATCCCCATGGGAATCCTGGACTCCTGTTTGGGCTCTCTCTGATTTCCCCTGCTGCCACAGACACCCCGGACAGGACCCTCTGGAAACATCTGGGAAGAAGCATTCCCTCAACCTGCAGCATTTGCCATGTCCTGTCCTGCTCCTGGTGGTTGGAATTCAGATGAGCAAAAATTGCCTTCCACAAGCATAAGGTCGGCTCCAGAAAAGTTTAAAGGAGACTAAAAGGCTCTGCATATTCGCATGTTTTCTGTGTTTGGCTCAGTAGGGCAGGAGACGCATCATTTGTCAAGCACAGATACCAAACCAGTCTTTTGTATAAGCTTGTGCAGAGCCATGGCACAGGGAGGTGAGAGGATGCACCAGAGACTTCTCTGGAGGGCTCATCCTGGAGAAAAGGAGGCTCAGGGGGGACCCTGTGGCTCTGCACAACTCCTGACAGGAGGGGACAGCCAGGGGGGTCCCAGGGAACAGGGACAGGAAGAGAGGGAACGGCCTCAGGCTGGGCCAGGGGAGGCTTAGGGTGGATATTGGGGAAAAAATTCTTCACTGGAGAGTAGATAAACATTGGCACAGGCTGCCAAGGACAGTGGTGGGGTCACCGCTCCTGGAAATGTTCAAGAAACAAGTAGATGTGGCACTTGACAATGTGGTTTAGTTGACAAGGTGGTGTGTCACACTACAACACAACTCACACGGACACTAGATGCAAAAGGGGAAAGAAAAGAACCCAGAAAGAGATTTTATTTTCTGACTCCACTATATATTGAATAGCAAAAGTGACAGTGGATTGGAGGGTGAAACTGCCACCTCTCCAACCACACTGGTCAAACCAACAGTCCATCAATTCTCTCCACCCACAAAGAAGAATGCAAAGGAATCATTGTTTACATGAACAGTGTGAGAAGATTCAGTAGAAATATGTAAACATCAGAAGGCATAGAAAACTTTTAGAAGAACTTTAAGACTCTCAAAAGAACAGGGTGACAGTGGTGATCAGTCAAAGGTTGGACAGTGGTGATCAGTCAAAGGTTGGACTTTATGATCTTGAAGGTTTTCTCCAACCCTAATGATTCTGTGATTTAAAGGTAGCAGCAAATGTATTTGAGTTTCACTGGCTTCTGCTGCTGCTTCCAGATCAAAATCTTTGAAACTAGAACTGTTCTAGTGGATTTTTTTTTTTGTTTTTTTTTGTTTTGTTTTGTTTTGTTTTGGTTGATGTATTCAGATGAAATTTCTTATGAAGGGGTCACAGAAAACTTGCTGGTGTCAAAAAAATGCTTTTCCAAAGCCAGTGGCAGCTGTTTAAGTTTGAATCACTGAAAGAAACAGGATCATTTTCTGGCTTTCTTTGCTCTGAGTTTTCTTTTCTCTTATGTTTCAGTTTCAAAGAAGGAAAAAAAAAAAAAAAAAAAAAAAAACCAACAGTGTCTGTCTGGCTTCAGGTACATCTGGGAACTCACAGCCAACTGCAAGGTGCCCTTTGGCCAAAGATATTTATGGAATAATACTGCTGGGGAGCCAAGAGCACAGGGCATGACCCTTCTCTCTGCCCCCACCTCCTGCTCTGCACCACCAGGTGATGACATCTTACCAACCACCTGGAGGTGTTCAGCCATGGAAAACCTCCACATTGATTTCCTTGTCCTGTTTGGAACTTCACAGCATCAACAGCCCTTTCCAGTACCCTGTTCAGAGAATTCACAGAATGACCAGGCTGGAAGAGACCTCCAAGATCGTCGAGTCCAACCCAGCCCCAACACCTCAACTGAACCCTGGCACCCAGTGCCACATCCAGGCTTTGTTAAACACACCCAGGGATGGCGACTCCACCACCTCCCCGGGCAGGCCATTTCAATGTTACAGCATTAAAAATTCCAATGTTACAGCATTAAAAATGAAGCTTACTGTCTCTGCCTGACAGAGCACCCAAATCTGGGGCCAGAGCAACCCAAAGTGGGCAGATGAAGCAGAAAAGGAGCTATTTTTGTGTAAATACACTGTTTCATCTGCTGGGTCCTACTGAAATGAGTAAGTGGAAGATTACCATGGTCTGCTCGAACTGGGGGTAAGTCCTGAACGTTATGGCTCTAACCAGAATATGGTTGGTGCTAGATCTGCCAGAAAAGTTGATTTTAAAAGTGAAAGGAGCACCAAGAGGCATCCAGCACCCACTCCTTATCGTGGGTTCACCCACCTTGGAGAGCATCCATTGCTCCCTCTAAAATCCAGCAACACTTTTTGATTTGCTGGAACACCCCAAGGTATCACAGACATTATTTTCTGAGGTTTTTGGGTTTTTTCATTGTGAAGTCTCAGATGCACTTCAGTATGTCCAAACCACACCAGAGAGCCACAGTTGGTATCACCCAAGGCAGTGTTGATTTTATTCTCTCTCTGTAAATGATAGCTGAAACAATTTCCAAACTGAGATCAAATCTCAATGTGAACAGCTCTGAATCTGGATGAATATCATTCCTGCACCAGAAATTGCTTCTGGCCCTTCATTATCAGATTAAATTGCTCCCCCTGCTTAATTAAGCCCTGAACCCCATACAGACATAACTTGACTCTGCCTCAATTCCCAGCATGTTTTAGGAATCTTGGGCAGAAATTTGCATAGATTATAGAATCCTGGAATGGTTTGGGTTGAAAGGGACCTTCAAGCTCATCTGACTCCAGCCCCTGCCATGGGACACCTTCCATTATCCCAGGGTGCTCAGAGCTCCATCCAGCCTGGCCTGGAACACTTCAAGAGACTGAGCATCCATTTTCCAGATCCAGATGTCACTGGGTGTCTTTGTGGACTACAGAACCATGTATCCCAAAAGGAACAGCCCCCCCAGTCCATGGGAACAAGCTCCTCAGGGCAGGTAGTCACCACCAGCTGGCAGTGGGGACATTTCCAGGTCCTGTAGGATGGCAGGGAGGGGGGGATGTGTGTGCACCCAAAATGTGTGTGTCCTCACCTTCTCCATATTTGCATCCAGCAGTTAATTAACAGTCATTAAAGCTCTGCAAACATTTAAACAGACTTTAAATAGCCATGAAAACACAATTGCCATGGAAAGCATGCCCATGGAATTAATGTAATTAAGTGCCAATTCCAGAGCCTATGCAGGCGCACACGCGGCCCCCCGGCCCCTCCTGCCCGCACAAACTCACTCCAGAGTCCCTCACTCCTGAATTCCTCATTCCACAGACCTGGAGGGCTGGCTCAGTGGTGGCAGCCAGCCCAGGCTGGGGGCTGGGGGGTCACCACAGCAGCAATTCCCTGCTCCTCGTGGATCAAAGTCAGGGATGTGCCTCCTCTCTCCTCTCCCTGGTTGCCACCCTCCCCGTTCCCACTCCTTTCCCCTGTGTTGCTTCCTCTTCAATCAGGAGTTGGTGATTTCCTTCTCCTGTCCTCCTTGGTGGGGACTCCAGGCTGCTCCACAGGGTTTCAAAGCCCCAAATCCTGGGAAAACTCCTGCCTTGGCTTAGTCTCTCTTTAAATGAGGGTGGTTTATTGATGCCTCCAATATCTGCATCACAGAAGGGGAAGACTCCTGATTTTTCCAACAAATCTCTAGGCAAAATGCACTCTATAGCTTTTTTAGAAGAGATTCTCCAAGTCAGAGAAATGCAGAGCTGGGACTGGAGCATTCCCAACCCTGTACACAGAGAGAAGACCTGGACAGTAACACAGTGACACGTGTTTAACCTCACAACAGGTGGTGTTACCCAAACAATTATTTCCAAAGGCAAAAATCCAGGAGAAAAAGCAAATGCAGGGAAGTGTTGGTGTGACTGTGACCTCGAGAGACAGCCCCGAGCCAGAGAAACACCAACAGCAGGACAAACTTTTCCAGCAGCACATCTCCGTGAGGGAAGGGCTGACCCCACTGCTCCTGTCACTGCAGGTTCACTCAGGGCTCCTGCTTGTCCAACTTGCCAAAATCACTTTGTGCAAGGTCGCTGAACATCCCTCAGCAGGAAAAACTTGTGCTCATCACTAACTTGGCTTAAGTTCAGACACAAGACCTGGGGGACAACAGCATCAGCTTTAACTAGCTCAAGTGAAATAAATTCAAGCCTAAATCTCATTGTTAGTCATCTGGATCATCCAATTCCCCTCAGCTCTGCAGACAAATCAATCTCCCAAAGCCCACGTAACCTCTGGCAGGGAGAGTAAGAAGGTCTGGAGAGCTCTCCCGTGCCATTATCCCTTTGAATCTGTCTGGGATTAAAGGAACCTCTCCAATAATACTTCTGAGCACTCTGTCTCTGCATTAAGCCCTCTGCTATTTTCTCACACACGTGTTTATTTGTTTAGTCCTCTAAATTCAGAACACAAACTTCTGCCTTGGCTCATTCTGTGTCCCCATTCCTGGGACATGGCTGTGACAGAGTCCTGCAGAGGAGCAGAGCCAGGAGCTCTCCTGGGGCTCCATCCTGCACCTCTGACAGATTGCCCTGCTCAAAATAAGACCCAACCCAGCCCTCAGAGCAGCTCCTGTGCCCAGGGTGCCACATTTCCTGATGAAGACAAGAAATGGCTGCGAGCAATCTGTTCCAATGCCAGAATTTCCCTTTTCTTTTCATGGAGCACGTGGTAACCTCCAGCCCTGCCCTTCCCACCCTACCTCCCCAGTGCCTTTGCCTGTGCAGGTGGCTCAGGGTGGCTTCAGGGCACCAGGGCCTGCCCGGAGCAGGCAGAGGAGAGCCAGGCCATGGACCTGAGCCAGAGAGGAGGCTCAGCTGGACAGTCATTAGCCTGTGTGTACATCCTAATTAATCATACCAGGTGTGAATAATTAATAATAATTAATGGTGTGTCTCTCAGCAGAGGAGTCTGTACATTCCCTGGATCTGACCATGCCTCCCCCACGCTACAGCTGGTACCCAGTGTTATTCCAGAATAATCTGAGTCTTCGCACCACACCAGACAAGCAGCTCTGGTTTCCATCCCCTGGCTGGTCATGGGCTTCCATCCAAATTTGGATAAATCTGTCCTGTAGCACCAGGACAAGGAGTTCGAAACTAAACCAGGGTTGATTTAGATAAGGAAGAAGAAGGTTTTTGCAGTGAGGGTGGTGAGGCCTGGCACAGGTTGCCCAGACAGGCAGTGGATTCCCCATCCTTGGGAACAGTCAAGGTCGGGTTGCTCTGAGCAACCTCACAAATTGAATTTAGCCCTGCTCATTGCAAGGGGCTGGGAGAAGATGGCTCTAAAGGTCCCTCCTAAGCCATTCTGTTGTTCCAAATCTCCTGCATTTCTTGCTGGATGGGGATGCAGCACAAGTGTGACTTGTCCCTCCTCTGGAGAATCGTGACAGCCCTCACTGGGGCCACAGGAATAATCCCACCCTCCCAAGGTTAATTAGGTAAAAGAACAACATGCAGAGGGTTATTTCATTACAACCTCAGTCATTTGTGTCATTAATAATGGAAAATGACACCTCATTAGCCTTTGAGGAGAAGAAAGGTGCAGAAGTCTGTTGAAGGCCCACAACAAGGAGCAGCAGCCTTTCAAAAGGCAGCAGCATTTAGCACAATCCATTTGAAGCTGAGCTATCTGAAATGTGCAATGTTGTTTTACAAAACTCCAAATGAGTGTTGCTGCAATTGTAAAACACATCAGGATCTTTGTTCTGCCTTTAATCTGTCAGTTCACCTTCACAAATTTAATGAACTCGTCTAGGTTACAAAATGTTTTATTCAAGACAAAGGCTGGTATTATCATTTAAGATGTAAATCCTAAACTAATAGAAGCTGAAGTTGATAATAAAACAGCAATTAATCCACATTGAGAGTAACAAAAATTAACAAACTGCTGTTCAAATATTTATAGCAGGAAAGTTCTCTTCCTTGCTCATTGATGTTGGCTGACTTTGAAAGTACAAGCCCAGCTCCTGTCAGGAGCTGCCAGGCATTGGCTGTGACAGAAACAGCCCCAGTGACAGCAGCACCCACTTCCAGGGCGAATCACAGATCGTCCTGAGCTGGGAGGGACCCCCAGGATCACCCAGCCCAGCCCCATCCCTGCACAGACACCCAACAGCCCCACCCTGGGCAGCCCTGGCAGCGCTGTCCCAACGCTCCTGGAGCTCTGGCAGCCTTTCCATTGACCATTCCCTGGGGAACTTTCATTTCTAATGGACTCAGTTTTCCTCCTGCTGTTTGCTGTCCTGAATATTTAACCTCTTCTCCATTACAGCTAGAGAGCTGGGGCAGAAGGGGCAGGGAAAGGATTCCTGAAGATCTGTAATTCTGCAGCTGGTGGGTTCCACCTCTACCTCACTGCACTCACCTGGCCTGATTTAAACGTGTGCTGTGCAGTGCACTCGGAGCAACTTCACAACCCTGAGGACAGACTTGTATGTCTTGAGTTTTGTAAACTCAGTGCAAAGAAAAACAGAGGGGAAGGAAGTGTCTACAGAGCCAGGAGCTGACCCTGGAGCTCACAGCCTCATCCTGCTGTTGAAGGAGAGGCATCAGAAACAGGTGCAGATATTGAAGAAATTGAATTATTTGAAGAACTCCACAAAATGGGAGGGTGAAAAAATGTCCAGTTTCCATCTGAAAACCCAAGAAGAACCTTCCTGCCCAGAGCAGCTCCTCTGTTCCTCCCCCAGCGGCAGTGTCTTCCAGAAGCACTGAAGACACAGAGCTGGGAAGAGCTCCTTGGGTACAGAGGTGGCTTGTGATGGCTCACACCACCAGCAACAGGGAGGGGAGAAGGGAGGGCATGGCTCCCAAAACCCTTCCCACCAAACCACCAGCCTCAGCTGCTCCCTTTATTCCTTTGTGCCTCCTCCTGGATTATGGACTGTTGAATCCAAATCTCCAAGGCATTAAAAAAAATCATCTGTGCACTCCCAGCCCCTTCCCCAAATCCTCTGGGGGATCAGACACATGAAAAAAAGTGAGAGAGGGAAGGAGAAGGTGAGTGCAAACATTTGCAGTGGCTGCTCACCAATGCATGCAGTGATTTCAGCCCCACCACCACTCCCAAGCCAAAGTTAAAATTAAAGCTGGCATGACACTCTGCAGCCAGATGTGTTTCATAATGCATGGGCAGGGTATATTTTATTAATTCTGTTTTTTGTAGATCTCTGTTTGCATAAGTTTCATCCTCCCATGAAGCTGCATGGCTCTGTGTGTTGTGTGTTGTTTTTTTAATTTATATTTTTTCTCCCTGTGGGATGCTCCTACAGGCCACTGGGGTGATCTGAGCAGGTCCCACAGTGGGAGAGAGGGAAGAGAGTGCCAAGAATCAGGCAGGGAATGTTGTTCTTGACACTGTGTGAGGCTTTTAAGCACAGTCACCTCTGCCAGCCAGCAGTTTACAACGTTCCCTCGACACCAACCTAAACCTGTTTGGGGACATTTAATATTTTCCTTCAATAAGGCTTTTGGAAGTGTCATTTGCTTATGGGATCTAACTGGTGAAGGGGAAACAAAAAGCAGGGAACTTTTTATTTCCCCTTCACCAGTTAGATCACGAACAATATTGAACCCACTTGTCAAATGGGTCCAATAAAGACTCTCTCATATTTTTTAAAGGGGCAAACCCCCATCTTTTACCTAGGGAGCTTTCAGTGTTCTCCGTGTTGGCAGAGGTGTGATAAAACCCCATTTCCTGAGGTCTGCTCTGCCCTCCCCATCCCTCTGTGGAACACATCCACCATCCAGGCAGCCTGGCCAGCTTGGGGACAGATTTTCCAGGAGGGGCTGGAAAATCTGCTGGGGTCAAGGGAGAGGATTTGGGTGATGCTCCAGCCCCACACCTGCTGCTCCAGCCCCGGTGGTGCCAACGGGAGAACTCCCACGGAGAATCCCAGCTGTCTCCAGGGAAGTTCCACGCTCTCCTGGCTGTTCTCACGGGTTTCCTCTGGCTCCTTCAAGCAGTTCCCAGCACTCCAATTTACCATCAGCCTTCTCACAGCCCAGAGCAGCTGTGGCTGCCCCTGGATCCCTGGAAGTGTCCAAGGCCAGGTTGGACAGGGCTTGGAGCAGCCTGGGACAGTGGAAGGTGTCCCTGCCCAGAGCAGGGGTGGCACTGGATGATGTTTAAGATCCCTTCCAACCCAAACCAGTGTGGAATTCTGTGAATTCTGTTTTGTAAGTCTTGGTGAGAAAGACTGGAAAGTGTGGGAACTGGAAAAACAGAAACTTCCACAGACACTGAAGGGTTTGATCTGCAGCCTTGGAAGGAGCTTGGATTGATGCAAAGATCAAGTACACAGACATTAAATAGAAAAATCATAAATTTATGTTTCTATAGCTGTAAGTAAGAATATGTCTTAAGTATGCCTTAAGAATATGCCTTAAGTAAGTGAGAAACTGTATGGATAAGATGGTGAAGGGTTTCTAATGCAGGGGTGTGGTTGTACAGAATAAGTTTAGAAGTTATAATAGAAGCAGTGCAATCGAAGTGAGTAAAGGTGATAGATCAGAAAAGCAAAATAAACCTAGTGGCGACTGTCCACTGCACTGGAAAGTTATTTATTGCCTTGTAACAAAGAACTTGTGACTACTTTTGAGCCGTGGCAAACTGCTTACTCCTCTAAAATCTCACAACCCCTGAGACTGATGTTTATCTGAGCAATAAATTATACTTAGCCCAACTGTGGTCCCATCTCTTCATTAAATAGTGATGATAATTACAGGAAAGTACCTGAAGACATCTGATTCACCACGAGTCTCCTTTCTAGTGTTGAATGACACAGATTTAAAATGTGTGGGCAAAATGGTAAAGGACAAAAGCAGTGATTACAAAGGAATGATAAGTGAATGAAGCAGCACAAGCAGAAAGTTCATACAGAAATATGTCTTTTTTCTTCTGTAGAAGTCTGTAGATAGAAGGAGGTTTGAAAATAGAGTTTCTGAAATGAACTGTTTACAAAACTCAGTTTTTCCTGCTAAAACCAACTTCTCAGGGAATGTTCTGGGTGGCACACATTGCTGAGGAGCACGATGGCTGCAATATTGGAGATTTAACCACATTCCTACACTCTCTCAAATACAAGTGCAGCGAATCAGGAGCACCAATAACCCAATGCCAATGCCAGGAATAAATAAAACAGACTGAACATAGCATTAATTAAACGTCCAGACTAGTTCATGCAGTGAAATCAATGTCTGCTGTGCAGATAAACTTCAGCTAAGCAAGAAATAGTGGGGTGAAGTGACAACAGGTTCCAAAAATCCATAATCCCCTGGGCTATCCAGTCTTTTCCCCAAAAAATGCTCGTAGTGGATGGAAAAAAATGAAAATACACCTGTACCTGCCTTCACCCCTGCGTGAGTCAGGGTGGGGATATGTCCCTTTCTGTCACAATACCATCAAATTCTGGCCCTGAGCAGTCACAGGCTGCTCTAATATTTGTTTTGCCAGCGTTTCTGGAATATTTTTAATGCCATATTTTAAATGCTGCTGAAATATCCAGGCAGCAAGACAAGGCAAAGGAAAACATCATCATTCACTGCTGTGAGCAGCACACACTCTTCAACGTGCTCATTTTCAAGGCTGAACAGACATCTTTCCTGATGTTTTTTAAATGCAAAAAGCTATTAACTATGCTGCTATTTCACATTTAATATCAAAGAGCGAGTCTCACTCAAGCCAAGATTGTTTCTGATTCCCAGTGCTGGCTGCTCTCTGCATTCCTTCACTTAATAAATTTCTGATGGAAAATACACAGGTAACCAAGTGTATTTATTATCAAGAATTATTTTTGAGTTACAGAAAAACAATCAAACAAATAAAAAAATCCAAGATAAAATTCTAACTGTAAAGGGTAAATTAATATTCAAGATTCCCAGGGGAAAAAAAAAAAGTGAGGAGAAAGAAAGAGCCCTGTTTCTGCACAGATTCATAGAAGAAAACTTGTCAAGAAAAGAGATTTGTTCAGAATTCAGCCATTTTTTGCTATCACATAATGTACAAATAAATACTGGGTTGGAAAATCTTTTTTTCTGACAAATCCTGTGCTAGAAGATCACTCCCAAAGGCTGGGTCACCCCATCCCACCACTGGAATTTCACTTCTAGGTCTAAATAAAACCTTCCCTGGACTCTGCAGTGCCCCAGCATTCTTCACACAGAGCATTTCAGTGCCTTGGCATTGAACCTTTTATTGTTACCTGCTCCCAAAGGTGGCCTTATCCCATGGGAACTCCATGGGAATGGAAACTCCCCTTGCCCAGACAGCCTCAGCTGCCCTGCCAGCACACTTTAAAACCCCCCAGGTGCCATTTGCTGCCAGGGCTCCTTGGGAAGGGGGAGCAGGAATTAGCCAGCTCCACAGGGCTATTTATGTGGTGATAAATGAGGAATACTGATCGCTGTGGGGTTCCCTTGTGGATGTGACAGCCTGGTCAGAGACAGAGAAAGCTAGAGAAGTTCTGCCATGAATTGGTCTGGGAGGCTTTAGGGAGCTGGAGAGAAATGATAGTCAAATATTAAAACAGTCTGCAGGTGGTGGTTTTAAACAAGTTGTTTTTCTCCTAAAGTTGTTTACATTGGGTGTCTTTTAATTAGCCAATCATGTGCAATGTGTTGATTAAATGACCAACAGGTGCACCTGTACCAAACCAAGGTACAAAAGAAGAGGATTGACTAAAACGGGCTGCTTTTAGCCTTTTGCCTTCTGATCTGGGTCTGAGTCGTCTCTGACTCAATGGTGACATCCCCTCACCAGCTCTCCAAGTGTTTTTCCTGACCTTGTTAAATCCCATGGCTGTGAGCGCTCAGGTGGGCTCTGGAGGGGAGCACGGGAGCTGGGAGGACGCTCTGAGGATTCCAAGAGGAAAATGAACACAGAATAACAGAATAGAGCAAGCTGGGAGGGGCCCTGAGGGATCAGCCAGCTCCTGGGTGGATGGGACAAAACACCCTGAGCCTGGCATTCAGACCGGTCTCAGGGTCACCTCCTCTTTCCCCCTGTCCTCTGCTCGCTCCGTGTTCCCTGCAGAGCACAGCCTTGTCCCCCTGCCACTGCTGCTGCCTGGGCACACCTGTGGGGCTTGGGACAGGGAATGGGTGTGGAGGAGAAGCAGGACTCCACTTACACCCATCTGCAGTGGAATCCCAGGATCCCAGGAGGGTCTGGGTGGCCTCGAGGCTGATCCAGTGCCCCCCACCCAGGGGCATGGACACCTTCCACTCTGCCAGGCTGCTCCAAGCCCTGTCCAAGCTGGCCTAGAGGCCCCAGCCTGGCTCCAGTCAGAGCTCCCATTCCCAGCTAACCCCTCCTGCCTGGCTCACCCACGTTAAACAATGTGCAGTCAGCCTTTGGTGGGTATTGACTGAAGGAGATTTTTAGCAGCACACAAACATCTCCTTGCTCTCACTTTGAGCAGTTTTCCTCGCTGGGCAACTGCTGGGAGGGAGGACAACCTTTCCTAGCCCACTCACTCTTCTTTTCTGATGACAGCAATTGAATCCAGTCAGCTTCATGCTCAATTTGGCATTATTTAAATGACTACAAGAGGAATAAAATGCTTGGAAATACGAATTTCCATGCACTCATGTGCTAACACACCGTGCAGATCTGACTGCTGCAAACAAAAGGCACATCTAAGTGGCAAGTGTTTATTACAGAAGTTCAACCTTCAGGATTGTCTTTGCTTATTTCCAGTCCCTTTAATTTAATTGCTTTATTTCAGTTTATCCCTCAGGAAAGCTGCTGTAAAGCATTTCCTAAAGAGAGTTTTATCTTTAATCTATAACTCATGTATTTCTTGATTGTCCCTTTAAATCTGTGCCCCTTCCTATAATCTCCAGGGTTTTTCTTGCCTGGAAAAGTGAAGGAAGTGATGTGAACTCACCTAATAACTGCAAGAACAAGTTACACACCCACGTGGGGATTTGTGCAGAGCAGTTAGGGCACTTTCCTGCTCAATTACACTAATTACCTGCACTGAATTAAAGAGCATCTTCATGTATAACTGGTTTAGGATGGGGGCCCTCTGCATATCTCTTTCGGTTTCTATCTATAGATATTTCCCTGGAAAGCCTCCACTGGTGTTTGGTGCAGGTTTTAGGGAACTAAAGCTTCCTGCAGAGGAATTTCAACATTCAATTTAGAAAAATGGACTTGCCTAAAATTTTCTTTTCCAGTAGAAGAGCTGCTCTCAGTTTTTTTACAGCAGAACCCTGAGCTGGTGAGCTAAGAGCAACAAAATATGGTTAAAGTAATGAGAGTGTCCTGCACCATCAGAGAATCCCAGGATCCCTGAGGTGGGAAAAGTCCTCTGAGAGTCCAAGCCCTAACCCAGCACTGCCAGGACCTCCACTAAACCTTGTCCCCAAGTGCCAAATCCACATTTTTGGAACATTTCCAAAGACAGTGACTCCACCACTGCCCTGGGCAGCTGTGTCAGTGGCTGACCAGCCTTTCAGGGAAAAAAAGAAAAAATCCTTTATAGCCAGTCTAAACCTTCTGTGGTCAAGTTTGAGGAGGTTCCCTCTCCTCCTGTCCCTGTTCCCTGGGGGCAGAGCCCGACCCCCCAGGCTGTCCCCTCCTGTCAGGAGTTGTGCAGAGCCACAAGGTCCCCCCTGAGCCTCCTTTTCTCCAGGGTGAGCCCCTTCCCCAGCTCCCTCAGCTGCTCCCCATCCCAGCTGTGCTCCAGCTGTGGTTCTGTTCAGTGTCCTGGCTTTGGGAGCACAGGAATGGGAACCCATTTTCTCACACTGAGACATGGAGCCAGAAGTGCTTCAAGAAAAAACACAACAGCTCGTCCTGTCAGGGCCTTTCTTGCCGAAAAAATGGAAACTTGTGGCTGCTCCTTCCCTGGCAGTGTCCAAGGCCAGGCTGAATGGAGCTCTGAGCACCCTGGGGTAGTGGAAGGTGTGGAAGGACAGGAATGGGATCAGCTTTAAGGTTCTTCCCTATCCAAACCATTCTGGGATCCATCACCTATCCTATCAACCTCAGAGAGTGTTTCCTCATTTGCTGCCTCCTGACTCATTCCAAGGAGGGTTTCTACACAAAAAGAAGAGGCAGCACCAAAATTAAATCAACCCCCAACCTCCCCATCATCCCAGCAGCAGTCTCTGGGTGTGGAGGGTCCTAATGAGGACACTTGATGAGAACCACACCAGTTCCCAAGAGCAGGGGGAGAAGATCAGAGCCTGAAAAGCACAGGAATAAAAAGGACTTGGAATAAGAGTTTAAAATTAGTGCATGCAGGGGAAAAAAACTCTGAAAGGTTTTTCAGTGCCTTGGCATTTAACCGAACCCTAACCTTGACCCTGACCCAGCTCACACACCCCTGCAAGGGGAGGTGTGAGCTGGGAGGATGTTCAATTCTCCAGGTCTCACATCTCCTTCCCACAGCTAAAATAAGGAACTACAAGCAGTGCTGCCAGACCTGGCACAGGGAGTGAGGAGCAGTCACCCACCCGTGGCTCAGCCAGGAGACCTGGCTGTCCTGGGGGGTTTAGTTCCCTTGAACTGGGAGGGGAGGTCACAGCAGGGCACTAAAGGCCAGCCTGGCTCAGCAGCCACCCTCTGGGAGGTGACACTATCGAGTGCCTGCTTCTCATTTAGGTGCTGGGCTTTGTGATCTGGTTTTCTGCTTCCCTCCACTCTTCACCCTTTCATGGAAAGCCTCATTTGGCTCTTGTTGTGAAAAGGAGAAAATGCATCCAGTGAACACAAGAAAATAGGGACACTTTGCCAAGTTCCTGGGTAGGTGTGTGGAAACTCAGTCCTCATTAAGAGCTACTAAATCCTAAAGAAAACCCCCCCAGGATCATCCACTGCCTAGACTTGTCACTGACCTCCCTTCCCCCTCAGTCCACATCTCACCTCTTTGTTTGCTCACAACTGAAACACAGCATGACAAGAAATCCCACACATTTCTTTCTTCCCCAGAGTTAGAATTGCTCCCACAGGCCAAAGGAAACTCGGAGCACACCCAATACCCAGGGGTAAGGACAGACCCTAGAATTGGATTTTTTTACCCCATTCACCAGCAAATAAAAGAATTGTGGAAGATGGGAAGATGGAAACTTATTTGGCATTTTCAGAGAGGCCTGCCCTGGATGCCTCCTGTGACCAAAGCTGCACTCCAGGCTGGGTGACAGAGTTTGATCCTTACCTAAGGATTTTGAGGCTGCTGACACCTGGCACTGAAAAGCTGCTTGCACCAAAGATATCCCAAGAAATCAAAGCTTTGGATAATCTCTCACTCCCACACTGGGGAAGTTTGGTGCCCAGCTGGTAGAGGGGTGCAGCAAGGGCAAAGCCCAGACCCAGGAAAAGGCTTCCCTGTGATCCCAGCTGGCTCTGGAGTGTGGCTGGGAAGGCAGGGTAGAAACCAGCTGAACCAGGGCTCTGCTGGTATCTGGGATTTTCCTCCAGAAAGGCAGTGAGCAGAAAAGCCAGGATGAGTTCCTGATCCCTGGGGAAGCTGCAGATACTAAATGCAGTGCCAGAAGCAGAGGTGGGACCTGTCCCAGCTTTCAGCAGCTCCACAGAACTGTTTTGGCTGTGAGCTGCCAGCGAGGCAAAGCACTTTTTTTTTTTTTTTTTTTTTTTTTTTTTTTTTTTTTTTTTTTTTTTTTGTCAGAGGATTCCTGGGGAAAAAAAAAAAAAAGAGAGAGAAAAAGCAATTTCCATGACAACAAGGATGAGAGAGGAAATCCTCATTTTCATGGAGAATGGTACACAGAAAAAAATTAGGATAATATAATAAGAAAGGCCCTATTCAAACCCAAATCCCCTTTCAGCAGGAGCAGAGAGGGGTGAAGTCAGCAATTCTGTCTCCAGTCATTCACATGATGAGCCCCAGCTCCTCCTCTGCAGAAACATGATTAGCCCATATATCCACAGGCACAAAGCCCTGCAATGAATGAGGGTCTCATGGCAAGCACATGGAACAATTCATTCCTCCCACAAAAGTGGCAAATAAGGACAATTCCACCTCATTGCTGAGACGCTTTTTGGCCTGGATGCAATAAAGCTGTAATAATTGTAATGGCACGGGCACACAAATTAGCCTCTGTGGAATTACAAACTTTTGAGGAATTGGGCATTTCACTGCATAAATCTGCCTGGCTTTTATTTCAGGGACATGGGCTGTGACCCAGGACAGGCAGCACTCACAGCCCAAGAGAAAGCAGCCACATTTTCCAGAGGAACTGACTCAGTGGGAAAAGGGACCCTGGCCACAATTCAGGGTTTATCAGTGGACATGTCAATCTTTCCACACAGAGAAAGATTTGTGATAAGGTTAAAGATACTTCAGACTGTTCTTCCCTTCCCCTCACACAGATTTACAAGCCCAAGGACACCTGTTAGGACGAGTGGAGATAAGAAAGGACAGTCATATTTCCTTATCTGGAGCTCTCTGCTTTATAGCCCTTCAGCCTTACTGGGCAGGAGTGGTTTTATTCCCAGAGAAAGTCCCTGGGAATGTCGTGAACAGCTTTGTAAACACTCAGAGTCTCCTGAGGAGGCAACAGCTGGATCCACACCTGGAATAAAGGCCTGCTCCCCACACAGACACAGACAGAAATCCATGGGAGTTCATCCAGCTCCCCCTCCAGCCAGAGGGTCCCCATCCCATAAATCCTCCAGGCTTGTTTTGATCTGGGATACCATCCAAACCTAGACTGCCCACTCGGTCTGTGCTGGAGGCACTGGCACGCTGAGCATCACGACTTTGGCTGGGAGGTTCAGCAATCAGAGCCCGTCCCTGCATTTGATTCCTAAGGTAATCTGAGAAACATCCCCAGAGCACACAAAGGCACAGGAGTCCCAGCATCCTCTGCCACCTCCTTGTCTGGATTTTGAAACTGCTCCTGTTTGACACTGTGCTTAATCTACTGTTAATACATTCTTTCATTATAACAGTACTTTATGAATAAATTCTTCTATAAAACCTTACAATGATGCAATCCAGCCTGAAGCTCCTCTGATTTTGCTAAATTTGGGCTTGGGATGCAACCTAGAATTAGTACTTAGGCAAGGTTTGAGAAACGCTAGAACTTTAAAATTAGATGGCAGAAAAGCTCCATTTGTGAGGACAACATCAAAGTCAAAACATGGGAAATGCTGAGATTGTATTCAAACCTTCGTAAAGATTATTATTCCATGCAAGGAATTTCTTCTTCCTTTCAACAATAGGCCCATAATTAGAATTGCCTCCTGTGCTGAGCAGCACACGGCTCAGTGCCCAGGAGCACACCCTGCTCCCAGCAGGACGTGTCAGGGATGGGTGGCAAGGGATTTGTCCTTGTCCACAGGGAAAATCAAGGGCCTTCAGGAGGCAGTGGAGATTCTGGGTGGACTCTCCATGACCCACTGGAGAAATTTCCTATGCAGGGACTGTGGCAGATGCTGGAGGTGGCTACACTGATGTCTCAGAGGAATGACTTGCTAGAAGGAGCTGAGCAATCCCATTTAGATGATGAAATCTTGGCGAGGCCACTCCTGCCCTGAGGTGACTTGTGCACATTTCTTGGGCTCCTGGTACCATCTGTGCCATGAGCCTGCAGCTCTGGGCCGTGTTGGGCAGGATTCATCTGCTGGAACATCCCCTTGAGCTCAGCCAGCAGCTCTGCTGAGAGGCCAGGCCTCAGGAGATGTGGACATCCAATTCCAGCTGCTCAGGAATTCTCACAGTGCTGTGTGCGCAGGCAAAGGTTCTCACAATGCCTTTGAGAATCATGGAGTCATTTAGATGGGGAAAGAATTCTAAAACCATCGAGTCCAACCACTGACCCAGCACTGCCAAGGCCACCATTAACCCATGTCCCCAAGTGCCACATCCACACAGCTCCTGAATTCCTCCCAGGATGGGGACTCCACCACCTCTATGGGCAGCTGTTCCCGGGATGGATACCCCTTTCCATGAAGAAATTTCCCCTAATATCCAGTCTAAACCTCCCCTGCCCCAGCCGAGAACACTGAGTGCCATGTCCAGTCCTTCCTCCAGGGATGGGGACTCCACCACTGCCCTGGGCAGCCCCTTCCGGTGCCTGACCACCATTTCCAGGAAGAAATCCTTCCAGAAATCCAACCTGCCCCTCCCCTGGCCCAGCCTGAGGCCGTTCCCTCTCCTCCTGTTCCTGTTCCCTGGAGCAGAGCCCGACCCCCCCGGCTGTCCCCTCCTGTCAGGAGTTGTGCAGAGCCAGAAGGGCCTCCCTGAGCCTCCTTTTCTCCAGGCTGAGCCCCTTTCCCAGCTCTCTCAGCTGCTCCAGACCCTTCCCTGGGCACACTCCAGACCCTCAAGGTCTTCATTCTTCTCCTGAGGGGCCCAAAACCACCCCCAGGCCTGGAGGTGCCCCAGCAGTGCCAGCACAGGGGATGGGCACTGCCCCAGACACCCCAGTGCTGATCCAGGCCAGCAGGAGCTCTTGTCCCGGGCTGTTAAAGACATCCAGACACGGATTGTCCACGTGTCCAGCCTTTGGCACCCACCGTGCTGGCTGACCCTCCACCCCTGCACAGGTGAAGCACGGACAGAGGACTCTCCAACTAATTAAAGTTGAAAAGTGGAATGTTTATTACAGCGCCAGGCACAAGCGGAAGTATTTCCAAAGGCATGTGCAAAGAATCACAGGCTCTGGCTCTCTATTTATTCTAAAAATATTTTACATATTCATATAATTCCCCAAACACCTAATGCATATTCATTAACCAACCCCACCTACCCCTGTATTGTATTAAAATGTATTTAAATTAGTCCAAAGTTCCTTCACTCTTGCACAGTCCTTCACCTCAAATGGGTCAGTGGGTCTGAAATGGGTCAGTGGGTTTGAAATGGGTCAGTGAGTTTGAAATGGGTCAGTGGGTCTGAAATGGGTCAGTGGGTTCTGAAATGGGTCCATGGGTCTGAAATGGGTTGGTGGGTCTGAAATGGGTCAGTGGGTCTGAAATGAGTCGGTGGGTCTGAAATGGGCTGGTTGGTCTGAAATGGGTCAGTGGGTCTGAAATGGGTCAGTGGGTCTGAAATGGGTCTTTGGTCTTCTGAGGTCACAGTGAGCCTTTACCTTTGCCTTGTTGGCAGGCTTTGGACCCCTTGGCTGTACTCAAGGTTCAGGGCACAGGTGCAGCCATGGGCCTCTTCTTTTTCACAATTAGATCCACATCCCATCCTGCTTCTTTAAACACAGTAAAGACAAATACATGATTTACATCTTAGCCTTAACTATTCCATCTGCTAATAATTAACTATCCCTTATTATCTCTATCCTTCTTGCTATACTCTTAATTGTTTCTATTCTCCCTAACTAAATCTAGCTAAACTTTTAACTCTTTCAGTTTATTTAAACCCTGGATTCACAGGCCGTGGGTCAGGCTCACCCCAGGCAGCCCAAGCACTTTCAGCTCAGCCCTGCCCCAGGCCAGGCTGGGTTTGGAACCAGGAACAGGAGGGGGATGAAGGAAGGCAAGAGATAAAGGGGAAATCTCTGCTATTTGATCTGCTGAAATGAGAATGTCTAAGGGCCCTTCATTGAAGAGCACGAGGATGAAAGGAGCAGGAACGCAGCTCCGTGTGCTTATGCCTGCATTTGAGAATAAAAAGCAGTGAAGAAAGAAAACTCCTTTCTCCTCATTTTATCTGAGGACAGAATGCAGACAGCAGGGTTTGTATTTACCTCTCATTTGGATTCAACAAATGTGTCCTGTGAATACATTTTTAGAAACTATTTTTCTTCAGGTATACATTTTTTATTAGCTGTTATTGCTCAATTTGTGCTGGTTTCTAAAGAACTTGTGCCTTGTAGGGACAGATGAAGACAAATGATTCATGACTCTCTGCAAAGTTCCAGGTTTTATGGAGCCTCATCAGTCAGGCATTTCACAGGTTTTCAGTACAGGTGAACACACTGGAGCAGTTGTGGCCTGTCTGGAAACACACCAGGAGCAGGCACAGGGATAGAGATCCAGGTTTTTCCCAAAGGAGAGCCACGCTGGAGGCAGACAGAGATCTCAGTACACATCCACGGCATTTCAAATCCTTTAGTTGCCTTCCAGCCCCAAACCAATGGATGTTTCCCCCCTGCTCCTCTTTTCCCCTCCCCTCCCACCACTGTAGCTTACCACTGTAGGACAAATTTATTCAGTTTAGAATTTTACTTCTTCATTCACAGGGTCATTTGAGTCACAACACCATTTTTTTCAACAGCAGGACAAGTTTTCTCATGAACATCCAAAGGACAAGGCCAAACTGGGAACACAAGAGAAAAAAAAAGCCCAGAAAATGTGTTCAGGTGCCTGGTACAGCAGGGCCAGGACATTTCAGGCTGCACAGGATCCCTGAACTCCTCCTGCAGAGATAACAACACCCTCACACTGATGCATAAGTAGATGCTCTGCAATGCATATTCCCCATACAAATATGTTTTCTGGGTGGGGATATATGTGGAAAATATTCCATATGTGGGAAATACATCTCTCTCCATCTGAAGATACCATTTGGGATCTCAGACCCATTTCCTTGGTGATGCTGAATGACTTACCACTGAAATCAATCTTTAACTAACAAAAATCCATTCTCTACTCCCATTATCAACTGGAGGAAAGAAAAACGAGTGAATAGAACAACTGAAAGGGAAGAGAAAACAACTCCTGCTCTACCTAATCCTACCTCACCACCTGGAGGCTGGAGGACCTTTCCAGGTATTTTGTGGGCACACTCCCAGAGGGGGGAGGTCTCACCGTGTGCTCCAGCAGCCCCAGGGGTGGGGCCCTGGGTTAGGTGTGAGGTTCCCTCAAGAGGGGATGACAGGCTGTGAAGGGAGTGAAGACACGGCACAGATTGCAGCCAGCTGCCCTTCCCACACAGGGAGCCTGGGGCAGGGAAGAGCCAGGCAGGGGAAGCCAGAGGATCACTGCTACTTCTCCCAGCCTCTGAATTACAAGAAAAACACCTTTTATTTCCATTTTTTCTCCCTTCTGAAATAATCACCCAAGCCTAGAGAGATACTCGAACAATAATTCATATCCTAAATTGCTTCCCTTTCCTGGTCAGCTTACTTGGAAAGTGTCCCACAAATTGCAGCCCAGGAATGTTCTTTTGTTCTCCTTTGAATTAGCTGGTACAGGGGTGTAAAACAGGAGAGGTTTATAATGAATATTAGGAAGAAATTCTTCCCTGTGAGGGTGGGCAGGCCCTGGCACAGGGTGCCCAGAGAAGCTGTGGCTGCCCCTGGATCCCTGAAGTGTCCAAGGCCAGGCTGGATGGGGCTTGGAGCGCCCTGGGACAGTGGAAGGTGTCCCTGCCATGGCAGGGGGGGAAGGAGATGATCTTTAAGGTCCTTTCCAACCCACACCATTCTGGTTCTTTTATGAGATGTCTTCTCATCCTTTTCCGGAGGTAAACCTAAACAAAAAGAGCATTTAGGAGCTATGGATTTGTGCAACACAAAATGTCCTACATGAGAAAAACTGCAAAAGAGTAATTAAAAAATAATAAAAAGGAAGATGTGGCCTTTTGCAGAATTCAGTAATCAAGAAGTTCATCTGCTCAGCACAAACCAAATTATTTTCTTGGTAGAAATGTCTAAAGTGGTATTGGACTTAAGGAGCTTGCAGAAGTAGGTACACATTTTAATTGCTAGGAAAATGAATTAAAGGCAACCACAGTGCACTGAGCTGACTGATGAAATTAGGGTGGAAGGGTGTAATTACATTATTTTATAATAGTTATATTATTTCAGAGATGGTATGATATAAAAACTAGCAGGTGAATGTGACAAAGGCTGATTTTTCTGAGCAGACACTTAGTCCTGTAAGGAATGAGGAGTGTGTAAGGAAGGAGGAGTGTGTAAGGATGAGGAGTGTGTGAGGATGAGTGTGTGAGGATGAGGAGCGTGTGAGGATGAGGAGCGTGTGAGGATGAAGCTGAGCAGAGGCAGAGCTGGGCAGGTGGCAGGAGGCTGGGCCAGTACCCAAGCCCATTCCCCAGTGACACCACTGCCATCTCCCCTGCTCTTTGGGGCCCTGCTGAAGCAGAGCTCACTCGCTCTTCCCACAACCCACAAATGCAGCAGTTGGTTTTATTTGATCAGCTCAGCGATCCTTCAGTCAGTTCCTGTGGGGATCCATGGGAGTTCCCTCCTGTAGTCACTGCAAACACACTGAGAATTTCTCAAGAGTGACAAGAGCACTCTTCAGCAGCAATGTCACCAGCAAAACAAGCTGAGAAACAGATAAATATTGTGACAATGTCACTTCATCCACACGATGAAGACAGAAACCTGCTCCAGGAGGACCATTTCAGAGAATACTGCTGTGTTCTACAAAACGTTTTGGATTTAACGAAGTGTCCATCATAGGAGAAAAGTTCTAATTCAACCTTTGAAGCAACTATACCCTGGTGGGGTTTAAAGGCCCTGTGGATGTGGCACTCGGCGACATGGTTTAGTGGCTTTCCCACTGTGGGAATGGTTGGACTACATGGTCTTGAAGGTCTTGTCCAACCAAAACAATTTTCAAGAATCTGTAGGCAGAAGGGCTCTGGATCTCCCTCCTGGACTCTCAGAATGCTGGGAGGGAACCATAAATCCATAAATTAGCAGGGCTTCATTGAAACCAAGGGAAATAGAAGACTTGACAGTACTCACAGACCTGCCCTCCCATGTTCAGCTCTTGGTGAGAGCAACTAAAAAATCTTAAATTCCTTTCCTCTAAGATCTGGAAAGAACCAGAGGGAATTTCACTCTGAACACTGTCCCTGTGATAAGGGGCATGAGCAAAGCTCCCAGAAGTGGAGTAAGAGCAGGTAACTTCTGAAATGTTCTGCACCAGCAATGGCAGAAGAGGGGGCTGTCACCTGGGAACAAAGGACATCAAAGTCTGCAGGCAAAAGCTGCTTTTCTTCTGTTTCCCTCAAATATGTTGGGTTTGATGCCAGCCTTGGAAGTGCCACCTATTTATAGCTGTTGGCCAACGACAACAACAAGATTTGAAAATCAAATGCAGAGCATCCCAACCCTTTGGGAGCAGCCCTTCCTGCACCTTGGGCTCCTTAAACAAAGCTGGCTGAGAGGATAAACTGAGCACTGTAAAACAGGGAGGGCAATGATGGTCTCTCATAGTCTGTCATTCACTTCTCTCCAAAAATATATAAGAAGTCACAGCAAATCAGGAGGAACAGCCCATCGAGGGTGAGTAGAGATGCAAAGCCATCCTGGCTTCCCAAATGTCACACTCCAGCTCCTCACCCAGTCACTGCTCATCTCCAGCCCGGTGAGATCAGGGTCTGCAGCATTTGTTAGACATGAAATCACAGCAAGGATTCCTTTAATAGCCCCAGTGTGGGCTAGGAAGTGGTCCTGAAAGGTGCCGTGGCTGACTACTCCTTTCCATGGTGACCAAAGCCAAGCAGGAGGCTCACAGGGATTGCTCATGGCTCTGCCTGGGCTGTGATTTTCCCCATGGATGCTTTCCTCCACCCATGTACAGCTCTGCCTGTCCTCAGGCTCTGTCAAAGGCCAAGCCTGCCCACACCTTACATTTCTGTTCTCTTTGTGTCTTTTCTTCTTAGGATCTTCTTTTTGTGACTCTCTGGGGCCTGGCAGTGCTTTATTGGGACCCGAGAGGGACCCAATCCCTGACATTCTTCTGGAAATGCCCTGAACAAGGAAATCTCAGTTCACTTCTCTTTCTGCCCATTTCATGTGCAGGATGCCCCTGCTCTGGGATGGTGGATGTTTTAAGGAGTGCCTGTCACCAGAGGTGCTGCCCATGTGTCTTTGGTGGGAAGATGTGGCTGGGGTGTGTATTCTTTCCCCATCTGTCAGAGCTGGGGCAGTTCTCTCTGTTCACTGGGCACTTTTTTCTTCATCACTCCCACAGCCAATCCTCCCTCCAGGAGATCTCTGCTGTCCATGGCCAGTGAGTGTCCCTGCATGGCTGAGAAAATTCCAGCATCCCATGGGGAGATGCTCCGCCCAGGGGAGGAGCCAAGCATTCCTACCTGGATCCAATCTGACTTTGGAACCCCACAGCAGCCTTTGCCCACTGCATTCCCAGAGGAGCAGCTTTCTTGCCCACTGCATTCCCAGAGGAAGCCCAGGCCCATCTCCAGCAGCCCTGGAGCTTCAGAGGAAAACTCCACCCTTGTGCAGGATCCCTGCTCCAGCAGAAGCACAGCTGGCACTGCAGGAGGGCTGAGCCACCATGGCATGGGACTGCTGCCACCTCCCTGACCCACAGGCTGCCAGGGCCTCTTCTCACTCTGGCAGTGTTGTTTTGTATTACTGCATTGTTTATTTTATTTTTATTTTCTTCCCTAGTAAAGAACTGTTATTCCTACTCCCATATCTTTGCCTGAGAGCCCCTTGATTTCAAAATTACAGTAATTCAGAGGGAGGGGGTTTGCATTTTCCATTTCAGGGGAGGCTCCTGCCTTCCTTGGCAGACACCTGGCTTTTCAAACCGAGACAGCATGGCAAGGGGCTGGAACCTGAGGATTTGGAAGGGCCCTTCCAGCTCAAACCATCCTGGATTCCCTGATTCCCTGATTCTGTGCTCTCAGATAACTCTCCAGGACAAGCCTCATACCTGTGTGGCCTCAAAGTGCTTCTCCAGAGCCACTGACTAATTAAATGGCAGCTTTGGTGCCCACTGAACCCCACGTTTTATACCAGTGACCCATGATCAAAACTCCCAGCTGAGGGTCCTCCCTGCCTAGAGGATTTGGGATTTCTGGCAAATCCCATGGAAGCTTTTGGTACAGGGTTATAAATCCTTGTGCCAGCTCTGGCCTTTCATCCCTGATGCCAGCTGGGCACAGCCAGGATGAGCAGAGGGGCAGGGGCAGCACAGACAAGCACACACAGATGGTGCCAGAGCAGCTCCAGCAGGGGGAACACCAGGAGAACCCATCTCCATCCTCCTGGGAGTGTTCCAAACACAGGCATGGGCAGCTCCTCCAGCAGCACGGGTTCAGGGAGAGCTGCAGGGCTCTGCACAAACCCAGCCCAGCCCCTGCGGGGTTCTCAGGCAGCCTCACAGGCAGTGCTCTGCTCCTCCTGATGATGTGTGATGGTCCCAGAAGCTCCTGACTCATTTTCTGATGTTTCCCCACCCTCGTGCCCTTCAGGCCACATCCTCAGATAGGCTGAGAGATGCTTTCCTTACTTTAATTTTGCTCTGAGACCAGGCAAACCAAGAAGCCAAGGCAAGCCCTGCTGTTCCAAATAAATGACACAGCGAGGCTGTTTTGAAACACAAAAGTTAGAGTGAAGCACAGCCAGAGTAGAGTTTAATTTTCCATAAAGAATCTGCTGAGAAATGTTTTTGGAAAGATGTAGAGGATGAAGGATTTATAAAGTCATTTTTTTTCTGCTTCAGCTCCTGGATGCCTCCCCACCAACTTCTCCCTCACTCTCCCCTGGGCCCAGCTCTCCAGCTTTACCAGGTTAGCACTGAGTTAACATCTCTGATGTGCAGCAGCAGAGAAAAGCAGGGGTTTAACAAGATAGAGCAGGAAAATAAATACATTTTCTACAGTTAGTGGCATTGCTGGTTTAAGTGGGGATGGACAGAAGGGCTGTGCAGAGTGAGTTTAAAACCATCCTGTTCTCTGCTGAATGTATTTCAGGAGTCACCAAACAACACAGAGAGCTCAGCATCCAGCCAGCCAAAATGTCTCATGTGGAGTTAGAGAATTCCTGCCCATTTATCCCTGTACAAATCCAATACTTCCCAAGGATAACCCAAAACCACGTCCCTGTCCTTCAGGCACACAGAGTGCCAGGGTCCCTTTTTGGTTTCTTGTAGTGAATTTTCTTCCATAGGTGCAGATACTGCCCAAAAGTGGGTAAAAGGGTCTTCCTGGCAGGAACCTGAGCTGCTGTGGATCCACTGGCACGAAGGGGAGCTCTTATTATCCACAGGACATTGGGTTCCACTCAGATTGAAGCTGAATCAAAGAAACAGCAGCAGAAGCCTATAGCCAGGGGTAATTTAAAATAAAGGAAATTAACACAAAATAAAGCAAAGAAAAATTAAAGCCTCTTCTAAACCACTGCATTTTCAGAAAAAGAGTTGCAAAGCTGATCTTTTCAGCCAGTTCCAGATGACAGATTTCATTGTGAATCCTCCTCTCTCAAGCCTTCTTCACCCCTCTTCATTGCTTTTAAAGATCATCCAGGCTCTTCCTACAACTTTTCCCTGTATTCCTTCCATTGCCACCCAGCTCAGAGTCAAGGCTATTGTTCATTTCAGATTTTCCATGCTCTGCTTTGGGTCATCCACCAGAATTAACAGCATGTTCCAGTGTGCTCCCTTCCAGTTGCCAGCTCTCCTCACTCCCTGATACAAGATGGGGTTTCATCCATCAGGTTCCTTCGTTCAGGGACAGAAACAAGCACAGCTGCAAGGAACTCCTCATGGAGAGAGGTGAGACTCTCTGGAAACAAAGGGTCTGGAAATTGCATTCCCATCTTTCCTTGTGCAGTATTTCCATATCCCTGTTGTGTTAAGCTATGGACTCTCCATTTTATTGGTTTGGAGTTTTTTCCTTTCACACATCGCACTTTTCTTTAATTGGTTATCACGCTTTCCTTGGTTAATTATTCCATTTCCATGCTATGCAGAAGAGGAAACCCCACTCATTTCATGGACTGGTTGTGCAGTTAATCAGATCACCATCACTCACTAATGGTGTCATCCCAAATTCCACACCCAGATGTGTCCTGGTCCATCTTCACTGGAAAATTGCCCCTTCCTGAGACCTCAGACCTCCTCTTTGCAACATTCCCACTGCAAGCGCCCTCCCCAGTCTCCAGCAGGGATTCAACCCCTCTGCTCCATCTGGGGGCAGGGAACCACTCCCTCCCCAGGAGAGGAACACAGCAGGGCAGGGACAGCGCAGTGGCACCACTCCATCCCTTCAGCAGGTCACAGCCTTGCCTAAAAGCTCTTTTTAGCCCACATCCCACCTCCCCTGGGCAGGGCAGCTGGTCCAGCACAGGCAGCTCTGGAATCAAGGCGGCCACTCCGCTCTTCCTGCTGCTGGAGCAAGTAAAGCCCAGTGGGAGATCCAGGGCTGGCAGAAAGTAACTCCATTTGATTGCTGAGCAGCTTTGCTCTTCCCTGCCTCACTTTTCTTATCCTCGAATGCCTCCCTCTCTCCTCTCCCACACAGAGAGCATTTCCAGGAGAACTGAGCGCCTGTGGTGTCTCCTTGCAGTCAGCTTCCAGAGCAGCTTGGAATCTCAACACATCCCTCAGAGAACCAGAAGGGAAAGTCACCAGGAGTGGACTTCCCTTGCTTTTTTAACTAATAATTTCTTGGTTTTTAGTTTTCAAAGCCAAGCCCTTATCACTTAAAAAAAAAAAAAAAAAAAAAAAAAAAGTAAAACAGAGAAGACATCAAAGTTTCCATCAGATTAGTCTTGAAACCTCAGAATTTTATTATAAATAAAAAGAAATAATTTCTCCTTTCTTGAGCGTACAGATTTAAGAGACTGAATAAACATTTTGGCTTTTAATAAAACATCCCTTTTCTAGTCTTACGGTAGCACAGAGAATTTGGAATCATAGACAAATTCAAAGCAGGCAACTTCAGGGTTGGATCAGGTCACCGGAGCCTTGTCCATCTGTGTTCTAAAACCCTCCTGGAATGTTCATCCCTCATATTCATGGCCAACCTGTTCTGGTGCCTCACAACTCCAGAAGCTCAACAGCTTCACCTAAGGCTCTATAAAAGATTCAGAAATCTGCAGAGAACTAAACAAAAATGACAGAATAAATTGCTTTACACAACCCGTGTGATTAAGGCAACCTTCATCAGAATGCAGATGTAAAGAGTCGTGGCAAACCAGGTCAGGCTGGCTCTGCTTCCCTCTGTTTGTGGTCTGTTAGGAAGAAGTCCAAAGTGATAAATATCTGGTTGCCTCACCAGTTAAAGTGCTTTAACAGTTGGTTCTCTTTCGGTGTTTCATTTTCTTTTCAGCCCATCTCAGCACAGCTGGTTTAAGTGGACACGTCTCCACGAGAGCCCTCCGGAATCTCTCAAGTGCATGAACACTTTGGAAGAAGCACAGGGAACATGATGAGGGCCCAGCTTCATTCGGAGAGCTCACAGCCTGCCCACCCATCACCAGAGGGCTTCTGCAGAGGCTCCTGCCCAAAGGGATCTGCTGCAAGGCTCTGCTGCCGTCTTGGTTTGAAAAGACAGGTGTCTGCCAAGGAAGGCAGGAGCCTCCCCTGAAATGGAAAATGCAAACTCCCTCCCTCCAAATTATTATAATTTTGAAATTAAGGGGCTCTCAGGCAAAGATACGGGAGCAGGAATAACAGTTCTTTACTAGGAAAACTAAAAATACAAATGCAATAGTACAAACAAAAACAAACACTGCCAGAGTGAGAGCAGGCCCTGGCAGCCTGTGGGTCAGGGAGGTGGCAGCAGTCCCATCCCATGGTGGCTCAGCCCTCCTGCAGTGCCAGCTGTGCTTCTGCTGGAGCAGGGATCCTGCACAAGGCTGGAGTTTTCCTCTGAAGCTCCAGGGCTGCTGGAGATGGGCCTGGGCTTCCTCTGGGAATGCAGTGGGCAAGAAAGCTGCTCCTCTGGGAATGCAGTGGGCAAAGGCTGCTGTGGGGTTCCAAAGTCAGATTGGATCCAGGTAGGAATGCTTGGCTCCTCCCCTGGGCGGAGCATCTCCCCATGGGATGCTGGAATTTTCTCAGCCATGCAGGGACACTCACTGGCCATGGAGAGCAGAGATCTCCTGGAGGGAGGATTGGCTGTGGCAGAGATGAAGAAAAAAGTGCCCAGTGAACAGAGAGAACTGCCCCAGCTCTGACAGATGGGGACAGAACAAACACATATCTCACAGCCCAGGACACTGCCCTGGGAGACCCCTGGAAAATCCACCGTGGATATCACCATGCTGCATCCATTCCCTGGAGCAGGTCCACGCTTCAGAGCCTGTTTAGATGCTCTTATTAACGGCTTTGTTCTCTCACTTCTCAACCTGACAGTTTATTTTCCCTCCTCCAGGTTGCTGCCATCACACCAGGGAATATTTACAGCCATCTATACCCCCTGGCCATGCATTTTCCAGACAACTGGCTCATGGGATATGCACTCTCCCTGAAAGGAGAGATAGGGATCTCTAAATAGAACTGAGGATGAGCCTCTCAGGGTGCACAGGCTCCTTGTGGCTCCCTTAATTTCCTCCCAAGCTCCCCAGCATATGGAAAATTAAGACCCCACATAAAAAGAGTTCAAAAGTTGTCTCTAAAAAGCACCCCACAAGGTGGGGAGGGAATTCAGGGGGGATTTCTTCATGGAAAAGGCTGTTCATCATTGGAAGGGACTGCCCAGGAAGGTGGTGGAGTCCCCATCCCTGGAGGTGTCCAAGGAATGACTGCACATAGCACTCAGTGCTCTGGGCTGGTGACAAGGTGGGGATCAGGCACAGGATGGACTCGATGGTCTGGGAGGTCTTTTCCAAGCAGAATGATTCTGGGATTCTGGGATTCTGTGACCCAGCTCTGGTGCAGCTGTAACCCAGTGTTGGGCTGTTGGGAATGAGCTGGGAGGGCCCTTGGTGGAGCTACCTGCTGTGCTTAAGCCCTTTGCTCCCAGCCTGGCCTGACCACAGCTAAGCCTGGGCTTCACCTTGCTGATCCCAGCTTGGCTTCCCGGCTGGATCCAGGATCTGTCACCATGAGCCTGTCTGGACAAGACTGGCTGAGCCCAGCCGTGGCTGCTGGACCCTCTGTTCTCAGCAGGCCCTGAGGGCTGCAGCAGGACATCACTCCTGCCTCACTGTTCCCACTCCTGCTTCGTATTCCCCCTGGAACAGCTCCTCCTGCTTCTCCTGCCAATTTATATCCGACTGTACTTGTTGGAAAACACAGTGCAGAAAGGCAGGGAGATGTGGGAGAGCATCTTCCTTCCTCTTGTTATAAAACAGAGCTGAGTTGTTTCTGCGTTTGCAGAGCTTGTTGCTGATATTTTCTTTCCTGTGCTTTTCCCTTAGGCACCTCTGCCCACCAAAAAAAAAAAAAAAAAAATTCCCACCATTTGATTGGAAAGGAGCCAGTTGCTGGGTGAGTCATTCCTGTGGATTCACACTTAGGGCTGTCTGTCACTCTTCTTGGCCTTCTCAGTCGGTAATTGGGATGTGCTGTTCCCAGTGCCAGGCAATCCTGGGAAAGGCCAGTTCCTCTGGGAGCTGGGACACCACAGAGCTCTCCATCCTCGGGACACCTCAGCCACATCCCAACCTCTCTGCTGCTGCAGATAGGGAGCCTGAATGGATGCTCTGTGCAAATAGAACATTAATTTTCCTGACAGGGTAATAATAAAGCCACTAAATCAGTAGCGGGGTTTTTTGCGTTACACACACTATTTAAATGACTTGTCATCCCTACAAATTGTGCGCTGGATAAATGACTGCTCCAATGTTTACACATGTGACTTGCAATTGAGACTTTCTAGCCATGAAGTGGCATTAGTGAAGAAAAATGTGCTGGGCAGTGATAGTCCTCGAATAATTCACTCTTCCTGAACAGGAACTGTCTCTCCTGAAGTGCTTTAATGCTGAGATCAAAACATGACCTCCTGAGCCACTGTTTAATCTACATCAAAAAGTGAATATTAGGGGATATTCTCCAGGATCCTGCTTCTTGCAGGTGCAGGTGCTCAGAAAGCTCAGAGCATGCAGCCATAAGATGTGAGCTCCTCTCTCCTCACCACTAAGGGTTAACCACAACCAGGGATGGCTCCAAGCAAAGTTCAGCCTCTGCTTCAGCGTGGATGGCATGGACAGGCTTGCCAAAAGCAGTATGCTCCAGGGAGAGGAATTCTGGTATTAGGAGTTGCTCTCCAAGACCCTGAAGCTGTTCTGACCTGTGCCTGGTGTCTGCTTTGCTCCAGAGCGTGTCCTTGGGAAGGCCCTGCCCTGTGGAGGCTCAGCAGGGAGACCGGCAGCACCTACCATGCAGTGCTGTGTTCTTTGGGCACAGCTCAGTGTGCAAGACAAAGACTCCTGAATCACAGGGTCAGTGAGGCTGGAAAAGACCTTTGAGATCACTGAGTGATCCAACACTGCCTTGTCAACCAGACCATGGCAGGTCCAGTCTTCCCTTAAACACCTCCAGCCACAGTGAAACCACAGCATCCTGCAGGAACAGCTCAGGGCTGTCGCCCTGTTCTTTTCAGAGTTTTAAAGTTCTTCTGAAAGTTTTCTATGCCTTCTGATGTTTACATATTTCTACTGAATCTTCTCACACTGTTCATGTAAACAATGATTCCTTTGCATTCTTCTTTGTGGGTGGAGAGAATTGATGGACTGTTGGTTTGACCAGTGTGGTTGGAGAGGTGGCAGTTTCACCCTCCAATCCACTGTCACTTTTGCTATTCAATATATAGTGGATTCAGAAAATAAAATCCTGTCTTTGGGTTCTTTTCTTTCCCCTTTTACATCTAGCGTTGGTGTGTGAGTTATTTTGTGTCACAGTGTGACACAGGGCAGGCTGACAGAACACACACATGAGGACTTATCCCACACCTTTTGGCAAGGTCAGACTGGATTCTTTTGTTTTATTTCCCTGTGGCCAAGTCTAAATTGTGAGCTGGTCTCCCATGCACTGGAGGATGTCCAGACATGATTTGGACACATCAAACCAGCCAGTTTTGGGGGCTGATCCCACCCCATCCACAAGTAACAGCTGGTTTTCCATAGGAACAGGTCCTTGTGGAGGACTGAAAAGAAAAATTCCCATTCCTCCCTGCCTGCTGGAGCAGCAGCTCAGCTAAGTGACAGGGAGTTGTGGGTGGACTGACATTTATACCTCTTAATCTCTGCAATGCTCTCACAAAAGATCATGCCCTGAGATCTCTCCTGGTGCATGTGGAGGGCATTGGATGAAATATTTACAAGGACAACACAAAGTTCTTTTCCATTGAGTGGCTTTTCTGTCTATTTAGTGTCGGAGTCAAGTATTCCAGGAGGAGGTCTGAGCCTGGAAAAGAGCTGTTTCTTTCAAGCCTCCCATCTTAAGCCGTAAGAGAGCAGCAAATGCAGTGAAAAGCGTGCCCTGTCCCAGGAGCACGTGTTTGGTGACAAGGGCTTGAGTTCAAGTGGTTTTGGCAGGAAAGGACCGTGACCTGCAGCTGGCAGGTCCCTCTCACATCCTGCACAATCACTGTGATTTCGAGATCCTCGTGTGGATAACAGCAATTGCTCAGTTTGAAGCACTTAGAGCTGTCACGGGGGCTGGAAGGAATCACTTCTGGGATCAGGAGCTGCCTGCAAACCCTTTGCTGGCTCTGCTGAAAGGAGATTCAGAGTGTGGGGCTGGGCGGGCTCGGGGGAGCAAGTCTGCACTGGAAATTCCTGTCAATTCAAGGCTTTGCTCCAAGGACAGCACTGGGATGTCAGGATTGGGACTAAGGTGGGCAGATCTGTGTGCCCAGGGCCAGATGAGGCAGGAGGAACCCCCCCTTTTGCCCTTCCCCTCCCCATCCTCACTGCTGGAAGCATCCTGCTGCCCTTGGGACAGCCCCTTGGTGTGAAGTCCCCTCCAGCTTTCTGCTTTTCTCTGCATGTACAAAAACATGCTCTACATGTAAAATAACAGCCTTAACACATCAAGATCAGTAAAGAAAAAAATCAAGTCCCAAATAAGAAAGATAAAGAGATACCTTAATCTTAAAACTGAAATCCTCTTGTAAAACTATAGAGAAAGACTCTTTTTTTCCTAAAACACATGAAAGTATAGGGAAATGAAAGTGATCAAATTGCAAATATCGAGCAAACACTTCTGGGCCACACTTCCCTGTGTATGGCCATGAAACAGTCACTGTCCTTCCCTGCACCTTCAGATGCCCTTTCCCATCCCAGCCTGTGGAATATTCACTCACTGGACCAGGAGTGCCTCAGATTTACAGCCCCGTGGGGAACACTCTTAGCAGGTACAGTCCTTGACTGAACCCAGGCAAATCATCCCTGTGGGAATCACTTCAGGACTCTTCTCCTTGCCACTTGAGAAATTCCTTTGGCAAATGAAGAAATCCTTACTCAGCTGCCCCGCTGGAGGGAGAGGCAGCCATGAAGGTGAGGAATGCTGTGACTTCACCCGGGCCCTGCCCCTCAGACCCTGCTGTTTTGCTGCCTGCTCCAAATTTGCCTCTATATTAAGCTGCACATCTTTGATTCCCCAGCCTTGCTGGGAAGCTTCCAAGGCTTTTTGCTTCGAGGCCCGTGCTGTGGCACCGTTCCTATTACCAGCCAGAAAAGTTTGGGAGTTCAGAACAAGGTAAAGTTACACAACCTCGATGAAAATAACACCACAGCAATGAGCACTGCTCTCCCTGTCCCAGTAACAAGCACTCTGTTCTCTTCCAAGGGAAAGTCTTGCTGAAGTTTGCTGCCTGCACGAGCCTGAGCCCCTGGTGTTAATCCCCAGCCCTCTCCAGCCCCAGATTTCAGCTCCTTGCCATGCCTGGCAGTTCACAGTCAGGCAGCAATGATTTTTCAGGACCATTCACCCTCTGTGCTCAAGTTCCCTGGAAAGGTCTGACTGACTGAGAGATGAGCCTTTACTCCTTTACATGACTGTGTCCCTTCCAAAGTGGGCAGTGGGGTGGTGGCAGGGACAAGCCCTGCTCTGGGGTGGCCATGCAGCACAACAGGGTCAGGCTGGGTCCCAGGGGAGCACTTTCCTCCCAGTAAACCACAAGGAAGCTGCTTCAGTACCAAAACACCACAATTAAAAGAAGCACAAAAGCCAATCCGCACTGAACAGCCAGGAGCACCCTCTGTGTTGGACAAGAGATCACAGAATGTCCTGAGCTGGGAGAGACCCCCAGGATCACCCAGCCCAGCCCCATCCCTGCACAGACACCCCAACAGCCCCACCCTGGGCACCCCTGGCAGCGCTGTCCCAACGCTCCTGGAGCTCTGGCAGCCTCGGGGCCGTGCCCATCCCCTGGGGAGCCTGGGCAGTGCCAGCACCCTCTGGGGAAGAGCCTTTCCCTGCTCTCCAGCCTGAGCCTTCCCTGACACAGCTCCAGCTGTTTCTGCCCCTTTGACCGCCTCATTTTCTTTTTTTTTCCTTTCTCCTTGTTTCTTCTTCTTTTGCGTGCAGCTGTTTCCCTTGAACAAACCCTGCACACCTCGTGCCTTCCAAAGCCCCAGCTCAGTGCTGGGGTGAGATTTCTGAGCCCTCCCTGCCGTGCCAGCTGCTCCCTGAGCACACGCCAACACATTCCTGGGGCCGCAGAATGAGCCGGGCTGTTACTTGCGTGAGCATCGGGTTACAGGCATTTGCAAAGGGCCACTGGCACCTCAGCTGTCGCTGGCTTAAAATAAGCAGAGTTGCTGGGTCTGGTGGCTCTGCACCTCGCTGTGACAGTGCTGTGTTAAAGACAAGGTCCCAACAAGGTTTTGATTCTGCTCTCAGCAAGATGCTGCAGAAGAGCTAAGCTTAGACATCATTTAATCACAGCTTTATAGACCTCTTAAAGCACCATGAAAGAAATATGTTCCTCAGCCCAGGCAGTGCGTTTTATTATGCTCATGCAACAGCATAACCTTAGTTTAACTCCAGGTTAATGAAACTTAGGGTAGCACTGAAAGAATAAAAAGTGCCAGGGAGCAATGTGAATCCTAAATCTACATTTTTCAGTGGTGCAACCTTAGATTTGACCTCAGAAACAGACTTGCAAAAGCAAAAGCCATCTGAACTAAAAGTTTTACTGGAGGCTCCAAAATCAGGCTGAATGCTGTGGGGGTTCTTGGGCATGGACTTGTCTTTCCATCTGTGATGGAGAGTTCCCAATGAGGCTTGTGTTTCCTCTCTTTACATCACAGTGGTGGGCAACAGCTGCCTGCCAGGCTTGGAGCAGCTTTCTAGTGCACCACTTCAAATAAATACACTCACTCCTTCCCCATTAAAATATGCTGGAAAGCCTTTCCATGAGAAATGCTTCCATGGGCACTTTTTAAACGAGCAAAGCTCATGGGAGCCATAAATTGCTGCAGCAGTGCAGTAAGGACTGGGAGAAACCTGCCTGCTCTTGCCTGGGCCAGGGGTGATCTGAAGGCTTTTGGGGTGATCTAAAGGTGTGAAAGCACACGGTTTCAGATCCTCCCTGAGGCTCTCTCAGCACTGCCCCTGCTCAGGAACCACACCTGGAGCCCTGTGCCAGAATTCCCAGGGCCGCTGAGCGCCCAGCAGGAGAACAGAGGCACACAGCACAGAGAAAGCAGTCCTTGTCCTCATGCTGAGTCCTGAGACACGGGGTGTCCCCAGGGTGTCCCTCCTCTGGCAGGTCACACCACGCTTTGGGTCAGGAGGGACCTCAGCTAGCTCAAGGACAGGGATGCCACCCACGGGGTCAGGTGGCTCCAGTGCCCATCTAACTGATGCCAGGGTTTACCTGAGGTGTTGGGGCTGGGTTGCACTCGATGATCTTTAAGGTCTCTTCCAACCCAGCGATTCTGTGAATTGTGTGAACCTGGCCTCCCTAAAATCCTCACACTTCTCCATCCCAGCCCTTCCCTCTTCCTCCTCTCAGAGATTCAAACTTCCATAGCCCTGGGCTACCACTTGCTCCTACATAATCCTCTCCTTACCTCCTCAGATCCATCCCAGAGTTCCCAAATCTGTATCTGACCCAGTGGAACCCCAGCCCCAGCCCAGCTCCACAGCTGCCCTGTCCCACTGGGAGCAGGACTGCAGGGTTTGCCTGGGCTTGTGTGAGAAGGGGACTTGGATTGTGACCCACTTGGCTTGTAGCTGATGTCCCCAGCCCTGAGGCTCGCTGGGAATGAGGGTCACTTGGCTGACATTTCCAGGCAGGAATGCACATCACATCTCTGGGCTCAGCTGCACTCCTCGGGCTGTGCAGGAGGCAAGGGAAGAGGCTGGATTGTAGATTCCTGCAGGAGATGGAGAGTGGGGACAGACAGGAGCTCCTGCCCTCCCAGATCCTGCAGGCAGAGGTGCAAACAGCCCCAGCTGTGCCTTGGAAAAACTGCCATGGAGCAGGAGAGGAACCAGCTCTGACGTGAGAGATGCTGTGCTGGGCTCTGCCTAAGGAGGCAAAAGCCTTTGGCAGAGCAGGAAATGCCTGCAGGAATCCTTTCTGCTGAAGTCATGCTGATGTGACTGGAGAGGAAAAGGCTCTGGGGGACTTCAATGAGGCCTTCCAGTTCTTGTAGGGGACTTATAAAAGAGGGAGAGCCACTTTGTGCATGGGCTGGTAGGGGTAGGACAAGGGGAAACTAAAAGAGGAGAGATTCAGCTTGGAAATTAGGAAGAAATTCTTCCCTGTGAGGGTGGGCAGGCCCTGGCACAGGGTGCCCAGAGCAGCTGTGGCTGCCCCTGGATCCCTGGAAGTGCCCAAGGCCAGGCTGTACAGGGCTTGGAGCCACCTGGGAGAGTGGAAGATGTCCCTGCCCATGGCAGGGGTAGAATGAGATGAGTTTAAAGGTCGATGCAACCCAAATCAGCCTGGAATTCTGTGATTCCACAATAATATCCTTGTTATTTCACCACCAGTGCAACCCCTGCATTCAGGCTAACCCTGCCCGGTTTTGGGTGGTTTTATTTTTGCAGTGGATAAACATGAGCCATCCAAGCCCTTCTGTTGTGCATTCCCACCCAGGAGCAGCACACAATTTGGAAGGATGGTGCTTGCTGCAGCTGAGTTCCTGTATCTGCGGGCTGTTCACAGGTTCTGTTTGCCTTGAACCTCCAGGATGCCAACCCAAATGAGGGCTCTGCTGTGCTCCCAGCCAGGAACAAACCCTGTCATGCACAGTTTGCAGCCAATAAAGGAGAGGCAGTGCATTTCCCACATTATAGACTGGAAGCACAGACCTAGGGAGCCTATTTAAAATACATTTAAGCTCCAGAAAAGACTCTCCTTGACCTCCCCAGGTTTTGGATCCCACTCAGGGAAATTAAACAAGTTGCCAAAATTCACACAGTTTGTAGAAAGGCCAGAACCCAAAAGCTGGATTTGCCAAGGCCCAGCAGTGGTGTTCCAGCCAGCCTGATGCTGGAGGTCCTAGAATGGCAACAACAATCTGCTTGGGTGTGAAATCCTCGCTGCCAGCCTGGCAGTGCTCTCAGTTCCCTGACCTGCTCCATTGCTCACATCCAGGATTTTCCTTGAGCAGGCAGGGATTACAGAGCAGAGACAGCACTGCCAGGTCCATGGTAATTCACAGGCCTCAGGGAGAAGGGAAAGGGGCTCTTTTTCAGTGTCTTAGGCTGGAAATCGGCTGTGTATTCTATCCCCATCTGTCAGAGCTGGGGCAGTTATCCTCTGTTCACTGGGCAGTTTTCTTCATCTTTCCCACAGCCAATCCTCCCTCCAGGAGATCTCTGCTGTCCATGGCCAGTGAGTGTCCCTGCATGGCTGAGAAAATTCCAGCATCCCATGGGGAGATGCTCCGCCCAGGGGAGGAGCCAAGCATTCCTACCTGGATCCAATCTGACTTTGGAACCCCACAGCAGCCTTTGCCCACTGCATTCCCAGAGGAGCAGCTTTCTTCCCCACTGCATTCCCAGAGGAAGCCCAGGCCGATCTCTAGCAGCCCTGGAGCTTCAGAGCTCAGGCACCAAATTTCCAGGCTGTGAGCTTTCAGATGGATTTGCCTTCCTGCAGGATGCATCTCAGGGATGTTTGCTTTGCTGCAAGCCAAGCACAAGTCCTGAGGGTCAGCCGACACTGCCTGCCCCACTGACTCTCTCCCTCTGTGTGAGAAGATGAGGTGGTGGACACTGCCCAGACAATGTATTCCTTTCACTCCACCAATTAAATCCTGTGATTCCCCCTTCTTTCATCCACAAGTGAGTCTGGCATTGTTTTATTTGTTTGTTAAGCTGCACATTCCAGCTAAGGGGCTTTCCCTAAAGAAAAATAGTTACTGCATTGGACAATGGATTATTTGGAATCATTTCATCTATCAATAAAATGCAGCTTTCTCTGCAGGGAAATGCAGCAGCAATTTAACAGCAGGGGCCAGGATTGGAGAAAACTGCAAAGAACAACTGCACCAAGGAAAACTGCAAAGAAACCTGAATGTACCTAGGCACAAACAGACATCTGATTTTGGCTAAGGTCTAGCAGGCAATTGTTAGAAAAGCCTCACTAAAGCTCTTCTGACTAAGTGCCCTTTAGTTTTTGGAACTGATAAAAGCATCTTCTGGAGAGAAGATGAGATGGTGAATCTATTTGAAGCAACCAATTTGAAAATCGAGTATTCTGAGGGGATTTATTTAAAGATCTTGCCACTGTTCTGAGTTCTGAAGCTCTATTTTTATGCCTTTGTTTTCATTTGAAAGAGAACACATTATTCCAACTGCCCTATGACTAGCAAAGATGATTATGAACAAGAAAATAAATGTGCATTTCCTTATTCTCCTAGCCAAGGAATTTGCATGTTAAAATAATGGATGTGAATTTAACAAAGCAGAAAGCCCAGACATCTGTGGTGGCACCATCCCCCAGCACTTTGCTTTGTGTGGGAATGCAGGTGATCAACAGGAGCCCTGAGAAAGGGCACAGATTTGGGAGAGTGTGTTGAGACTGGAAGCAAGCAAAGGTCCAGGATCCCAGCCCTGCTGCGTCATGGTGATGCCTCAGGTTTTAGCTGTTACATTTTTCAGATTCTGTGCTGCTTCAGTGTGCACTTCTGAGCTTCATATTATGGGATGCTGAGCTCTCTGCACAGAGCAGGGAAACAAAACAATTCCTTCTCTAGCTGGGGACCAAGGACAAATGATCCAAATCTCAGGCCCAAGAGCACAAACAACGTGGGCTGGAGAGAGAAAAACAAGCAGGATGGGACTGCATGGGCTAGAGCTGGAATGGGACAATGAACTGCAATGTGCAAATGGAGCAGAGCTGATCACAGTGAGAGCCCCCGGGAGCGCTCGTGCATTTTGGGACCATTTTGGTTCATCTTGGGTGCAGCCCTGGCTGGGCTCCTGTGCTGCCCAAGGTGGATCCATTGAGGCCTCCTAATAAATATTTACTTTATTCTTTAGCTCTGTCTAGTCCCTATTCTAGGTCAGCCTTCCCAAGGCATCAATGGCAGTGCCTCAGTGCTGGTTTTAAAAAGGTCTGGGACACACCGTGGATTTCCTCCACTGGTCAGAGGGCTGTCAGTGCTTTGGTTTGCTTGGGGCTGCCCAGGGGAGAGTCCTCTTTAAGAGACAGCTTTAAAATCAGTCATGTGATGGTACAGAGGTGTTATCTCTACAGCCCAGTGGTGTATTACAAGCTGTCCTTGAACATTTCGTTCCTTGGCTGTGTGGCCCGCAGGAACCCGTGGATGTGATGAGAAGAGGTGTCACTGAGCAGTGCAAGGCTCCACAGCAAAGCAGCCCCTTAACCTTGCCAGGACCTGCCTGGTGCCCACCCATGTCCGCAACAGCTCACACCAGCCTGGCAGAGATTCACACTGCCCTGATGGCAAAGATTTTTCAAATGTTTTTTTCTCCTCCTACACAGAGAAAGAACAAACCCATGAATTTACCTCAGGAAAGGAATGAGCAGCAGGTTAATCAGAGTCCCGAGGGAGCAACGAAATGGAGAGCAAATAGTTGTCTTTGCTCTTTTTCCAACACTGGAACAAGTTACAAAAACCCCAGTGAAATACTGAGTGCTGAACTCAGGAGGAAAATATCCTTCCCAAATTACACCAGCTCCATGGGGGTCTCAAACTCAGGATGTCCAAGGTTTTGAACTTAAAATAAGACTTAATACTTTAATGAAATATAAATTCAGCACTACAGAGAATATTTTTAAGTATATTAAATCTTGTTTACAAGATGCAAACGGACCTCAGCCAGTAAAATGGAAGGTTGAGAACTCCATGAATTTGATCAAACTTTCTTCACTTGCATAAGAAAAACAACAAATTTGAGGGAACCTCGGGAGTTTTTTTGCCATTTCTGGCAAAACCAGGGAAGAGGTAGATGAGATAACACATGAAACTGGGGAGCAGAGTAAATTTTGAACCAGGGTGCAGCCCCACAGTTTTTTGGCTGATTGAAGTTGTCATAAGATCTCTGTAAAGGCTGTTAGATTTGTTTCACAGGGAGTAAATTGTTCTAATAAAGCATCTCGCTGAAGAATTGAGAATATCTCAATGAGGAATCAATAGCCAGTAAGGTGTGTCAGTGTGAGCTTGTCACCAACAGATACAAGCAAAGAAAGAAGGTTAATATTTGGGAAGAAATAATATTCTCACCAAACTTTAGAGTAATCAAACCTACCTGCACGCCCAGTGCATCAGCAACTGGTCCTGTAAGAAAAAGCAAAAGGGGGTGGATGGGTTGATGATGCATTTCAAGTTTGTCTAGATTAAACATTTTGATTTTCTCTAAAGTGGATCAAAAACATTCTTACATTTGACAGACAGAGTCAGGATAAAAGCTCTGTATCTGCTCCAACGTGAGATGTGTGCTGTCAGTGAGGGAAGGGAAGGACACATCCTATTTGTCCCCTGCTAAAATACTCCAGGTGTGGGCTACAGAGTGAAAACACCAGAATCTCCACAGAAATAAGGATAAAGGAGTGGCTGGGAAGGGTCTTCAGAAGACTTGAACATTTAGAATCAGTGGATCATGGAATGGTTTGGGTTGGAAAATATTTTAAAGCTCATCCTATTCTACCTCCTACTATCCCAGGTTGCTCCAAGCCCCATCCAACCTGGCCTAGCTCTTAGACCCATCCCATGGTGGCTCAGCCCTCCTGCAGTGCCAGCTGTGCTTCTGCTGGAGCAGGGATCCTGCACAAGGGTGGAGTTTTCCTCTGAAGCTCCAGGGCTGCTGGAGATGGGCCTGGGCTTCCTCTGGGAATGCAGGGGGGAAGAAAGCTGCTCCTCTGGGAATGCAGTGGGCAAAGGCTGCTGTGGGGTTCCAAAGTCAGATTGGATCCAGGTAGGAATGCTTGGCTCCTCCCCTGGGCGGAGCATCTCCCCATGGGATGATGGAATTTTCTCAGCCATGCAGGGACACTCACTGGCCATGGACAGCAGAGATCTCCTGGAGGGAGGATTGGCTGTGGCAGAGATGAAGAAAAAACTGCCCAGTGAACAGAGAGAACTGCCCCAGCTCTGACAGATGAAGACAGAACAAACACATATCTCACAGCCCAGAACACCATCCCAGCCAAGATCCCACATCCCAGCACTCCCAGTCCCAGCAGGGCACAATGAGGCTGCTCATCCTCCTGGCTCCCCCATTTCCTCTGCAGGACAGGCAGAACCACACAGGTTTTGTCAGGGCACAGCAATGGCAAGGCACTGACAGCTCAGGCTTGCAAAAGTACATTAGGAAGCAGAAACAAAGGCTTTTACAATCACCCTGAGGGTGTAACACATCTCTTCTGAGCTCAGCCTGCCTGGGGCCCTCTGGGCCCTCCTCTGCAGGTCAGTCCTGAAGATTTTCAGGGCAAAGATTTGATGGGGAACCTCAGGAGTCACCAGCTCATCCTGCAAAGGGCTGGAACCTTCTCTTGACTCTCAAACAGGCTCCTTTGAAAGTAGCAAACCTCAGAAATGCTGGTGAAGCCCAGCTTAGGAGGATTTCTATCTTCCTGCACATTGATTTCTTCCTGAGGTTGGATGCAGACTCAAAATGTACCTGCTGCTGGTCTGCTCCCACCCTGTCCTGTGTTTCCCAGCTGGATAACCAGCAGAAACCAGAGCTCAAGGCAGAAATGGCCTTGGGATGACGAAAGAACTCCATCTACACAAAATCCAGGAAGGAAAATGTATTTCCAGAGGAGCAAGGAGCCCTCTCAGGGAAAAGAGGAAACAGAGAAGGATTTAATAAATTGCATAAATCAGGTGCACAGCAGGAAGGAGCCAGAGCAGAATGTCACAGCAAGAGGAGCAGCAGAGGCAACCCTGGGGGCTCAGGGATCCCCCTCCCTCCTGGAGCAGCTCAGACCCTCAGGGAATGAACCCTTGAGCCCCAGACACTCCTGCCCTGCCCCTTCAGCCACAGCTCCACAGGGCTGGGACAAGACACCAAAATCCACTGGCTCCAGGAATTTGCCGTGTCCTTGGACACACAGAGGTCTCATTTCATGCATGCAAGTGTCACCCTGGCTCAAAACAGGGGCAGGATTCACGGAACAATAAAACACCCAGAAAATGCTCATTAAGGTGAACCAGAAAGAACAGAATTGGTGCTCAAAAAAAGACACAAGCAATGTAACTGGAAATATTTTTGTCTAAAGCAATGAATGTGACAGTACTTTAGGAAAATTGAGGGGTTCTGCTGATTAATATCCAGAAAAGAGAACAGTCAATGAGGACAAAGGTGGGGACTCTAAAGGATGTAAAAGGAACCCTGCGTCTCTGTCTCCACTCCTTGTCCCAGGTGAGTTCAAGCACAGTCAATGCTCAGCAAGACAGGAGAAATCTGAAGATTTGGAAGCATTTACATTAATAGGGAGCACTTAGAGGTATCAATTACACCAGCAGAAGGGGGTTCTTTGTTCATCAGGCCTGAAACTGAAGATTAATTGTTAAAGATAGGGAAGATACACCGTGTGGGCGAGCCCTTCCATTAAGTGCTCCTGCTTTGCTCAGAAGAAGCAGCTATTTTAGTTTTAAATCTCAACATAAACCTAAGCAAGAAGGGCCTGATCCAGCCTGACAAATCTTATGTTTCTCCATTGCTCATATTAATTTGAAGGCCACCTTTCAAAGTTGCCTCCTTTTCTCAGGATAGATCCTTTAGGTACAACCATTAGCCAAATTATTTATGCCCAGCCCTCTGTGAGAGGGTCAGCCCTTCAGATCTGCTTAGTGACACTGTGCTCTGTGCTCTTCTGTCAGAAAATATCTGATTTCAGAATTGCATTGTTTGATTTGAAGGAAAGGGCAATCCAAAATGGGTGTGCAGAGAGCTTGGTGAGTGCTGCTCTGCTTGCCTTTATTTTTTTCCCCTTCCCAAGCATTTATCATTCTTTGGTGCCTGGTAAGTCATTTAGGAGTGGGCTGGATTGCAATGCCAGCCCAGAGCGGGGGGTCTGGCAGAGCACAGGGGTGGCTGCTCAGCCCTGCAGAGCTCCCTGAGCACTGCTGCTTTGCTGTGCACACCGAGGCAGCTCCTGCTCCATCACCACGGCAGGGCATCGACATCCAGGCATCTCCACAGGCCCTCAGAGCCACCTCCCAGGGCTGCACATGAGGGGAACAGAGGCACCAGAAGAGGTCCTGAGTGAGGAACAGTGCACCAAGCAGCCAGTGCAAAATGGGAACACATCCTGAAGCACGGACAGAGGACTCTCCAACTAATTAAAGTTGAAAAGTGGAATGTTTATTACAGCGCCAGGCACAAGAGAAGTATTTCCAAAGGCATGTGCAAAGAATCACAGGCTCTGGCTCTCTATTTCTCTAAAAACACCTTACATATTCATATAATTCCCCAAACACCTAATGCATATTCATTAACCAACCCCACCTACCCCTGCTTTGTATTAAAATGTATTTAAATGAGTCCAAAGTTCTTGCACAGTCCTTTACCTCAAATGGGTCGGTGGGTTTGAAATGGGTTGGTGGGTTTGAAATGGGTCAGTGGGATCTGAAATGGGTCCATGGGTCTGAAATGGGTCAGTGGGTCTGAAATGGGTCAGTGGGTTTGAAATGGGTCAGTGGGATCTGAAATGGGTCGGTGGGTTTGAAATGGGTTGGTGGGTTTGAAATGGGTCCATGGGTCTGAAATGGGTCCATGGGTCTGAAATGGGTCGGTGGGTCTGAAATGGGTCAGTGGGTCTGAAAAGGGACTTTGGTCTTCTGAGGTCACAGTGAGCCTTTACCTTTGCCTTGTTGGCAGGCTTTGGACCCCTTGGCTGTAGCTCAAGGTTCAGGGCCCAGGTGCAGCCATGGGCCTCTTCTTTTTCACAATTAGATCCACATCCCATCCTGCTTCTTTAAACACAGTAAAGACAAATACATTATTTACATCTTAGCCTTAACTATTCCATCTGCTAATAATTAACTATCCCTTATTATCTCTACTCTTCTTGCTATACTCTTAATTGTTTCTATCCCCCCTAACTAAATCTAGCTAAACTTTTAACTTTTTCAGTTTCTTTAAACCCTGGATTCAGTCCAAGGAGGAAGCCAGAATTATCTCAGTGTGGGAAATAGATTTGTAAAGAGTTTTCAGGGCTTGACAAAAAGCTCACACAGTATGTATCTGTATATAAACTTTGAGATAAGAAATACTGATTTAGAAATCCTATAGAATAAGACAGATATTGTTGAGAGACAAATGGAGCAAAAAAAAATTCAAAAGATGTTCTCACAAATAAGACTAGATACTTTAGAAAAATAGAACTATGAAAAATGTATTGTAGTAAGATCTACGAGGGGTAGTTTTAGATAATTAGCTTTCAGGTATCTACAGCATAGTGTGGTAAAAAACTGATAGGCCAAAAAGCACTTATAGTGTATTGTAATTAAAGAATAGTTTGTTTCATGAGGGGTAATTTTAGATGATTGGCTTTAAGGCATCTACAGCATGGTGTGGCAAAAAACCTGATAGGCAAAAAAACACTTACAGTGTATTGTAATTAGGAAAAATAGTTGGCTTCTGATTCTGATAGCATGAATTATAACATCTGTATTGTCTCACCCTTCTCATGAAACTAAAAATAGAATAAAAATTTTTCAAACACCTCTCAGTTACCCCATCTCTAAAAAAAAAAAAGTATTGTCTGACATCTCAGCACCTACAGTGAACCAGACAAGCCCAGGACATGCCACAAGCTCCCTAAAATGCCAGGGAATCACAGCATTATCCCTCTGTTGCATAAATGACATTCAGAGCATGCAGAACTTCTCCAGAGATCAGTGCAAGGGCTTGTCATGATGTGACATCTGTCCCATCACATCCCCAGCACGTCACCCACGGAGAGCAGCCAGGGAGGGGGTGGCTGGGGAAGGACTCCAGCACAGCACTTCCTGACCTTTCCTCTGCACATCTGCTACCAGGAGGTGAGGGGAAAGTGCCCAGCAGAGCCATGAAAACAGAATCAAGAAAGATCTGTCTCACATTTGCTTCTTTTGAACAACCAGAGACAGCTGCAAGCTTTTCCATTCCTAAAAGCACAAGAACTACAGCCTAGAGAAAGATTTTGGTTTTTTCGGGTGATACAACAGAAAAGTTTCTGTTTGCTGTTTCAGCAGCAAATTTGATAGGAAAAAGCCAAACAAATCCTGTTGCCCAAGTTTTTAAGTCAAGTCTCCCCATCTTCTAGTAAATCCCAGCTTTATCCTGTCAGGTGACAACAAACCCCAGAATTATGGATGCTAAGGAACTCCTGCAAATGCTGCCACTTCTCCCCAGTCTGACACATCCCTTGTGCTGCTGGATCCAGCACAGACAAGGCAGAGCTTCTTCAGGAGCTCCCATGGGATCACCGAGATCCCTTCTTGGCCTGCTGGGTTGTGAGGAGATAAAACAGTTTTTGGGAGGGTTATCCATATATCCATTTATCAAAGTTCTAAATGGATATATGGATAACAATATATATAATTTTATTTTTATAAAATAATTTTATTTGATAGTAATTAAATAATTAGCTTAATTAATTTACTTAATTAAATTAATTATTGGAGAATAATTTTATCCAAATAAAAACTAAAGAGCAGCAAACCCTGAGTTTGGGAGGCATCACCACCTGCTCTTCCACAGAGGTAAAACAACCAAACACTTTGGTCCCCAAGGCCAGCAAGCCACAGTCACTACAGCAGGTTTTTGGTGTTCCCCTGCTCATGAGCACAGCTATTTTTAGCAGGTCATTTATTTGGGATCAGGCTCTGGGAATATCCATTTCCTACTCAGCTGGGCAAGTCGGCACAGAGGGGTGGCACAGAGCTGCCACATCCTCACCTAACACTTGCCTCCAGATGAGTTTTGCATGGCCAGGGACAGCACTTGGTGTCTGGGCTGGAGCTGCACACCCTGGCAGCAGGAGAGCGGCATTCACCTTCTCTGGACAGAGAGACATAACTCTGTCTCTCAGGAGAAGCACAGAGAGAAGAAGAGAAAACAATCTTTATCTCTGCCCCTCTGTTTTCCCCATGTGGAATGTGGTGTGGAGATTGTTCACCTGCAGAGATTGCTGGGTTGGTTCTGGTGAAGGTTGTTTGGGGTCAGTGACCAATGGGATCCAGCTGTGGCTCGGGCTCTCAGCAGAGTCACGAGTTTGAGTTAGTTAGATAGGTAAGTAAGAAGTAAGTATGTAGAATAGCACAGTATCTCTTTAAATAGTATATTAATGTCATATAGGAGAGTTTTAATAAAGCTGTCCTTCAGCCTCCTGATCTGGAGCCAGACATCGGCATTTCTTCCCCGAGCTGGGGTTCACTGCATTTTTACTATAGCAGGAGGGGCTGGGCTGTGCCTGCAGGACAGGGAGCAGCAGCTACAGCACCTCACCCAAAATCCATGGCCCATTGAGCCCCGATGCAAATCCTCAGCCGGAGGGAAATTCCAGACTCACAAATATCCTGCCCTGGATGCAGGAGGAGGATCTGACCCAGCTCTGTGGGGAAACCGTTCCTGGTTTGTCTGATGTTCCCACTGAGCACAAACCCAGGGCCCTGTGCAGTCCTGGCCCTGCACGCCCTGCAGCTCCAACCCCTGGGAGCTGCTTCCTGCTCCAAAATCCAACCCTCAGCACCTGCTGTACTGCCCCCAGGAAGGGACCAACAACGGGAGCCTTGGAATCTCACAGAGCACAAGGGACAAATTCCCTGTTCCATGGGCAGCTCTGACCAGAGCCAGGCTGGGCACACTCTGGGCTCTGCTCTTTGTGCTGTTTTAACACCTGCCAAGCAGATCCCTGGCAGCTCCTTTGGTGAGGTGGAACAGTTTGCCTCAGTTTCCCATCAGGATGACACCAGGAATTACTCTGTCTGTTCTTTTATTTAGGTTTTGATGGCAACCCAGCCATCCCTCCCCAAGTCGGTCTCTTCTGTCTGAATACCCCCACAGATCACCTTGCCCCATCTCCCTGGGTTCCAGTCCATGGGAAGGCAGCCTCTCCATCCATCCCTTAATATTTCCTCCCCCAAATACATTTAGTCTTCTTCTCCAGGTCCTTCCCATCCGCTCTGAGATTCTCATGAAGAACAGTGAGCTCCCACGCCTCAGGGATCCATCCCTGCATCCTGGGGCTCTCACTCCTCCTCATTCAGCTGTACCAGGGCCATTTTCTGGGAGCCCCCCATCATCCCTGAGCAGCAAAATCCCAGGAGACAGGTCAAGGGAGTTGCTCCTGCTGATCTTTTACTCCCCAGATTCCAGTTGTGCAGCTTATCAGTGTAGTTACTGAGATAACATTTGGTGCTGTTTTTCTGAATCTTCTGGGAGAAGAACAAGAAAAAAAAGAAAAAGAAAAAGAAAAAGAAAAAGAAAAAGAAAAAGAAAAAGAAAAAGAAAAAGAAAAAGAAAAAAAAAAAAGAAAAAGAAAAAGAAAAAGAAAAAGAAAAAGAAGAAAAAGAAAAAGAAAAAGAAGCCCCAAATCTCAGCGATGGTCTCCTGATTCAATGCTGAAACCAGAGCAGTGTGGATGTAAAACTCAAGCCACACTGAGGTTCAATTTTCCATCTTACCCTGCTGCTTCTTCCTCCCCAAAAGGATCCAGCTCTGAATTTAGACACCCTGAGCTCCCTTTGCTGGGCACACACAAGCCCTGAATCCCACTGACACCTCTTGTCCCACTGTTATTTCTGTATTCGTTGACATCACAATTAGGGGAACAAAACCCTTTTCAAACTCAGTTGGTGGCAGGAGCTGTGAAGAGACAAAACCTCCCTGAGCCTTTCCAAGGCAGAATCTGAATCTCAGACACCACAACACTTTACAAAACCCTTGTCTCTCATGCTAAAGCTTTTGGGGTCAGTGACATTTTGAAAATAGGGTCAGCTGCCACAGATGTGAAGTCCTGCCACAGCCTCCAGACATTTCTCACCCCTACCCCAACAGAAACCATTTCAGGCAAGCTTGCAAACAGCCTGATTGAGTAAAACTCCATGATCCTCCTGGCTTTCAGCACTGCTCACTTTGTTCCTGGCTGTGTGGCACAGCTCAGCACCTTGATGCTTGCAGATGAAGAGGCATCATCTGAGCCCAGCAGGCTAAGGGCTAATTGAGGAGAGATTTTATATATCTATATATATATATAGAGAGATATAGATATAGATATCTATTTATATGAGCACCCAGGCAAAGGAAAGGATCCCACACAGCATCTGCCTACCCACAGTGTCCAGAAATCATTAAAAAATGGGACCAAAAAAAAAAAGAGCAATGTAGAACTTGCAAATAACAGATCAAATGCAACCAAGACTACTAAAAAGTCCTTTGCAGGGGAGAGAAAATGAGGAGGGAAAGATGGAATTCATACTTAATCCCATTTCTGCAGGTTGGGAATTAAATGAGAAGATCAGGTTGTGTGCAGAGATGAACAGGGCCAATGACATTCCTACAAAGATCCCATACCTGTAGCCCAGGTATATTTTGGTCTCTGGCTGTGGGAAATGAATTTGTAGAGAATTTTTAAAGTTGGGCAGAAGGTTTACATAGTATGAATTTGTATGAAAACTTTGAGACAAGAAGTGTTAATAAAAGATACTTTGGAGAAATAGAACTATGAAAGGTGCACTGTAGCGGGACCCATGAGGGTAATTTTAGAGGATTGGCTTGAAGGCATTTACAGCATGGTGTGGGTACAGCTGACAGGCCAAGAAACACTTATAGTGTTTTGTCATTAGGAAATAGTTGGCTTCTGATGGTGATGGTGTGAATTATAACATCTGTGTTGTCTCACCCTTCTCATGAGACTGAAAATGGAATAGAAGTTTTGAAAACACCCCTCAGTTGCCCCAGCTCTGGGTCAGAAAGGGGTTTAATCCAACAACCTGCAGCAGTGGCATGGCTGGGCAATGTGTGCCAGCACAGAGCCAATGGAAAGCTTCCATCAGAGCTTTACAGAACTGTGACTGGACTGTTCTTGCTCCAGCCCAGAAGGGAAGGCTGGATGCTGATCTGTGTTTCAGGAGTTGAGAAATCCACAGGGAGCCAGCAGTGCCTGGCACAGGTCCATGGAGCCCATTCCCAGTGAGGCTCAGCCTGGCAGCTCCCTCACCCTGTCCCGTGCCACAAACAGCCTGGCTCACTGTCCTAGACTGCAAGGTAATGTGTGTGTTCTGTCACCACCTGCCAGAGCTGGGGCAGTTCTCTCTGTTCACTGGGCAGTTTTTTCTTCATCTCTCCCACAGCCAATCCTCCCTCCAGGAGATCTCTGCTGTCCATGGCCAGTGAGTGTCCCTGCATGGCTGAGAAAATTCCGTCATCCCATGGGGAGATGCTCCGCCCAGGGGAGGAGCCAAGCATTCCTACCTGGATCCAATCTGACTTTGGAACCCCACAGCAGCCTTTGCCCACTGCATTCCCAGAGGAGCAGCTTTCTTCCCCACTGCATTCCCAGAGGAAGCCCAGGCCCATCTCCAGCAGCCCTGGAGCTTCAGAGGAAAACTCCACCCTTGTGCAGGATCCCTGCTCCAGCAGAAGCACAGCTGGCACTGCAGGAGGGCTGAGCCACCATGGGATGGGACTGCTGCCACCTCCCTGACCCACAGGCTGCCAGGGCCTGCTCTCACTCTGGCAGGGGTTTGGTTTCTTTGTTTGTACTATTGCATTTGTATTTTTAGTTTTCCTAGTAAAGAACTGTTATTCCTGCTCCCGTATCTTTGCCTGAGAGCCCCTTGATTTCAAAATTACAGTAATTCATAGGGAGGGGGTTTGAATCTTCCATTTCAGGGGAGGCTCCTGCCTTCCTCAGCAGACACCTGGCTTTTCAAACCAAGACACTCACCCACTCAGCAGCCAGAGACAGAAACAGCTCAGAGCAGAAGGAAGAGGAGCAGCACAGACAGACCCTGCAAGGGGAGCAGGGCTGGCAATGAGGCAGCAACAGGGCAGATCCAAAGGCAGCAGTGGCCGAGCAAGGACAGGGTTCTGCACCTGGGTTTGTCTGCCTGGGACAGCCCTGGCACAGCCAGGCAGCTCTATGCTGGGACAATCCCTGTGCCATCCATGCCCTGCCCTGTATGAGGGCACTGCAGGAACTTTTGAGTAAACCAAATCCATGGGTGTATCACAGAATTCCAGGATGGTTTGGGTGGGAAGAGATTTTAAATCTCATCTCATTCCACCCCCTTGCCATGGGCAGGGACACCTTCCACTGTTTCAGGTTGATCCAAGCCCCATCCATCCTGGCCTTGGGCACTGCCAGGGATCCAGGGGCAGCCACAGCTGCTCTGGGCACCCTGTGCCAGGGCCTCCCCACCCTCACAGGGAACAATTCCTTCCCAATATCCCATTTAACCCTGCCCTCTGGCAGGGGAAAGTCACTGCCCCTTGTCCTGTCCCTCCATCCCTTGTCCCCAGTCCCTCTCCAGCTCTCCTGGAGCTCCTTTAGGCCCTGGCAGGGGCTCTGAGGTCTCCTGGAGCCTTTTGTTCTCCTGGCTGGACACGCCCAGCTCTGCCAGCCTTTCCTCAGTGGTTCCTGCTCTGGGCACTGGGGTCATGGCAGCGGTGGGGACAGAAGCAAACTCCTCCTGGTTGGGAAGGGACCCCAGGAGCACAGCTTGAGGACAGCCTTCCCTGATTTTGGCACATAGGAGCAGGCTATGAGTCCATCCCTCAGGCACAGCTCAGACACAAACAATAGTTTCACAGCCTTTATGGCCCAGAGGAGCACCAACAAATGCAGCAACTCTTGCCAGGAAAAGGCTCTTCCCCCACAGGGCACTGCCCAGGCTGCCCAGGGGATGGGCACGGCCCCGAGGCTGCCAGAGCTCCAGGAGCGTTGGGACAGCGCTGCCAGGGGTGCCCAGGGTGGGGCTGTTGGGTGTCTGTGCAGGGATGGGGCTGGGCTGGGCGATCCTGGGGGTCCCTCCCAGCTCAGGAGATTCCAGGATTCTCTGACTACCCCGTGCCAGTGCTGTCCCACGCATCAGCCAACACACAAGTGACACATGGGTGATCCCTGTGCTCTCCCTTCATTCCTGACCCCCTGCACCTACAGAAGACACCTGCAAACCCTTCCCAGCACGTGTGCACCTGTTTTGTTCCTTACAGACCCAGCAGGAGGTTGGTGCTGAACCTGCAGCTCCCCTTTTATTTAAATCTTTTGATGAGGAAGGTGTTCTCCTGAAGCTGCCAGGCAGGACATCAGGCTCCTCATTATGGTTTAAAACATGAAACAAAGGAATCCACTAAAATGTCAGGCAGCAGCCTCTCAGCCTGCCTGTTGTAAAGGAGTAAGCTTAAAATAATAACAAGCAATAATAAAGCCCTGTCATCTCTGGAGTTCTCTCCCTTATGTAAGGCTGAATGTGATAAGAACTTGCAGAAAGGAAACCCCAGTCAGACAACACGGCCCTACCAGCAGCCTTTGGTTTTTTATCACAAAGGGACCTTTCAGCAGCCCTTTATCGGAGGGGCAGAGTGCAGAGAGCCCCCCCTGCATCCCTGGGCCTTTGGGGATGTCACTCGAGCCCCACAAGCTGATCTGGCTCGGTGGGCTGGCTCAGACCACCCTCCCAAAACTCCTGTCAGGTAATTCCAGAGCATGAGGAACTGCCAATGTCTGGGCAAGATAAAACTGCTGAAACTCCCAGGAGTGGAGATCAGGCTGCACAAGGTTTACAAATAGCCACGCTAATTACCAGCCACTGGGACAGTAAATCAAGTTCACCAACTCCATATTTCAACATTTGTAACAATATAGGCCTGGCAGAAACCCCTTTTCTTTGCTTTTATTCTGTTTAATAAGATGGAAGTCCAGCAGCAAGGCCTCAAGGCCTGATCTTGTGCTGGACAAAAGAGCCCAGGGTGTTTTGCAGGGTTACTGAACCATCGGTTCTTTGGACATTTATTCCTTCAGACCCAAGCTTTCCTTGCTTAGCCTAGAAAGGAATCAAGGTATTGGAGGTCGTGGGAGCAGATCTGAGCTATCACAAGCATTTCAAGGGCTGTGAATTCAGCACATTAGTCAGGAATTCAAACCCCTAAATATCCTCACATCGTTCAAATGATCAGAATGTTTAGATCAAACATCAAAACAGGCAGTGGAGACAATTTAACTTCTTTTACGCTTCATTTCAAAGTGCTGGGTTTTTCGAACTGATAAAATTTGACCATTAGAAATTTCAGCTTTGTGCATTACAGCAGCAAAGCATGCCAATTAAAAGATGAAAAAAAAAGGGGGGAGGTTGTAATTTTTCTGAAGATATCAGAGTGGCAGCTTTCTAAAGAGAAGATTATTTGAAGCAAAAATATTGTCAGAACAGCACCGTGGCCAAACTTCAGCAGAACAGCCTCTGGCTATGGAAGCAGCAGAGCTCCTGGGCAGCCCTGCTTTGGGAAGTTTGGGCTTTTAGAGAAGTTCAGCTCCAGCCCAAAGCTCTGCAAGGCCACGGATCTGTCTGACAGATCAGCTTCTCTTTGGAAGTGAATGTCAACATTTCCTGACTCAAGGTAGGTTTACAAGCACAAACTTCAAATTCACCATTCAGCCCAAGGAGAAAAGACTGCAAACAGAGCATGGAGCTACAGCTGTTAATCAGTGTTTGGTGTAAGTGGCATCTTTCACAGGAATCCCTCAGGTCTCCTGCCTTCAGTGGCAGATTCAGCCTTTAGTTCAATACTTTATGAGGAAGAAAACCCAGAAAATCAGGAGAACAGGACAGTACTGCCAGCAGTGACAAATGCCAGCACCAGGCCAAGAAAAGCCTGAAAACTGGAGAGATTTGGCCACACTTCCCAGTGGTGCAAGTACAGAGGAAGGCAGTGGCTGAAAACAGAGGGGAAATACCAGCTTAAAAATTGCTGAGATTTGCAGCAGCACACCTGAAGCGGAAATAAAAACAAGCACTGCTTGCTCCTGGAGTCATTTGAAAGTAGGAATCTGTCGGTGCAAGGAAACATCTCTTTCACTGGCCTTATCTAGGACTGATTGGGCTTTAGCAAAAGGGGAAACATTTTCTTCCCCAATTGTACACATGTCCCATGATTTATATTCTTTACAGTGTTTTTATGAGCTTCTTTAGCACATCATCCAGTGTAATAACAGCATGGTAATTGTGTTGGCTGCATGTCCTGGCACTTAATTATAATCCTGTCATTGTCATTTCCCAGCTTGTCTAACAGAATAACCTTGCCACGTGGCTGACATCCAATTAAGGGAGAGGAGGGAGAAGGAGAGGAAAAATACACAAATATGATATCAATATAAAAGACAGTTGCTTGATGGTTTTGTGATAATGTCCTTGAGTTACAGCTCTGTACTCAGCGCCCACCTTCACCTGCAGGCTTCTCACACGGGATTCTGTGCACAAGGACCTCCTGCACTTCAACGTTTTCTTTAGGATGCTGCTTCTTCCTTTCCTTCTGGACCAGCACGAGTCAAGCTCCATCCTAACTCTGGCAAATATTTGCTGTCCTCACATGAATGGAGATTTCTCCCTTCCCTGGGTACAGCCCCAGCCCCAACCTTGAAATCACTGCCTGAAAACACCCAGTGGAAGACACAGAAGGAGAAAATGGGTGGAGAATGAAGTGACACCTCGGAGAATGTCGCAATGAGGATGGCTGTGACAAACCACCCTGGTTCCTGACTTCAGGGCAGTGAGGGTGGCTGTGAAAACCTCTCTGGTTCCTGACTTCAGGGCAGTGAGGGTGGCTGTGAAAACCTCTCTGGTTCCTGACTTCAGGGCAGTGAGGGTGGCTGTGAAAACCTCTCTGGTTCCTGACTTCAGGGCAGTGAGGGTGGCTGTGAAAACCTCTCTGGTTCCTGACTTCAGGGCAGTGAGGGTGGCTGTGAAAACCTCTCTGGTCCCTGACTTCAGGGCAGTGAGGGTGGCTGTGAAAACCTCTCTGGTTCCTGACTTCAGGGCAGTGAGGGTGGCTGTGAAAACCTCTCTGGTTCCTGACTTCAGGGCAGTGAGGGTGGCTGTGAAAACCTCTCTGGTCCCTGACTTCAGGGCAGTGAGGGTGGCGAAAATGAAAAGGAGCAGGTTTGATGGAATTGCCCAAAAAGAACTTTAATGAAGGGTGAGAACAGTAAACATGGAGAAGTCAAGCACAGTATGAGGGACAGGATCCAAAGACCCAAAACAAAGGGGAAGCAACAATTTATACACTTGGGGGTAGAACATCCTTGAACTATAACCACATAGGGGAAACTAGTAACCAGTAGAGGAGCAGAACTTGGACAGCTTAGCATAACACCAAAGGCTTATGAGGGAACTCTCAGGCTCACCCTAAGTTAAACAAGTCATTTCCAGGCCTTGAAACTCACACCCAGGTCTTTTGGGGTGAAATCTGGCTGACTCCAAGTCCCATCTGGGCCAGTTCCTACAGGAGAAGTTTAAAACTGAGTCAGAGGGCAGCAATGAGTTAATTGTTAATCCTCTGCATTTTCTAGCCCGAGGTTTCTGTTCCTTGTCTCCACTCGTGCTCCTGCTGGCTAGCACAGCTGATGGGGCTGGCACCCTCCTCCAGCCCATCCTTACTCACCAGCTCCCACCCAAAACCCAACTGAGAAACTCTGGCAGATTTGGAATAGCTCAGCTACCACCTCCAGGATGCTCAGTGTGTTCCAAAACCCAAATCACTCCTCAAGGCAGCGTCTCTTTATCAAAGCACCCGACATGCAGGACTCAATTCACCTTGTTCACCCAATCTGTCCCCTCCTGCAGAGGGGTTTTAAGGGAATTTGCTCTGGGATCACTCACACAAGCAAGTTCCAATTAATGGTGCATGGACTGTGCTGCTACAGCACTACAGCCAGTTGTGTGTGCTCTCAGCTCACACAGGGGCTCACAGCTCTGGTGGGAAAGAGCTCATTTGTGCTTTCCATGCAGTTCCACAGGTTGTGCTGCAAAGCACAGATGGATGCAATTTTTTTATCATCATAGCCAGGTATTAGAAGTTTATCATTAAATGATCATTATCTGATCCCACAGCTCAGCATCACAACTGAGGACACTGCAGCTGCTTGCCAGCTGCAGGAATTCCATCTCTGGGAACTTCAGTGAATGCAAGATTGTTGTGTGCTCACTGTCCTGTTTTGCAGTGATTATTTATGGAACCAGGATTAATAGGAAAAAAAAAAAAAAAAAGAGCTCTTGACAAACTGTAAAACAGCAACCTGCATTGCTGTGGGGTATTAGAATTCCTCACTTTTGAGAGGTCCCTCAGCAGAAGTTTGCCCTGAGAAATTTCTGTAGCTTTCCAGGAGAAAATATCCTCTCCCACCCTGCTGTCCTGCACTAACAAGAGGTGTGAGTAACGAGGCTTTTCATGGGCTCCTCTTGCTCTTGCCTTGGCCCTGCCAGTTTCCAGCAGGGCTGTGCCCAGGGTAAGAGCCAGAGCAATGTGACTCCGCAGTCATGGCTTAAACATTTCTCAAATTGTTGTGGCTGTGTTTATTCTTCCCTGACTGATTAAGAACAAAACCCTTGAAACCAAAGGAAAACAGGAGTGAGAACTGTGGGGTTTGGGGAGGCTCACTCACAGTGCCCATCACAGCTGGCACATGGAGCCTCTGCAGGTGGGAGCAGGAGCAAAGAAATGTCCTTTTTCCTTCCTCCCAGGGATGGTCGTGGCTTTACAGTGAGTTTTGGAGCAGTGGCTTCTCTCCCCGAGGAGTCTGAGAAGTCCCCCAGCCTGCAGAGCAGGTGGGCTGAGAGGGAAACTCTGTGCAGGGAGGTTTCAGTTAATGGAGAGCGGCAGAGAAGAAAGGCTGTTTCCACTTTCCATCCAGAAAATCTCATGAGGATAAAATCACTGAATCAAAGCTGGATTTACAAGAGACTTCAGGTGACAGCAGCAGGATTTGGGGAGGAAAGGCAACCTGCAGTTGGCTCTGCCAAGGCACAGCTGACATGGTCAGGGATTTTCACCTGCTTCTACTTGTGGGGGGTTATTATGGGATGCTTTGGGGCCCAACAGCCCCTGCTGTGCTGCTGAGGCACCTCTGGCTGGCCCAGTCCCTTCCCTAAAGGCAGGCTGTGCTCCTGATTCCACATCCAGCAGCTCCATGAGAGAACAGCCTGTGCTGGAGCCCAGTCCTGCATCCCAGGGAGTCTGCAAAGGGTCACTAGGAATGGTTTCCTCTCTGTTCTTGTTTTTGTTTAAAAGGCAGTCCGGTGAAATGCTGCTTTAATGTAAATTTTCCTACAACTTGCATTTAAATTGATTTATGAGCGCTCACACCAAAGGCTGCATCAGCTTAACCAAAGCAATTAAAAGCCTGATGTTAGCTTAATTGGTTTGAGGTTTGCTACCAGCAAAGCTGAGCTGCTGAGCTGCCTGTCCAGGGGCACAGCACGCCTGCATTTCCTGGGGTTCCAGAGGCACGTTCATGCTGATGTCCTTGGTTGCACATCACAGCAAATCGACCCCAGCAAGACACCTCTGTGGGAGCTGAGACTCCCCCAGGGTGCTCAGGGGATGGGATGTTGAATTCCAGTTTTTCAAGTGAGATCCACGTGCCCCAGTTGGAATCAGTTCACCTATAAAGTGACCCCAAGTGCCTGCCCTGTTAAAACCTCAGGGGCTTCCTCAAACACAAACCAGGACATGGTTAAGATCCAGGTTCAGGAACGCCCCCCAAACCCCAATGTACTGAGGCTCCAAGAAAAGCTTTTGATTCGGTCCATCTTTCTTGGTAACCTGATTTTTTGTTCTTAAATCAATTCTTTCTGTCCTGCAAACAACTTTCTGTGCCTCCAGTATAACATAAACACTTCATGTGCTTAAATATTTCTGAGCCTGCTGGCAGGGGTGAGCACACCCAGCTGGGAGATCCCATCCCCTGCTCCAATGAGCTGGGGCTCATTGAAGATCTGAATGGGGGCCAAGGCTTTACCCAACACACCTTTGCTGCTGTTGCACAGAAACTGCTGTTTAGCAGGACACTAAGTGAAATCAAGCAGGCATTTCCCAACTAAACCACAATGTTCTTAGCCTGGAAATGTTTTTCTCTGTGTAGCTGATATGGGAGAATTTCCCACCATGAAATACAATTCTTTGCTAATTAGAAGCACTTTCCTGAAGGAAAAAAAAAAAAAAAAAAAAAAAAAAAAAGGTTATTCAAAGCTAAGGCGGGTAGAAAGAAGCTCTTAGTCTTGGTCAAGGAAAGGAAATGAGGAAAGAAGGGAAAAGGAAGGGAAAAGGAAGGGCTTCATTAAAGCCAAATTCAATCTCATTTCTTTGAGAATTCCTCCCTGATCACTATTTCCTGTGTCTACATCTCCATTCAATACAAGGATCTCATCTGGTTTAATTCTGCTTGGAAAGCTGATGGTTATGTGTTAGTGAGAGCAGGGCTTTGCCTCCATGCAGGCAGGCTGAAAAATGAAATAGCTCTGAAGAGGCTTCTCCTTGTGGTACTCCTAGAAGTCCTTAAAAACCTTCAGCTCCTGCAAGATTGCCCATTCAGAATGTGAAGCAGCTCAGAATTTGCCTTTTCCATGTCTTGTTTCCTGTCTGCATCTACACCACCCATCTCTCCAGGGATCTCACATTCACATCTCCTTTCCCCACACTCTCCTTGCACCAAGTTGCCTGTTTGGCAAGAGCCAACACAATTGCCTCAGTCCCATTTATCTTTTAGCAATCAAGAGAATTAATTAAAACACCAGTGACATCAACACACTCTTGGCTGGACCAATTTATGGGCACTGAGACAAGAAGGAGGGAAAAGGACTGAAACAAGCAAGGAAGGGATAAAGCAGCAGCTCATCTGTCCTCAGGCAGGCGAGGATGCAAACATCAACCACCTCATGGACAGAGCCAGGAAAGCACAATCCACCTGTCCATGATAAAGACATTTTGCCATAATTTGGCATTGTCTCACAGTAAAAGCAGAAATTCAGCTTGTACCAAGACCATTACCAACAGTTTTTGTTTTTACATTCATCATTTCAGCTTCTGCACTGAGGTCTGGTCTCACTCTAGCCCCCATCACCTCAATCTCTGGGAAGCTCTCCTCAGCCTGGCCTTGCATTGAGGATTTCTTGTGTTTTGACCTCTTTGAAGTCAGTTTTACTCTTGTTTTCCTCTTCATCCCAGTTATTTAAGGGAACTTTTCCTGTCTGACCCAGGCAAAACCCTTTCATTTAGCAGCTGGAGATCAAAGTTAATTTACCCATCTCAAAGGGCTTCCCAAAAACACAATTAAAACCACATCCTCCCAATGGAGGTGCATCCTCAGATGCACAGACAGGTGAGACAGGAGCAGCACAAGAATTCCCCACACCAGGATCCTGTTGGAAAGGAGCAAACGGGAAAGGACAAAGGAAAAAGCAGATGAGACCTCCCTGGAAGAAAAGTGATGGAGATCCCCTTCTCCACAACGTCAACCTTCCCTCACCTCCCCGTACCCCAGATTTGTATTCTCAGTTGTGCCATTTCAGACACAATTTCCCAAGGTAAAATCTTTATTTCAGCAGCCCAGAGCTGACAGGAGCACAGGGGGTTTGCCCATCCCTGGGCACAGCCCAGGGGTGTAACCCAAGGCCAGCCCAGGTGAGGGTTGGCTTTTGAGGGACAAAGAAATCTGTCATGACAGAAATCTGTCCAGCCTGTTCTTGTAGCAAGGCATTTTACAAAGTTAACCATGTGCTTTAAAAAAAAAATAAATTTTGTCTTTTATTTGGATTTTAAATTAACTGAATTTTTAATTATTTTATTTTAATTAATTTCCATGTTATTTCTTTTAGCTCCATCTGATGCTGCCCCACCTGAGAGCGTGGGGTGGGTAGGAAACTTCTGCACTGGAGAGCAGAGAAAATCTTATCAACTTGCTCATCTTTCTCTGCCGCAAACCCATGAAGATGTGCCCCCTAATGATGTGGAGACTCGCAGGAAAACCAGGCTGGATAAGCTGCAGGGTTCCTCCCGCCCTGCTATGGCCCCTCAATAATAACCCAAAGCTTTCTGGAGTCCCATGAACTCCAGGAGCTGGAAATACCAGCTAGCACAGGGCTCACCAAGGACAGGCCTCAGGGATTTGCTTCTGGCCATGGTTTTCCTCCTTCTGAGCCTTTCAAATAAAAGAGAAAATGAAAAACGCAGCACTTAGCCTCACACCACACTCAGGAGAACATCAGTCCAACATCATGGGAATTTGCTCTTCCACAGAATCATGGAATTCAAGGA